>NC_133136.1:7167495-7774995 GCF_048418815.1 Hemitrygon akajei | reverse complement strand
TGCAATGTAGTGCTGTGACAAAACGGCAAATTTCAGACCATATGCCGGTGATATTAAACCTGATTCTGATTCTGAGATGGAAACACCAAACAACAAGGAACTGGGAAGCTTTGCTGGGATAATACACAGATGCTTAATCCCGCACAAATCAGAAAATGTGGCAAAGCGGAAAAGCAGATGAAACACAAATTTCAAGTCACCATCTCGTGAAGTGAGCCGTAACAAGCATGAATTTGTACGTACTATCACACCACAACTGAAAAAATAATCTCACCAGCATCTCCTCAAAGTCAATTACATAGAGTCAACAAATCCTGGTTCCTGAAGGTTGCCATAGCCTTGGGAGGGAGGTAGTTGGGATAAAGTTTCATAAGTGCTCCAAATGGCATGCGTCTCAAATAGCCTCTGACAACCAAGTCCAACTCCTGGCCTTCATGTGTGGCTCAGCTACTAAGCCCGTCAGAACCATTTCCACTGATAGGAGAAGAGGCAAAGGTGGGATGCTGGGGCCTTAAAACCAGCCACATCAGGCAGATGGGGCTCATCAGCCGAGGTTGGAGCTCATCTAGGAGAAGGAAAATCCTGATCTCAAACTTCCACTGCTTTGTGGCTATACCCACTCATTGGGAAGGCTTCAGGAGTAAACTCCGAGGGAAAAATTTGGAGCTGGAGTCCCTAAGGCAGTCCTATGCTAGTTCAACTAGCCTGGCTTGTGTATGACATAGACAGCTGGGGACCTACATCGATGGGAGATGTCAACCTTGACAAATCCTGTTCTTGCAAGCAACATGCAGATTCCAAAAGTGAAAGAACAAAGAAAGTTAAGGAGAGATTGAGCTAAGTAGTTATGGTGCCCAACGGCGACTCATTTGCTTGCATCTTTGAAAACAGTCCTATTTCCATCTTTAATATCTCTATTTTCCCCTTTCAGGGTTCTTTTGAAGTCCCTGACCTGGAGTTACACGCTGACTACGGTTCTTTGCGGGAATGGGACCCGCTCTCGGGGTTTGACAATCGGCCGCTATTCGGCAGGCCAAAGTCTCGGCCGAAGATTTCAGCACAGATTCACAAGCCTCGGATCTCAAGTGACTGGAGACGGGCGGATCAAGGGTCGGTGTCGCCACAGGAGACCCATGTGTCGTTGGGGGAGTCGGAACATCTGCTGTGTGCCTGGGGACGGGATCCTTGTGATCTCCAGGCACAGAGTTCGGAAAAAGCGAAGTAACGGACTTTTAACATTGTAATCCAGTGAGTTGTTTGTTATGGGAAAATGGAGTCACCTCTTTCTCCCTTATTAAGAGAGAGAGAGAGCCTGCAGCATGTCGAATTATCGGGTGAACAATGTCGTCTTTGGGGTAACTGCAAGTCTGTGTCTTTGCTATTGCTTTTCTTATGCTTGAGTGCTGGTCGTGGGTGAGCTTTATTTTTGCCAGTGGGGGGAGGGGGGATTGTTGCTCACCTACTGCTTACGCACGGGAAGGAGGGGAGCTGGGGGGTGCATTGGGGTTCTGACATTTAACTGTCAATCATTCTTTGGGGCACTTCTCTGTTTTTGTGGATGGTTGCAAAGAAAAAGCATTTCAGGATGTATATTGTATAGATTTCTCGGACATTAAATTGTACCTTTGAATCTTTGAAGTTATGGCTGTCATCTTTAACTTTTCAGCTGAATATAATCTAGGAGCAGTAGGCTACAAGGGTGTAGTACCAATTGCAGTTGTGTGTACGGAAAAGTTAGCTCCCATGGTCTGTTTGTTGTTGTTGTTCCCTTCCACGCTTTCTGTTGCATCGGGCAGCTACCTTGCTGTTTATTTAGCATTTCTGTTTTTTATGAGGCCGAATTGCAAACTCAACACTCAACCCAATGAACGGAAAGCATACAAAAAGCCATCAGGATTCAAACCCGGGGCCACTCACCTCAAAGTCCAGTGTGGATGCCACTGCACTACTAGATGGCATGGTCTGGCTGGAACCTCAGTAATCATCAGTTCCTTGGTGTATATTTCTTTATTTCTGACATGGCACGTTTGTACTGTTCTCTCAAAATCTTTGGACCTATCAGTCCCGCAACATAACTTCATCCCCATTCCGACATGTCAGTCTATGGCCTCCTCTTCTGCCATGGTCAGGTTCTCTCAGCATGGAGGAGCAACATCTCATATGCTATCTAGGTTACCTCCAACATGAGGACATGAGCATCAACTTCTCCAACTTCTGATAATTCATTGCCCGCCCCCTTCCCTCTTTTTCAATTCCCCACACTGGCTTCTTACCTCTTTTTTTCCCCGCCTATGACCTCTACCTGGTGCTTCTTCACCTTCCCTTTCTCCCATGATCCACTCTCCTCTCCTATTAGATTCCTTCTTATCTAGCTCTTTACTTTTTCCACCTATCACCTCCCAGCTTCTTACTTCATCCCTTCTCCCCCACCCATCTGGCTTTACCTATCACTTTGTAGCTAGCCCTCCTTACCTTATTCTGAATTCATCCACCTTCCTTTCCAATCCTGATGAAGGGTCTCAGCCCAAAATGTTGGCTGTTTATTCATATCCATAGATTTTGCCTGACCTGCAGAGTTCCTCCAGCATTTTCTGTGTGTTTTCCACTTAACATAGTGTTATGATGGAAACTAAGAAAGAATTGTTTGAATGAAAAACTATTGCTGGTCCTAAAAGACATTCAAAATAATTCCCCTACTTATTAAACTTTGCACTTTCCCAAGCTGATTGGAGTACTGTGCAGACACAATCGAAGTATTCCCGTGCAGGTCTGTCAAAGAGCTTTAAAAAGCAGGAAGTTTTTCGACGGGAGTCATTGATGGAGTACTGAGAAGGCATAACAGAAACATTCCTTCACAAGTCCGGTGAAGAGCTTCAAAAACCCAGTCTCTATAAAAGACAGGTACTGCCTAGAGGAGCGGTCATCATGGGAGCAGTTGTCGGAGTAGTCTGAGGCAGAGTAGTAAGAGTTTAGCTCAACAAGATTTCGGCAAGAATTGGTGAAGGCAAGGTAAGTAGGTAAGTTCATTCCTTATTTCTTATTTTGAATCAACTGTAGAGAGAATAGGGGGTATGTCTACAGAGCCACTGTTCTGTTCTGGGTGTTAGACGTGGAATTTCCAGGAGACTTCCAGCCTCCCTGATGGTCAAATCTGTGTCAGGTGCATCGAGATTCAGCTCCTTAGAGACCAAGTTAGGGAACTGGAGCTGCAGCTCGATGACCTTTGGCTTGTTAGGGAGATTGATATACAGGAGCTACAGGGAGGTAGTCACGCCAAGGTAACAGGAGACAGATAAATGGGTGACTATCAGGTGAGGGAAGGGAGAACATCAGGTATTTTGAGTACTGTTGGGTGGATGGGGGGGGCCTATCTGGGGAAAGGTACAACGGCTGTGCCTCGGGCACTGCGTCTGGCCCTGTGGCTCAGAATGGTAGGGAACTGGAGAGGATGGCAGCAGTAATAGGGAACTCTATAGTCAGGGGGACAGATAGGCAATTGTGTGGATGTGAAAAGGAAATAAGGATGGTAGTTGGCCTCCCAGCTGCCAGGGTCTGCGATGTTTCTGGATGCGTCCATAATATCCTGAAAAGAGCAGCTAGAAGTCATGGTACATATTGGTACCGATGGAGTAGGTAGGAAAGGGGAGGAGGTCCTAAAAACAAATACAGGAAGTTAGGAAGGGAGCTGAGAAGCAGGACCTCAAGGGTAGTAACCATAGGATCATGTGACAGTGAGGATAGCAATAGAGTGAGTTGGCTGATAAATGTGTGGCTGAAGAATTAGAACAGGGGACAGTGATTAAGATTTCTGGATAATTGGGATCTCATCTGGGGCAGGTGGGAACCGTACAAAAGGGATGGGTTTCACGTGAATTCAAGTGTGTCAATATTCTTGTGGGCAGGTTTACTCGCGCTGTTAGGTGTGGTTAAACTAATAAGGCATACCAGTGTGATAGAGTTGAAGATCAGCCAGCAGGTTTACAAGTAGATGAATGTAAAGAAGGACAAGCCAATGATTGAGTACAAATACAGACAGAGCAAAGAGTTAAATTGTACTACACAGGCATAATTCAAAAGGGTGAAGATTGCAGGACTGAAGGTGCTGTATTTATATGCACGTAGCATTTCAAATAAGGTGGAAGAACTTGTGGCACAAATAGAGATTAGTTGGTATGACATTGTGGGCATCAAAAGATAACCTTTGTATTGAAAGAACAGGCAGGAAGACATAGCCGGTGGTGTGGCTCTGCTGGTAAGAGATGGAAAGAGGTGACATGTGGTTAGAGCATGTTGAACCTCTGTGGGTGGAGTTAAGAAATGGCAAGGGTAAAAAAAACATTATGGGAATCATATAGGCCTCCAAAGAGTAGCCAAGATGTGGGGCTGAGATTGTCAAGGGAGCTGGAAAAGGCATGTAATAAGGGTAATGACATAATTGTAATGGGGGACTTCAATACGCAAGGGGATTGGGAAAATCAGGTAGGTGTCGGGTCCAAGAGAGGGAATTTGTTTAGTGCCTATGAGATGGCTTTTTAGAGCATCTTGTGCTTGAGCCCTCTTGATGAAAGGCTATCTTAGACTGAGTGCTGTGTAATAACCCAGATCTTATTAGGGAGCTTAATGTAAGGGGACCCTTGGGAGGAAGTAATCATAATATGATTGAATTCATACTGCAATTTGAGAGGGAGAAGCAACAGTCACATGCATTAATATCACGATGGAATAAAGGGAATTACAGAGGCATGAGAGAGGAGCTTGCCCAGGTGGATTGGAGGAGGATACTGGTGGGATGACGGCAGAGCAGAAATGGCTGAAGTTTCTTGGAATAGTTCACAAGGCACAGGATAGATATGTCCCACAGAGGAGGAGGTTCTCAAATGATAAGGGTAGACAATCATGGCTGACAAGGGAAGTTAAGGACAGCATAAAAGCCAAGGAAAAGGCATATAAGGTAGCAAAAGTGAGTTGGATGATTGGAAAGCTTTTAAAATCCAACAAAAAGCAACTAAAAAGCTATAAAATGGGAAAAAATAAAATTTGAAGGCAAACTAGCCAATAATATAAAGCAGGATACAAAAACTTTTCTCAATTATATAAAGGGTAAAAGGGAGGTGAGTGTTGATATTAGGCCATTGGAAAATGATGCTGGTGAGGTAGTAATGGAGCACAAAGAAATGGCAGATGAACTTGATGGGTACTTTGCATCTGTCTTTACTGTGGAAGACACTAGTAGTGTGCCAGAGATCCGTGAGTGTCAGGGAGCAGAAGCAAGTGCCATTGCTATTAGAAAGAGAAAAGTGCCAGGCACACTCAAGGTCTTAAGGTGGATAAGTCACCTGGACCTAATGGACTAGAGCCCAGAGTCCTGGGAGAGGTTGCTGAAGAGATAACGAATGCATTACTCAAAATCTATCAAGAATCACTTGATTCTGGCATGGTCCCAGAGATTGCAAATGCCACTTTACTCTTTAAGAAGGGAGGAAGGCAAAATAAAGGAAATTATAGGCCAATTAACTTAACCTCAGTGGTTGGGAATGGTTTGGAGTCCATTATTAAGTATGAGGTTTCAAGGTCCTTAAAGAATAATAATAAAATAAGTCAAAATCAACATGGTTTCTGTAAAGGGAAATCGTGCCTGGTGTGGATAGCAGAATGACTGCTTTTTCCCATCCCGTATGGAATGAGTGACAAGGCAGGTGTACGAGGTTGAATGGCATCTGGGATCAGCCATGATGGAATGGCAGAGTGGACTTGAAGGACTGAATGGCCTAATTCTGCTCCTATGCTTTATGGTCTTATGGTCTGGGTTCAGATTAATATTTATTTTCCATGAGAACTCTGAAACACAAATTGAAATGTGTTGTTTCCATCAAATCAAATCTGTGAGGATGTGCTAGGGTAAACCTAGCACACCCACCACTCACTAACCCTAACCTATAAAATGTGGGAGGAAACCAGAGCACCCGGAGGAAACCCACATAGTTACAGTGAAAACTACTGCAGGCAGTGGGGCCGATAGAACCCTGATCGCTGATCAGTAGGGTTGTAATAACGTTACAGTAACAGCCATGCTACCAGGCCACTCCATGTATTAGTATGATTCCAAAGTGTGACAAGAAAATAGGACCAGACAACTAAAGAGGAACCATAAGCACGAGAAAGTCTACAGATGCAGGAAATCCAAACCAACACACACAAAATGCTGAAAGAACTCAGCGGGTCAGGCTAATACCTTTCTTCAGGACAGAGGAAGGGTGAATACGCCAGAATAAAAAGGGAATTTATTCCAGTGTCTTCCCCTTCTGTCTCTGTCCTGAAGAAGGGACTTAGCCCAAAACATTGACTGTTCATTCCTCTCCATAGAAGCTGCCTGACCTGCTGACTTCCTCCTGCATTTTGTGTGTGTTACTAAAGAGGAACCAGCCTATTTGTCTAAAAAAAAGCTTTTTGAGAAAATGAGTGATTAATCTTTGAATTATGGGACAAATGAGGCAAAAACATCTGAGTTATGCAAAATACAATTAGATTGCATGCAAGCAGAGTTAATGTATTGGAGAGATGCACTTCAGTGAACTAAATGACCCTTTGTCAGCCCTGCCGTGTCTTACGTTCCAGTTACGACAAGGTTTATTTGTATGTCAGTGATTTTACTACACTCCACTCATATCTTCATGCTTCATAAGTATTTAGATTTTCCCTATAGTGTATAATTAAAGTGAATTACTCTTATCTGTGTACCATATCTGTTAACTATTAAATACTTTGACCTCACAAACCTGTGTTTATTGTTTTACATCCTTGAGTAGAATTCACTTGAAGATTTAAAAAGTTCACACATCACAGAAACCTCAAAATGATTGGGCATGTTCCCCTTTCCTTTCCAGTCCTGAAGAAGGGTCTAAGCCCAAAATGTTCATAAAGCCATCAGACGATAAGACAGAGGAGCAGAATTAGGCAATTTGACCCTCCAGTCTGCTCCGCCAATCAATCATGGCTGATCCATTTTCTCCTCCTCAGCCCCACTCCCCAGCCTTTTCCCCACAGCCGTTGATGCTGTGTCCAATCAAGAACCTATCAAACTCTACCTTAAATACACCCAACAACCTGGCCGCCACAGCTGCCTGTGGTAATAAATTCTGCAAATCTATCACCCTCTGGCTAAACAAATTTCTCCACACTCTGTTTTAAATGGACGCCCCTTTATCCTAAAGCTGTGCCCTCTTGTCCTAGAGTCTCACAAAATGGGAAACATCCTTTCCACATCTACTCTGTCTAGGCAGTTCAACATTTGAAAGGCTTCAATGAGATCCTTCCTCATTCTTCTAAATCCCAGCAAGTACAAACCCAGAGCTATCAAACTTTCCTTGTATGATAACCCTTTCATTCCCGGAATCATCCTTGTGAACTTCCTCTGAACTCTTTCCAATCCAGCACATCTTTATTTACATGAGGAACCCAAAACTGCTCATAATACTCAAGGTGAGGTCTCACCAGTGCCTTATAAAGCCTCAACATCACATCCCTGCTCTTGCATTCTAGTCTCTTGAAATAAATGCTAATATGGCATTTGCCTTCCTCACCACAGACTCTACCTACAAGTTAGCCTTTAGAGTGTTCTGCACAAGGATGCCCAAGTCCCTCTGCATCTCAGATTTTTGGATTTTGTCCCCATTTAGAAAATAGTCTACACATTTATTTCTACTACCAAAATGCATGACCATTCATTTTCCAAGATTGGATTTCATTTGCCACTCTCTTGCCCATTCTCCTAATCTGACTAAGTTATTCTGCACCCTGCCTGTTTCCTCAACACTACCTGTCCCTGTCAACTGTTTATTCACTACCTGACCTGCTGAGTTCCTCTAGCATTTTGTGCGTGTTGCAATTGATTTAATAAGGAGCTGAGCTGGGTTTTAATCAGGGTTTACAGACAGACATCAGACATACTTTATTGAACCCGAGGGGAAATTGGGTTTCGTTACAGCCGCACCAACCAAGCATAGTGAAGAAATATAGCAATATAAAATCATAAATAATTAAATAATAAGTTAATCATGCCAAGTGGAAATAAGTCCAAGACCAGCCTATTGGCTCAGGGTGTCTGACACTCTGAGGGAGGAGTTGTAAAGTTTGATGGCCACAGGTAGGAATGACTTCCTATGACGCTCAGTGTTACATCTCAGTGGAATGAGTCTCTGGCTGAATGTACTCCTGTGCCTAACCAATACATTATGGAGTGGATGGGAGTCATTGTCCAAGATGGCATACAACTTTGACAGCATCCTCTTTTCAGACACCACCGTCAGAGAGTCCAGTTCCACCCCTACAACATCACTGGCCTTACGAATGAGTTTGTTGATTCTGTTGGTGTCTGCTATCCTCAGCCTGCTGCCCCAGCACACAACAGCAAACATGATAGCACTGGCCACCACAGCCTCATAGAACATCCTCAGCATCATCCGGCAGATGTTAAAGGACCTCAGTCTCCTCGGGAAATAGAGACAGCTCTGACCCTTCTTGTTGACAGCCTCAGTGTTCTTTGACCAGTCCAGTTTATTGTCAATTTGTATCCCCAGGTATTTGTAATCCTCCACCATGACCACACTGACCCCTTGGATGGAAACAGGGGTCATCAGTGTCTTAACCCTCCTCAGGTCCACCACCAGCTCCTTAGTATTTTTCACATTAAGCTGCAGATGATTCTGCTTGCACCATGTGTCCATAACTCCCATTGCTGTCTGCAAGGAGGTTCTATGTTCTCCCCATGACCACATGAGTCTCTTATCACATTCCAAAGATGTATGGGGGAGTGTTAGGAAGCTGTAGGGAAGCATGTTGAGACATGCAGACTGCCTCCCAGCACAATCCTTGCTGATTTAATGTGATACAAAATTATGGGAGGTATAGACAGGGTAAATGCCAACAGGCTTTTTCCACTGCGGATAGGTGTGAATACGGGTAGAGATCATGGGTTAAGGGTGAAAGGTAAAATATTTAAGGAGAACATGAGGGATAACTTCTTCATTCAGAGGATGGTGAAAGTTGGTGAGAGTTGCAAGTGGTGGATGCAGGTTTGATTTCAATGTTGAAGAGAAACCCGGATAGTTACATTGGTGGGAGGTGCAAGGAGGGCTGTGGTCCAGGTGCAGGTTGATGGGACTAGGCAGCTTAATGGTTCTGCACAGATGAACTGGGATGATGGGCCCGTCTCTGTGCTGTAGTACTCTATGACTACGATGCAAATGATGGATTTCATTGTAGGTATCGATTATTTCCAACGTACATGTGACAAATAAAGCTAATCTTTCGTCTTTATCTTCTTCTTAGACTGTGTTGTTTACACAAATGGTGCACTGAATGTTCCAATGTTTAAATAAACGTGAGACAAATAAAGCTAATCTTATCTATAAGTATTAGAATAAATTAAAGACATAATTAAAGATATTTTCACATTACAGGTTGGATTTAGCTTGTTCTTCCTTCTCAGACTTTAGCATTCACCTTACTACCTCTGTGTACACTCCATGTTGTTCAAAACAAAACTAATTCCACTTATCAGTTTGTCCTCCAGAGTCGTAATGCTCTCATTGACTTCTGTGGTCATCAAAACTTGAAATCGATAAAGTCAAGTTGATTCTGCAGATGCTGGAAATCCAGAGTGACACACACAAAATGCTGGAGGAACTCAGCAGGTCAGGCAGCATTAATGGAGGGTTTCAGGTCAAGAATTTTCATCAGGACTGGAAATTGATAAGTTGGCCCAGAAATTCTTATTCGACTTTTCAGCAGATTGGCAATATGAATGACCAGGAAAGGGATGGTCATATCATTTATACCTACAGCAGAGCGTAGTTGCCATATCTATTTATTGATTTAGAGATACAGCGCAGAACAGGGCCTTCCAGCCAAGTGGCCCAGCAATATATTGATTTAACCCTGGCCTAATCACAGGACAATTTATAATGACCAATTAACATACTTTTTATTCTTTTGTATTTGCGCAGATTGATGTTGTTTCCACATTGGTTGATAGTCCGTCCTGTTGGGTGTGGCTTTTCATTGATTTGATGGTGTTTCTTTGTATCTACTGTGTATGCCTGCAAGAAAACAGATCTTGGGGTTGTATATGGTGACATATATGTACTGATAATAAATTTACTTTGAACTTTGTACTAACCTGTATGTCTTTAAACTGTGGGAGGAAACCAGAGCACTTCAGGGAAACCCATACTATCATGGGGAGAATGTACAGACAACACAAAAATTGAACTCCAAACTGCGACGACGCAAACTGTAATTGTGCTGTGCTAACCACAATGCTACCATGGCACCTGTACAACTCAGTTCTGTCAGAAAAGCCTCACCAATGCTGAATGCCTGGGGGTGAGCAAATCCCTGGTATTAATCATTCCTCAGGCTATTGAAGTGCAAGCCTTCTGATTTTGACAATGGAATTAACCATGAGGAATGGTGGACTAAACCTCCCTTACAAGGAAAGGTTGAGTGAGCTGACGCTTTGGAGAGAGTGCAGAGAAGATTTACCAGAATGATGCTTGGATTAGAGGGCATGTCTTATGAAGAAAGGTTGAGTGAGCCAGGGCTCTTTTTCTTTTGAGTGAAGGATGATGAGAGTAGTCTTGATGGAGGTGTACAAGATGAAAAGAGGCAAAGATCAAGTGGACAGCCAGAGACTTTCTCCCAAGGTGGAAATAACTAATACAAAAGGCCATAGCTTTCAGGTAAGACACACAAAATGCTGGATGAACTCTGCAGGCCAGGTAGCATCTATGGAAAGGAGTACAGTTGAAGTTTTGGGCCGAGACCCTTCAGCAGGACTGGAGAAAAATGATGAGGAGTTAGAGTTAGAAGGTTGGGGTGGGGGAAGGAAGAAACACAAGGTGAGAGGTGAAACTGGGAGGGAGGAGGAATGAAGTAAAGAACTGGGAATTTAAACAGTGAAAGAGGTACAAGGCTGGAGAATGGGGGAATCTGATAGGAGAGGACAGAAAGCCATGGAAGAAAGAGAAGGGGAAGAAACACCAGGGGGAGGCAATGGGCAGGTAAGAAGATAAAGTGAGAGAGGGAAAAGGGAATGGGGAAAAGGGAAGGGGGTCCATTACTGGCAGTTCGAGAAATCAATGTTCATGCCATCAGATTGGAGGCTACCCAGTTGGAATATAAGGTGTTGCTCCTCCAACCTGAGTGTGGACTCATCATGACAGCATAGGAGGCCAAGGATTGATGTGTTGGAATGGGAATGGGTAGTGGAATTAAAATTGGTGGCCACTGGGATATCCTGATTTTTTGGTGGTTTGGAAGAAAATACAGGGTAGATTTCAGAGATAGGTTCTTTACACAGAGAGTGGTGGGTGTGTGGAGTGTGCTGCCAGGTGTGATGGTAGAGGCAGATACATTAGGGACAATTAAGAAACTCATTGATAGGCAGATGAATGATTGAAAAATGGAGGTCTATGTGAGAGGGAAGGGGTAAATTGATCTTAGAGTTGGTCAAAGAATTGGTACAACATTGTGGGCTGAAGGGTCTACACTGTGATGTACTGTTCGATGTTGACTTTGACATTAACGCTCACATCTTGTGTTCAAAAAACAATATACTTCCAAAAATCAATAGACGTACTGCTGAAGGGTTTCAGCCTGAAATATCGACTGTACTCTTTTCCATAGATGCTGCCTGGCCTGCTGAGTTCCTCCAGCATTTTGTTTGTGTTGATTGGATTTCCAGGATCTGCAGATTTTCTCGTTTGCAATATACTTCCAAGTTCCTTGCCCCTTTCCCACTGTCCTATAATTTTGTGGACTTTACGCCTGGTATTGCATGTAGAGTTTGAGTACTTGTAACTACTCTGTGTGATACCAGGTTGGTGTTCTTTGAAGTGCTCTTTCCAGCTGATGTTAACTACCTTCCTGTCTTTGATACATTCTCCTCCACCGGCATGCTGGAGGCTATAATTTATTAGGAGCTTGAGGAGACTTGCTATGTCACCAAAGGTTCTGGTGAATCTCTACACAGTCATTGTGGAGAGCATTCTAACCATTTGCATCACCGTCTGATACGGAGGTGCCACTGCACAGGAGCATAAAAAGATGTAAGGGAGCTCCATCATGGGCACAAGGCCCCCACCATCGAGGACACCTTCGAAAGGCAATGCCATACAAAAGCAGCATCCATTATTAAGGACCCCCATCACCCTCTTCCTATCACTACTCTGAAGGAGGAGGTACAAGGGCCTGATGACACACACTCCATGTTTTACGAACAGTTTCTTCCCCTCCTCCATCAGATTTCTAAAAGGACAATGAACCCATGAACACTACCTCACCACTTCTGCACTATTTATTTATTGTAACTCGTAGCATATTTTATGAATTGCACTGTACTGCCATTTCAAAACACCAAATTTCACCACATACATATGTCGGTGATAATGAAGCTGATTCTAGTTTTGATGGGCAACTGGTTCTTTGGTGTTTGACAGCTGGTGGAGGATCCATGTGTGTCATTGTTATCAGGTTGTTGCTGAACCTCAAACTAATGTGATTTCTATCGGACTTGGGCTGTCAGATATGTCTAGAGAAGTAACTTCCCCTTGAGGCTTGATGGCGTTTCCAATCAAGGTAAACCTTGCATGTGCTGTTAATTACCTCCGGGATCTGCTGGTCATTCTCACCAAGTGGGCCCTGGAAAGTTTCTAATCGAGAAGCCTACAGTCTCATCACAGCTGTTAATTATCGAGGACAATAGGGCATTGCAGATGCTGTTGGTACTTTGCAGCTCCTGTTAATTGGGGTTATCAGGTTGTCTGTGGGAACACAGTAGGAGATGAGCCCCTCAAAAGTGATTTGCCTCTAGTCATATTTTTCAAATATCTTTGCCTCCATTGCTCATATTTGGTCTACCCTCACCACCAGCTCTGACTGACAAGAAGTGAATGGGCCGCTGAAATGCAGTGGTTTCCCGGGAGCAGATGATACACCTCCACTTGGCAGAGGGGAACTTCAATCACAAATTCACAACCTCATCTCCCTGTCTGTGAAGAAGAATTGTCAGGGGAACTCCAGAGACAGAAGAGGGTAACTGAAAACATTTTCAAGAGAAGGGACAAAGCTGAATATCTGAAAACTACAGAATATCTTTTCTGTTTCTGTCATAGAAAGCCAGTGTTCTACTGAACTGTGTTACCAGGGACACCAAGAGGAATTCAAACCATTTTTTTTTGGCCAGAAGATGGTGAATCTGGAATTCATTGCCACAGAAAGCTGTGTAGGCCAAGGCACTGGGTTGATAGGTTGAGAGTTTCTTGATTAGTCAGGGCATCAAAGACTACAGGGAGAATGGAGCTGAGAAGGAAAATAAATAAATTGATGATTGAATAGTGGAGCAAACCCAATGGGCCGAATGGGCTAATTTTGCTCCTGTGTCTTACTGTCCTATGGTCTAAATTGCAGGGTCAAGGTATCAAAGTTGCAGAGAGAGGTTAGTCAAGGGCAAGACACAAGGCAAGAGATAAAAGCATTAAAACAGAAAATGCTAAACAGATTGTGGAAGGAATGAGTAGAGTTCAAATCCTAGAGACATTTAGCAGGTGAGACAGAAGTAACACAACGAATGAAAGGAGGAAATGAAGTGCCAATATTTGATAGGGACAAGCTGAGAGTGGAATTAGAAATAAATATAAGCATACCCCTGTCAGAGATATTCCCTTTATCCTGTCCGTCACTCCTCATCAACAGCCAAATAAAATTAACTTACTTCTCTGCTTCGCAGTTCTAACCAAGATCTTCAATGCATTGTCTTTTCATTCCTATGTTAACAAACAATGTGTTAAGTGAGACCATAAGACATAGAAGTAGAATTAGGCCATTCAGCCCATTGAGTCTGCCCCACCATTCCATCATGGCTGATTTATTAATCCTCTCAGCCCCATTAGTCCATGAGACGATAAAGTATAGGAACAGAATTAGGCCATTTGGCCATCGAGTCTGCTCCGCCATTTCATCATGGTTGATCCAATTTTCTTTTCGCCCCTTCTCCCCATAACCTTTGACACCCTGACTAATAAAGAATCTATCAACCTCTGCTTCAAATATACCCAATGACGGCCTCTACAGCCATCTGTGGCAATGAATTCCACAGATTCATCACCATCTGGCTATAGAAATTCCTCCTCATCTGTGTTCTGAATGAATGTCCTTCTATTCTATGGCTGTGTCCTCTGGTCCTAGGATCACCCACTACAGCAAACATCCTCTCTACGTCCACTCTATCTAGGCCTTTCAATATTAGATAGGTTTCAATGTGATCTCTCATTCTTTTAAACTCCATTCAGTTCAGGCCCAGAGATATCAAACACTCCTCAGACTTTAACCCTTTCATTCTTGTGGTCATTCGTGTGAACCTCCTCTGGACCCTCCGCAACGTCAGACCATTCTTTCTTAGATAAGAGAGCCTAAACAGCTCACAGTCCTCCAAGTGCATTCTGACTAATGCCTTATAAAGCCTCAGCATTACATCCTTGCTTTTATAACATGATCCTCTCAAAATTAATGCTACTATAACTTTGCATTTGCATTCCTTACCACTGACTCAACCTGCAAGCTCTATTAAAATCAAAAGGATTGTTGACCCTCATGTGGCCCATGACCACAATAATTCAGAGGCTTCCTCTCCCAACTTGGCGCCTCCCTCTCCAGTAGGAGAAGAACCCTACACTGCTGTTCTTTCTCACCGAGCTCTTGTGGTGACTGCACCGAGCTTCAGTGCGTCCATCGGCACGCGCTCCTGCAGCCTGCACCGTGCCAGTCGGCAGCGTTCCTCCATGGACACCTCGATGTGTTGGCAGACCAACAAGCTTCAGGCAGACCAAAGGACATCTTTCACCAAGTTGATGGGCTGGCAGCAGCACTTGATGTCTGCATCCATGTGTGCCCCTGGAAGTAGCCTGTAGATCAGAGAGTCCTCTCTCATGCAGCAGCTCAGGGTGAACCGTGATGTAGGCCCTTGCATCCTTCTCCATAGCCTCTTTGCCAAGATGTGAGCAATCATCTTGTCTCCATTACAGTTCGTCTTGTGGGCAGTGTGAGGAGGGGGGTGATAGTCTAGGCATGCAGAAAGGATCTAACTAGGAGAGCCCCTTTCACCACCAGTGCAGGCAAGTGCTTGGTTCTTTTTGCTGAGATCTGATGATAAGGCACTCTGCCAGATGGACTGGGAACCACTTCACTGTGTCCATTGAGTCCTTTTCCTGTTCCACGCTGACTACTGCCTGATGGACTTAAGGTCAAAAGTGTTGGTCCAGAAGAACTTTTCCACAAAGGACCATCCAGCCGAGGGGGGCTTTGCACAGTAACAGGGCCTGACCCATTGGGGATAGATAAAACCTTGGCACGTAGTGGTACCTGATGCTCGCGTGTTTAAGTTCCACACACAGCCTGATGCAACCATACACAAAGGTGATCATATTGCGTATGCTTTTGTCTCCATTGTCCAGAAACTTCAAAGTTCAAAGCAAATTTATTATCTAAGCACATATATGTCACCATATACCACCCTGAGTTTTATTTTCTTGTGAGCATTCATAATAAATACAAAGAAGCATTAAAGTAAGCAACATAATAATAATAAATAATTAAGAAATAAATAGCAAAAGCATGAGATGAAGAGTCCTTAAAAGTGAGTCCACAGATTGTGGGAACAGTTCAGTGTTGGAGTGAGTGAAATTATCCCCCTGGTTCAAGAGCCTGATGATTGAGGGACAATAATTGTGCCTAGTAGTGTGGGTCCTGAGGTTCCTATACCTCCTTTCTGATGGCAGCAGTGAGAAGAGGGCATCGCCTGCTGGTGTGGGTCCTGAGGCTCCTGCACCTCTTTCCCGATGGCAGCAGTGAGAAGAGGGTGTGGTTCTGAGCCCTTGCAGTGGTTGCATCAACCCTCAGAGCATTCCACAGCCTGCCAGATGGCCTGGACTGTCTGCTTAGGAAATCACCCCACAGTGTCCATCAAGTCTTTCTTTGCAGTGTCTGCAGGATATTTAGTGCTGACCACTGCCTGATGGACTTAAGGTCAAAGGTGTTGGTCCAGAAGAACTTTTCCACGAAGGACAGGCTGTGCAAAAATGACTGGAACCATGCACCTGTCATACAAACTCTTCTCCCTCCTGCCGTCTGGGAAAAGGCTCCAAAGCATTCGGGCCCTTACGACCAGACTATATAACAGTTTCTTCCCCCAAGCTATCAGACTCCTCAATACCCGAAGCCTGGACTGACACCTTGCCCTACTGTCCTGTTTATTATTTATTGTAATGCCGGTACTGTTTTTGTGCACTTTATGCAGTCCAGTGTAGGTCTGTAGTCTAGAGTAGCTTTCTCTGTGTTTTTTTTTATTACATAGTTCAGTCTAGTTCTTTGTGCTGTGTCATGTAAACCATGGTCCTGAAAAATATTGTCTCATTTTTACTGTGCACTGTACCAGCAATTATGGTCGAAATGACAATAAAAGTTGACTTGACTTGACTTGGAATGTTGCGTGGCAGCAGGGCCAAAGCTATGTTTCGCAATGCCGGGGACAGATGGAACCTTGGCACGCAGTGGTACTTGGTGCCCGTACACTTAGGTTCCATGCACAGCCTGGTGCCGCCACACACAAAGATGGACATCAGGCTAAGGGTGACACTGGGTACCTTCTTGTCCCCATTCTCCAGGGATATGTGCGTTGTGATCCATCTGACATGCTTCATCTTGGAACCTGTTGGATTCTGATGTTTTTAATCCAAGGTTCTTTCAGAAGTCAGGGAAAAGGCACAAAACTTGTTGCTTCACGCTCATTTTAATAAGGAAAGAAAACAGAAGCAGACAGTGAGAGAGGTCTGCTAAGCAAAGAGAGAGGCAAAAGAACTAACGTTAAGAAGATGGTGCCCAGCATGGAGCAGCTCTTTTACACTGCATACAGTACTCAAGGAAAATTCCATTCAAATTTGTAGATAAGTTAACTCATGAGGTAGCTGTTATTCAAATAATGCAGACCAAAAAAAACTTCAAGAGGTTTCCAGAATTATGCTGTGTATAACCACTAGGGCAGGGGTTCCCAACCTTTTTTATGCCATGGACCAATACCAGTAAGGAAAGAGTCCGTGGACCCAGGTTGGGTACCCGAGCACTAGGGGGAGCACAATGAACTTGCAAATACCTGTTGTGACCACTAGGAAGCATAGTAAGCAGTTACTTGTATATGAGAAATAATATAAAATACAGTTAATTACTTGTTAAACTGCAAAGAAAATAACGACTAAATATTCTAATCTAAGAATTAAACAATCAGCTCCAACAATCCTCAGATGAACTTGAAGGTGGCTCGGATGATTCCTAAGATGGAGGAGCAGGGGGAGAGCTACACCTGTGCCAAATACAGCAGTCTTGAAAACATCTCATGCTTGATGACAATCCTCCCAGTTAACCAAAAGAGAGCACCCTATCCACAGTCCCAATTTCTATTTTCCATTCCCAGAACGCTCCAGCTAATTCTTGTTACATGACTCATCCCTTCGAAAACAAATCACTAGCACCCTCACGTAATCAAACCTGATGGTGAAGGAGACAGTGCATCAGTCAAACCAGTTGCCAAAGAGCAAGGCCTCATGGAGGCTCTGAACTGACAAGTCAGTGTGGGAATGGGAGTTTTTATAGTTATGTCTTTCTGGGGCTTGTTTTTATTTACCTAAGCGTTCACTACACTGTACAGATGGCAGCTCAACAGCAAAGTGACCACCAAAGTCATTGGAATTAAATGACTGATTTTTTTTTCCCTACAATAAAACTAATAACTAATTACAAGTTTGAAATGACTCAGATAATTAAATTGCTGCCTCGAAAATATTCACATCATCCCAGCAATCGATGTTAATGAAGCCATACTGGTGTTGCTTGTGCTGTGAATCTGTATTGCAAATGATAAACATTCCAGGAAATTCTGGCAGCCGACACAACCAGCCAGCCACATTTATTTGAAGTTGTTCTATGCAATATAGATGAAGTGCATAAATTCACTCAAATTAACCTCATCAGAAAGTAGTCAGCGACAATGCATTACTCGCTATGTTCTGCAGTAGAAACATTATTCAAAGAAGATTTTCTGACTTGTGCTTCAAGGCCAACTAGTGGATGCAAAGGAACGTATATTCCTTGATATATATCTTTAATTTTATTCAGAGATTAAGCAGGCCCATCCGGCCCATGATCCTGTGCCACCCAGTTACATGAAAGTGATCGGCCCAAGTCACATCACTCAGTAACCCTCCTATTTAAATTTAACTTAATTACAGAACAATTTGCAATGACCAATTAACCTACTAACAAGTATGTCTTTGGACTGTGGGAAGAAATTGGAGCACCTGAAGAAAACGTATGCACTGAGCTGGAATGCAGAAACTCCTTACAGATGTTAAGACTTTATAAAGTACTGGTGAGTCCTCACTTGGCAGTGTGAGCAGTTTTGGGCCCCTTATTTAGAAAGGATGTGCTAAAACTGGAGGGTGTTCAAAGGAGGTTCATGAAAATGATTCCAGGATTAAATGGCTTGGCATATGAAGAGCATTTGATTGCTCTGGGCCCATTTTCACTGGAATTCAGAGGAATAAGGGCTGATCTCATTGAAACCTATTGAATAGTGAAAGGCCTTTATAGAGTGGATGTTGAGAGGAGGTTTCCTATGGTGGGAGAGTCTAAGACCAGAGACGCAGCCTCAGAATAGGGGTGTCTTTTTAAAATGGAGATGAGGAGGAATTTCTTTAGCCAGAGAGTGGTGAATCTGTGGAATTCTTCGTAGCTGACGCCCCAAGCGGTTATAGAGTTGTGCTAACCACTACACTACTGTGGTGTCCCAAAGGATGTTCAGAGTTCAAAAATTCAAAGCAAATTTATTATCAAAGTATATATACGTCATCACATACAACCCTGAGATTCATTTTCTTACGGGCATTGAGAATGACTGCAAAATAAACTTGGATGTCCAAACTGCAAATGAGCAGACTTTGGATTAGGATAAGCTTCCCTCCAATCTTGTTGATGGGAAAGGAGCACTTGATGGTTGCAGGTACTTCAGTAGGAAGAGTAAACCCATGATCAAGATGCACTGTAGCAAAGTCTGTTCTGAATCCAAATCAGGTTCATTATGACTGACATATGTTGTGAAAGCGCAAACACGAGGAAATCTGCAGATGCTGGAAATTCAAGCAACACACACAAAATGCTGGTGGAACACAGCAGGCCAGGCAGCATCTATAAGGAGAAGTGCTGTCGACGTTTCGGGCCGAGACCCTTCGTCAGGACTAACCGAAAGGAAAGATAGTAGGAGATTTGAAAGTAGTGGGGGGAGGGGGAAATGCGAAATGATAGGAGAAGACCGGAGGGGGTGGGATGAAACTAAGAGCTGGAAAGGTGATTGGCGAAAGTGATACAGAGCTGGAGAAGGGAAAGGATCATGGGACGGGAGGCCTCAGGAGAAAGAAAGGGGGGGGGAGCACCAGAGGGAGATGGAGAACAGGCAAAAACATTAACTGAAGTTAGAGAAGTCAATGTTCATGCCATCAGGTTGGAGGCCACCCAGCCGGTATATAAGGTGTTGTTCCTCCAACCTGAGTTTGGATTCATTTTGACAATAAACTTCTCTAACTTCCATTAATGCCCTTCCTCCCCTTCTTACCCCATCCCTGACATATTTAGTTTATAGACATATTTAGCCTGTTCATATTTCTCCGTCCCATGATCCTTTCCCTTCTCCAGCTCTGTATCACTTTCGCCAATCACCTTTCCAGCTCTTAGCTTCATCCCACCCCCTCCGGTCTTCTCCTATCATTTCGCATTTCCCCCTCCCCCCACTACTTTCAAATCTCTTACTATCTTTCCTTTCGGTTAGTCCTGACGAAGGGTCTTGGCCCGAAACGTCAACAGTGCTTCTCCCTATAGATGCTGCCTGGCCTGCTGTGTTCCACCAGCATTTTGGATATGTTGTGAAAGTTGTTTTGGAGTAGCAGTACATTGCACGACATAAAATACACTTTACATTACAGTAAGAAATACGTATCTGTATACATGTATTGCAAAATAAAGAGCAACAAAAGTTACATGGGTTCAAGGTCCATTCAGAAATCTGGTAGTGAAGGGGAAGAAGGTATTCCTGAATCATTGCGTGTGTGTCTTCAGGCTCTATACCTCCTCCCTAATGGTAGCAATGAGAAGAGGGCATGTCCTGGGTGGTGGGAGTCCTTAATGATGGATGCCACCTTTTTGATGTGTCGCCATCTGAAGGTGTCCTGTATGTATGGGAGGCTACTGCCAATGATGGAGCTGGTTGAGTTTACAACTTTTCGAAGCCTTTTCCAATCCTGTACATTAGCTCCTCCATACCAGACGTTGATACAACCAGTCAGAATGCTCTCCACATCACATTTGTAGAAACTTGCAAGAATCTTTGTTGACATACCAAATCTCCGCAAACTCCAAATGAAATACAGTCACTGTTGTGCCTTCTTCATAACTGCATCAATATGTTGGGCCCAGGATAGATCCACAGAGATGTTGACACCCAGGAACTTGAAACTGCTCAGCCCTTCCACTGCTGCCCCCTCAACAAGGCCTGGTGTGCGTTCTCTAGACTTCCTCTTCCTTAAGCCCACAGTCAGGGATTTGATCATACTAATGTTGAGTGTAAGTTTGCTGTTGCTTCATCAGTCAACCAGCCGATCTCTTTCACTCCTGTACGCCTCCTCATCACCATCTAAGACTCTGAGATTCACAATTGACTTGACATTCGATTCTAGCAACAAGGTCTTTGATGCTGCAGACACCACACGTATAAAAGTAGTGGCCTTAAATGTCTGAGTAAGAAGACAAGTGTTGATATTGCAACTGTCTTCGAAGCCAATAGTGCTTTGTTGGTAACAGTATTAAACTTCCTCACCCATACACGATCTGATGTGAGAAAGCTTGTTCTTTATTTCTGAGAGGTGTAAATTAGTAAGGTTTCCACTGAGAATCCCCAGCCTCAGGCAAATGGGTAGCGATTGTATGAACAGCTGCGCAGTGAGGAATCCACACTGTGCTTGGAATGGATGCAATGGGTTCTGACAGCAGGAGCCATGTTCCTCCCACTAGGGTCAGTGGCTCCTGCTTATACATCTTTATGGACAACCTCACAACCATCTGTCCCTGTTCTTTCACTCAAACTGCCAGAGCGCTGAATACATTGAGGTTTACATGCTTTGAAAATCTGCTTCAAAAGACAGAAATGTTACTTCTTGCCTCCCTTCTACCACTTTTCCACTCCTATCTCAGCCTGCAAAGATTGAGTTTAACTTTCAGTTTAGTGATACACCACAGTAACAGGCCATTCAGACCCAAGGAGCCTATGCATGTACCCTTGTGAACAATTAACCTAGTAACCCGTACATCTTTGGACTGTGGGAGGAAACCAGAGCACCCAGAGGAAACCCATGAGCTCATGAGGAGAACATGCAAACTCCTTACAGAGAGTGGTGGGAAATGAATCCGGATTGCTGGTGTTGTAATAACATTATGCTGACCACTACACTACTGTGCCACTCCTCTGACAAGATCTGCTAATGTTTCGAGGTTTATATAAGTCATCTGTGACTGTGTTTTTCTGTTGTAATCAAAAGTCAATTTCTCACCACCATTAAAACCTATCCCCTTGTCTGACTGGGCAAAGATATTACTCTGAGCAGACTAGGATAAAAGGTTTGGTGACTCCATTAATGTGGTTTTGAACTCGTCAGAATTCCTAAACTACAGACTGAGCAATAAAAACTTTCTGTCCTGATGGACTGCAACTCAGGTAGTGAACTCCCATTGACAGATTCGGAAGCTTTATAATCACTGATACATATCACGAAGTTTGCTGCTTCGTGGCAATAGTACAGTGCAAGATAGAAATAATGCGAATGTTCACGAGTAAATAGACCATTCAGAATCTGTTGAAGAAGGGGAAGAAAATGCTCTGGAATGATTGAGCGCAGGTCTTCAGTCTGAAGAGATTTGGTACATCACCAAAGACACTCTACATCTACAGACGTACCATGCAGAGTATTATAACTGGCTGCATTACCGTCTGGTATGGGGGGGGGTGTGGGAGGCAGTTGGGGGCTACTGCACAGGATCAAAGTAAGCTGCAGAAAGTTGTGAACACGGTCCGCTCCATCTTGGGGACCAGCTGCCTCAGCGTCCAGGGCATCTGCAAGGACTGATGCCTCATAAAGGAGACATCCATCAATAAGGACACCCCATCACCCAGGACATGACCTCCTTTCATGGTTACCATCAGGGAGGAAGTACAGGAGCCTGAAGGCACACACTCAATGTTTCAGGAACAGCTTCTTCCCCTCCGCCATCAAGGTTCTGAATGGGCAATGAATCAATGAACACTACCTCACTACATTTTTCTCTCTTTTTGCACTATTTATTTAGTTTAACATTTTATATATACACAGTATACTATATATATTTACTATAATTTACAGGTTTTTTATTATTATTATATATTGCAGTGTACTGCTGCCACATAACAACAAGTTTGTTGACATATGCCGGTGCTATTAAACCTGATTCTGATTAGGATTCCTGTCCCTCCTCCCTGACAATAGTAACCAGAACAGAGCATGCCCCGGATGGTGAGGATCCTCAGCAATGGACGCTGCCTTCTTGAGGCACTGCCTTTTGAAGATATCCTTGATGGTGGACAGGGTTGTGCCCGTGATGGAACTCACACAGAGCTTCCAAGAGTCTGATATGTTCATGGTGGGCACAGGGTCTGGGGTCTGGGCCCTGCCCACATCTCCGAGCAACATTCAAGCTTTAATAACTTATAAGGCAGATGTACAATCACCCAGTTGGCTAGTGTCACAGGTAGTTGCCAGGTGTTAGCCCATACCACTAGCCCATCCTCTCACTTCCTTTGGCCAGCACCCATAGTGGTTCGGACACTCAGTGACCTGCTGCTGATCAGATTCTCTATTCTCTCTCAATTTCTCTTTCTCTCTCACTTTCTCTTTTTTCCTCTTTCCTTTTCTCTCTCTCCCTCTCTCATTTATTCTCTTCTTTCTCTCTCTCGCTCTTTCTTTCTCAACGTAGCAGACCATGTAAATTCAATAACTTTACCTTTAAAGCCATTTAATCTACAGGATGCAAGGTTCTCCTGTTCAGTGATCTGCCGCTTGTTTACCCAAATGGGCCTGTGAAATGTCTCCTCTGAACCTGGCATTGAAATGGTATCACGACGTCCACAATGATGTTAGTCAGTGAAACTCAGTGCTTGCATACAGTATCTCTCATATGTGATGTCTTTCATCCAGTAAAACTGATATCACCATTGCTACTTAATGAATCAATAAGTGTAAAATAACATTTTCAATGTCCCATTCTCTGAGGATTGTTACTCTGTCATAATTGTTAGGCTTCTGAGTTCCCAAAGTACTGGAATCTGAAGCTTAGCCCCTGGTAAGGTACACTTACCAGTATTATGGCAGCATGGTAGCGTAGCACCTAGCACAAAGCGTTACAGTACCAGTGACCCGGGTTCAATTGCCACTGCGCTCCGTAAGGAGGTTCTGTGTTCACCCCGTGATCCCACGGACAGCATCCGGTTTCTCCAGTTTCCTCCCACATTTCAAAGATATTCAGTACATGTTTAGTGAGTTGTGGGCATGCTATATTGGAGATGAAAGCAAGATGACACTTGCAGGCTGCCCCCTCCAGCCTGATTTGATTTGACACAAACATTTCATTATATGTTTCGATATTTTTGATATATATGTGACAAATAAAGCCAGTATTTATAATCTTTATCTGTACCTAAAATACCAGGAATCCAATTTATGCCAACTTGTTTCTTCAGCTAAAATCAAGCTACAGTGGATTCCAGTTTATTGGAATACATTGGGACGAGTACATTTTGGCCCAATTATGAAGCTGACCCAATTAGCCAAAATTTCATGGAAATACTGTAGTTTAAAAAGACAAATTAACTGGGCAACAAATTAGAAATACAGAACAAATTAGAACACTACTAATATTATTAAGGTACTATAAAACTGTTCAAAGTTCTAAGTTTAAAGCAAAATGTATTATCAGAGTACATAAATACCACCACACACAACACTGAGATTCTTTTTCCTGCAGGAATACTGAACAAATCTACAGAACAGTAAATATAAACAGGATCACTGGACAACAAACCGTGCAAATCCAAATATAAATAAATAGCAGTAAATAATGAGCATGAAATAACAAGACAAACACAAAGAAATCTGCAGATGCTGGAAATTCAAGCAACATACACAAAATGCCGGTGGAACACAGCAGGCCAGGCAGCATCTATCGGGAGAAGTACAGTTGACGTTTTGGGCCGAGACCCGTCGTCAGGACTAACTGAAAGGAAAGATAGTAAGAGATTTGAAAGTAGGAGGGGGAGGGGAAATGCGAAATGATAGGAGAAGACCGGATGGGGTGGGGTGAAGCTCAGAGCCGGAAAGAGGATTGGCGAAAGTGATACAGAGCTGGAGAAGGGAAAGGATCATGGGACGGGAAGTCTAGGGAGAAAGAAAGGTGGGGGAGCACCAGAGGGAGATGGAGAACAGGCAGATTGATGGGTAGAGAGAGAAAGAAAAAAAAGGAGGGGAAAAAAACCAAAAAAAACAAAATAGTTTTCCCCCTCCTTTTTTTTCTTTCTCTCTCTGCCCATCAATCTGCCTGTTCTCCATCTCCCTCTGGTGCTCCCCCCCCCCACTTTCTTTCTCCCTAGGCCTCCCATCCCATGATCCTTTCCCTTCTTCAGCTCTGTATCACTTTTGCCAATCACCTGCCTGGCTCTCAGCTTCACCCCACCCCATCCGGTCTTCTCCTATCATTTCGCATTTTCCCCTCCCCCTCCTACTTTCAAATCTCTTACTATCTTTCCTTTCAGTTAGTCCTGACGAAGGGTCTCGGCCCGAAACGTCGACAGCGCTTCTCCCTATAGATGCTGCCTGGCCTGCTGTGTTCCACCAGCATTTTGTGTGTGTTGCATGAAATGACAAGATACAGACTCCTTAAAGTGAGACCATCAGTTGTGGGAACACTAGAAATAGAAAGAGTGTAGTTATCCATCCCCTTTTGTTCAAGATCCTGATGGATGAGGGGTAGTAATTCTTCGAGAACCTGATGGTACAAGTCCTAAGGCACTTGTACCTTCTACCTGATGGTAGCAGTCAGAAAATAGCATGGCCTTGGTGGTGAGGATACCTGATTATGGTTGGGAGGGTTTTAACCATGATGTACTGGGCCAAATCCACTCAGAGATATTTCTGTTCCCATGCCAGGCCATAACACAGCCAGTCAGTACACTTTCCACCACACATCTATAGAAGTTTGCCAAGGTATTTGATGACATGCTGAATCTCCACAGATTCCTGAGGAAGTAAAGGCACTGTTGTGCTTTCGTTGCAATTATTATCATCTGATGGGTCCAGGACAGGTCCTCTGAGATAGTGACACCCAGGAATTTAAAGTTGCTGACCCCCTCTCTGTCTCTGATCCTCTAACGATTACTGGCTCATGGACCTTTGTTTTCCCTCTCCTGAAGTCTACAATCATTTCCTTGGTGTTATTGACATTGAGTGAGAGATTGTCATTATTACACCACTCAGCCACATTTTCAATCTTCCTCCTGCATGCTGATTCATCACCACCATTGATACAGCTCACAACAGTGGTGTCAACAGCAAACTTGTATATGATACTGTCTATTAGTTCCTAATAGCTATCGACAGAGCAATTCATCCAGTGTACTCTACCAAGTTCCTTTGATTGACTGTGAATGAACAAAATCAGTGCAGCCACCTAGTACAGATAATGGACTGTATTCATTGCCTTCCTGCATGTAGCAGTGTCAAAAAATCACTGCTTTACAATTTGGCATCCATCCACCCAATAGGATAACATAACACAAGCATACACAACTCACACTATTTAAAAACTGTTCACTCCAAACATGGTGCGGTGTCTAACGGCCACACAAGCACACTTGACTGATTCTAGTTAGAAACTGTTGCATCCTCCAAATCTTCTGTTTCATTGTAACATTCAACATTATTGTTGATACCTTCAAATTCTTCATAGTTCTTAACATGTTGAAGTGGTGAAATCATTTCATTTTCACTCCCAGACGTTGATTGCTTCTCCAAGCTTGAATGTTTGAAACTGCAGTGAGTGAGACAGTTCTGAATTGTCTTACTGCTTATTTCTCATCAGCTATCAGTGACAGAAATCACTGTGTTTTGAACACAAACACACACAACTGTTGCTATTTTAAAAATTGTTCACTCTAAACATGGTGTAGCTTCTAATGGCCACACAAGTTCAAGCGACTGATGCTAGTTAGAAACTGTTTGGCAAAAGTATCCTGTCACAGTTAACCAGCATAGTGTCACAGACACCAGAAAATCTGCAGATGCTGGAAATCCAAGCAACACACCCAAAATGCTGAAGGAACTCAGCAGGCCAGGCAGCATCTATAGAAAAGAGTAAACATTCAATGTAGTCAACAGCAGCATAGTGTACCAAATTGGGTGGCAGAGTGGAGATACGTCTCTACCAAAGAAGGTGTAAGGCACTCCTTCCCTCCACTACCCTGCAGGTCACCCTTGGGCAAGATGTAGCAAATAGCCCCTGATCAGGGTCACATGAAGCGGGTGGTAGACGGCCGTATGAGCAGCTGGTGCATATCACAATTCGGTTATGCGACCACTGACACCAGGCAGACAGCCTCTGAAGAGTATTGATAATGGCTGGCGGGTCAGTGGAAGAAGACAAAGGCAAACCACTTCTGTGGAAAAATTTGCCAAGAGTAATCATTGGTGATAGAAAGACCATGTTCGCCCATGTCATATGACATGGCACGTAATGATGGTGAGTGTCTCAGATAAATCAAGGGAATTCCGGCTATTTTCTCTATTAATTTTTGTTCTTTGAGAGTTGTCCCAAATAAGTGGTTGCTGCAATTAACTGATGGCCCAATTAACTGTAATCCAGTGTATTACTTTTGAAAGAAAGTGAGCACTATTCTTGTGTGTCAACATGCTTTAAAATTAAACCCAGTGCTATAGTGTTATTGCAACATAAATATTGAATTTTCCAACATAAGAGAAGTCGATAAAACCATTTTCAGAATAAAATAAAACCACTATCAGAAAAACGATCAGTTGATATAATATTGCTACCAATTAAGGCTGATGCTCTGAAACCTCGAACAATTAAATCAAGTACTCTGGTATCTGTGTCAGGCAAATCAAATAATGCTGCAGAGTCGGCAGTCAAATTTGATGAATTAAATCAGGGACTGAAATATCACCACCAGTCATATTGAATTATACACTATCACAGTCAGTCAAATCAAGTACCGAGGCACAGGAGATTCTGCATATGCTGGAAATCTCAAATAATACACACACAAAACACTGCAAGATCTCAGCAGGTCAGGCAGCATCTATGGAGGGAAATGAACCGTCAGCACTTCAGGCTGAGACCCTTCATCAGGACTGGAAAGGAAGGGAAAAGGAGCCAGATTAAGAAGGTGGGCTGGGGGGAGGAATACAAGCTGGCAGCTGGTAGGGGAAACCTGGTGAGGGGTAAGGTGGGTAGGTGGGGGAGTGACCATGATAGAAATATCACCACCAGTCGGATCAATTTACTTATTATTGAGATACAGTGTGGAATAGGCCCTACGAGCTGTACCATCCAGCAAACCCCCAATTTAATCCTAGCCTAATGAAAGTACAATTTACAATGACCAATTAATGTACCAACTGATATATCTTTGGACTGTGGGAGGAAACCAGAACACTGGGAAGAAATCCATGTGGTCATGGGGAGAATGTACAATCTCCTTATAGGCAGTGACAGGAATTGAACCTGGGTCCCTGATACTGTAAAGCGGTGAGCTAATCACAATGCCACCATGCTGCCATACAGTATCATAGTCAGTTAAATCAAATGCATAGGCACAAGAGGTTCTGCAGATGCCGGTAATCTTAAGTAACGCACACAATATACTGGAGGATCTCAGCAGATCAGGCAGCATCTATGGAGGGGAATAAACAGTCAATTCTTTGGGCCAAGACCCTTCATCAGGAATGGAAAGGAAGCCGGAAGAAGTCAGAAAAGAAGGTAGGGGAGGGAAAGTAGTACAAGGTGTTACGTGAAAGGTGAGACCAGGTGAGGGGGGATATGGGATAATGTGAGGACAAGGAGGTGGAAGAGGGAAAGGGCTGAAGAAAGGAATCTGATAGGAGAACTGAGTGGACCATGGGAGACAGGAGAAAGGGCACCAAAAGCAAGTGATAGAGAGGTGAAGAGAAGAGGGAAGCCAGAATGGGGAATGGTAAAATGAAGAAGGGGAAGTGGGAGGAATTACCAGATTTCGAGAAATCAATGTTCATGCAGGTTGGACACTACCCAGACAGAATATGCGGTGTTGGTCCTCCACCCTGAGAGTGGCCTCATTGTGGAAGTAGAGGTGGCCATGGACCAGCTGGTTGGAATGGAAAAGATGAAGGCAGATTCATTCCATTCCTGTTTGCCTCTGAACCGCAGAGGCAGATAAACATCAACCACAGGGCTAGTCTGGAGTCACAACAAGGTCAGACAAGGTAAATGTGGTAGGTTTACTGCCCTCAAGGGTCTTATTGAATCACATGTTTATTTTAAATCTAATCATTTTATAGTCGACATTACTGAGATTCTTTGTTTTTATTGATATAATTATTTGAACTTGCATCACAGTGTTGTGAACACATCTCTGCACATGATGGAACCAATCTCCCTTCTGTGGACTTTGTCTATGCTGCTCACTGCCAGTAACATCAAAGACCCCACCCACCTGAATATTCTCTTCTCTCTCCTCTCCCATTGGGCAGTAGGTACAAAAACCTGAAAGTACATACCACGGGGCCCAAGGACATCTTTAACTTCACTGTTATAAGACTATTGTTGCTATCAGGAAGAAGGTACAGGAGCTTCAGGGCCCACAACAACAGGTTCAGGAGCAGCTATCACCCCTCAACCCACTCACTCGACTTCACTCACCCCAAAACTGAACCTATGGACTCACTTTCAAGGACGCTTCATCTCATGTTCTCGATATCTATTGCTTATTTATTATTATTGTTTATTTATTTCTGTATTTATACAGTTTATTGTCTTTTGCACACTGGTTGAACATCCAAGTTGATGCAGTCTTTTATTGATTCTATTATGGTTATTATATTGCATGGAAGGGTGGAGATACATCTCTACCAAAGGAGGTATAAGGCGCTCCTTTCCTCCTCTAGCCTGTAGACCACCATCGGGCAAGGTGTTGCACTTGATCAGCTGCCCAATCAGGGTCATGTGAAGCCATGGGAACAGGTGGTGGATGGTTGTATGAGCAGCTAGAACATATCACGAGTCCTGGTTATGTGACCTCTGACACCAGGCAAGCAATCTCTGAAGAATGTTGATAATGGCTGGTGTCACCGATCATGTAAAGGCACTGCCCAGAGAAGGCAATGGCAAACCACTTCCTTAAAAAAATTTGCCAAGAACAATCATGGCCACCATGATCACCTACACCATACAACACAGCACATAATGATTATGATGATGATGAGGATTCTATTATTGAGCTATTGAATATGCCTGCAAGAAAATGAATCTCGGGGTTGTATATGGAAATATATATGATAATAAATTTAGTTAGAACTATTGAATGTTCCACAGTACAATAAGATGCACTCTTGCACTCACAAGCCACCTTGCTTTCACCTACCTGCACTTTCTCTGAAGTTAGCTGCACTAAGTTGACCTTGATAGAGGTGATAAAGATGATGAGAGGCATTGATCATGTGGATAGTCAGAGGCTTTTTCCCAGGGCTGAAATGGCTAGCACGAGAGGGCACAGTTTTAAGGTGCTTGAAAGTAGGTACACAGGAGATGTCAGGGGTAAGTTTTTTATGCAGAAAGTGGTGAGTACGTGGAATGGGCTGCCGGCGATGGTGGTGGAGGCGGAAACGAGACTCCTGGAGAGGTACATGGGGCTTAGAAAAATAAAGAACTATGGGTAACCCTAGGTAATTTCTAAGGTAAGGACATGTTCGACACAGCTTTGTGGGCTGAAGGGCCTGTATTGAGCTGTAGGTTTTCTATGTTTCTGTGTTATTCTTTAACCTTGTACTACCTCAATGCAGTGTGTAATGAATTGATCTGTATGAATTGCATGCAAGACAATCATTTCACTGTATCTTGGTACTTATGACAACATAAACCAATTTACCAATTGGGATCTAAATTTATGTTTCTGGAAATCAGCTACCTTGTCCAATAACATATCCAATTGCATTACCATAACCCCAGTCTAATGTACTGATATTGCTTTTGAAGTGATAACAACTCTATTTCAATCAGGTAATAAAGAACCAATACCAGTTTAATCAGGAGACACAGTTTCAATATCTATTCACCTGTTGGATTAGTGTCACTGACACTCAAGTCAAGAGTCCAGCAAATCTTTTACATCATCTCAGCCACTTCTCTACTCCAGTCATTTTGGTGGTACTGCTCTCATATCCAGTGTGCCATTTCATGCCAACGTAAAACTCAAACAATCCCAAATTCCACCACAAACTCACACTATCAGTTCATCACACGTGCTTTCTGAGGTCTTTTGGCTCAAGTTCAGCCCAGATTCCTCCAAGAGCATCGCAACTTTGTCGTAGGGTTTAGAGGTTTGTGTGCCTCAGTGACTATGTTGGCTGGAGATAGAGCTTCATGCTTTGGTTCTTGGTAGGGTCACCCATTCCAAACAGGTCAAAGGTGGTCCACCGGTCCTCCAGGTTTGGGGGTTCAGCTCAGGACTAACAATCCTGACTGGTCAAGAAAGAGTTATGGAAACTACATTGAAGAATCCTACTATATCTCTGTGTGACGGTCTTCCTGATTTAACCTGATTTCAAACTGGTTTAATTGTAACTTAATCACAGGACAATTTACAATGTCCAATTAACTACTAAGTGGTCTGCCTTTGGACTGTGGGAGGAAACTGGAGCACCTGGAGAAACCCCTGCATTCCACCAGAGAGGAGGTACTGACCTGAATCAGTGGATGCCAGGACTGAACTCCAAACTCGGAGCTGTTACAGCGTCACAATAACCACTACACTACTATGGTATACCCCGACTGATTCACTGTTATCAGCTGCAATACCTGGCCACAGAGCTTTTCATCTCACTACCTCTCTCCTCCATTAGAGAACTCCTAAAACTTCTGAATATATTACTTCTTCCACCAATTTTCTGCTCGTCTGACCAATGATTTCTTGGATGACATGATATAATTTCTAATAATAAATATTTTGTAATGTATAATCATTTCTAATATGATGTTGTTCCATGTTCAAACCATAAGAGATAGGAGCAGAATTAGCCATTTGGCCCATCAAGTCTGCTCCTCCACTGATCACGGCCTCTCAACCCATTCACCTGCCACCTCCCTATAGCCGTTAATGCTCTCACTAATCAAGAACATATCAGCTTCCGCTTTAAGTATACCCAACAATTTGGCCTCTTCAATCCTTTGTGGGAAAGAATTCCACAGGTTCAACACCCTGTGGCGAAAGAACTTCCTCCTCATCTCTGTTCCAAAGGGACAACTCTCTATTCTGAGGCTGTACCTCTGGTTCTAGATTCACTCACTACAGGAAACATCCTCTCCGTGTCCACTCTGTCTAGGCCTTTCAATATCCAATAGATTTCAGTGAGATTCCCCCCCATTCTTCTGAACTCTCGTGAGTACAGGCCTAGAGCAATCAAACGCTCCCTCATATGTTAACCCTTACATTTCTGGGATGATTCCCATGAACCTCCTCTGGATCGTTCTACTTGGTAACATTCATGAAGAAGTGTCTTGAATGAATCATCATCTCGATGGTGCTCTCTGAATAAAGCAACCATTGTTCTAATGCTGGATTCAATTTACAAGGGCTATGTCTCTGACTTCATGGGGCTTTAATTTGTTCACACTAGTAAACTGTGAACTGAAATGGTGAAGAAGTGCTAATTACACATTCATGGAAGAGTTATTTTTAATTTCAAACATTTCAAGCTGTTCTCAGAGGCCACACACACAAAATACTGGAGGAACTCAGCAGGCCAGGCAGCGTTAATATATGCAAATGAACAGTTGATATTTTGGGCTGAGACCTTTGATCAGGACCAGAAATTAAGATCCTTTCCGGTCTTGATGAAGGGTCTTGGTTCAAAATGTCGACTGTTCATTCTTCTCCACAGATGCTGCCTGACCTGCTGAGTTCCTCCAGTGTTGTATGTGTGCTTCTCTCGATTTCCAGTATCTGCAGAATCTTGTGGGTTTATGATCAGAAACCACAGCTCCTTCCTATACCTAAAGATCCAAATGCTATTAAACTCTGTTTGTACAGTAGAGCAGTGCACTGCTGTTAAATTCAACACATGAGATTGCCAGATTGGATGCCACATCACACAAATTTAAGGAGCCTCCCTCACTATTCTTTTTTCTCTCCTCCTCCCATGACTTCCCTAATTTAGAATTCTATTAGAGAAACAGTGTAAGTAGTCTTAATTTTAAATATGATCCAGTATAAATTGTACTTGAGGAGATAATCTTAAATTGAGAGAGAATGTCATTTTTAGCAACAAGTAACATAAAGCATTGGTAAGCTTTGTGTAAAGCCGAGACTGGATGCGACAACAGGTTTAACATTTCACTCTCTAGAATGTACAACAAAGCCTTTGGCTTTGATCCCTGGATCATATAATCATTAAACCGCTTAAAGCAAAAGAATGGTATTTTCTCCGTATTATAAGAGGCAGGAGGACCACCATGGAATTGAACATGCAGAGCCTGAAGGAATCTCTTGCATAAAGCTTTGAAAATTGATAATATGGATTACCATACAGTATAGAACCTGGAACAGTATAGGCCCTTCAGCTCATGAAGTTGAGCTGACCCCTTAACCTACTCCAATATCAACCTAACCCTTCCCTCTCACATAAGCCTCCATTTTCCTATCATCTATGTGCCTGTCTAAAAGGTTCTTAAATGTTCCTAATGTGTCTGCTTCAACCACCACCCCTTGCAAGGTGTTCCAGGGACACACCACTCTCTGTGTTAAAAAACAACCTCTGACAACCCCCCCCCCAAAAAAACTCTCCTCCAATCACCTTCATACGATGTCCTCTGGTATTGGCCATTACTGTTCTGAGAAAAAGTTGTTGGCTGTCCGCTCTATCTATGTTTCTAGTGATCTTATACATCTATCAGGTCTTTGCTCATCCTACATCACGAAGGAGAAAACAATTACAAACTGCAGAGTAAACGGCAACAGCTACAGAGAGAGGTCGGGTAACATGCAGGATCATAATAACCTTTTAACTGATTCTAAGATCGATCTAACCTTTCCTTCCTATATAATTCCCTATTTTTTTAACCATCTTTGTGTTTATCTAAGAGTTTCTTAAATACACTTAATACAATATACCTTTCCCTATCACCACACCTGATAGGGCATTCCATGCACTTACCACTCTGTATAAAAAAAAATTGCCTCCAAAATCCCCCTGAACCAGGGGTTCCAACCTTTTTTTATGCCATGGACCAATACCAGTTAGGAAGGGATCTGTGGACCCCAGGTTGGGAACCCCTCCCCCATACTTTCCTCCAATCACCTTTAAATTATGTATGTTCCCTTGTAATAGCTATTTCTGTCCTGGGAACATGCCTCTGACTGTCCACTCGATCTGTGCCTCTTATCTTGTGCACCTCTATCAAGTCATCTCTCATCCTCCTTTGGTCCAAACTGAAAAGTCCTAGCTCACTCAAGATACTATTGTCTATTGTAAGACCTGCCCTCTTTCTGGGATAGAATCCCACAATCGAGGACATCTTTAAGAGACGATGCTTCAAGAAGGCAGCGTCCATCACTGAAGATCCTCACCATCCAAGTCATGCCTTATTTTCATTACTTCTATCAGGAAGGAAGTACAGGAACCTGAAGAGACACACTCAACTTTTTTTGGAACAGCCTTTTCCCCTCCGCCATCAGATTTTGAATGCTCCGTGAATCCATGAATACTATCTTATTTTTGATTTTTTTCCTTTTTTATTGTATAATTCATAATTATTTTTATTTCTTGCACTGTACTGCTGCCATAAAACAATAAATATCATGATACATGTCAATGATAATAAACCTGATTCGGATTCTAACTCATGGACGTTATCAACACAGAACACTCAAGTCTACACAAAGCGGAATGGAAATTTCACCCACACACACAGATTTTTAGTGTTTTAGTCAGAACTTTGCTGTTCTTAGTCATTATTGTAACCAGCAAATGTCAACGAATTGAACACAGTCTGCCTGTTAATTATTGATTATTTCCTTCCCATCTTTCCTTTTTAGGATGAGTTTTTCTGCAGTTTGGGAAAGGATTGCCACCAGGTTCAGGAACAGTTTTTACACCTCAACCATGAGGCTCCTGAACCAGAGTGGATAACTTCACTCACCACAACTCTGAACTGATTCAATACATCAGGCTCCTGAACCAGAGGAGATAACTTCACTCACCACAACTCTGAACTGACTTCACAACCTATGGATTCACTTTCAAGGACTCTACAACTCTTGTTCTCAGTATTATTTTCGTTTGCACAATTTGTCTTCAATGTTGGGTGTTTGTCCATTTTTGTCTGTCTGTGTATAGTCTTTTGTAAATTCTATAGTATTTTTCCTATGAATGTCTGCAAAAAAAATGAACCTCAGAGCAGTATATGATAACATATACATACTTTAATAATAAATTTACTTTGAACCTTGAACATTGTATGTCTATATGAAATGTTGAATCACAGAGAAGGCAGAATTATTTCATGGTCCTTTCCTAGACATAGCATTTTCGAAACTGTTAACTGTATTTTTTTTTTATCCCACCAAGCATTCTTTCATCCTTTCTCATTGCAATTTCCCATTAGGAAAATATGCAATATTGGTGAACTGCAGGATTTTTAAGCTCAGGTCTCCTAGGGCCTCACAGAAACAGTATATTCAAACACTAGAGCAATCCAGTCAATTATGAAGGAGATAGTATTTCTCCCTCTACTGGCTGAGCTCAGATATTGCACTTCAGGCATTTGCATTTTCATTTGATCCTGCTTATTGCTGCGATTTTGGTGGAACTGCAGAAACTGATTCACTAAAGATCAGTAGCGTTTCCACCACTTTTATAGGGACACTTAAGAGATTGCTAGATAGGTATCTTATGGATAGGGGAATCAAGGGATATGGGGACAAGGCAGGAACCAGGTATTGATAGTAGATGATCAGTCATGATCTCAGAATGGCGGTGCAGGCTCAAAGGGCCGAATGGTCTACTTCTGCACCTACTGTCTATTGTCTATTGTCTGTTCTTAGATAGGCACATGGATGATAGGAAAACGGAGGGCTCTGTGGGAGGCAAGAGTTAGGTTATAAGATCGGCACAACACTGTTGTATAGAATGCTCTATATTCTGTGTTGTAGAACATAACCATATAACCATATAACAATCACAGCACGGAAACAGGCCATTCCGGCCCTCCTAGTCTAGACTAATACAACACAGGATCTGCCTGCACAATGTCCATATCCATCTACTTCCCTCACATTCATGTTCCTATCTCTTAAAAGTCCCTAACGTATCTGCCTCTACCACCACCCCAGGCAGCACATTCCAGATACCCACCACTCACAGGGTAAAAAAAACTTAACTCTCACATCTCCTTTGAAATCACCCCCTCTCACTTTAAATGCATGTCCTCTGGTTTTAGCCATTTTATCCATGGTCTCTATTCTGTGTTCTATGTCCTAACCTATGTTCACTGAAGTTTTATGGGAGAATAGCAGCAACATCAAGAAGGTTCAAATCCAAGGTTTATGACTTAAATGGTCTCTCATGTGACATTGTGATTCCTGGGATTTATCAGATCAGCTCTGTCAAACTGAGAAGTTAGACTGTCCAACTACAGGATTCAAAATCAGGACCTTAGTAACTAAAAAAATCTAAGGGAATAATCTGAAGGGTGTCTACAGAACGAGAGAATACACATTTCCCATCTATAATTTCTCACTAGTATAGAACATTACAGCACAGTACAGGCCCTTTGGCCCACAATGTTGTAATAATGTTTAACCTACTTTAAGATCAATCTAACTCTTCCCTCCTGCGTATCTCTCCTTTTTTTTTATCATCCATAATAGGACTTAGAACATTACAGTATAGCACAGACCCTTGGCCCACAAAGTTCATGAGGGATCTTTTCAAGCAGAGAGAAGATTGCCATGTGATTTTCCTTGCGTTCTTCCCAGAGGTTTCTTGTTCACATGTCTCACCAGGTAGTCCTGTGACAGCAACGCAGTGCATTAATGAGCAGGTGTACAGGTATAGCTAATGAGGTGGCCACCGAGTGAATCTCCAGACAGACTTGAAACTTGTATCAAATGGATGCAGGTGAGTTGATGCCACTGACATCACATCTCCTCCTTGTTCAGTGACTTTGGCCATGGAATGATTATTGGTGCCAGTCGGGGTGGTTTGAGTAACTTTTTAATGCCATGGACAAATGCCCTTAAGGAGGGTAATTACTATGCTCTATGGATAGGAAACCCCGCTCCAGAGTTTACCGAGAATGGTGTGAAAAACGTCTGGGCAGTGGCAGTTCGGTGGGTGAGACCACCTTGATAACGAGAGAAGTCGGAGCAGACTGGTCAGCTTGGTTCAAGCTGATGGGAAGGTGTCAGCAACTCACATAACCACGTGTTACAACAGTGGCGTTCAGGAGCACATCTCTGAACGTACAACATGCCAGATCTTGAAGTGGGTGGGCGGATGCAGTAGCCACTTTATTAGGAGCAAGGAGGTATCTCATACAGTGGCTACTGAGTGTATTCTTCCAGTTAGGCGACAACTAATAGCTACAAAACAGCCAGCTCTTTGAAAGGCCTTGCTTCAGTGCCTCATAAGAGGATAGACCATTTACTTGCGAATCCCTGGGTGGACAGATTTCAAATCTGCCAGTCTGTGAGTGGGTAATTTGTAGCAGAAAATCGTAAAGCCAGCTGCTCTTGGCAACCCTTGAGAATTTTTCAAGTAACAATCAGGGCTGGATCCTTCACAGACATTGTGTTGCTTTGCAAGGCATGGAGCCTCACTTTGTCAAATGAATAAAACATCTTCCTTTAGATTGTCCATTTATGAGGTTCTGTCACCATAGTTACTAGAATGCAGAGACGCAACATGTTTGCATCGAAAACTCTCTACTGCACTTCAGAAATGTCAGTCAGTTTCTGTAGTGCGTTTTCAGGAAGCAGGTCAGTACATAATTGAACAAAAACATCATAGAACGTAGAACACAGAACAGTACAGACCTTTCAGCCCACAATGTTGTGTCATCTCTTTAACCTATTTTGAGGTCCATAGTACTGTGCAAAAGTCTTAGAGGACCACAACCTTGCTGTAGTTTGGAGGTTTGCGTGCCTCAATGATCTGGAGAGTTATGTTGGCTGAAGTCAGACTTCATGCTTTGACTCTTAGTAGACACACCCATGCCGAACAAGTCAAAGGGTAGAGGCCAGAGTAAGAGTGGTCACCGGTCCTCCAGGTTCGGGTGTTCAGCTCAGGGCTAACAACCCTGACTGGTAAATACGACAATATTCCTGAGTCTCCACCCAAAACCTGCATGAGGTACAGTAATGAAAACTGAGAAGCAGCTACTGATACGATGAAGGAAGCCTTGAACGATGCCAAGTTGGAGGTCTCTCATTGTTGCCCTAAATGCCAGCAGCTTAATGGGCAGTAAGACTTCCTACAGTTATCAGGATGCAGAGATGCAACACATTTGCACTGAAAACTCTCTATTGCACTTCAGAAATATCAGTCTGTTTCTGTAGTGTGTTTAGAAGAAGCAGGTCAACATAGAACATAGAACAGTACAGATCCTTCAGGCCATAATGTTGTGCCATCTCTAAGTTCTACAGTATTGTGCAAAAGACTTAGGAACCCCAGAAATATATACGTGCCTAAGACATTTACATAGTACTGTATCTAATCCCATACTCCCACATAGCCCTCCATTTTTCTTTTATCCACATGCCTAAGGGTCTCTTAAATGTCCCTCATGTATCTGCCTCTACCATCACACCTGGTCTTGCTTTCTATAAACCATAAGGCAGAATTAGACCATTTGGTCCATCGAGTCTGCTCCGCCATTTCATCATGGCTGACCCGATTCTCCTCTTAGACACAATCTCCTGCCTTCTCTCCGTATGCCTTCATGCCCTGGCCAATCAAGAATCTTTCAACCTCTGCCTGAAAATACATAAAGACTTGGCTTCCACAGCTGCTTGTGGCAAAGAATTCCATAGATTCACCACTCTCTGGCCAAAGAAATTCCTCATCTCCATTCTCAGAGGACACGCCTCTGTTCTGAGATTGTGTCCATGAAGCTGCCCCTCTCTGAGCACAGATTTGGGTTTCAGCCTGAGACTTACACTGTTTATTCATTTCCATAAATACTGCGTGACCCGTTGGGTTCCTCCAACATTTTGTGTGTGTCACTTTAGATTTCCACTATCTGCAGAATTTCTCGTGTTTATCTTAAAGTTATGCCCCTTGTATTAATCATTTTTGCCTTGAAAGAAAAAAGATCCTTAGCTGCCAGCTTGATCTATGCTGATCTATAGCTGACAACTTGATCTATATCATCTTGACTGCTTCTATCAAATCTCCTCTCATCTTCCTTTGCTCCAGAGAGAAAAATCCTGGCTTACTCTACCTAACCTCATAAGACATGCTCTCTAATCCAGGCAGCATCAAGAAAACATTTATGAATAGACATAGAAACATGGAAAACCTACAGCACAATACAGGTCCTTTGGCCCACAAAGCTGTGCCGAACATGTCCTTACCTTAGAAATTACCTAGGGTTACCCATAGCCCTCTATTTTTCTGAGCTCCATATACCTTTCTGGGAGTGTCTTAAAAGACCCTATTGTATCCGCCTCCACCATCTCCGGCAGCCCATTCCACACACTCACAACTCTCTGCATAAAAAACCTACCCCTAACATCTCCTCTGTACCTATTTGAAAGCACCTTAACACGGAGCCCTCTCATGCTAGCCATTTCAGCCCTGGCAAAAAGCCTCTGACTATTCACACGATCAATACCTCTCATCATCTTATACACCTCTATCAGGTCACCTCTCATCTTCTGTTGTTCCAAGGAGAAAAGGCCAAGTTCACTCAACCTATTCTCATAAGGCATGTTCCCCAATCCAGGCAACATCCTTGTAAATCTCCTCTGCACCCTTTCTGTGGTTTCACATCCTTCCTGTAGTAAGGCGACCAGAACTGAGCACAGTACTCCAAGTGGGGTCTGACCAGGGTCCTATACAGCTGCAAGATTACCTCTCAGCTCCTAAATTCAATTCCACGATTGATGAAGACCAATACACCATACACCCTCTTAACAACAGAGTCAACCTGCGCAGCTGCTTTGAGTGTCCTACGGACTCAGACCCCAAGATCCCTCTGATCCTCCACACTGCCAAGAGTCTTACCATTAATACTATATTCTGCCATCCAAAATGAACCACCTCACACTTATCTGGGTTGAACTCCATCTGCCACTTCTCAGACCATTTTTGCATCCTATCAATGTCCTGCTGTAATCTCTGACAGCCCTTCACACTATCCACAACACCTCCAGTCTTTGTGTCATTAGCAAATTTACTAACCCATTCCTCCACTTCTCCATCCAAGTCAATTATAAAAATCACAAAGAGTAGGGGTCCAGGACAGTTCCCTGAGGCACAGCACTGGTCACCGACCTCCATGCAGAATATGACCCGTCTACAACCACTCTTTGCCTTCTGTGGGCAAGCCAATTCTGGATCCACAAAGAAATGTCTCCTTGGATCCCATGCCTCCTTACTTTCTCAATAAGCCTTGCATGGGGTTCCTTATCAAATGCCTTGCTGAAAGCCATATACACTACATCTACAGGGGTTATACAAATGGTTATACAAAGCTGGTCACTCATTCTGCAAGGGTCACTAGCAAACTCAAGTGCAGGACTTACAGAGACTATGGCAAATCAAACAAAACTAAAAAATGAATACAGAAAATTAATAGAAAAACTAACCAGAGCTCACTAATCTATACAGAATGTTGACAAACAGATTGCACTGACAATACACAGAAGAACTCGGTTCTGAGATTCACACGCAAGGAACCACAATGACCCGATGAAGACAGGTTGACATGCCCCTCTGGAACACATTGGAGTCCCGGACCCATCAGATAACATAAGTGACCAGTCGAAGCAATAATCCTCAAAGGCAACAACAGCAATAGAAAAGCTTGAAAATACTGTGAAATTTAATTATCCCAAGTTGAATAAAGCTGATAAATAAATGAGACACCTACAAAACAAAGTGAAAATCCAGAGCCAGCCCAAAGACAAAAATTAGACATAAAAGGTAAACAATCAAAGGAACATTGCATACCCACGTGATGACACTGAGAAGATCCAGGTCACGTGCTAACTGACAGAAAAATACCGCTTTTCTTCAAAAACAACCCCCAGTTGTGACACATTTCTTATACACTAATGGGCACTTAGTTGAACTACAAGCTGTTTGGTTACTGAGCTGGACCACTGACTGTGGAACTGACCTCATACATTGGCCAGCCAGGCCTGGTCTACACTTTAATACATTGCATTACCTTCAAAGTTCTGTTGGGACTTGAAAAACTTTGTATAAAGGAGTTGCTTCTTTTAACAATCTGGCACTTTTGCAGACTGACCCAGAGTTGGCATACAGCCGGTACCCATTAGCTTCTGGAGCCATCATTCTTATCCCTAACTCCTTTCTCCAAATGATGCTTGGCTAACAATCAGTACTCAGAGACAATCAAACTGCTGAGAGCTGTAAATATGGGAATCCTCCCATAAAATGCAACAGTTCATCTGAATTCAATAAGTAAAATTAAAGATTTCAATGGAAACAACTTCGCTGTATCATGCACATTCCAATAAAAAGTATAATGTTAGAACAGGGATTCCCAAACATGGAGCTGAGCAGTCTGTGAACCCAAGTTTGGGAATCCCTGTAGAATAATAGTGGGCATTGCCTTTTCTTTTGTCATGATTGCCGTTCCATTAAAAATGCAAAAAAAAAAACAAGAAAAGAAATCACAAGCAGATGTAATTTGGAGATCAGGTTGCCCTACCTGGTTCTGGAATGATTAGCTGTCCGCTTGCCTGCACGTTTCCTGCATCATTCTCTGCCACACACTGATAAAAGCCCTCGTCTGACTTCACCAGACCCAGGATTCGCAGGTTGCTGCCACCCTAAAACAGAGAGCAAAGAGTAAATTTAACTTTAACCACAAAGACTGCAATCCTGAACATAGGAATAGAGTTAGGCCATTCAGCCCATTCAGCCTGCTCTGCCATTCCATCATGGCTGATTTATTATGCCTCTCAAGCTCATTCTCCTGCCTTCTCCCATAACCTTTGGTATCCTGATTAATCAAGAACCTATCAACATTAATTTTAAATATATCCAATGACTTGGCTTGCACAACTACCTGTGGCAATGAATTCCACAGATTATTACCCTCTTGCTAAAACAATTCCTCCTCATCTCTGTTCTAAATGGACGTTCTTCTATTCTGGGCCCTCTGTTCTGAGACTCCCCCACTATAAGATACATCCTCTCTACATCCACTCTAAGCCCTTCAATAAATTTCGAATTTCAATGAGATTCTCCCTCATCCTTAACTCCAGCGAGTAACGGGTCCAGAGCCATCAAGTGCTTTCCATATGTTAACTCTTTCATTCCTAGAATCATTCTCATGAACCTAACTGCAACCCGGAAATCAAACTCGGGACCTTCTGTTTCGTGTGGTTTCAGATCCCACGTGAATGATCTCATGACTTGTTCGATAGCCAGGGTGTCAAAGGTTACTGGGAAAAGGTTAGAGAAGGGGGTTGAGAGGGTTGATAATTCAGCTATGGTGGAATGGTGGACATACTCAATTGTCCGAATGGCCTAATTCTGCTCTGATGTCTTGAGGTCTTATGAATGATTTGGACAGCTATTGTTTATATTTGGAAAGTTGTCATTCTGGTAGAAACTAATTTCCAGATTTCCTTTAATGAAAGAAGTGTAATAATATGATGTTTGAACAGTGCTCGTGGCAGTTTAAAACAAGAATTTGCAGTTAGGGAAAGGGAAACAGAATCCTATCCAATGCCCTTTACAGTTGAGTACACAGTGTTTGATATGGCAGCCAAGTCTGGATCACATGCAAGACACTAAAATCACTGTTGCTTTTCCTAACACGTTATTAGTGTGAAATCTTGGCAGAGAGCCAGTCTTCCTGCTGTCCCTCAGCAAAATAAATCGAATCACGGCTGTGCCCAAGCTTTGTACCTTTGCTCGGAGCTTCAGAGTTGCTGACCTCTAGCTCCAGTTAAGCTCCAGTGTGTAAGGTTACCAGATTTCTCCCTGTCTTTTTCCCAAAACAAGGGAAGAAACACTTGCAAGCTTCCAGACCACTAACCCTGAATCTAAAGAGCACCAGAAGATTTAGCCCAGTATCTCTGCAATTGTTATGTTTCTTTGCTGAAGCAACATTCTTTCGTTCGTTATGTGCCATGCCGTATGATGTGGGTGATCATGATCTTTCCAAGGCCATGATTGTTCTTGGAAAATTTTTCTATAGAAGTGATTTGCCATTGACTTCTGGGCAGAGTCTCTACAAGGTGGATGACCTCAACCATTAACAATATTCTTCAGAGATTGTCTGCCTGGTGTCAGTGGTCACACAACCGGAATTTGTGATAAGCACCGGCTGCTCATTTGACCATCCACCACCTGCTCCCATGGCTTCATGTGACCCTGATCGGGGGCTAAGCAGGTGCTACACCTTGCTGAGGGTGACCTGCAGGCTAGCAAAGGGAAGGAGCTCTTTACAGCTCTTTACACCCCGCCAGCCATCTAAAGCAACAGGGGATGCAATACACCCAGCATAACTGATCACCTACTTTAAAACCATTTTGACAAATTTTTGACACTTTTTTTTACCTATCCTTAATCTCATCTATCTTCCCAATAGTGTCCTCATTTCCAGAACTGTTGGGAATAATTGCTGTTGGTAAAAAAAAATTGTAAAAGGCTACACATATAATGAATGTCAAGGGCAAGATGAATAAACTTGCAGCTTGATCTTGACTTTGACATTTGTCCACTCAGTCCCTCCCTTTAACCCAGGTTTACCTCGTTCAGTCTCGTGACATTGTCTATCAGCATAAAATTCCTTACTAAACGCTGATGCAATGTATTCTTAAAATATCTCAGACGTACCTTGCGCCTTCACTATTAAATCTTAAGTTTAGTTTCTGATTAACTCCATTGCATCTCCAATAATTCTTTAAGTTGATAAAACAGCTGAAGGAAAGAATTAGATTCCTTCTGACAGAACTCACATATAACCAAACAGTTATGAAAGGTGAACACACACAAAATGCTGGAGGAACTTGTGATAGCATTGGGACACTGAACTGAACTGTCCCACAACCTATGGACTCACTTTCAAGGACTCTTCATCTTATGTTCTTGACATTTATAGTTTATTTATTTATTATTTTGCTTCTTTTTGTATTTGCCCAGTTTGTTGTCTTTTGAACATTGGTTGTTTGTCCATCCTGAGTGTGGTCTTGTATTGATTCTATTGTGTTTCTGAGAAACGGAGAAACGGAGAATGCCCACAAGAAAATGAATCTCAGGGCAACATAAGTGTACTTTGATGATAAATTTACTTTGAACTGTCCACAGAGCCCTAAACTCTAAAGAAGCTTTTAAGCCCCATTCAATAAAGATAGTTACAGGTATCCTTACTACAGGGAGGTTATACCATATTAACCTACCCTTCAAAGACTAGCTTACTTCACTGTCTAGTCTCTGCAGCAAGGTCTAGCTGACAATACCCACAGTTTGAGTGGTGGGTCCCCCTTCCCTACTGAAGAGGAGAAACCTCCAGCTAAACACAGTTAATTTTATTTTTAAGGTTACACATTTAATTGTAGGCAAATAACTCCTTGCACACACATCTAACGCTCACAGAAAATATGTGACTTACATATTTCCAAATTACAAAAGATTACAAACTACAAAGGATTTCCAAACACAGGTATAATTCAGGAGTGAGATAGATCAACTGGTTGAGTGGTGTCATAGCAATAATCTTGCACTCACTGTCATAAAGACCAAAGAATTGATTGTGGACCAGGAAAGGCACACACGTCAGGCCTCACTGAAGGATCAGTAGTGGAAAGGGTTAAGGATGTCAACATCTCTGAGGATCTATCCTGGGCCCAACATATCAATGCAGTTGCAAAGACAGTGGTTATATTTCACTTGGAGCTTGAGGAGATTTGGTATGTCACTAAATGCTGGCAGGCCTGCTGAATGGTTTCAGCCCAAAAAAGATAACTGTCATTTCCCTTCATAGATGGTGTCTGACCTGCTGAGTTCCTCCAGTATTTTGATATAGAATCACAGAACGCCACAGCACAGAAACAGGTCCTTTGGCCCATCTAGTCCATACCAAACTATTAACCTGCCTATTGACCTGCATCCAGACCAAAGACCTCCATACCCTTCCCATCCATGTACTTATCCAAACTGCTCTTAAATGTTGCAATTGAACCCGCAACCACCACTTGTGCTGGCAGCTCTCTGTACACTCTCACCCCCTCTGAAGAGATGTGTGTGTTGGTCGAGAGCAATGAACTACTTACCACGATCTGGAAATAGTCACTGGGAATGACCACTTCTCCGTTCTTTATCCATCTCACAGTGGGCACTGGCTTCCCAGTGACCGCACATTCAAACTCGATATCCATACTCTCGTAAGCATACAGGTTGGAAGGGCGCTTGAGAAAGCTAGGTGGAACTGTAAAAGAGAGATGGAGAGAATATTAACATAAAATTTGCCTACTCACCAATTCTCAATGGAAACCAATATATTACCTTAAATCAGAAATCCAAATCAGGTTTAATATCACTGGCATCTGTTGTAAATTACGGTAAGTATATATAGCTTTTGAAAGTTTTTGCTGTCCACAATATGTCTGTAGAAATCTGTGAGTGCCTTTGGTGACATACCAAATCTCCTCAAATTCCTAATGAAATACAAGCACAGTTGTGCCTCCTTTGTAACTTCATCGATATGTTGAGTCCAGGATAGATCCTCAGAGATGTTGACACCCAGGCACATGAAATTGCTCATTCTTTTTATTTCTGGTCCCTCGACGAGGACTATTCCAAACACCAGGTGCTCTAATTTTGTCACACTTTACTGGATTCTTCATTTATGCTATTATATTACATGTCATATATATATGTTATATTTTATTTATTTTTCTCTTTTTTGTTGTGCATATTTTATCAATTGAAACAAGTTCTACGTGTTCTATTCTCTTTCATTTTCTAAATGTTTATTTCTGCGGTTAATTTACCTAATACCTTCCAGCTGTTCCTCAGTTCCCCTGCCCGCAACTTTTTATTCTCGCATCTTTCCCCCTACCTTTCTAATCCCAAAGAAGGGTCTCGACCCAAAATATCGACTGTTTATTCATTTCCATAAATGCTGCCTGACCTGCTCAAGCATTTTTTGTGTGATGCTCTGGATCTTCGGCATCTGTAGAATCTCATGAGTTTTTAATTTTTTATTCTTTTCACCAGTTTTCAAAATTCCCTGCTTGGCAAGGACACTTAATTACTTGGAAACAACCTCTTCTTATCACTAAGCAACATATGGGAGAATCAACCAAGTACAGCATCTGCACCAAGGTGAATCTATGCCAGTGGTGTGTTCTGTCCACACTCTTGTATGAGTCAGAATGCTGGCACATGGCAGAAAGCGGCCTTGTCAAGCTGTAGTCATTCCACACCATGAGCCTCCAGAAGATCATGAGTGAAGAGTGCAAGATCATTCCTATCTCATCTAGAATGTTGGGAATGTTGAAATGCCTAACTCCACGCATCCACAAGACATAGAAGCACAAGTAGACCATTCGGCCCATCGAGCCTGCTGCACCATTCCATTGTGGCTGATTTATTATCCCTCTCAACCCCATTCTCCTGCCTTCTCCCTGTAACCTTTGACGCACTGACCAATCAAGAACCTAACAACTTCCATGCTAAATATACCCAATGACTTGTCCTCCACAGCCGCCTGTGGCAATGAATTCCAGAGCTTCACCACCCTCAGGCAAAAATATTCTAATAATACTTTCAGGCACTTTTTTTTTAAGACTGCAGATTGTAGGGCATCAGATTGAGGGGATTTCCTATTTGTCAATCCATTTACTTTATATATTACCTTCTCACTAGGAATTGAGCTTCTCTTTTGCTTCTGGATTTTTGGCTATAATTAGAATATATTTGGTATTTTCCATAGTGCAAGCAGATTCATTATTCTTTGTAACAGCTGAATGTTGTCTTTTATTGCATGACTCCCCTAACACACATCAAATTCATAATACACGTACGTATATGGTGAATAAAGTTGATACTTGATCCTCGGAAATATTCATTTAACTTTCCATCATTCTCTTAATCCCCATTTTAAGTTTTCCAGAGCAACACACACAAAATGCTAGAGCAGGCCAGGCAGCACCTATAGAAATGAATAAACAGTTTTTTCAGGCTGAGGTCCTTCATTGGGACTGGAAATGCTAGGTAAAGGTGGCCGGGGAGGGAGAGGAACGAGGGCTAGCTAGAAGGTAATAGGTGAATTAAAATTCTCCATGAGACCAACTTTTACCTTTGATACCCTATATCTTTTCACACTTTTTTAGAAGTTTTTTCTTATCTTGTAAATTTATTTTTAAGTAGCAGTTATAACCTACTTTCCCCTGGTACGGTGTAAAGTTCATATTGCAGACTGCTCATACAGACTATTCAACCACACAGTGCATTGAGGTTAAACAATAACCCAATACAGAATAAAGTGTAAACACGAGAGATTCTGCAGATGTTGGAAATCCAGAGTAACCACCACAAAGTGCTGCAGGAACTCAGCAGGTCCTGATAGAGGGTCTCAGCCCAAAATATTGACTCTTTATTCCTCTCCGTTGATGCTGCCTGGCCTGCTGAGTTTTTCCAGTATTTTGTGTGTATTGCTTTGGATTCCCAGAATATGCAGATTTTCTTGTGTTTGAGATTTTCCCCAAACAGTAAACCTCCACCAACTAATCCATCCCTCCACAACACCATCCACTATATCATTTCCTGTCAGTCACCTTATGTACAGGCACTCCTGTGCCTAGCATCACTTTATGGATATACAATCAATATATATAAGCTAACTTATATACTTATAATTATTGCATTTTTATTATTATTGTGTTCTTTATCTTAGTGTTTTTTTGTGCTGCATTGGATCTACAGTAACGGTTATTTCATTCTCACTTACACTTGTGTACTGGAAATGACATTAAGCAATCTTAAATCTTGAATCATTCTGTCCCCTGCAAAGAATGCAGATGCATTAATGCAGAGCAACATTAGTTCTGTGTTCAATTTTATCATAATGTATAATTTTTATTTCAATTCCCTCAGAAAATAAATTAGCTTTCTGGTAATTTTTTTCATTAAAATCTGAACAGTTAATACAACAGAGAATTCCATATACCTATCCCAATACAGCACAGAACACTGAACTAAATATAAAACATTACCCAGTTATCCACTTGATAAATCTTAGCATTTTAGGCATTAAAATGCCTAAATTACCCAGTCAGCCACTACACAGAGAGTGTACAACACTATAGAACTGTAATCAGTGCTGTGTAAGATGTGGGTTTTGTTTAAAGTGAATTGAATTAGTCTTCTTTAGATTGAAGTGGAGTATTCAATGTTAATTGGGTTGTGGTAGGTATATTGTGGTAATTGATTACTAGGATCTGCAGGGAATCCTTATCTAAGCATAATCTGTTAAGAGAACAGTTTTGAACAGTTTATCTGCGTCAATTGATCACCTGATTTGATTGCGTTTAAATCTCTGGATTTCCACTCCTGTTTTGTCCAAAAGCAGTGGGAAAAAACAGAGGGAGCACCACTCGAGAAATCTTAACTGGTGTGTGGATTGATGATTCATGGTGAAATGAACAAATAAACGGTGAATCAAGAAATTGGAAACATCAACAGTTGAAGATTGCCAGTGTAAATGTTAAGCAGTTGTACTTTATTCCAGAGTAATCTTCTACTGCGTAAGCTTTGAATCATATTCTGAATATATTAAACCTTGCTCATAAAAGATTGCTGGTAGAACATAATCACTGTGCGAGCTTGCTGTTACATACTGAGTACAGTTAAATCACTGGCGATGAAGTGTTGGAAATATTCTGAATGGGAGAAAAATTAGTTAGATAAGTGCAGGCCCTGTTGATTTGTCCAACTCCAGATATAGGAAGGAACAGTACAAGCCCTTCGGCCCGTGATGTTGTACTGACCTTTTAACATGCTACTACCTACAGGAAAGATGTACATAAGGTTGAAAATTTACAAGATGTTGCTGGGAGTTGTAGGAAAGATTGAATAGATTAGGACTTGGAACACAGATGACTGAGAGGAAATTTGATAGAGGTATACAAAATTATGAGGAATCTGCATAGGGTAAGCACTGAGGTTAGGTGAGACTACAACCAGAGGTCATGGGGTGAAAGGTGAAAGGTGCAAAGTTTAAGGGGAAAATGAGGCAAACTTCTTCACTGAGAGGGTCGTGATTATGTTCAATGAGCTGCCAGCACAAGTGGTGCATGGAAGCTCAATTTCAATGTTTAAGCTTGAGTAGATATATGGTAGGGATAGGTATATGATGGGTATATGTTAGGGATATGGAGGGCTATGGTCCCAGAGCAATTCAATGGGAGTAGGCAGTTTAAATGGTTTGGCACAGACAAGATGGGCCAAAGGGTCTGTTTCTGTGCTGTACTTTTCTATGACTCTAAGACTCTATGTCTTTCTCTTAGGTAGCAGAAGGACTGTGTTTGGTGCACAGAAGAGAGTTTGCATTTTCGAACATAACAGCACAGCACAGGGCCTTCAACCCACAATGATGCCCTGACCTTCTAACCTGCTCAAAGTTCAATCTAACCCTTCCCTCTTGCATAGCTCTCCATTTTTATGTCATCCGTGTGCCTAACTGAGAGTTTCTGAAATCTTCCTAATATATATTAGGGTGTCACAGAGGTTAGTGCGATGCTATTCTAGCTCACGGTGTCAGAGTTTGGAGTTCAATTCCCACTGCTGTCTCTAAGGAACTTGTACATTTCCCCCATGACTGTGTGAGACAGCGCCCTGCCCACCACAGCACAGTTTCCGTATCATGCAGTGATGCTCTCTACTGCGCATTTGTAGCACGGAAAGCCGCTTGAGGTGTTTAAAATACGATGATGATTTGGAGGGATAGATCAGAATTAGAATCACTAACATATGTCATGAACTGTGTTGATTCGCAGCAGAAGGACAGTGCAATACATAAAGAATACTGTAAATTACAATTAGAAGTATACAGTCGATGCTGGTTAATTGGGACACATTGGGACCAGTACACTTCGGCCCAATTAAGTGGCTTCATGGAAGTAGTTAAGGAACTATGAAAAAGACAAACTACTATTTGACCTGTGTAATAAATTATGTATTTAACTGACATACAGAAAAAATTAAACCACTACCAATACTACTACAATACTATGAAACTGTATTAGTTCCTGATAGTTATCAATGGAGGAATTGATCCAGTGTTCTTTTGATTGACTGTAAATAAACAAAATCAGCGCAGCCACTTCAGCATAGATAATGGTCTGCCTTCAAATGCAATGCGATCGACAATGGCATACTCCACATCTTTATTTTTATTTTAATATTTGAGATGATTGTAGGTACCTTCAAACTCTTAGTAGTTCCTAACTTGTTGAAGAAGTAAAGTCGTTTCATTTTTATTCCTAACCCTTTCTGGCATCTCCAAGCCCCAATGCTTGAAAACCACAGTGAGCAAAACAGTTCTGATTGTCTTACTGCTTATTCCTCACCAACTATTAGTGTCAAAAGGCACCGCTTCTTGAAAACAAAGACACACAACTGATGCAATTTAAAAACTGTTTGTTCTAAGCATGGTGTAGTGCCTAACAGACATACAATACACAGGACGGACACTAGTTAGAATCCTGTAACAAGTAAGTGGCATGGTGTCCCAAATAAAAGAAGGGAATCCGGGCTATTTTCTTGATTGCTTTTGTTCTTTAAGAGCTGCCCCAAAAGCGGCTGCTCCAATTAACTGAATCCACTGTACATACCTGTATACGTTAGCATATACTACATTGCAATTTTCTTGCAGGAATTTACAGGAAAATTAAAAAAAAACAATAGACTTTATAGAATCTATACATGAACAAAGATTTATTGCCAAAGATTTACTGGTTGGTAGGTTAATTAGGCAATTAAATTGCCCTTAGTGCAGGAGCATGGCAGGAAAATTGGGAAGGAAGTGATCAGTGCTTGACGGTCAGTACAGACAGGAACAGGCCCAAGAGCCCACAACGTTAGACCGTAAGACCATAAGACAAAGGAGCAGCAGTCAGCCATTCGGCCCATCGAGTCTGCTCCACCATTTCATCATGAGCTGATCCAATCTCCCCTTTAGTCCCATTACCCCGCCTTCTCACCATAACCTTTAATGCCCTGACTACTCAGATACCTATCAATCTCTGCCTCAAATACACCCAATGACTTGGCCTCCACTGCCACCCGTGGCAACAAATTCCATAGATTTACCACCCCCTGGCTAAAAAAATTTTTTTGCATCTCTGTTCTGAATGGGCGCCCTGTAATCCTCAAGTCATGTCCTCTCGTACTAGACTCCCCCCACCATGGGAAACAACTTTGCCACATCCACTCTGTCCATGCCTTTCAACATTCGAAATGTTTCTATGAGGTACCCCCTCGTTCTTCTAAACTCCAAGGAGTACAGTCCAAGAGTGGTCAAACGTTCCTCATATGTTAACCCTCTCATTCCTGGAATCATTCTAGTGAATCTTCTCTGAACCCTTTCCAATGTCAGTACATCCTTTCTTAAATAAGGAGCCCAAAACTGCACACAGTACTCCAAGTGAGGCCTTACCAGTGCCTTATAGAGCCTCAGCATCACACCCCTGTTCCTATACTCTATTCCTCTAGAAATGAATGCCAACATTGCATTCGCCTTCTTCACCACTGACTCAGCCTGGGGGTTAACCTTAAAGGTATCCTGCACGAGGACTCCCAAGTCCTGTTGCATCTTAGAACTTTGAATTCTCTCCCCATTTAAATAATAGTCTGCCCGTTTATTTCTTCTACCAAAGTGCATGACCGTACACTTTCCGACATTGTAATTCATTTGCCACTTCTTTGCCCATTCCCCCAATCTATCCAAGTCTCTCTGCAGACTCTCTGTTTCCTTAGCACTACCGGCCCTCCACCTATCTTTGTATCATCAGCTAACTTAGCCACAAAGCCATCTATTCCATAATCCAAATTGTTGATATACAACATAAAAAGAAGTGGCCCCAACATGGACCCCTGTGGAACACCACTGGTAACCGACAGCCAACCAGAATGGGATCCCTTTATTCCCACTCTCTGTTTCCTGCCAATCAACCAACGCTCTATCCATGTATGTAACTTTCCCATAATTCTATGGGCTCTTATCTTGTTTAGCAGCCTCATGTGCGGCACCTTGTCAAAGGGCTTCTGAAAATCCAAATACACAACATCCACTGCATCTCCCTTGTCTAGCCTACTTGTAATTTCCTCAAAAAATTGCACTAGGTTTGTCAGGTAGGATTTACCTTTAAGGAAACCATGTTGAGTTCTGCCTATCTTGTCATATGCCTCCAGGTACTCCATACCCTCATCCTTGACAATCGACTCCAACAACTTCCCAACCACCAATGTCAAGCTAACATGTCTGTAATTTCCTTTTTGCTTCCTTGCCCCCTTCTTAAATAGCAGAGTGACATTTGCAATCTTCCAGTCCCCTGGAACCAGGCCAGAATCTATCGACTTTTGAAAGATCATTGCTAATGCCTCCGCAATCTCCACTGCTACTTCCTTCAGAACACAAGGGTGCATTCCATCTGGTCCAGGAGATTTATCTACCCTTAGACTATTCAGCTTCCTGAGTACTTTCTCTGTCATAATTGTGACTGCGCATATTTCTCTTCCCTGACACTCTTGAATGTCCAATATATTGCTGAAGTCTTCCTCAGTGAAGACTGATGCAAAATACTCGTTTGGTTCCTCCGCCATCTCCTTATCTCCCATTACAATTTCTCCAGCATCATTTTCTATTGGTCATATATGTACTCTCACCTGTCTTTTACTCTTTATATACTTGAAAAAGCTTTTAGTATCCTCTTTGATATTATTTGCTAGCTTCCTTTCATAGTTCATCTTTTCCCTCTTAATGACCTTCTTAGTTTCCTTTTGTAAGCTTTTAAAAACTTCCCAATCCTCTGTCTTCCCACTAATTTTTGCTTCCTTGTATACCCTCTGTTTTGCTTTTAATTTGGCTTTGACTTCTCTTGTCAGCCATGGTTGCATCCTTTTTCCATTTGAAAATTTCTTCTTCTTTGGAATATATGTCTTGCACCTTCCTCACTTCTCGCATAAACTCCAGCCACTGCTGCTCTGCCGTCCTTCCAGCTAGTGTCCCTTTCCAGTCAACCTTGGCCAATTCCTCTCTCATGCCACTGTAAATTCCTTTACTCCACTGAAATACCGACACATCGGATTTCGGCTTCTCTTTCTCAAATTTCACAGTGAACTCAATCATGTTGTGATCACTGCCTCCTAAGGGTTCCTTCACTTCCATCTCTCTAATCACCTCTGGTTCATTACACATTACCCAATCCAGTACAGATGATTCCCTAGTGGGCTCAACAACAAGCTGTTCTAAAAAGCCATCTCGTAGACATTCTACAAATTCTCTCTCTTGAGATCCAGTGCCGACCTGATCTTCCCAATCCACTCGCATGTTAAACTCCCCTACAATTATCATAACACTACCCTTCTGGCAAGCCTTTTCTATTTCCTGTTGTAATTTGTAGTCCACATCACTGCAGCTGTTTAGAGGCCTGTAGATAACTGCCATCAGTGTCCTTTTACCCCTGCGATTTCTTAGTTCAACCCATAAATATTCTGTTCCTTCCAATCCTATGTCAACTCTTTCTAATGATTTAATATCATTTCTTACCATTAAAGCCACGACACCCCCTCTACCTACTTGCCTATCCTTCCGATACACTGTGTATCCTTGGACGTTCAGCTCCCAGAGACATGCATCCTTTAGCCACGTCTCAGTGATGGCCACAATATCATACCTGCCAATCTGTAACTGTACAACAAGATCATCTACCTTATTCCTTATGCTGCATGCATTTAAGTATAACATCTTGAATCAATTAATAATCAAATGACCAACCAAACTATTCTCTTCTGCCTACACAGTGCTCATATCCTTCTAATGTCCTCATGTTCCACATAACTAAACATCTCGTTAAATATCTCTGATATTTCTGCCATCCCCTCAGGCAGTGCATTCCAGGCACCCACCACTCTCTGTGATAAAAACTTGCCCTCACATCTCCTTTGAAATTACCCCCTCTCACCCCTGGTATTAGAGATTTCAACCCTGGGAAAAAAGATACTGCCTTTCTACTCTATCTATGCTTCACATAATCTTATAAACCTCTTTCGGACCTCCCCTCAGCCTCCGCCATGCCAGAGAAAACAACGCAGGTTTGTCCAACCTCTTATTATAGCACATAGCAATTCAGTTTTCACAATGGACTGTTAAGCAGATTTATTAAACAATGTATAGATAAGATGAGCAATTTACAACATACATTAAACAGGTTTCCTGGTTTGTGATTCCTCTTTTAAAGATGAAATATAACTAAGAACTGCATCTGCTGTGTTAAACTATAATGAGGTCCCTGAATATTGACTGTTATGAGGTCAGTTGCTACGGATTGTTTGTGAAATTTCTCTCTGATGGCTTCAGATGATTAATTAGGCTTGAAAAAGACAGGCTGAGAAATGTGTTTCAGATGTGAATTGGGGGAAATAGCTGTAAATATGTGGCCCTTAAAATAAAAACTAAATGTCAGATACTTGTGTATGCAAATAAATGCCTTTTTAAAAAATGAGTTGTTTGGAGATCTAACAGCGGTATGTTCTGTGATGCCCAAAAATATACATGTTTTTCCCTGAATGAATCAGCAATTTAATATGACTGAAAAAGAAATGGAAGCAAAAATGGCCCTTTGGGCTTATCCATCTCATGTTAGGAAAACTTAATCTGTACTTCCTTTGATGGGTCTGAGCCTGTACTTGCAGGTGTTTAGATCAAGGGTTCATAACCTTTTTATGCCATGGACCCCGACCATTAACCAAGGGATCCATGGATCCCAGGTTGGGAATCCCTGGTTTAGAAGAATGAGGAAGGATCTCATTGAAACCTATTGAGTATTGATAGATCAGGGGTTCCCAACCCTTTTTATGCCATGGACCATCAACTAAAGGGTCCGTGGACACTGAGGTGTGAACCCTGGCCTAGATAGATGAACTGTTCTCATATCCCACTCACACTACCTTGCAGATGGTTTAATTTAGTAGGGATTAAAAGTTGAAATCAGGCAGTCATACAAGAGATTCTGCAGGTGCATGAAAAGCGTAGGTAGAGTGGATGTGGAGAGGCTGTTTCCTATAGAGGACTGGACCGGAGGACACAGCCTCAGAATAGAGGGACGTCCATTTAGAACAGTGATGAGGAGATATTTCTTTAGTCAGAGGGTGGTTAATCTATGGAATTCATCTCCACTAGTGGCTGTGGCAGCCAAGTCATTGGGTACATTTAAACTGAAGGTTGATAGGTTCTTGATTAGTCAGAGTGTCAAAGGTTATGAGGAAAAGGCAGGAGAATGGGGTTAAGAGGAATAATAAATCAGCCATGATGGAATGGCAGAGCAGACTCAAAGGACTGAACACCAAATTCTGCTCCTATGTCTTATGGTTTTATGGAATGTAAGTACTCTAGATTACAATTCGGAAGTGTCAGAGAAATGCATTTCCTGGAGAGATGTTAAACTATCTTTTCAATTGGATACAATTTATCCCCTGAAAGTTTTCCAAAGCGCAGCAGAATTTTTCTGATATTGTGACTAATATCACAGTGTGCTGCTCGCAAGTAACTGAGGCAAGTTTCCAGAATCCATATCTTAGGGAAATTGCCTCATAACTACATACAAGTCTCACACTGTGTATAAATTGGCCTCTCACCATAATGCACATTGGAACATCCCAAAGTTCCATTTAATATCAGAGAATGTACAACTGTGTGCATGCTGAAATTCTTACTCTCCACAGACATTCACAAAATAGAAAAAAACCCAATGAATGAATGAGAGAAATGTCAGAACTCCAATGCACCCACTCCCTGTCCCACAAACAAGCAGTGACAACAGCATCATCCCTTCCCCTCTCCCTCACATACTCCAGCAAAGGCACTGAACCCCCTCCCCATCATGCTAGCAACAGCATAGCCCCCAAACAGACCATGGCCTAGAGTCCCTCAAAATCAAAACTACAGCCCATCCCAACACTTGTATCCTTAAGTCAAGAAAGCTCACGAGTACAACTGATACAAACATTATATCAGCAAAAATTGGATGTCTGACCCTTGTTAGTTCACCCAAATTCAGGATTCAAGATACAAGTTCATTTACCACGTGTGCTGGAGGGCACCTGCAAGTGTCACCACACATTCCAGAGACAACATGCAGACCCACAATGCTCAGCAGAACAATACAGAACACAAGCAGCAACAATCCCCATTCCTCTCTCTCACTCACGCACACACCCAGTCCATTAACCACAGGACGGGTCTCCAGACTCCAGCGGACTCAGACCTGTAGACAATTCAACATGGCCGGCACACTCACAGAGATTCACAGAATTGGCTCCTAAATGGGTCTAGACATCCAATTCTCTGTGTTGATTCCAGAACATATGTCTCTCACATTCATCATTTAAATTCCATCTGGTTTTTCTCTGTCCATCTCACCAGCTGGTCAAGATCATACTGTATGCTATGGCTATCCTCTACACTATCAGCCAAACATCTATTTTTGTGTCACATTTTTGAGGCCACAGTTTAAGAATAAGGGGTAGGCCATTTAGAACAGAGATGCGGAAAAACTTTTTCACCCAGAGAGTGGTGGATATGTGGAATGCTCTGCCCCAGAAGGCAGTGGAGGCCAAGTCTCTGGATGCATTCAAGAGAGAGTTAGATAGAACTCTTATAGATAGTGGGGTCAAGGGATATGGGGAGAGGACAGGAACGGGGTACTGATTGTGTATGATCAGCCATGATCACAGTGAATGGCGGTGCTGGCTAGAAGGGCCGAATGGCCTACTCCTGCACCTATTGTCATCTCCAGACTTACTGACCATCTCTTGTAGTTTCAAATCCACATCATTGCCTTATATTATATGTCTAGATTACAGAGCATGTGTTAGGAAGATAGGATGAGTGAGTTAGGGCTTTTCTTTATGGAGCAAAGGAGGATGAAAGGAGGCTTCACAGAGGTTACAAAATGAAAAGAGGCATAGATAGAGTGGACAGCCGGAGAATTTGTCCCAGGGTGGAAATGGCTTATATGAGTGGGCATAATTTTAAGGTGATTAAAGTATAGGGGGATATCAGAGGTAGATTTTTTTTACACTGAGTGTGATGGTAGAGGCAGATAAAGTAAGGACTTTTAGCAGACTCTTAGGAAGAAAATGGAGGATTATGAGGAAGGAAAGGATTTAGACACTACCTTTAGAGCAGGTTAATAGGTCGGCAAAACTTCGTGGACCAAGGGGCCTGTACTGTGCTATATAACCATATAACCATATAACAATTACAGCATGGAAACAGGCCATCTCGGCCCTTCTAGTCCGTGCCGAACGCTTACTCTCACCTAGTCCCACTGACCCGCACTCAGCCCATAACCCTCCATTCCTTTCCTATCCATACACCTATCCATTTTTTTTAAAATGACAATATCGAACCTGCCTCTACCACTTCTACCGGAAGCTCGTTCCACACAGCTACCACTCTCAGAATAAAGAAGTTCCCCCTCATGTTACCCCTAAACTTTTGCCCCCTAACTCTCAACTCATGTCCTCTTGTTTGAATCTCCCCTACTCTCAATGGAAAAAGCCTATCCACCTCAACTCTGTCTATCCCCCTCATAATTTTAAATACCTCTATCAAGTCCCCCGTCAACCTTCTACACTCCAAAGAATAAAGACCTAACTTGTTCAACCTTTCCCTGTAACTTAGGTGCTGAAACCCAGGTAACATTCTAGTAAATCTCCTTTGTACTCTCTCTATTTTGTTGACATCGTTCCTATAATTCAGTGACCAGAAATGTACACAGTACTCCAAATTTGGCCTTACCAATGCCTTGTTCAATTTTAACATTACATCCCAACTCCTATACTCAATACTCAGTCCTGTCGAAAGATCTCGGTCCGAAACGGCGACAGTGCTTCTCCTTATAGATGCTGCCTGGCCTGCTGTGTTCCACCAGCATTTTGTGTGTGTTGTTTGAATTTCCAGCATCTGCAGATTTCCTTGTGTTTGCTGCTATACTCAATGCTCTGATTTATAAAGGCCAACATACCAAAAGCTTTCTTCACCACCCTGTCCACATGAGATTCCACCCTCAGGGAACTATGCACCATTATTCCTAGATCACTCTGTTCCACTGCGTTCCTCAATGCCCTACCATTTACCATGTATGTCTTATTTTCATTATTCCTACCAAATTGTAGCACCTCACACTTATCAGCATTAAACTCCATCTGCCATCTTTCAGCTCACTCTTCTAACTGGCCCAAACCTCTCTGCAAGCTTTGAAAACCTACTTCATTATCCACAACGCCACCTACCTTAGTATCATCTGCATACTTACTAATCCAATTTACCACCCCATTATCCAGATCATTAATGTATATTACAAACAACATCGGACCCAGTACAGATCCCTGAGGCACACCACTAGTCACTGGCCTCCAACCTGACAAACAGTTAGCCACCACTACTCTCTGGCATTTCCCATCCAGCCACTGTTGAATCCATTTTACTACTTCAATATTAATACCTAATGATTGAACCTCCCTAACTAACCTTCTGTGTGGAACCTTATCAAAGGCCTTACTGAAGCCCATGTAGACAACATCCACTAATTTACCCTCGTCAACTTTCCTAGTAACCTCTTCAAAAAATTCAGTAAGATTTGTCAAACATGACCTTCCTTGCACAAATCCATGTTGACTGTTCCTGATCAGACCCTGTCTATCCAGATAATTATATATACCATCTTTAAAAATACTTTCCATTAATTTACCCACCACTGACATCAAACTGACAGGCCGATAATTGCTAGGTTTACTTTTAGAACCCTTTTTAAACAATGGAACAACGTGAGCAATACGCCAATCCTCCGGCACCATCCCAGTTTCTAATGACATTTGAAATATTTCTGTCAGAGCCCCTATTATTTCTACATCAATTTCCCTCAAGGTCCTTGGGAATCTCCTGTCAGGACCTGGAGATTTATCCACTTTTATATTCTTTAAAAGCGCCAGTACTTCCTCTTCTTTAATCATCAGTTTCCATAACTACCCTACTTGTTTCCCTTACCTTACACAATTCAATATCCTTCTCCTTAGTGAATAAAATTCTGTGATATTCTGTAATATTCTGTGTTCTACATTCTTAACAAATAGTAAGGGTCCTCATCCACAAGATTCCTTGTTCACAATCTCTGCAATTCCTGAATCAGTGATTTTATGGAGAATCTCAAAATCTGGGTTTGGTTTGGGAACTGGACAACTGAACGTTTGCTGGATTGGAGGGAAGAGAGAAGTAGTTCAATAAACTGAATTACCCTATAAAGAAAAGAGATCCCACAGATGCTGGAAATCCAGAGCAACACACATAAAATGCTGGAGAAACACAGGTCAGGCAGCATCTGGAAATTATTGAACAGTCAACATTTCAGGTCCTAGCTCTGAACATTGATGCTTATTCCCCTCCAAAGATGCTGCCTGATCTGCTGAGTTCCTCCAGCATTTTGTGAGTATTATTCAGTAGAGAACCAGCAAAGATTTGCTAGGCTAAATGTATTCTCTCTGACCTGCACCATTTCAGTGGTTCATGAAAGCAGATCTTCAATCAAGATAGAATTTTTTTAATTGAATCAGCTCTGCTTAATGTTATACTTAGGCAAAGGTGCCATTTTCCATCAGCACATCATCCCAACTGGCAAATTCCAAGGAAAAACTTGAATCTACATGGTTGCTCTGACCTCAACTAGCAGGAAAAGTTATCAAGCAGCAGAAAGGAATAGAAGATGGAAGAGTTCAAAGTTCAAAGTAAAATTTATTATCAGAGCACATAAATGTCACCACACAAACCCTGAGATTCCTTCTGGTGTACTCAACAAATCTATAGAACAGTAACAAAATCAATGAAAGAGCAAGAGCACAGAAGACAACAAAGTGTGCAAATGCAAATATAAATAAAGAGTAATAAATAACGACAGGATGAAATAACAAGATAAACAGTCCTTAAAGTGAGATCATCGGTTGTGGGAACACCAGAAATAGAATGAATGTAGTTATCTCCTTTTGTTCAAGAGCCTGATGGTCTAGTAACTGTTCTTGACCTTGGTGGTGTGAGTCCTGAGGATTTGTATCTTCCACCTGAAGACAGCAGAAAGAAAAGAATGTAGCCTGGGTGGTGAAGGTGGATGCTGCTTTTCTATAACAATGCTTCATGTGGATGTGTTCAATGGTAGGGAGGGCTTTACCCATGATGTACTGGGTCAAATCCATTACCTTTTGTAGAAAGTCATTGGTGTTCCCATCCCAAGCTGTAATTCAGCCAGTAAATACACTTCCCATCACACATCTATAGAAGTTTATCAAGGTTGCACTTGAGTCTGAGGAGGTCCAATATTCTTGCGGGCAGGTTAACTAGAGGAGTTGGGAGTGGTTTAAACTAGCATGCAGGGGAATGGGAACCAGTATGATAGAGCTGAGGATAAGCCAGCAGGTTTACAAGTAGATGATGGGTGTAACATGAATGTAAGGAAGGACAAGCCAATGATTGGGTACAAATACAGACAGAGCAAAGAGTTAAATTGTACCACAGAGACAAAATTCAAAAGGGCGAAGAATGCAGGACTGAAGGTGCTGTATTTAAATGTGTGTAGCATTCGGAATAAGGTGGATGAAATTGTGTGGCAATTAGAGATTGGTCAGTATGATGTTGTAGGCATCTGAGTCGTGGCTGAAAGAAGGCCATGGATGGGAGTTTAATATCAAATGATATACTTTGTATTGAAAGGACAAGCAGGAAGGCATAGGCGGGGGTGTGGCTCTGTTGGTAAGGGATGGAATTACATCTTAAGAAAGAGGTGACACAGGGTCAGAGAATGTTGAATCTTTGAAGGTAGAGTTAAGAAACTGCAAAGGGGAAGAAACCCATTATGGAAATCATATATAGGCCTCCAAATAGTAGCCAAGATGTGGGGTTGAGATTGCAAAGGGAGCTGGAAAAAGCATGTAATAAGGGGAATGTCACAATTGCAATGGGGACTTCAATATGTAGGGGAATTGGAACAATCATGCTGGTGTCGGGTCACAGAAGAGGGTATTTGTTGAATGCCTACGAGAAGGCTTTTTAGAGCAGCTTGTGCTTGAGCCTACTCGGGAAAAGATTATCTTAGACTGGGTGTTGTGCAGTAACACAGATCTTATTAGGGAACTTAACATAAAGGAACGCTTAAGAGGCAATGATCATAATATGTTTGAATTTGTACTGCAATTTGAGACGGAGTAGCATAAGTCACTTGTATCAATATTGCATTGGAATAAAGGGAATTACAGAAGCATGAGAGAGGAGCTTGCCCAGGTGGATAGAGGAGGATACTGGTGGGGATGACAGCAGAGCAGAGATGGCTGAAGTTTCTGGGAATAGTTCACAAGGCGCAGGGTAGATATGTCCCATAGAGGAAGAAGTTCTCAAATGGCAGGGGTAGGCAAATGTGGCTAACAAAAGAAGTTAAAAACTGCATAAAATCCAAGGGCATAAAAGGTAGCAAAAGTGAGTGTGAAGTTGAATGATTTGAAAGCTTTTAAAATTTAACAAACGGCAAAGAAAAAAGCTATAAGAAGGGAATAGATAAAAAAACAAGGGCAGACTACCAATAACATAAAACAGGATACCAAAAGTTTTTCAGTTATATAAAAAGTAAAAGGGTTAATATTGGATCACTGGAAAATAATGCTAGTGAGGTAGTAATGGGGAGATAAAGAAATGTCAGATGAATTTAATGGGTACTTTGGATCTGTCTTCAATGTGGACGACACTAGCAGTGTGCCAGAGGTCTGACAGTGTCAAGGAGCATGTGTCAGTGCCATTGCTATCACAAAGGAAAAAGTATTCGTCAAACTCAAAGGTCTTGAGGTGGATCAGTCACCTGGACCAGATGGTCTACATCCCAGAGTCCTGAGAGAGGCTGTTGAAGAGATAGCAGATGCATTGGTCATGATCTTTCAAGAATCACTTGATTCTGGAATGGTCCTGGAGGACTGGTAGATTGCAAATGTTACCCCACTCTTTAAGAAGGGAGGAAGGCAAAATAAAGGAAATTATAGGGCAGTTAGCCTGACCTCAGTGGTTGGGAAAGTGTTGGAGTCTATTATTAAGGATGAAGTTTCAAGGTACTTGGAGACTAATGATAAAATAAGTCAAAATCAGCATGGTTTCTGTACAGGGACTTCTTGCCTGACAAATCTTTTAGAGTTCAAAGATTCAAAGGTTTAAAGGTTCAAAGGTCCAATTTAATGTCAGAGAAATGTATACAATATACATCCTGAAATGCTTTTTTCTTCGCAAACATCCACAAAACAGAGAAGTGCCCCAAAGAATGAAGAGAGTTAAACGTAAGAACCCCAAAGTCCCCCCCCCAAAGTTCCCCTCCCTCCCGCACGTGAGCAGCAGTGAGCAACAATCCCCCTCCTCCCACCAGCAAAAATAAACCCAAGCATGGCACTGCCACCGAGCACTCAGCATGAGCAAAGCGTTAGCAAAGACACAGACTTGCAGTTACCCCAAAAACTTTGCGTTACACCCGGCATTTGACATACCCCAGATTCTCTCTCTCCCTAGTAAGGAAGAAGGAAGTGTCTCCATTTTCGAGGAAGTTCTTTGAGGAAGTAATCAGCAGGATGGAAAAATAAAGCAGTGGATGTCGTTTACTTGGATTTTCAGAAGGCATCTGATAAGGTACCACACATGAGGTTGCTTAACAAGACAAAGTCCTGTGGTACTACTGGTAAGATACTGGCATGGATAAAGGAATGGTGACAGGCAGGAGGCAGCGAGTGGGAATACAGGGGGCCTTTTTTAGGTTGGTTGCCAGTGACTAGTGGTGTTCCTCGGGGTTTGGTATTGGGACTGCTACTTTTCACGTTGCTTGTCAGTGATTTGCAGAATGGAATTGAAGGCTTTGTGGCAAAGTCTGTGGATGATATGAAGAAAGGTGGAGGGTTAGGTAGTGCTGAGGAAGCAATGTGATTGCCACAGGACTTAGACAAATTGGAAGAATGGGAAAAAGGTGGCCGATGGAACACATTGTTGGGAAATGTATGATAGTGCATTTTGGTAAAAGGAACAATAGAGTGGACTGTTATCTAAATGGGGAGAAAATTTAAAAATCAGAGGGGCAGAGGGACCTATGAATCCTCATGCAAGACTTCCAGAAGGTTGATTTACAGGTTGAGTCTGTGGTAAGGAAGACTAATGCAGTGTTGGCACTTATTTCAAGGGGAATAGAATATAAAAGCAAGGAGTTAATGCTGAGGCTTTATAAGACACTGGTCAGGTGGCACTTGGAGAATTGTCAACAGCTTTGGGCCCCATATCACAGAAAAGATGTGTTGTCATTGGAGAGGGTCCAGAGCTGGTTCACGAGGATGATTCCAGGAATTAGGGTGGATGTGGAGAAGATTATTCCCATGATGGGGGCATCCAGAACTACAGGGCAGAGCCTCAAAATTGAGGGGCAACCTTTTAGCACAGCAGTAAGGAGAAATATTTTTAGCCAGAGAGTAGTGAATCTGTGGAATGCTCTGCCGTAGACTGCAGTGGAGTCCAAGTCCGTAGGAATATTTAATGTGGAAGTTGATAGTTTCCTGATCAGTCAGGGCATCATAGAATATGGTGAGGTGGCAAGTGTATGGCATTGAGTGTGATCCGGGATCAGCCATGATGCTATGTCAGAACAGACTTGATAGGCTGAAGGGCCTAATTTTGCTCCTATGTCTGATGGTCTTATTTTTTTTGCAGACTCCTAAGTTGGCTGAAGTATAATTGCAACAACGGGTGGTTTGGTGGGATGGATAGATAGATATTTTATTGATCCCAAAGGAAATTACAGTATCACAGTCATATTACAAGTGCACAGATGAAAATACTAGAAGTAGAAAGAATAAAAGTAAGTTACCACAAACAGTCTAACAGGAGGGGGTCATCACTTCCCTGGCAATAGGTTGACTCATTATAGAGCCTAATGGCCAAGGGTAAGAATGACCTCACATAGTGTTCTTTGGAGCAGTGCAGTTGCCTTAGTCAATTAACCACTGTAGATTCTTTTTGTGCTGTTTAGTGATACATTACGAAACAGGCCCTTCTAGCTCACTGAGCCACGCTGCCTAACAACCCACTAATTTAACTCTAGCCTAATCATAGGACAATCTAGAATGACCAAATAATCTACTAACTTTGGACTGTGGGAAGAAACTAGAGCACACAGAGGAAGCCCGTGCAGGCATGGGAAAACGTACAGACTTTCTTAGAGAGGATACCGGAATTGATGTCCTAAGCTTAGGACATCAATTCCGGTGTCCTCTGTAAGAAACTACACACAAACATTCAACGTGCAAAAGAAGACCAACTGAAAAAAAAATACTGTACATAGAGCACGAGTTGTAGAGTCCTTGAAATTGAGTCCACGGGTTGTGAAATCAGTTCAGAGTTTTGGTGGTTCAGGTGCTTGATGGTTGAAGGGCAACAACTGTTCCTCAGTCTAGTGGTCTGAGACTAAAGGCTTCAGTCCCTCCTTCCTGAATTCAGCAGTCAGAAGAGAGCATGCCATCAATGGTAACAGTAATTGCTAATGGAAGCTGCTTTCTTGTAGCAGTACTCCTTATAAATGTGCTCAATGGCAGTGAAGGCTTTGCCCGTGATGGACTGTGCTTTGTCCACTACTTTCTGTAGGCTTTTCCATTCTAGACATTGGTGTTTCCATACCAGGGCATAATGTAACCAGTAGGGAAGACTCAATGTGTAGAATGGCCTAATTTTGCTCCTATGTCTTATGGTCTTAATGTCTGCTTTATCCAAGATGCAACAGAAATAGGTCCTGCAGACTTCTTAGGTGCTTTGATCTCGAAGAATTTGCAGTGGTTTTAGACAGTTTGTATCACACACACACCACCAATTATAACCCAAAGTGCTGTGGAAATTGGTTGGTATGCTACAACTGGTCATTAGGAATGATTTACTCCCCTTCAAGTAGGTTAATGTTCATAAAATGGGCCAGCATTACTGAACAAAATTAAAAGTCAATGCCGTTTCTTTATAATAGTGTTTGAGAGGCACAGAATAAAGCCTGTTAAATCAAACTAGATCCCAGAGATGACATATCTTTTTTGTGTTTTTTTTTCTATTAGTGAGGAAGACAAAGCAATTTATGATCTCTCAAAGGCCACTGTACAAGGGATTCACTGCTTGGCTCAACAACATTGGCTTCCTTGAAATTTTATCATACTTCCAGTTTCATAAAAATGCTAAATTGCTCTTTTGTAGAATTCCTTTTCATGCGTGTGATAAAAGATGTTAGCTATGTGTTGCGGCAGTTATGTTTATTATTTTACTCTTTTGTGATTTATTTATTTAGAGTTACAGCTCAGAACAGGTCCTTCTGGCCCACCGAACCACAGCAGCCAGCAACCCACCTATTTAACATGAGCCTAATCACAGAACAATTGATTATGACCAATTTACAAGAGTTTGTATTTATTATTGGCTTTGCACAGTGTGTTGTCTTTTGTACTTTATTGTTTGTCCATCTTTGTTGTATGAGGCTTTTTCATTGACTCTGTTGTGTTTCTTTCTATTTAATATGAATGCCCCCAAGAAAATAAATCTCAAGGTAGCATATAGTGACATATATGTATAGTTATGATAACCATACTTCCAATTTTGAACCAGAATGTCTTTGGATTGTGGGAGGACGACGCTGGAATTGAACTCCAAACTCCAGACCACACCAAACTGTAGTAGCATGGCACTAACCATTATGCTACCAAAGCACATTATGCTTGAATAATAAAGCATATGAACTGTGGATTCAGTTCATTGTTGATGTGTGTGCAGTTATCCATGCCAGTTCAGGAGGCTGATAGCAGTAGTGTAATAACTGTTCCTTAACCAAGTGGTGTGAGACCTGCGGCTCCTGTACCTCTGGCCCATCGGTAGTAGACAGAAGAGAGCATGGCCTGGTTGGTGACGGGTGCTGAGTCCCTTCCCATCTTTGTTCTACCTCAAAACACCATATCATAATCTGATCTTTAGGGACAGTATGTGAGGCAAACCTGTCTCAGTGTATCTCAGCGCAGATATGTTGGTTGTCATACCCAGAAGAAGTAATGGGGATAAGTTCCCACTACATATTAAATGCTCTCAGTGGCATACCTGTCAAATAGCCTCTGACAACCAAGTCCAACTCCTGGTCTTCGCATATGGCTTAGCAGCTAAGCCCAGTGGAACTGTCTCTACTGATAAAAGGGGAAAGGCAGGTTACCGGCATTTTAAAATGAACCTCTTCAGGCAGACGGGGCTTGTCAGCCATGGTTGGCAACTTATCTAGAAGCAGCAAAACTCTGGTCTCAGACCTCTGCTGTCTTGTGGCTATACCCACTCATGGGGAAGGCTTCAAGAGTAAACCCCGGAGCTGGAGACTCTGAGGTAATCCTACGTTGAGTTCAAAGCTGACTGACAACTCCTGCGATGCCCCTGGTGCTAAGATGTATCAGTCTCTGCCGTTCATTTGGATTCATCTGTTGCTTGGCGAGGGGGAGCATACTGCATGGGCAATAGCTTACTCTACATATTGTACTGTCCTGGCTTGCATAGTACATCGACCCTGACCGGGGTGGGGGGGGGGGGGGGGGGGGAGCGGTATCAATGTATCCAAGACAAAAATGGCTTACTTACAAATGCAATGTGTTCCTGCCGTGTACATATTGGGACTTTCAGACTCAGAGTTATTGGGCAGCACAGTAGATTATCTGAATTTATATTTTTGTATATTTTATATAGATCATATATTTCAGATTCAGAGTTATTGGGCGGCATGTGACAAGCATAACACTTCACAGCACCAGCGACCCAGCTGCTCCCTGTAAGAAGCTTGAACGCTCTCTCTGTGAGATTCCTCCGGGTGTTCCAGTTTCCTCTCCTAGGCAGAGAATTCGCAACTCGCTCCTCATCTCTGTCCTAAATTTTCTCCCCTGAATTTTCAGGCAATGCCCCCGGCTCTCGTCTCACTTAATAGCGGAAATAATGTTCCTGCCTCTATTATAACCATCTCAAAGCTTGCCATTCCATAATGCAGACAAGCTCCAAACATGCAAGTACCTGCTTCGAATGGGAATAATCAGCTGTGAGCCCATGCTTTATTTCACCCAGTGTAGAACAGCTGGGAATCAGCATCAGAGAATTTTCACTCCTTTTTTGCAAGTGCCTACACGGGTGCCACAGTAGTGTAGCAATTAGAGCTGTGCTATTGCAACTCGGGACGTTGGGGTTTGGAGATAATTTCTGACGTCATCTGTAAGGAGTCTGTATGTCCTCCCTGTGGGGGTTACCTCCGGGTGCTCTGGTTTCCTCCCACAGTCCGAAGGCATACCGGTTGACAGGTTAATTGGTCATTATATTAGGCTAGGGTTGGATTGGAGTTACTGGGACAGCATGGCTTAAAAGGCCAGAAGGGCCTGCCCTTCGCTCTATCTCTAAATAAAAAATAAAAACCTGAAGTACATATTTAAGGTTCAAGATAGTTTGATGTCATTTCCTGTACACAAGTGCAAATGAGAATGAAATAATTGTTACTCTGGATCTGATGCAGCACAAAAAAAATCATAAAAAACACAATAAATATAAATACAGAAGATAGCTTATATACATATATTGTGTGTCCATAATGTGAAGCTACGCACAGGAGTGTCTGTACATAAGGTAATACTGATAGGAAATGATAAAGCAGTGGTGATTTGGGGTACGGAGGGTCGGGTTTGTGGGCAGAGGTGTTGATCAGCCTTATTGCTTGGGGAAGTAACTGTTTTTGAAACAAGTACCCTTGCAAAAAGTCAAGTGCACTTTTTGTTGGAGATTTGGTGTTTTGTTCCCAGAACGATGATAATAAGCATAATTGGTAAATTATTAAATTGGCTTAGTATGGTACCTGTACTGAGATAAAGTGGAAAACACATCTTGGATACTGTCTAGACAGATCAATTAATTTCAACAGTGCATTGAGGTAGAACAAGTTAAAATAATTACAGGATACAGAATAAAGTGTTACAGCTACAGAACAAGTGGAGTGCAAGTAGACAATAGCTGAGCCACCATAACAAGTTAGTGTGAGAGGTTGAAAGTAACACACACAAAATGCTGGAGAAACTCAGCAGGGTAGGTAGCATCTATGGAAAGGAATAAACAGTCAATGTTTTGTGCTGAGATCCTTCATCACGGTGGGAAAGGAAGGGGGAGAGAGAAAGGAGTACAAGCTGACAGGTGGTAGGTGAGAACAGGTGAGGGGGAAAGTGGTATGAGGTGAGAAGCTGGGTGGTGATAGGTGAAAAAGGTAAAAGGTTGAAGAAGGAGGAATCTGAAAAGGGAGGAGAGTGGACCATGGGAGAAAGAGAAGGAGGAGGGGTACCGGGGGAGGTGATAGACAGGTGAGGAGAAGAAAGAGTAGGAGAGCCAGAGTGGAGAATGGAAACAGAGGAAAGGGTGAAGGGGAAAATTATGAAAGTTATGGAAATCAGTATTCATGCCATCAGGTTGGAGGTTATCCAGCTGGAATATTAAGAATTGCTTCTCCACCCTGAAGATGACCTCATTGTGGCAGTAAATAAGGTTGAGAGGTTAAGAGTACTGCAGTCAGGAATTGTTCAATAGTCTAAAAAGAAAGGTGTTGAAACTGTCCTTGAGCCTGGCAGTACATGCTTTCGGGCTTCTGTATTTTCGGCCTGATGAGAGACGGGAGAAGAGAGAATGCCTGGGGTAGGTGGGGTCTTTGATTACCTAGGCAGTGATGAAACTCAGGCAGTTTCATCATGAGCACAACGCTCCTCACTATCGAGGGCACCATCAAGAAGTGATATCTCAAGCAGGTGGCATCTATCATTAAAGGTCCTCACCATCCAGGAGATGTTCTATCCTTGTTACTGCCATCAGGGAGGAAGGAGAAGGCTTGTCAAAAGCTCATTAAAACAAGTGTCATTAATGTTCTTCAACACACCTGATGGAAAACTGTCATCTCCACCAGTGATCTGATTGCTTTCACAAAGGAGATGACGCTTATTTACAAGGTAGCACAGTTAAGCTGCTTGTCCATTGAGAATTCTACAGGCACACAGCGTTCCAGATGATTTGTGAAATCATTACATTATAAAAAGGCAGGGGCACCATCTGCTTTCCTCTCTAACTGGATCTCAGTGTGTTTTAGTCATTGAATGCTTCTATCCATTAAGGATTAAAGATCAGCTTTATTCACCATATATTCACCTTAGGGTGCCACGGTAGTGTAGTGGTTAGCACAACACCATTACAGCTCGGGGCATCAGAGTTCAGAGTTCAATTTCAGTGACGTCTGTAAGGAGTTTTTACATTTTCCCCATGACCATGTGGGTTTCCTCTGGGTGCTCCGGTTTCCTCCCACAGTCCACTGACGTACCAGCTAGTAAGTTAATTGGTCATTGTAAGCTGTCCTGTGATTAGGCTCAGATTAAATCTGTGGGTTGCTGGGCATCACGGTTTATTGGGCCAGACTATATTTCTAAATAAATAAGAACTTCTATGGAATGATAACAATCAACTTCAGTAATAAATATCAAAGTCGTGATAAAGTTACTTTGACTTTGATTTGCCTCTGTGTTCTGTGCTGAGATTCAGATGGAGGTTAAAATGATCTGTGAATATCTCTGGAAAAGAATGGGAGATTGTTCTACTTGGTAATATCTGTTCTCATAGCTGTCACCAGAAAAACAAAACAACTGCAGTTTCTCCCCAGTGTATTCCACAAAACTTAACACACAACCATCAGTGATATTCAGATAATCACACAGCTTGGAGGTTCAGAATTGAGGGAACATTGGAGAACTTTCAAATCAGCTGCTCCACTTCAGACTTACAAGTACTCTTCTTCATTCCCAGCATCTCTCAAGATAAACACAAGGTATTTTGCAGATGCTGGAAATCTAGAGCTACACACACACATACACACACACACACACACACTCACTCTCACACACACACACACACACACACACACACACTCACACTCACACACACACACACACTCACATACACACACACACTCACACTCACACACACACACACACACACACACACACTCACACTCACACACACACTCGCACAGTGTGAGAGGAACTCAGCAGGTCAGGCAGCATCTATGGAGGGGAATAAGCAATTGAAGTTACAGGCCATGACCCTTCATCTGGACTGGAAAGGAAGGGGGAAGAAGCCAGAATGAGAAGGGGGAGAGGGGAAGGAATACAACTGACAGGTGGTAGGTGAGAACAGGTGATGGGGAAAGTGGTATGATGTGAGAAGCTGGGTGGTGAGAGGTGGAAAAGGTGAAGGGCTGAAGAAGGAACTGACAGGAGTGGAGAGTAGCTGTGGGAGAAGGGGAAGGAGGAGGGAAACCAGAGGGAGGTCTGCGCATATGGAGAAGAGAGGAGTGAGAGGGGAACCATAAAGGGGAATAGAAGAAGAGAGAAGGGGGAGGGTAAAAAATTACCAGAAGTTAGAGTAATCAATGTCCATGCCATCATGTTGGCGTCTACCCAAACAAAGTATGAGGTGTTGCTCCAGTAATCTCATCATGGCAGTGGCAGAGGCAATGAGCCGACATGCAAATAATGAAATTACCATTTTGATGGTAGTTAGTAAAGAAAACAAGTAGTTTGCAAGTGTAGTCATTTATGAGGTGGCAGCTTTTCATACTTGTGTCTCCGGAGCAATCTCTCATTGAAGGATAACATCAACGATGAAGTTCATGATCGTTTGCAGTGGTTGGCTGAGGTAAAGGAGATTTGCAGATTAGGGTTTCACATTTCACCTTATGCTCTGCTGGGGAGCGGTGATCTCGATATGTTTTTTTTTAGATTAGCTTTATTTGCCACGTGTACATTGAAACATACCGTGAGAAGCGTAGTTTTGTGCTATTGACCCGAGGATGGGCACACAAGAGCCGCCATGCTTCCGGCACCAACATAGCATGTCCAGAAGAAGGTACACGAGCAACAGGAGTGCCACCTTCTTCCCTCAGGCTGCCAGACTAATGAACATACTGCCACCACCAAGGTCTTGTCTCCAGAACAGCAAGCTCTTTACTGTTTACCTGTGTTGCACACTACACGCAATTTGGATTAAATTTTGTTAGTTTGTTTATAGTAATATTTTGGCTTATGTGCTGTGTGTGATATATGTTTTGTGGGAGCATTGTTGTCTGGAGGAACATTCTTTCATTTGGTTGTATCTATGTGCAGTCAGATGACGATAAACTTGAACTTGTACATGAAATTGGAAGGACCCAGGTCAAAGAACATCCTGAAATATTTTACACATCAATCTCTCTTGACCCATAGACTTCTGGAAGTTAGGATTCAGCCAAAAGAGAATATATTTAATGGATAGATAAGTATAGAGTAGATAAAGAGTATCTGTTTGAGGGTTGAAATGTCTAACGCCAGAGGGCATGTATTTAAGGTGGGGGGGGTAGTTTCAAAGGCGATGTGAGGGGCAAGTGTTTTTTTTTTTACAGAGAGTGATGGGTGGATCCCTGGAATATGCTGCCTGGAGTGCTGGGGAAGGCAGAAACATTAGAGACTTTTAAGAGATGTTTGCCTAGACACGTGGAAGCAAGAAATATGTGAGACAGGACATGCCCTCTTCTCATTACTACCATCAGGGAGGAGGTACAGGAGCCCAAAGACACACACTCAATGATTCAGTAGCAGCTTCTTCCTCTACGCCATCAAACTTCTGAATGAACAATGAACCCATGAACATTTCCTCAGTATTTATCCTATCTCTTTTTTCACTACCTATTTATTTTTAAAATATACTTATTGTAAGTTATGGTTTTAATTACTATGTTTTGGGTGATGGAGTGGAGATATATCTCTCCCAAAGGAGGTGTAAGGTGTTCCTTTCCTCTACTGACCTGCAGGCCAACATTCGGCAAGGTGAAGCACCTGTTTAGACCCCCACCCCCCGATCAGGGCCACGTGAACCATGGGAGCGGGTGGTGATGGTCGCATGAGCAGCTGGTGCGTATCACAAGTCCTGGTTATACGAACACTGACACCCGGCAGACAATCTCTGAAGAGTAATGATAATGGCTGGGATCACCTGTCTTGTAAAGACACTGCCTAGAAGAAGGCAATGGCAAACCACTTCTGTAGAAAAAATTGCCAAGAACAGTCATGGTCATGAGACCAACATCACCCACATCATATGGGCACGGCACATAATGATTACTGCGCATTGCAATGTACTCCTGCCGCAAAACAAATTTCACGACATATCCCAATGATATTAAACCTGATTCGGATTCTGGAAAATGGAAGAGTATGGACATTGTGTAGGCAGAAGTGATTAGTTTAATTGGCCATTTGATTACTAATTTAATTGGTTTGGCAGAGCATGGTAGGTCAAAGGGCCCGTCCCTGTGCTGTACTGGTCCATGTTCTATATTCTAAATACATATATTTTATATCTGCTCCATTAATACAAGTGTCAACACTGGGTACTAGATGTTAATCTGTTGATCCAAAAACTGTGAACCTTCACCCAATTAGAATAATGCTTGAGATTCAGACAATGCTGGGAACACAGTATATGTTTTAATCACTGTTTCTCTCTACAGCACATTATCCATGTCACATATTGAGACCATCTTCTGTGACTCGTAAATCTACAAGCATTTTGTAAATAATAAAGTCAGAAGTAAAATTTATCAATCTAAATGAACTATAAAATGTTTCCTTACAAAACTGGAGCATAAAATAAATGAATATACAGTCAATAGAGGCTAAAAATATTTATTAAAAATTTACATGTCACCTTTATAAAGAAGATTATGTAGCTGAAGTGAACAGACAATTTGATTGACTGTAATAAAAAGGCACAGTCGTGCAATGGCCCAAGATACTCTGATTAGATTTTTGTAAGAAATCATCTTCGTTTCTGCACAAGTATTATTACCATATATAACAGCCAAAACCACTCGAGTCTTGAACATAGAAAAACAAAGTACTTCACAAAGACTCAGAATATCCTGGATAATCAGTCAGTGAAGAAAGCATTAGAAGGGATGACCAAATGTTTGGACAAAGTATATAACCATATAACAATTACAGCATGGAAACAGGACATCTCGGCCCTTCTAGTCCGTGCTGAATGCTTACTCTCACCTACTCCCACCTACTTGCACTCAGCCCATAACCCTCCATTCCTATCCTGCCCACATACCTATCCAATTTTACTTTAAATGACAATACTGAACCTGCCTCTACCACTTCTACTGGAAGCTTGTTCCACACAGCTACCACTCTCAGAGTAAAGAAATTCCCCCTCGTGTTACCCTTAAACTTTTGCCCCCTAACTCTCAACTCATGTCCTCTTGTTTGAATCTCCCCTATTCTCAATGGAAAAAGCCTATCCACGTCAACTCTATCTATCCCCTCATAATTTTAAATACCTCTATCAAGTATTCCCTCAACCTTCTACGCACCAAAGAATAAAGACCTAACTTGTTCAACCTTTCCCTGTAACTTAGGTGCTGAAACCCAGGTAACATTCTAGTAAATCTTCTCTGTACTCTCTCTATTTTGTTGACATTTTTCCAGTAATTCGGTGACCAGACTGGGAGTTACAGAAAGAAAGTGATGAGGAAAAGTGAAGATATAGTGAAGGACAAAAGCAGATGTTTTATAAAAGCTAATGATTATAAGACCATAAGACACAGCAGCAGAATCAGGCTATTTGGCCCATCAAGTCTGCTCTGCCATTCTATCATGGCTGACTTATTATCTCTCTCAATCCCATTCCCCTGTCTTCTCCCCATAACCTTTGACACCCTGACTAATCAGAAAATATCAACCTCCGCTTGAATATACCCAGTGAATTGGCCTCCAAACCATCTGTAGTAACGCGTTCCACAGATTCACCATCCTCTGGCTAAAGAAATTCCTCCTCAACTCTGTTCAAAAAGATGACCTTGTGCCATCTGGGTTGAGACTCTCCCACTATTAGAACCATCCTCTGCATGCCCACTCTATCTAAGACTTTCAATCTAGTTCCTTTCCATCCAATAGCATTCCATCACAGCTACAGTCTGCACCATCTAAGGATTAGCTTCATTTGTCACATGTACATTGAAATATTCGTAACATTGCATCAGCCTGAAGCGCATATATATCACCAGGGTACCGAGACTTTTGCACAGTACTCTCTTTGTCAACGTGGAGCGGAGTGCAAGTTTGTAAATCTGGCAACAGCAAAGGATGTTGGGAATGCTGAGGGTGGAGCAATATGGGAGAGGTGGTAGAAGAGGTTTGCCAGGGTCATGGGGGTGGCACAGATGCTGACACACCGAGCCCCGAGAGACCAGGAAAGGTCATTTGATTAACAACAGTTGGTTTATTAATCATTATAGAACGTCTCTTTGTTGCATCCCACTCCCTCGCCTCTCTCTTCCCCTTTTCCCAACGATGATTCCCCTTTCCCTGCCCCCTTCCCACTCCCAGCCCACAACAGAGACCCGTATTGGAATCAGGATCATGATCACTCGCATATGGCATGAAAGTTGTGTTTCTTTTTGTGCCAGCAGTACAGTGCAATACACAAAATTACTTCAGTAATGTGCACAAGTCTTAGGTACCCCAGCTGTATGTATTTACCTCGGACTTTTGCACAGTACTATACAGTGGAATGAGTCATTTGCATCATATCAAATCAGCAAAGATTGGGCTGGGCAAAGACTGCAGATGTCACTATTCATCCAAAGCCAACACAGTATATCCACAACTCACAAACCCTAACCCATAGGTCTTTGAAACATGGGAGGAAACCAGAGCACCCTGAGGAAACCCACATGATCACAGGGATCACGGCACCCCAAATCTACTAAATACATAGCAGATCTTCATCCATGCTACTCTGACTGCTCTTCATAACTCTGGGATCTCTGCCATTAAGAAACAATTAAACAGCAGTTTCATGGAAACACCATTGCTTAGATTATACACAAACTCAAAGTTCAAAGTACCAAGTAAATTTGTTATTAAACTACATATATTTATTCCATTCATTTATTGAGATACAGCATGGATATGCCCTTCCAGCCCTTCAAGTTGCACCACCCCCAATTTAATCCCAGCCTAATCACAGGACAATTTACAATGATCAACCTACCAATCAGTATGTCTTTGGACTGTGAGAGGAAACCAGAGCAGATGCGTGAGGAATGTAAAAACTCCTTGCAGACAGCAGTGGAAATTGAACCTGGGTCACCTGTACTGCAACGCGTTGCGCTAACTACTAGACTACCATGCCACCCTATTGGTCACACTAAGGCCATTGAGAATCATCTTGAAAGAATTTACAGAAAAATAAAGTACAATAGAATTTAAGAAAAACTGTAACTAAACAAAGACTGACAAAAAAAATTGCAAAAGAAGACCAATTGTGCAAATAAAAAAAGAAATAATATTGAGAACTTGAGTTGTAAAGAGTCCTTGAAAGTGAGTCTGTAGGTTGTAGAAACAATTTGGCTTTGGGGTGAGTGAAGTTATCCAAGCCAGTTCAAGGGCCTAATGATTGTGGAGTAATAAATGTTCCTGAACCTGGTGGTGTGGAACAGAAGGCTTCTTTACCTCCTGCTCAATGGTAGTAGCAAGAAGAGGGCATTGACTGGATGGTGGGGGTCTTTGATTATGGATGCTGCTTTCATGTGGTAGAGCTCTTTTTGTTAATGTGCTCAATTATCTGAAGGGCTTTGATTGTGATGAGTTAGGCTGTATCCGTTGCTGGGTTTCCACCGATGTTTCCATACCAGGCCATGATGCAACCAGTTAGGATACTGTCCATTGCACATTTAGAAACATAGAAACATAGAAAACCTACAGCACAATGCAGGCCCTTCAGCCCACAAAGTTGTGCCGAACATGTCCCTACCTTAGAAATTACTAGGCTTACCTATAGCCCTCTGTTTTACTAAGCTCCGTGTACCTATCTAAAAGTCTCTTAAAAGACCCTATCATATTCGCCTCCACCACCATTGCCGGCAGCCCATTCCACACCCTCACCACTCTCTGCATAAAAAAACTTACCCCTGACATCATCTCTGTACCTACTCCCCAGCCCCTTAAACCTGTGTCCTCTTGTGGCAACCATTTCAGCCCTGGGAAAAAGCCTCTGACTATCCACATGATCAATGCCTCACATCATCTTATATACCTCCTTCAGGTCACCTCTCATCCTCCGTCGCTCCAAGGAGAGAAGGCCGAGTTCACTCGACCTATTCTCATAAGCCATGCTCCCCAATCCAGGCAACATCCTTGTAAATCTCCTCTGTACCCTTTCTATGGCTTCCACATCCTTCCTGTAGTGAGGCAACCAGAACTGAGCACAGTACTCCAAGTGGGATCTGACCAGGGTCCTATACAGCTGCAAGATTACCTCTCGGCTCCTAAATTCAATTCCACGATTGATGAAGGCCAATACACCATACGCCCTCTTAACAACAGAGTCAACCTGCGCAGCTGCTTTGAGTGTCCTACGGACTCAGACCCCAAGATCCCTCTGATCCTCCACACTGCCAAGAGTCTTACCATTAATACTATATTCTGCCATCATATTTGAGCTACCAAAATGAACCACTTCATACTTATCTGGGTTAAACTCCATCTGCCACTTCTCAGCCCAGATCTGTAGAAGTCTGTCAAAGTTGTTGGTGATATGCTGAATCTATGCACATTTCCAAGAAAGAAAAAGCACTGTCGTGCCTTCTGTGTCATGACACATACACCTTTATTTGGAAATAAAGCATCGGAGGTCTAACACCTGATATCCCTACCCAGCTACGGTGTGAGAGCCCTTCTCTAGAAGGCTTGCAACAGTTCTAAAGCGTGGCTTTCCACCACTATCTAAGGGCAATTAGCAATATGCAATAATTACTACACTTGCTGCTATCCCAAAATTAAAATGGTGTCTCTTTTTCTATATCTCAGAAGAGTCTTTTACTATGATGTGTTGTTCTATGTCCTTCCATCTACTATCATAACCAGGATTACTCATCCAAAAACAGGAGAAGGGCGGATAATAGATGATATGTGAAAGATTTTAAAAAACTGTTTCAAAAGAAATTGGTTGCATTTCTAGAGAGGAAGAGGACTGAAAATGTATTGTATGATTGAGGGTCATTGGGTTTAAGATCTTAAAACGGAGAGATTAATTTGTTTGGCCTTCAGGTTTATTCTTGTTTTCAGGAATTGTTATTCGCTCATCTGAGCTTAGAAATTGCTTCTGAGGGCAGTGAAGTGTGAATTTTGTCCTGAACATATCGTTCTATTGGCCATACAACCACATTTTTAATGGCATAGAATTCTAATGATCCCTTATTATTCTAATGCATCAGCTGTGGCAGATAATGCAATGCTCAATAACCAAAATAAAAAATAATAAGAGCACTTTAACTTCAGCTCTCGAAACATGCTAATGATCTCTTGATGTGACAATTGGGACCCATGGAAGGGCGGATTAAATATCTGCAAAGTTTCTATCATATTAATCCTACCCTTGTGGACACTACCCACTCAGCAAAAAGGTCTTTTCCAAAAGCTCCTTTCTGGAAGGCCTATTGAAACAAAAATTTCACATCATCTGAAATGTTTCTTCCCCATTAGCCAGGAATTCCCAACCTTTTTGATGCATTAACCAAGTGGTCTATGGACCCCAGGTTGGGAACCACTGCTAATGAGTTAATCTGCTCAACCATTCTAGATAGCCCATCCACACCCTCTGTCTATTACCCCCATCTCTGCACCGCAAACACTTTAAATCACTTTTTATAATAGTGTTTACATTGTAAATAATGTTGGTGCCTATATGTTGATGAACATTTTATTCCATATCTGTACTTAACCTCTACCTTTATTTTAATTTATTTCTTTGTAATGGTTGAATGTTATTTTTTTTCTTTGTTTCATGCCTTGCCAACACACCACAGCAAATTACGAACACATGTAATCATGTTGAATAAAGTTGATCCATAATCCTTGACCAAGTAAAGGGTGCAAGACATAAACGCATTCTACAGATGCTGGAGATCCACAGTAACACACACAAAATGCTGGAGGAACTCAGCAGGTCAGGCAGCATCGATGGAGAGAAATAAAGAGTTGTTGTTTCAGGCTGAGACCTTTCAAGAACTGGAAAGGAAGGGGAAGAGTCCGGAATAAAAAGGTAGGAAAGGGAGAGGAGAACAAATTAACAGAGAGTATGTGAGACGAGGTGATAGATAGATAGATAGATAGATAGATAGATAGATACTTTATTCATCCCCATGGGGAAATTCAACATTTTTTCCAATGTCCCATACACTTGTTGTAGCAAAAACTCATTACATACAATACTTAACTCAGTAATAATATGATATGCATCTAAATCACTAATTCAAAAAGCATTAATAATAGCTTTAAAAAAAAAAGTTCTTAAGTCCTGGCAGTTGAATTGTAAAGCCTAATGGCATTGGGGAGTATTGACCTCTTCATCCTGTCTGAGGAGCATTGCATCGACAGTAACCTGTCGCTGAAACTGCTTCTCTGTCTCTGGATGGTGCTATGTAGAGGATGTTCAGGGTTTTCCATAATTGACCGTAGCCTACTCAGCGCCCTTCGCTCAGCTACCGATGTTAAACTCTCCAGTACTTTGCCCACGACAGAGCCCGCCTTCCTTATCAGCTTATTAAGACGTGAGGCGTCCTTCTTCTTAATGCTTCCTCCCCAACACGCCACCACAAAGAAGAGGGCGCTCTCAACAACTGACCTATAGAACATCATCAGCATCTCACTGCAGACATTGAATGACGCCAACCTTCTAAGGAAGTACAGTCGACTCTGTGCCTTCCTGCACAAGGCATCTGTGTTGGCAGTCCAGTCTAGCTTCTCGTCCAACTGTACTCCCAGATACTTGTAGGTCTTAACCTGCTCCACACATTCTCCATTAATGATCACTGGCTCCATATGAGGCCTAGATCTCCTAAAGTCCACCACCATCTCCTTGGTCTTGGTGACATTGAGACGCAGGTAGTTTGAGTTGCACCATATCACAAAGTCCTGTATCAGTTTCCTATACTCCTCCTCCTGTCCATTCCTGACACACCCCACTATGGCCGTGTCATCAGCGAACTTCTGCACATGGCAGGACTCCGAGTTGGGAGGGCAGAATGAATGAGGTAAGAAGCTAGGAGGTGATAGGTGGAAGAAGGCATCTAGTAGGAAATGACAGGAGGCCATGGGAGAAAGGGAAGGAGGAGAGGCAAAAGAGAGAGGTGATGGACATGTGAAGAGAAGGGATGAGAGGGTAACCAGAATGGGAAATGGAAAAGGAGAGGAGGAGGGAGGAGATAGTATTACCAGAAGTTTGAGCAATTGACGTTCATGCCATCAGGTTGGAAGCTATCCTGCTGGAATATGAGGTTTTGTTCCTCCAGCCTGAGTTTGGCTTCATCATGGCAGTAGAGGAGGCCATGGACCAACGTGTCAGATGGGAATAGAAAGGTGAATTGAGATGGGTAGTTGCCAGAAAGTCTTGCCTTTTGTAGTGGGCAGAGTAAAGATGCAGGACAAAGAGATACCCCGATCTATGTCTGGTCTTACTCATATAGATGAGGCCACACCAGGGGCATCGGATTCAGTAGACAATCCTCACAGACTCACAGGTGAAGTGTTGCCCCTTTCAGTTTGGGGCCCTGAATGGAGGTGAATGGATGGGTTTATCACGTGTCAGCTCAGATTATATACGCTGAAGGGCTTTCTTCAGTTCTGTAGTGCTCTATGACTCTACAACTGTAAGATTCAAAGTTTCAAAGTAGATTTATTATCAAAGCATATATGCAGAATACAACTCTGAGATTCGTCCTCCTGCAGGCAGCCACAAAACAAAGAAACACCCTGGAACCGTTCAACAAAACATCAAACACCCGACATATGAGAAAATAACAAATTGCACAAATGGCAAAGAGTGAGTGAGCGAAATAGAATATCAAACGTCAAACAGGAGTCCAGGGGTATTCAGTTTAGTTCTGTTCAGTGTCATGCCGGGAGCCCATCTCAGACTGCAGGGCAAAGTATTCTTTGCTCAAGTGCCCTCGACTGCATCAATTGCCCCAAACAAACCGCTCAAAAACAGTAAACAAAGAGAGGAACCAGAATCCAGGAACACATGCAACATGAACCACTGCTCTACTCTCTGTATACCCATGACTGTGTGGCTAGGCATAGATCAAATACCATCTACAAATTTGCTGATACAACCATTGTTGGTAGAATCTCAGGTGGTGACGAGAGGGCATACAGGAATGAGATACACCAACTAGTGGAATGGTGCCGCAGCAACAATCTGGCACTCAACATCAGTAAGATGAAAGAGCTGATTGTGGACTTCAGGAAGGGTAAGACAAAGGAACACATACCAATCCTCATAGAGGGATCAGAAGTGGAGAGAGTGAGCAGTTTCAAGTTCCTGGGTGTCAAGATCTCTGAAGATCTAACCTGGTCCCAACATATCGATGTAGTTATAAAGAAGGCAAGACAGCAGCTATACTTTATTAGGAGTTTGAAGAGATTTGGCATGTCAACAAATACACTCAAAAACTTTTATAGTTGTACCGTGGAGAGCATTCTGACAGGCTGCATCACTGTCTGGTATGGAGGGGCTACTGCACAGGACCGAAAGAAGCTGCAGAAGGTTGTAAATTTAGTCAACTCCATCTTGGGTACTATCCTACAAAGTACCCAGGACATCTTTAGGGAGCGGTGTCTCAGAAAGGCAGCGTCCATTATTAAGGACCTCCAGCACCCAGGGCATGCCCTTTTCTCACTGTTACCATCAGATAGGAGGTGCAGAAGCCTGAAGGCACACACTCAGTGATTCAGGAACAGCTTCTTCCCCTCTGCCATCCGATTCTTAAATGGACATTGAACCCTTGGATACTACCTCACTTTTAAAAAAAATATACCATATTTCTGTTTTTGCACTTTTTAAAATCTATTCAATGTATGTAATTAATTTACTTGTTTATTATTATGATTATTTTTATTTTATTTATTATTTTTTTGTCTCTGCTAGTTTAGGTATTACATTGAACTGCTGCTGCTAAGTTAACAAATTTCACGTCACATGCCAGTGATAATAAACCTGATTCTGATTCAAAAGTGCCCCAAAACAATTCCACAGCCTCTCCGATCAATCCTGTTCTCAAGGTGTGTCAAGATACTTGGCTCCATTAGACAGACATATCTTAGATGAGGCCTTGAGCAGCAAAAGGGCCTTGTGTTGCCAAATGCTGTCACCATAGTGACGAGAGTAGGAGAAGCTCGGTGAAGCACTGCCAGCTTACATTAATAAAATGGAACGCAGCAAGTCAGGCAGCATCAATGAAGAGCAATAAACAGTCAATGGTTTGGGCCTTCACTCTTCACTTTGTGTGTGCTGTTCAAGATTACCAGCATCTTGTGTTTACATTAATAAATGCCCCCTTAAGCCTCAGTTTGTGACTGGCATGCTTTATTTATAAAATTATAGAGTGTAAAAATTATGAGGGTTCTGGACTAGGTAAATGCAAGCAGGCCTTTTCCACTAAGGTTGGGAGGAACTATAGCCAGAAGTCATGGGTTAAGGTGAAATGTGAAAAATTAAAGGGGAAGCTGAGTGGGATCTTCACTTAGAGGGTGATGCGAGTGTAGAACGGGCTGCCAGTGGAAATGATGGATAAGGGTTCAATTTCAATACTTCAGAGAAATTTGGATAGGTACATGGATGGGAGGGATTCCAAGAAGACGCCCCATTCTCCCAACAGTCTTCAGGCCAGGCCACTAAAGAAGATGTGCTAATACTATTTCGTAACTGTATGCGCTCTGTGTGACTGCATGTACTGTGTTTTGCACCTTGGCTCCAGAGGAATGATGTTTCGTTTAGCTGTATACGTGCGTATGGTTGAATGACAACGAACTTGAACTAGAACTTGAGCTTGAACTTGAGTGGAGCCTTGTAGTGCACCTGTGCTGATGGAGATCAAGCAGGAGTTGTTGCCAATCTATGCTGACTGGGGTCTACAAGGGAGTAAACCCAAGATCCAATTGGACATACAAGTCCAATCAAATCTCTCATGTTGAGAAGAGCAAAGTGATTAATACCAGATACCTGATCATCAAACTTTGATTTCTTTTAACCCTGTATGAAGCTGTAGCTAACAACAGCTGGTCTTTGACTTGACAATGAAACCATCCTGTTTGGATGCCGAACGGCTTGGTACAGCGACCACTCTGTATATGACCCCAAGAAAAATACAGAAAGTTATAGACACAGTTCAGCACATCTCAGGAACCAGCCTCCCCTCCATGGATTCTGCCTGCACTCTCACTGCCTCAGTAAAGCAGCCGGCACCACCAAAGACCCCACCCACCTCAGACATTCTCTCTTCTCCCTTTTCCAATCAAGCATAAGATACAAAAGCCTGAAAGCATCTACTACCAGGCTCAAGGACAGCTTCTATCCCTCTGTTATCAGATTCCTGAACAGAACCGCTGTAGGTCAAGGTGTACTTTTGGCCTCACAACCTACCTTGTTATGAACTTGCACTTTATCATTTACCTGCACTGCACTCGTTCAATAGTTTTTACACATTACCGTGCATTGTTATTGTCTTACCTTATTCTAACGCAATCCACTATGTAATGATCTGATCTGCATGAAATGTAAGCAAGACATGCTTCTCACTGCACACCAGAGTACCAGCAACTCACCAATTTTAATCCCAGCCTAATCTTGGGATAATTTACAATGAATAATTAACCTGCTAACCATAGGTGCTTGGACTATGGGAGGAAACGGCTGCACCCAGAGGAATCCCATGCACACATGGAACAGAAGGTACAAGCTTTCTTACAGAGGATGCTGGAATTGAACTCTGTACTCTACGCCCCAAGCTGTAATAGCGATACAATAACCCTATGCTGCCAAATCATGTTTTATCTATCTGTTCCTTCAATAAGCGATCAAAGCAGAGATCAGTCCTGAAAATAAGCCTTGATCTCTGCCTGCTTAATACTATTTGTGTTTCCTCCATTTATCAGAAACTAGTCATTTCACCACATCAACTTCAGAGTATTATGTTGTATTAAATTTGAAAAATGGCCACGTTTCTTTGAAAGTGGCTTGTCAAATCTACTTTGTTTGTTTGCAAATGTATGCATGATGACAGAAATTATTATCATCATTACTGGTCATTATTGTGACAATAATGAATAACTCTTACCCCATCTAACGATCAAAACAACATAATGTCAAAAAAAATATTTGAATGAAAACAGCTCGCTCACTAGACTATAACAAGCTGTTTGATTGCCCATTGTTAACTCTATTCAGGTTCTGCTCTTTGACCATATTATCTGTCTACATTCCCCTTGGTCCCTTCCTCTTTCCATTTCTCCCATTGTCCACTCTCCGCTCCTATCAGATTCCCTCCTCTTCAGTCTTTTGCTTTCTCCACCCATTTGGTTTCACCTATGGCTCCCCTTTTAACCTTTCTCTTCTCCTCACATACCTATCAATTCCCCCTGGTGCCTCTCCTCCTTACCTTTCTCCCATGGTCGTCACTCCTCTCCTATCAAATTCCTTCTTCTCCAACCCTTTGCCTATTGCACCTATCATTACTCAGCTTCTTACTTCATCCTCCCTGCCTATCTACTCGGCTTCACCTATCATCATCTAGCTTGTTCTCCTTCCCCTTCCCTCCACCTTCTTATTCTGGCATCTTCCCTCTTCCTTTCTATTCCTGATGAAATATCTCGGCTTAAAACTGTTTATTCATTTCCATAGATGCTGCCTGACCTGCTGAGTTCTTCAAGCATTTTGTGTGTGTTATTATGGATTTCCAGCACCTACAGAATCTCTGGTGTTTGTTTATTAAGTTTTATTTTTACTTTGTTTTTTTTCTACTTAGCAAATCATAGTTCCACGATATTCTAGTCAGCATCTTAAAAGGAAACACCAAGGTTTGAAGTTCTCCAGAGTGAATATCACCCATAGCCTGTGCTGGTCCAAACAGGTGATGCCACAGCCAAGAAAGTTCTCCAGAAACTTTACTTCCTTAGGAAGCTAAAGAAATTTAGCATATTCACTTTGACCCTTACCAATTGTTATTGATGCACCATAGAAAGCATACTGTCTGGATACATAGTGGCCTGGTGTGGCAACTGCTCTGTCTGTCTGTAAGGAACAACAGAGCATTGTAGATGCAGTAAGCACATCCTGCAAACCAGACTCGCCTCCATGGACTCTGTCTTTATTCTCACTACCTTTGTAAGAATCATAAGACATAGAAGCAGAATTAGGCCATTCCATCATGGCTGATTTGCTATCCCTCCCAACTTCATTCTCTTTCCTGCCTTCCCCCCGTAATCTTTCACACCCTGACTAATCTTAATCTATCAACCCCCACTTTAAATATACCAAATGTCTTGGCCTCCACAGACATCTGTGGCAATGAATCCATAGATTCACCACTCTCTGGATAAAGACATTCCTTTTCATCTCTCTTTTAAATGGGTGTGCTTCTATTCTGAGGCTCTGCCCTCTGGTAGTAGACTCCCTACTATATGAAACATCCTCTCCACATCCACTCTATCTCGGCCTTTCAATATTCAATAGGTTTCAATGTGATCTTCCCTCATTCTTCTAAATGTAGGGGTCCAGAGCCATCAAACATTAACCCTTTCATTCCTGGAATCTTTTACCTACACTACATTTTCTCTGTAGTTGTTGCACTTTATTCAGCATTGTTATTGTTTTAGCTTGTACTACGTCAATGTATGTTGTAATGGTTTGATCCGTATGAATAGAATGAAAGACAAGTTTTCACTCGTGACAATACTAAACCAATGTACCAAGTTATCTATCAATTTATCAATTACAGTCCTGTACAAAGTGTGTGTGTGTGTATGTGTGTGTATATATATATACACACACACACACACACCTATATACACACACACATACACACACAAAATATAATTCCATGACATATGTATGTGAGTGATGAAAAACTTGATTCTCTGGAAGGGAGCAGGGAGAGGGGAAGAGAGAGGGGAGGGAGCAGGAAGCACCAGAGAGACATTCTGTAATGATCAATAAACCAATTGTTTGCAATCAAATGACCTTGCCTGGTGTCTCAGGGCTGCGTGTGTCCACACCCATGCCAACCCCCACCCCTGGCCCTCCTTCTCTGTCACATATTCCACAACCTTCCTGTGGTGCTAAACCCTCACCATTCCCAACATCCCTTGCTCCTGCCAGATTTACAAACTCCTCTGCACCACATTGACAAGGACAGTGCTGAGCAAAAGTTTTAGGCACCCTAGACTCAAGCCTAAGACTTTTGCACAGTACTGTAGACAAAGAATGATTATCACCAGTGATATGGAGATATAGAGTGAGGGCACTGGAGCCTGGAAGAACAAAGGGGACTGAATCCCTTAGAATCATAGATAACTACAACACAGAAACAAAGCCATCTAGTCCATGTCAAACCATTTGAAATGCCTAGTCCCATCGACCTGCACCCGGACCATAAGCCCTTCACACCCCTCCCCATCCATGTACCTAACCAAACTTTCATATTGGTGAATGCTACTTTTGTGGCACCCTCTATGGTAACAAGCTGTGAGCAAATTTCATTACACTTACCTCTGCCTGTTTCAGAAACCCATTTTGCCCCAGAACTGCCCATTCAGCTCTCCTTGCATCCTGCGACTGCCATGTCCATGCTTGTAATTAGTCAATACCGAAGGACAGTCATCAAACCTTGCTGTTGGTGCACTCATTACAAAATACACCATCTTCTTCAGCTTTAGAGACAAATTCTACAGCTGCCCGTTATGAACGGGTAATATCTGTTCTGACTTTTCATATGAAGTCACTTTGCACCATCATTTCTTAGTTATCATGAAAGAAGTCAGAACAGAGCAGAAAGTTTGGGGAATTGGCAGCATAATAAAGAAAAATGACACTTGTCTTTACTGTCTGACATTTTCCTTTGTTACAGAGTCTTCCTTACGAGAGAGGCAGACTCTTTATTGAATGATGGCTATTTTCTGAAGCACAAAATTTCACAGGAATAACAAACCTTTGATGCCAATCTGTGGAGAAGCTCAAAATAGTGGGGAAAATATCAAGAACTAGGCTGAGGTGGAATTTAATTTCCAGAAGACCACAAGACATAGGAACAGAATTAGGCCATTTGGCCCATCGAGTCAGCTCCACCATTCCATCATGACTGATTTATTTTCCCTCTTAACCCCATTCTCCTGCTTTCTCCCTGTAACGTCTCACACACGACTAATCAAAAACCTATCAAACACTGCTTTAAATATACCCAATGACTTGGCCTCCACAGCTATCTATAGTAATGAATTTGACGGATTCACCACACTGGCTAAAGAAATTCCTGTTAATCTCCGATCGAAAGGGATGTCTATCTATTCTGAGACTGTGCCCTCTGGTTTCAGAATCCTTCACAATAGGAAACATCCTCTCCACATTCACTCCATCTAGGCCTTTCAATATTCAATAGGTTTCAATGAGATCCTCTCCTCATTCTTTGAAATTCCAGTGAGTACAGGCCCAGAACCATCAAACGCTCCACATACTGTATGTAAATACTTTCACTCTTCAATGCCAGCATGTCCTTTCTTAGTTCTGGAGCCCAAAAATGCTCACAATACTCCAAATGCGGTCTGACCAGTGCCTTATGAAACCTCAGCATTACATCCTTGCTTTTATAGAAACAAAGAAAACCTACAGCACAATATAGGGCCTTCGGCCCACAAAGTTGTGCCAAACATGTCCCTACCTTAATATTCCAGTCTTCTCAAATTGAATGCTAGAAAATGTTAGCATTCATTTCGAGAGGTCTACCTAGATCAGGGGCTCCAAACCGGAGGTGCACAGACCCCTTGGTTAAAGGTAAGAGTCCATGGCATAAAAAGTTTGGGAATTGCTGATCTAGATAAATAGATAGATAGATAGAACAAAAGAGGAATGGTGAGGTGGCGATAATGGTTTCGAATGTTTACTCTGCACTGCAAACTGCAGAGAATAAAGAGTCAGGATAACTTCTAAGCCACGAAACCATGATAGCAGCATGATGCCCAATGGAAACAGATCATTATACAATCAAGGGATGAAATGTTTGGCAAATGTACAGTACTGTACATATACCTAACTACAGTGCCTGAGACTTCTGCACAGTACTGTAGTAATTTTATGCATTGCACTGTGCTGCTGCCGTAAGAACAAACACATTTTGTGGAGTGTGAGTGATGATCAACATGATTCTGATATGGGTCTCTACTGTAGACTAAGAGTGGGAAGGGGGCAGGGAGAGGGGAAGGGAGAGGGGAGCACCAGAGAGACATTCTGTAATGATCAATATATCAACTGTTTGGAATCAAATGACCTTGCCTGGTGTCTCAAGGCTGGGTGTAACTGCACACACACCACCCACCCTCCACCCCACCAGCATTCCTCCTCTGCCACCTGTCCCTCTCCCCTCCCGGGGTGCCCCTCCCTCGCCATTCCCAAAATTCTTTGCTCCTGCCAGACTTACAAACTTACTCTCTGCTCCACGTTGACAAATAACAGTACTGTGTAAAAGCCTTAGGCACCCTAGTGATGTATGTGGTCCTAAGGTTTTTGCACAGTACTGTTTGACTGAGTTTAGCTCTGGCAGCTAAAGGTATTAACGGTTCATGAAGGTATTTCCTTGAATTACAATGTGCACTCTCACTGTGAAAGCAGAGACTACAGTCTTCAAAATAAAAGGATGCCAATAGATCAAGGTTATGCAAACACTTTATGGTCCCAGCAAGCGGCAGGCATAAGGAATAGACATTCAGGAGCGAAAAATTACTCTGCAGCCCATTAGCAGAAGCAGGAGAAATCACTGGATCTGCACAATCATTCATGGGAAGGGGAGACCAACTGGAGCTGAGATCTCTGCAGGGTAAAGCTCCTGGGATTAGAAATAATTGCGGCTACCAGAACATCTGTGTAATTTGACAAAGAACTACATAGTTTAGAAAAGAAAACCAAGATCTTTCTATGTGGGTAAGTAAGTTTGTGATTCCGCTTTAGGATTGCACGCCTGTGATATCAACCCCTGGACCTGCCAACGTCCAGGCAATTCCTCAGAATTCCTTAAGATCAGATCACAGCCTCAGAACAGAGGAGCGTCCAGTTAGAACAGAGATGAGGAGGAATTTCCTTAGCCAGAGGGTGATGAATCAGTGGAGTTCATTGTCACGGATCGCTGTGGAAGATAAGTCTTTGCACTCCACTTCTCTCCTGTATGGAGCAACCAGAATTTCACGCAATACTCCAACTCTGCTCTGACTAAAGTTTTACGTAGCTGCAGCTCGACTTCTTTACTTTCATACCCATTGCCCCATCTAACGAATGCACAGTAGTGTAGTGGTTAGCACAATGCTTTACAGCACAGGTGACCCGGGTTCAATTCCCACCGCTGCCTGTTAGGAGTTTGTATGCGCTTTCCTGTGAACGCATGGGTTTCCTCAGGGAGTTCTGGTTTCCTCCCGCAGTCCAAAGACATACTGGTTGGTAGGTTAATTGCTCATCGTAAATGGTCCTGTGATTAGGCTAGGGTTAAATTGGGGGATTGCTGGGAGGCACAGCTTGAAGGGCCCAAAGTGCCTATTTCACACTGCACCTCAATAAAAATAAACTAAAATAAAACTCCATGTGCCTTCTTTACCGCCTTTCAGTGAATTATGGACGCCATGGTTACTCTGTACCTCAATGCTATTAAAAGGCTCTACAAGTAACTGCTCACTTTCTCCTTATATTTGACAAGGTAAAACTATAACAGAGTGCAGAATAAAGTGTAACAACTACAGAGGAAGTGCAGTACAGGTAGCAATAAGTTGCAGGATCATAACGAGGTAGATCGTCAACTGTACTTTTTTCCAATCGATGCTGCCTGGCTGCTGAGTTCCTCCAGTATTTCGAGTGTGTTACTTGGATTTCCAGCATCTGCAGATTTTCTCATTTGCTTAATTTGTAATCAAATGGGCAACCTAGCTAATCCCCTCTGCCTACGCAATGTCCATATCCTTCCATTTTCCTCACATTCATGTCCCTTTTTAAATGCCTCTCAGAAGACTCTAGTGTATCTGCCTGTATCATCACCTCAGGCAGCATAGTCCAGGCACCCAGCACTCTGTGTAAAAGTCATACCTTTTACATCTCTTTTGAAATTATCCCTGCTCACCTTGAATGTATACATACCCTCTGGTATTAAACATTTCAAACCTTGGAAAAGATACTGTCTGTCTACTCTTTCTATGCCTCTCATATTCTTATGAACCTCTATCAGATCTCCCATCAGCCTCTGGGGCTCCAGAGAAACCAACCCAAGTTTGTCCAACCACTTGTTACAGCTCATGCCATCTAATCCAGGCAGTATCTTGATAAACCTCTTCAGCATTCCCTTCAAAGCTTGTTGGGAATAAATTCCATTGCTAATGCTCCACACAATTTTCCAACTGATCTATATCCTGCTCTAACCTTAGACAGCATCCCTCACTATCCATTCGCAATCTCTGTGTCATCGACGGACTAACCAAACCTCCTTCATTCAACCTGAGTGGGTAGTATCTACCATAAACAGGAAAGGTCCCAGAATTCATTTCAGCATGGTGAAGTCAACAAGGAACAGAGTGACACACACAGGTGAACACACAAAAGAACAGGGTAAACTTTGTTGGAATCTGAGAAAAGCTGTTGAAAGCCAATCATTTTCAAGGTAACTTTCAAGGCAGACTTGAGTTATAATGAAAGGTTGAAAGAGTAGAGAAAAAAATTGCAAGGATTTTGCCGGGACTTAATAACCTAAGTGCAAGGGAAAGGTTGAATGGATAAGGACTTTATTCCTGAAAGCATAGGAGAATGAGGGGAGATTTGATAGAGATGTACCAAATTATGAGGGGTATATGTAGAGTAAATGCAAGCAGGCATTTTCCTCTGAGGTTGGGTGAGTCAAGAACAAGAGATCATTGATTTAGGGTGAAAAGTGAAATATTTAAGGGGGAGATGAGGGTGAGCTCTTCACTTGGAGAGTCGTGAGAGGGTGGGATGTACTGCCCGCAGAAGTGGTAGATGCGGACTTGATTTCAACATTTAAGGGGAGTTTGGATCAGTACATGGGGGGGGGGGGGGAGGGATGTGGAGGTTTACGGCCCAGCTGTGAGTTCATGGGATTAGGCAGAATAATGGTATGATATAAGCTAGATGGGCTGAAGGGCCTGTTTGTGTGCTGTAACATTCCATGACTATATATCTTCATCTCCAGTAATTTGTTGTAAGAATGGAAATCAATCCAGAACGGGGCAGTCTGCCTCATCTATATGAATATTTAAAACTTACTGGCCAAGTGTACTGAGATAACAAATAAACCAATATCTGGTCACAAGCAAATGGAGTTTTGGAGTAAGAATATATATGAGGAACATATAAAATGGCAGATTGAGTAGCCATGATATCATCTAATGAAGTTTTCAAAGGAACATTTGTCTAAAAAATGAGAATACGTAAGCAATGAGTCTCTCTCTGAATAATTTACAGCAACCTGAATCCGAAAGAAAAGGAAATGATTACCTGCAGAGAAGTTCAAAACACAGACATCACCTTTCTTTAAGATTAATTACATTACCATGACAAAAAAATCTATATGGAGTGACATGACAGGACCCTGCCTAATCAGATTATTAAAATGTTAATGCATGCTGTAGTTGATTTAAATAAACATCTGTCAGTGCATCTAAAAGTACATCTCTGTGGTGTTAATTATGGCTTCCTTCAGAAAATGTCCCCCAGGCCCAGAAGAGAAATGATAACACTGACAGAGAGAGTGACATTTATTATTATTTGCTTCACTAAGTATTGTCTTCTCTTGTCCTGAAGGTTCTGGCTGGGATACACTCAGTGGCCCCTCTTTAAGGTATACCTGCTCATTAATGCAAATATTTAATCAGCCAATCAAACAGACATAAAAGCATGCAGACATGGTCAAGAGGTTTGTTGTTGTTTGGACCAAATATCAAAATGGGGAAGAAATGTGATCTAAGTGACTTTGACCATGGAATGATTGTTGTTGCCAGACAGGATGGTTTTGGTATCTCAGAAGCTGCTGATCTCCTGCACAACAGTCTCCAGAACAGGGATTCCCCACATTTTTTATGCCATGGACCACTACCATTAACCGAAGGGTCCAGGAAACCTTGGAATGCGGTGAATACAAAGATACATCCAGTGTACAGCAGCTTTTAGGCAGAAATGCTTTGTCAATGAGAGGTCAGGGGAAAATGGCCAGACTGGGTCAAGCTGACAGAAGGCAACAGTAACTCTAATAACCACGTGTCACAACACTGGTGTGTAGAAGAGCATCTCTGAATGTACAACATGTCAAACTTTGAACTAGATGAGCTACTGCAGCAGAGCAGCACGGACATACGCTCAATAGACACTTTATAAGGTATCTCCTGTACCTAATAATGTGGCCACTGCTATATATATATATATACACAGATTAAAGTGATAAAAAGGTTAAGAAATTAAGAGTGGAATATAGTAGAAGCTGAAATAATACAGATTAACTTCTAATTATTTTTAAATTTTAAAGTCCATTATATTTTGAAAAATGTATGTCAGGAAATTACAATCCCAGAAACTGCTGATCTCCTGGGATTTTCCTACACAAGTCTGTAGAGCAGGGGTTCCCAAACTTTTTCTATGCCATAGATGCCTACCATTAACCAGGGGGTCTGTGGACCCCAGGCTGGGAACTCCCACTTCAGAGTTTCAGAGAATGGTGTTACAAACAAAGAAATATATAGTGAACAGCAGTTCTGTGCATGAAAATTCCTTTTTATTGAGAGAGGTCAGAGGAGAATGGCCAGACTGGTTCAAGCTGAGGGGAAGGTGACAGTATAATCTCTCATTAAAACAGTGCCGCATCTCTGAATGCACAACACGTTGAACCCTGAAGTGGATGAGGTACAGCAGCAGAAAGCCATGAACATATACTCTGTAACCGCTTTATAAAGTCCCAAGCCTGTCCTTGGGCTTTACATTCTTCAATGTCACATCTAATTGCATTTTGACATGCCACTTACATACCTGTACAGCTTCCCAAACCCAACCCTGGAAAGCAATTGAGAACAGGGAATCTGCTGGATGTTTGCTCTGCATTCATAGTCAGCATAGAAACACAGAAAACCTACAGCATAATACAGGCCCTTCAGCCCACAAAGTTGTGCCAGACATGTCCCTATCTTAGAAATTACTAGGCTTACCATAGCCCTCTATTTTTCTAAGCTCCATGTACCTATCCAAAAGTCTCATGAAAGACCCATTCGTATCTGCCCCCACCACCTTTGCCGGCAGCCCATTCCACGCACTCACCACTCTGTGAGTAAAAAAAACTTAACCCAAACATCTCCTCTGTACCTACTCCCCAGCACCTTAAACTTGTGTCCTCTTGTGGCAACCACTTCAGCCCTGGGAAAAAGCCTCTGACTATCCACACGATCAATGCCTCTCATCATCTTATACACCTCTATCAGGTCACCTCTCATCCTCTATCACTCCAAGGAGAAAAGGCTGAGTTCACTCAACCTGTTTTCATAAGGCATGCTCCACAATCCAGGCAACATCCTTGTAAATCTCCTCTGCACCCTTTCTATGGCTTCCACATCCTTCCTGTAGTGAGGTGGCCAGAACTGAGCACAGTACTCCAAGTGGGGTCTGACCAGGGTCCTATATAAGTGCGACATTGCCTTTCGACTCCTAAATTCAATTCAATGATTAATGAAGGCCAATACACCATACACCTTCTTAACCACAGAGTCAACCTGCGCCGCTGTTTTGAGTGTCCTATAGACTTGGACCCCAAGATTCCTCTGATCCTCCACACTACCAAGAGTCTTATCATTAATACTATATTCTGTCATCATATTTGACCTACCAAAATGAACCACTTCACACTTATCTGGGTTGAACTCCATCTGCCTCTTCTCAGCCCAGTTTTGCTTCCTATCAATGTCCCGCTGTAACCCCTGACAGCCCTCCACACTAGCCACAACATCTCCAACCTTTGTGTCATCAGCAAACTTACTAACCCATCCCTCCACTTCCTCATCCAGGTCATTTATAAAAATCACGAAGAGTACGTGTCCCAGAACAGATCCCTGAGGCACTCCACTGGTGACTGACCTCCATGCAGAATGTGACTCATCTACAACCACTCTTTGCCTTCTGTGGGAAGCCAGTTCTGGATCCACAAAGCAATGTCCCCTTGGATCCCATACCTTCTTACTTTCTCAGTAAGCCTTGCATGGTGTACCTTATCAAATGCCTTGCTGAAATCCATATACACTACATCTACTGCTCATCTAGCAGTGCTAGATTCTTATCGAAGAAAGGATGTGCTAGCATTGGAGAGGATCCAGAGTAGGTTCTCAAGAATAATTCTGAGAATGACAGGGTTCAGGGTAAATAAGGAGCATTTCAAGCAGAATCAGGTTTAATATCACTGGATATGTTGTGAAATGTGTTGTTCTGCAGTAGCAGGAGAGAAAAAGACATAATAATAACAACAATAATAATAATAAAACAATAAGTTGCAGAACTTATTATCTAAAGGGATTGGACAGGCTAGATGCAGGAAGATTGTTTCCGATGTTGGGGAAGTCCAGAACGAGGGGTCACAGTTTAAGGATAATGGGGAAGCCTTTTAGGACCGAGATGAGGAAAAACTTCTTCACGCAGAGAGTGGTGAATCTGTGGAATTCTCTGCCACAGGAAACAGTTGAGGCCGGTTCATTGGCTATATTTAAGAGGAAGTTAGATATGGCCCTTGTGGCTAAAGGAATCGGGGGTATGGAGAGAAAGCAGGTACAGGGTTCTGAGTTGGATGATCAGCCATGATCATACTGAATGACGGTGCAGGCTCGAAGGGCCAAATGGCCTACTCCTGCACCTATTTTCTATGTTTCTATGTTTCTAGAACACAAACAAGAGAAAATCTGCAGATGCTGGAAATCCTAGAGGAACCCAGGAGGCCAGGCAGCATCTATGGAAAAAACCACAGTCAAAGTTTTGGGCCGAAACCCATCGGCAGGATGTTGGCTGTACATTTTTCTGTAGATGCTGCCTTGCCTTCTGAGTTCCTCTAGGATTTCAGAAATCTGATGGCAGAGGGGAAGAAGCTGTTCCTGAAACGTTCAGTGAGTGTCTTTGGGCTCCTGTAACTCCTCCTGGTTCCTAAGGTTGTCATAGCCTTGGGTAGTTGGGGGGATAAGTTCCCACTACATATAAAGTGCTTCAAATGTTGTGCGTGACTAACAGCCTCTGTTAGCCAAGTCCAACTCTTGGCCTTCACATTTGGCTTAGCTACTAGGCCCAGCAGAAGTGTTTAAGTGTTTCTACTGATAAGAGAAGGGGCAAAGGCAGACCACTGGCACCTCAAAACCAGTCGCTTTGTGCAGATGAGGCTCATCAGCCTTGGACGGCAGCCCACCTAGGAGAGGGAAAACTCTGATTCTAAACCTCTGCTGCCTTGCGGCCACACCCACCCATGGGAAAGGCTTCAGGAGTAAACCCTGAGGAAGAAATCTGGAGCCGGGGTCCCTAAGGCAGTTTGATGCTGTTTCCTTCACTCTAGCAATCTCTGTGACGACACTGGTGCCAAGCTGTATCAACACTTGCCCTTCCCTTGGACAATATCAGTGATGTGATGAGGGGAAACCCACTGCATGGGCAACAGTTGGTTCTTCAAATCTTCCCACCAGGCTTGCATAGTCCACCAGAGGTGCAAACCCATGATCTCATGGGATCAACGGCTGCCTACTATCTTCTCCTTGATGGTACCAGTGAGAAGAGGGAATGTCCTTGATGATGAGGTTCCATAATGATGGATGCCACACTTTTTGAGAAATATTCCTTTGAAGATATCCTTGATGCTGGGAAAGTTTGTGCCCTTGATGGAGCTGGAGCTGGAGCTGGCTACACTGGTTGGCATGATGGATCTCTTGGACTGTACTTGCTGGAGTTTAGAAGAATGAGGGGGGAGGATCTCATTGAAACCCATCCAATTTCGAAAGGCCTAGATAGAGTGGATGTGGACAGTATGTTCCCTATAGTGGGGGAGTCTAGGACCAGAGGATAAAGGAGGATGTTCCTTTAGAACAGAGAAGAGGAATTTCTTTAGCCAGAGGATTTTGAATCTGTGGAATTTATTCCCACAGACGGCTGTGTAGATCAAGTCTTTGCTGCCACAACTGGGAGATGTAGTGACTAATACAGAAACAGGTTCTAGAGTTACATAAGGTGTACTTTCCATTCATGGACACAAGAGATCCTGCAGATGATGGAAGCAAGAGCAACACACACAAAATAATGGCGGAACTCACCAGGTCAGGCAGCAGCTGTGGTTGGTTTTTTTGAGCCAGACCCTTCACCAGGGTTGAAAAGGAAGTAGGAAGAACTCAGATAAGAGTGGCAGGAGAACAAGCTGGCAGGTGACAGGTGAAACCAGGCGAGGGAAAAATTGAGTGTGTAGAGGAGGGGTGATGAAGTAAGAAACTGGAAGGTGATAGTTGAAAAAGGCAAAGAGCTAAAGATGAAGGAATCTTTGAAGGAAGTAGATTTAATCGATATTGGTTTGTTACTGTCATATGTACTGAGATACAGTGAAAAACTTCTCTTGCATACTGTTCAGACAGATCAATGCCCAGAGAGTGAGGCACTCCTTCCCCCATTCACACCGTACCCCAAGAACCTCGAAGAATTTTCATTAACAAATACAAACACATACACAGGTTGCTGTTGAGGTGCTCCTGAGTAGTTGACACATAACATAGAATATCTACACAGCTGGAAGTCCTTAGGAACACACACAAATTGCCTGAGGAACTCATCAGGTCAGGCAGCATCTATGGAGAAGAATAAACAGTCAACATTTTGGACTGAGACACCCTTTTTATTTGGGAAGGTTCTCGGCCTGAAATGTCAACTGCATTCCTCCCTACAGATTTCCACCTACCATTGCTCCAACTTGGATGGGATAGTCAAAATTCAAGATTCAAGATTCAAAACCATTTTTAAATGGCATTTCCAGCACACAAATGTAAAAGAAAACAAAATAGTTGTTACTCCAGATCTAATGAAGCACAAAAAAACCTAAATAAGATAAAGAACACAATCATAATAAAAAACACAATAAATATAAATACATAAGATTGCTTATACACATTGATTGTATGTCCATAATGTGATGCTAGGCACAGAAGTGTCTGTACATAGGGGACTCTGACAGGAAATGATAAAGTGGTGGTGGTTGGGGGTGAGGAGGGGTGGGTTAGTGGGTGGAGGTGTTGATCAGCCTCACTGCTTGGGGGAAGTAACTGTTTTTGAGTCTGGTGGTCCTGGCGTAGATGCTACGTAGCCTCCTCCCTGATGGGAGTGGGACAAACAGTCCATGGGCAGGGTGAGTGGGAACCTTCATGATATTACTGACCCTTTTCCAGCACCTTTCTGTATGTGCCATAGAGGAAGTACAGAGAAGGTTCACCAGATTGATTCCTGGGATGGCAGGACTTTCATATGAAAAAAGAGTGGATTGACTAGGCTTATACTCACTGGAATTTAGAAGATTGAGGGGGGATCTTATTGAAACATATAAAATTCTAAAGGAATTGGACAGGCTAGATGCAGGAAGATTGTTTCCGATGTTGGGGAAGTCCAGAATGAGGGGTCACAGTTTAAGGATAAAGGGGAAGCCTTTTAGGACCGAGATGAGGAAAAACTTCTTCACACAGAGAGTGGTGAATCTGTGGAATTCTCTGCCACAGGAAACAGTTGAGGCCAGTTCATTGGCTATATTTAAGAGGAAGTTAAATATGACCCTTGTGGCTAAAGGGATCAGGGGGTATGGAGAGAAAGCAGGTACAGGGTTCTGAGTTGGATGATCAGCCATGATCATACTGAATGGCGGTGCAGGCTCGAAGGGCCAAATGGCCTACTCCTGCACCTATTTTCTATGTTTCTATGAGGTATATCCTTGATGATGTTCTTCAACTTCCTCAGAAAGTAGAGGCAAGCACATTTTGCCAGATTTTGAACAAGCTTTTAATTGCCAGCCACTTTGCAATGGAGCAATATGGAATTTGAAGCAACCTTTGCTTTTATTGATCTTGAGATTTCTTTTCACTTTGGTTATTTATATCTCCCTTTCACATCCAGCAGCGGTTTAAATTGTTTTTGTCCAAACCAGCCTTCAGGGATATATTTACAGATAATTACCCATAGCACTTGAGCGGAAAGCAAGAATATCTCTGAGTGCACTGGGAAGATCAGATTGATAATGCTGTAAGTCCAGTTGTCCAAGGACTTTGTTCCATATTTATCATTCCCAAGAGTACTGAAAGTGTTGAAAGCACAGAACTACAAGTGATTAAGGCAGGGGCTCCCAATATTTTTTATGCCATGGACTCCCTACCATTAACTGAGGTGGTCCCCAGGTTGACAACCCCTGGTTTAAGGGAATTTCTAACATCCCACAATCGTGATAGAGTGAAGCTGATGGAACTGTAAAGGATTCTCACAGACAGCAAACGAGGAAGGAAAAAGCCAAAATAAATTTTATTAGAGACCTCCAATCCCTTGTATCACAAAAGTATAGAAGCACATAGTACGTGCAGTGGAAATGCTTACACTCAGTACACCTGCTCGTTAACGCAGATATCTTATCAGCCAGTCATGTGGCAGAAACTCAATGCATGCAACAATTTAAAATTCTAGAGATCAGACATGAGAATGGGGAAGTAACGTGAACTAAATGGCAATGACTATGGAATGATTGTTGGTGCCAGACGGGGTGGCTTGTGTATCTCAGAAACTGCTGATCTCCTGGGATTTTCACACACAAGTCTCTAGTGTCTACAGAAAATGGTGCAAAAAAAAACAAGGAACATCCAGTGAGTGACAGCTCTGTGGGAGAAAAAAAGCTTTGCCAATGAGAGAGGTCAGAGCAGAATAGCTGGACTGATTCAAGCTGACAGGAAGGCGACATTAACTCAAATAACTACATGTTGCAACAGTGTTGTTCAGAAGTGCATCTCTGAAATCACAACATCTCCGGACGGGCTACAGCAGCAGAAGAGAAGTTCCACTTCTGTACCTAATAAATTAGCCACTGGCATATATGCTGTACAAATGAAAGTTGAACTTGGTGACAAAAAAGTTAAGAAATGAGAGTGGAATATGGTAGAAGCTGAAATGATACAAAAGAACTTCTGATTATATTTAAATTTTAAAGTCCATTATATTTTGAAATAGTTATGTGAGGAAATTGCAATCTAATTAGGTAAAATCAGTCTTATAGGGCCAGAGATTTTGCTAAGTGGTAATTATGGCTTAGTATGCCATTAAAGCTAATTTAGACCTTATGTAACTAAGCTTAATATTTCCAGGATAATTCTAGAGTGAGATGTTAAATTCTGTTTACAGCTCCTTAGAAAATGAAGCAATTTACATCAGCGTTCAGCAGGACAATATTAGTTGTCGTTAGGTGACTTGATAGAGGTGTACAAGATGATCAGAGGCAACATCTGGACAGCTGGATAGGGACAGCTATTACGAAGGGAAGTATAGGCTTGTTGGCTTATTAGACCACATCTACATGAAATGTTGTCATAGGAAAATAGAATCCACCATTAGAGATCCACACTGGCCAGGCCGTGCACTTTCCTTGCTGTTGAGCTCAGGTAGAAGGTACAGTCAGCCCTCCTTATCCGTGAGGGATTGGTTCTGGTACCCCCCCCCCCCCGTGGATACCAAATAACACGGATGCTCAAGTCCCTTATTTAACCTGTCTCAGTGCAGTGGACTTTAGGACCCAAGGGATACCTAGACCCGCCGCCCGCTGTTGCTGCTGAATCCACAGTATTTCTGTTCCGTTAACAGAAAACGATCGCGATTGAAAATAAAGTGGAAATAATAAAGCAATTGGGAAAGAGGTGAAACGCCATCGGTCATTGGAAAAGCGCTAGGCTACAGTCAGTCAATGATCGGAACAATTTTAAAGGATAAAGTGAGAATAATGGAGCATGTGAAAGGCCCTGCCCTGATGAAAGCTACGATTATTACTAAACAACGCGGTGGTTTAATTATTGAAATACATACATTACTTAACTGTTTTATATGCATAGAAAGGTAAAATATATACTATGTACCAAGGCAAATATTTGACTAACTGACACTAAATAATACATACCGGATGTACCTGTTCCAACTTACATACAAATCCGACTTAAAGACTGCCTGTACTTTAGTAATCTCTAGATTACTTATAGTACCTAATACAATATAAATGCTATGTAAATAGTTGTTATACTGTATTGTTTAGGGAATAATGACAAGAAAAAAAGTCTGTACATGCTCAAACAACGAGTGCTGGAGAGAGAACTTCCGGGTTTTCCTGATCCACGGTTGGTTGAATCCGTGCATGCGGAACCCGCAGATACGGAGGGCCAACTGTACAAGAGCATCAGGATTCACGTCACCAGGTTCAAGAACAGTTACTACTCCTCAACCATCAGGCCCTTGAACAAAAAGGGATAACTCCACTCACTTGCCCATCCATTAAGATGTCCCTACAACTGATTATCTCACTTTAAAGACTCTTTATCTTGTTATTTCATGTTTTTATTCTTTATTGCTATTTATTTATATTTGCATTTGTACAGTTTGTTGTCTTCTGCACTCTAGTTCATTTTTCATTGATCCTGTTGTAGTTACTATTCAATAAATTTGCGGAGTATACTCGCAGGAAAGTGAATCTTAATGTTGTTAATGGTGACATATATAAGTTGATAATAAAATTTACTTTGAACTTTGAAAGATAGATTTTTTAATGTAGAGAGTAGTACATACATAGTACATCCTACCGGGGGTGATGGGAGAGACAGGTACATTAGGGCCATTTAAGAGATTCTTAGATAGGCACACAGCTGATAGAAAATTGGAGGTCAATGTGTGAAGGAAGGGTTAGATTGACCTTAGACTAGGTTAGCATATCAGCACAACATCATGTGCCAAAGTTCCTGTACAGTGCTGTAGTGTTCTACAAACACAAGAAAATCTACAGATGCTGCAAATCCAGGCAAAACACACAAAATGCTGGAGGAACTCAGCAGGTCAGCCAGCATCTATGGAAATGAATAAACAGTTGAAGTTTCATCCCAAAAACCTTCAACTGGACCAGAAAAAAAGATGAGAAGTCAGAGCAAGAAGTTGGTGTGGAGGGGAGGAAGTGTCTTACACTTATTACAGCTGTGGTGTGCAGAAGAGCATCTCTGCACACACAACATGTTGAATCTTGAAGGGGATGGGCTACAGCAGCAGAAGACATTGAACATATACTAGGTAACCACTTTATTATCTACAGGAGGTAACTAATGAAGTGGCCACAGAGTATTACACATCTGACTTCCAATATAACTCGGAGTCCTGCCATGTGCAGAAGTTCGCTGATGACACGGCCATAGTGGGGTGTGTCAGGAATGGACAGGAGGAGGAGTATAGGAAACTGATACAGGACTTTGTGATATGGTGCAACTCAAACTACCTGCGTCTCAATGTCACCAAGACCAAGGAGATGGTGGTGGACTTTAGGAGATCTAGGCCTCATATGGAGCCAGTGATCATTAATGGAGAATGTGTGGAGCAGGTTAAGACCTACAAGTATCTGGGAGTACAGTTGGACGAGAAGCTAGACTGGACTGCCAACACAGATGCCTTGTGCAGGAAGGCACAGAGTCGACTGTACTTCCTTAGAAGGTTGGCGTCATTCAATGTCTGCAGTGAGATGCTGAAGATGTTCTATAGGTCAGTTGTTGAGAGCGCCCTCTTCTTTGTGGTGGCGTGTTGGGGAGGAAGCATTAAGAAGAAGGACGCCTCACGTCTTAATAAGCTGATAAGGAAGGCGGGCTCTGTCGTGGGCAAAGTACTGGAGAGTTTAACATCGGTAGCTGAGCGAAGGGCGCTGAGTAGGCTACGGTCAATTATGGAAAACCCTGAACATCCTCTACATAGCACCATCCAGAGACAGAGAAGCAGTTTCAGCGACAGGTTACTGTCGATGCAATGCTCCTCAGACAGGATGAAGAGGTCAATACTCCCCAATGCCATTAGGCTTTACAATTCAACTGCCAGGACTTAAGAACTTTTTTTAAAGCTATTATTAATGCTTTTTGAGTTAGTGATTTAGATGCATATCATATTATTACTGAGTTAAGTATTGTATGTAATGAGTTTTTGCTACAACAAGTGTATGGGACATTGGAAAAAATGTTGAATTTCCCCATGGGGATGAATAAAGTATCTATCTATCTATCTATCTATCTATTATACGACAAGTATCGGTGATAATAAATCTGATTCTAATTTAATTCATATCCCATGTCAATCTTAAGCATCAACTCTCTCCACACTGTTGTGGTGTGCATCATCCACAAAATACTTCGTAGTTACTCATCATTGCTCCATCAACAGCATCTCCCAAACTCCAGACCTCTTGCACCCAGATGGACAAGAGCATGAGATGCAAGCGGACAATACCATCTGAAGGTTCCACCACAAATCATACTCCACCTAGACTTGCAAATCTGTGGTGACCACCAGGTCTAAATTCTGGAATTCCCTATGGAATTTCACACAAATGTAGCCAGCTTCACTGATCCATGTGCAATTCCTGCTGCTGCCTGTAAGGAGTTTGTACGTTCTCTTTGTGGGTCCATATGGGTTTCCTCCTCAGCATTCTCCAGTTTCATTCAAAGGTGTGCAAATTATTAGGTTAATTGGTCATGTGTGTGAATGGGTTGCGTGGGATCATTAGACTGGGAAGGACCTGTTACTGTGCTGAATCTCTAAATAAGTTAATTAAAATAATGAAATGCTTCCACTAAAAAGTTGATAACCAGCAGTTTCTCAGCTGCAAATTTTGCTGGACAAAAATGCAGGCTAGTTTATATGGAGATGAGGAGTACATTTTTTCTCTTTTAGATCAGGCATTCCCAACCAGGGGTCCACGGACCCCTTGCTTAATAGTATTTGTCCACAGCATAAAAAAAGGTTGGGGCCATGTCTTGGAGGTACTTTGGAAATAAAATCATTCAGTATACAGTATTCCATGCAGTGAATGACAGACATTTCAAGAGGAATGCAAGAGGAATAGTGACTATCTTCTTCTAAAGTAGCATTAGGCCAAGAAAGAATCAGCCCTAATTTCACAGATCCATGGAGCAGGCTTAAGAACCCAGACCCAAAACTGCTGCTCTTACTGATATTTATTTTAGTATTTAGGGATGCAGCACACTAACAGGACCTTCAGGCCTTACAAGCTCACACCACTCAATTACACCCACATGACCAATTGACCTACTAACCCCTACATCTTTGGAATATGGGAGGAGACTGGAGCACCCAGAGGAAACCCACGCGGTCACAGAGAGAATGTACAAACTCCTCTAGGATTGAGCTGGATCGCTGGCTCTGTAAACACTACGCTGCCATCCTACACTGTTACACTGCTGTACCACCCCCTCACATTCCTATTAAACTTGCCACTTAGATTTCTATTAAATTGCTCCCCTCTCACCTTAAACCTGTACCCTCTTGTTCTTGATTCCCCAACCCTGGCGACATTGAGCCTATCTGTGCCCTGCACTGTGTTTTATACAATAGAATTAACAGAGATAGTCTGCTCAATTTTATAAGGAGTTTGTACCTTCTCTCCATGGTTGGGTAGGTTTCCTTTCACATTACAAAGATGTATAAGTTAAAGTTAGTGAGTTGTGGACATGCTATGTTCAAAGTAAATTTATTACCAAAGTACACGTAAGTCACCATACACAACCTTGGGATTCATTTTTTTTTAAACAGGCATTCACAGTAAATACAAAGAAACACAACAGAATCAATGAAAACTGAGAAAAAAAATTATTCTGATATGTCTATCCATGGCCTCCTCAATTGTCAAAATGAATCCAAACTCAGGTTGGAGGAACAACACCTTATATACCGGCTGGGTAGCCTCCAACCTGATGGCATGAACATTGATTTCTTTAACTTCCGTTAATGCCCCTCCTCCCCTTTTTACCCCATCCCTGACATATTTAGTTGCTTGCCTGTTCTCCATCTCCCTCTGGTGCTCCCCCCACTTTCTTTCTCCTGAAGCCTCCCGTCCCATCATCCTTTCCCTTCTCCAGCTCTGTATCACTTTCGCCAATCACCTTTCCAGCTCTCAGCTTCATCCCACCCCCTCCGGTCTTCTCCTATCATTTCGCATTTCCCCATCCCCCCACTACTTTCAAATCTCTTACTGTCTTTCCTTTTGGTTAGTCCTGATGAAGGGTCTCGGCCCAAAACGTCGACAGCGCTTCTCCCTATAGATGCTGCCTGGCCTGCTGTGTTCCACCAGCATTTTGTGTGTGTTGTTGTTTAAAAAAATTTAAATGTAATAATAGTAATAATAATAAGTAAGCAAAAAATATCGAGAACATGAGATAGAGACCTTGAAAGTGAGTCCATAGGTTGTGGGAACAGTTCAGTGATGGGGTGAGTGAAGTTGAGAGAAATTACCTCCTCTGGTTTAAAACCCTGGTGGTTGAGGGGTGATAAGTAACACTTATCATGGAAGCATGGTGATACCTGCGGGCTATCACCAGCGTATTCTCAGGCTGTGTTGATCATTGACACAAATGGTCATATCTCCGCATATTTCGACATACATGTGACTAACAACATGCTGGAGAAACTCTGCAGGTTAGGCAGCATCTGTGGACATAAATAAACAGCTGAAATTTCGGGCCAAGACCCTTCACCAGAACTGGAAAGAAAGGGGGAAGAAGGCAGAATTAAAATATGGGGGGAGGAGGGAGGAGGACAAGCTAGAATTTGCTAGGCAAAGCCAAGTGGGTGGGGAAGACGGGGGGGGGGGTTGTGAAGTAAAATTCTGAGCAGTGATTGATGGAAAAATGAAAGAGCTGGAGAAGAAGGAATCAGAGAGGAGAGGTAAGTAGACCATAGGAGAAAGGGAAGAAGAGAAGACACCAGGGAGAATTGATAGCCAGGTGAGGAGAAGATGTAAGAAGCTAGAGTGGGGAAATGAAAGAAAAGGGAAGGCAGAATGGAGAAAATTACTGGAAGTTAGTGGAACTGATGTTGATAACATTTATAACTGTCACAAATAGGTGCATAAATCTTATTACAGTGACATCTAGAACAAATTATGCCAAGGCTTTGCGAATTAACCAGTAAAATATATTTTCTGTACTTCAAGTGTGTAAGTTACTGTTGTGTTGTGTGTTTGATATTTCAATAATATTTGAGGAATATATGTATATATAGTTTATTTAAAGAATTAATTACTGGCTATATGTACAAACATGTTAATTGCATCCATCATCATGTTACCACATAATATGGATGCACCTCACTTAAGTAAACTCAGCTAGACCTGTATTCCTGGACTCACATCTTAATTTGAATTAATTTAATGTTTTGAAATCACAAAACATACAGTTCTTTACCTATAAGTCTCTTAGTTTACAGATCAATAACAAGTGCTTTTCCCCCAATACCACCAGCACACATACTTACTATTTACACCTGATGAAGGGTCTCGGCCCAAAAAAGTAACTCCTTATTCCTCTCCATGGACGCTGCCCAACCTGTCAAGTTCTTCCAGCATTTTGTGTGTGTTGTTCTTTACTGACTGTGTGAGGACCTCTGATTGATATTAGGGTAACTGATGTTTGCCTGTAAATTTAATTGCTTAATTCTGTTTTTTTTTATTGCAGCTTTATGGAATTGAAAATTGATTTTGTTTCCTCATATGAAAAATTATATTAACCTTTTCTTTTGTAGCATTTGTATTATTGGTTATTTATTTGGTCCTAGTTCTGCATTTATTGCCCATTCTTAATTGCCCCTCAAGTCAGGTGCTTTAGAGCTAGCCATTTTAAGAAGATTTATAGCAAGTGACCAAATTCTCTCTGTTATTGACACATTTATTTCAGAGTACATTATGCAAAAAGGCTGTGTAGAAAATCTGTGTTTCATGGTGTATATTCTTATATAAATCAAGCACCTCTGCTTGTCAATTAAAATAATGGCTCTTCACCACAGTCTAACAGAGTAACTGAAAGGATAAATCTGAGATGTCCCACATGGAGACAATGGGATGCTGCCATTCCTAACAACTGATTCATCAATTATTTATAGGGTGATTAGAATACAACATTTCAAAAGTTCCTTCCCTCAGGCAATTAATCTGATCAACTATTCTTCTTAGACCCCCCCCCCCCCACCCTCTCTATCTATTACCCCATCACTGCACTGGACTGTAAACACTTTAAACCACTTTTTATAATGTTGTTTACCTTGTAAATACATGCTGATATTTATATATCAATACACATTTTATTCCATATCTGTACTTTGTCATCTAACTTTAATTTTATACAATTCTGTACTCTGTATAATTGATGAATGTTGTTTTTGTTGCATGCCGTGCCCTGACCAAGACACCACAGCAAGTTTCTAATACTTGTAATTGTTTATGGTGAATAAAGTTGATCCTTGATCGAGATCTACATCATTATGGTCAGTAAATGGTTTGGCACAGACTAGATGTTTCCATGCCGTATTTTTCTATGGCTCCATGACATCTATGACCTTGCACCTTACTGCCGACTTGCACTGCACTATCTCTGTAGCTGTTACACTTCACTTTGCTTTGTTATAGTTTTACCTCAATTCACTGTGCAATGATTAAATCAGTATAAACAGTAAGGGAGACAAGCCTTTCACCACACCTCAGTACAGTAACGCTGAAGAAGGCATGCCAGCAGCTACATTTTGAGGAGATGTGGTATGTCACCAAAGGCGCACGCAGATTTTTACAGACATAACGCGAAGAGCATTCTGACTGGTTGCATCATCATCATCAGGCATGGAGGGGCCACTGCACAGGATCAGAAGGAAGCTGCAGAGGGTTGCAAGCTGAGCCCAATCCATCATGGGCACTAGAATCCCCACCATGTTCAACAGACGATGCCTCAAGAGAGAAGCATCTATCATTAAGAACCCTTTGCATCTGGGACATGCTCTCTTCTCATTGTTCTGATCGACAGTGAAGTACAAGAGCCTGAAGATCCATATGCAATATTTTAGGAACAGCTTCTTTCCCTTCAGCATCAGCTTTCTGAGCAGTTCATCAGCCATGAACTCTTTTTCTCTTCTGCAATACTTATTTTTTCATTATTATAACTTATAGTACTTCTTTATATATTGTGCTGTAGTAAACAATAAATGTTATGATGTACGTTGGTGGTATTGAACCTGATTCTGATTTTGACGTGTGACAATAATAACCCAATTCCAGTTTTGGAGTATTAGTGGGGAGCTCAGATCAGGTGAAACCTGGGATGTCCCAAGTTGTGCACCCATGGAATAAAATGGTTGTCGCAGCAGAACCTTGGACTAGAAGCTTTGAAAATGGCTCACCCATATCTTAGTGCTCTCACCCTATATTGAAATGACCAATCAGCAACCCTAGCATCAACTCCAGCCTCAAGCAAAGCCCTTTTCTGTTGCAAACTCTCCTCGACTACACAACAGCTCCAATCCCTGACCTCATGATCCCCATGGGGCGACACAGTAGAGCAGCGCTTACAATGCCATGACCGGGGTTCAGTCTGCCACTGTTTGGAAGGAGCTTGCATGTTCACATGGAGTGAGTCCTGAGGTTCCTGTACATCCTTCCTGATGACAGCTGTGAGAAGGGAGCATGGTGGGGGTCCGTGATGATGGAGTGAGCACCCAGCACCTTTTTCCCAGGGTGGTCAGAGCTGAACTGCACTGAAGTATGCCTTTTACGTTTTATATTCTGTTTTTGATATTTTATATTTTGTTGCCATTTGTAAGATTTTTTTTTACACATGTGGAGAGGGTTATATATTTTTCTTTGAATGGTTTGGTTCCATGTATACTGCATACATACTTTGATAATAAATGTACTTTGTGCTTTAAATATCTAATCCCAGAAGACATTCTTTTAAAGTGAATGGAGGAAAGCGTACGGGAGATGATGGAGGTAGACTTTTTTACACAGCGAATGGTAAGTGTGTGGAACGCATGGCTGGGACAATGGTAGAATCTGATGGATTAAGAGACTCTTAAATAGGTACATGGATGTAAGGCAGATGGAGGTCTATGTGCTGTGTAGGATGGAAGGGATAGACAGATTTTTAAATATTAAAGATTAGCTGTATTTGTCACACATATATTGAAATACTGAAACATGCAGTGAAGTGCACCATTTACGTCAATGACCAATACACTCTGTGGATATGCAAATATCACTATATTTCCCGAACAAATGTAGCATGCCCACAATTTACTAACACTAACCAGTACGTCTTTGGACTGTGCGAAGAAACTGGAGCACCCAGAGGAAACCAGCACGCTCACGGGGGAAAACGTACAAACTCCTTACAGACAGCAGCAGGAATTGGACTCCGAACATGATTGCTGCTGATGTAAATCATTTGCTAACCACACTACTGTGCTACTGTGATCGTGTAGTAGGTTTATATAGGTCAGGACAACATTGTGGGCTGAAGGATCTGTACTGCACTGTCCTGTTCTCTGTTCCATGGGAGATGCAATGAGACCTGGGTGTCATTGTACACCAGTCATTGAAGGTGGGCATGCAGGTACAGCAGGCGGTGAAAAAGGCAAATGGTATGTTGGCATTCATAACAAAAGGATTTGAGTACAGGAGCAGGGAGGTTTTACTGCAGTTGTACAAGGCCTTGGAGAGACCGCACCTAGAATATTGTGTGCAGTTTTGGTCCCCTAATCTGAGGAAAGACATTCTTGCCATAGAGGGAGTACAGAGAAGTTTCACCAGATTGATTCCTGGGATGGCAGGACTTTCATATGAAGAAAGACTGGATCGACTAGGCTTGTACTCACTGGAATTTAGAAGATTGAGGGGGGATCTTATTGAAATGTATAAAATTCTAAAGGGATTGGACAGGCTAGATGCAGGAAGATTGTTTCCGATGTTGGGGAAGTCCAGAACGAGGGGTCACAGTTTAAGGATAAAGGGGAAGCCTTTTAGGACCGAGATGAGGAAAAACTTCTTCACGCAGAGAGTGGTGAATCTGTGGAATTCTCTGCCACAGGAAACAGTTGAGGCCGGTTCATTGGTTATATTTAAGAGGAAGTTAGATATGACCCTTGTGGCTAAAGGGATCGGGGGCATGGAGAGAAAGCAGGTACAGGGTTCTGAGTTGGATGATCAGCCATGATCATACTGAATGGCAGCGCAGGCTCGAAGGGCCGAATGGCCTACTCCTGCACCTATTTTCTATGTTTCTATGGTCTATGTACATTTGTCAAAACATTTGCATATGGCCCAAGTGTGGAGCGAAAGACACCAAAGTGGGTCAACAATCAGAATTAGAATCAGAATCAGGTTTAATATCATTGGCATATATTGTGAATTTTTTTGACTTTGCTGCAGCAGTACAACGAAATACATAGTAATAGAGAAAAACCTGTGACTTACATTAAGTGTATATATATATATATATAATAGTTAAATTAAATAAGTAGTGCAAAAATAGAAATAAAAAAAGTAGTGAAGTAGTGTTCATGGGTTCAATGTTCATTCAGAAATGAGATGGCAGAGGGAAAGAAGCTGTTCCTGAAATGCTAAGTTCGGGCCTTCAGGCTACCGTACCTCCTTCCTGATGGCAGCAATGAGAACAAGGCATGGTCTGGAGGGTGGGATTCCTTAATAAAAGACATCACCTTTTTGAGGCACTACTCCTCGAAGGTATCCTGGATACGACGGAGGCTAGGATGAAGCTGGCTAATTTTACAACCCTCCGCAGCTTACTTTGATCCTGTGCAGTAGATCTCCAAGACCAGACAGTGATGCACCAGGTAGAATGCTCTCCATGGTATATCTGTAGACATTTTCACTGACTTTAATGAGAACTGTTGCAAAACATAAACAGCAGGCCAGCAGTGCCATTAACTGAACTCTCAAACTTAAAGTTAACTGCCTGCACATCAGCTGGAAGGAATACTAAATAAATTCTGCTCCTTTACATCACTAATTGAAATGGTAGTCCTCTTTCCAGCACAAGGACTAGGGTAAGCAGGGAGCGTAAATGTTACTGTGCTTTTCGTCAAGTGTCAACAAGACTAGAACCAAAAGAAGGGAGTTAAATACCACCATAATGAAACAGTAACTAGTTGAAACATTGGGGGAACTCAGCAGGACAGGAAGCACCTATGGAAAAAAGTAGAGTCGCTTCATTCCATAGATGCTGCCTGGTCTGCTGAGTTCCTTCAGCATTTTGTGTGCGTTGCTGGGATTTTCAGCATCTGCAGATTTTCACTTGTTTGTGATTAGCTGAAACACGTATATTCACAAGTGCGATTGCCGAACCTGTTCCACAGTCCGCCTGTGCGGGTGTGTAGATCTGCAGCAGAGTCCTTGGTCGTGACAACATTAAAAGAAAACTGTTATTTTTACATGTGCCAAGTCAATTTTCATAAAACTATGTGGATTCCACTACACCATAAATCATGAAATATTTGGAGCTATTTTGATTTAAATTAGCCCTGGTATTAGACTATAATTCTATGACTTGGCAATGCCGGGAGCAATAAATCACATCAATAACTGGAACAATTAAGAAATGTCAGGCCAAAAGAAACAGCTCTAGCATAGTGTCTCCAAAAAGCCAGAGAACAAAGAACAGGAAGAGTCAGAGCCGTGATAATGATAGGGTAGTCAAGCACACTGTGACGGTGACGAATTCTTCGCTTGCCAGGAGAAAGTTAGTTCAAAAAGCTTATAGTTCAAAATAAATTTATTATCAATGTACGTATATGTCACCACATACAACCCTGAAATTAATTTTCTTGTGGGCATTCACAGTAGATACAAAGGAACACAATAGAATCAATGAAAGACCACACCCAACGGAGACAGACAAACAACTAATGTGCACAAGGCAACAAACTGTGCAAATACAAAAGAAACAAAGAAATAAATTAATAATGAGTCCCAGTGAAGGGTCTCGGCCTGAAACATCAATTGTTTATTCATTTCCAGACCTGCTGAGTTCCTCCAGCATTGTGTGGTGTGTGTGTGTTGCTTTGGATTTCTGGCATCTGCAGAATTTCTTCTGTTTATACTAAGTATCAAGAACATGAGTTGTAAAGTCCTTAAAGTAAGTCTATAGGTTGTGGGAACAGTTCGGTATTGGGTGAGTGAAGTTATCCCCTCTGGTTCAAGAGTCTGGTGGCTGAGGGGTAATAACTGTTCCTGAACTTGGTGATGTGGGTCCTGAGGCTCCAGTACCTTCTTCCTGATGGCAGCAGTGAGGAGAGAACATGACACGTAAGGTGAGGGAACTAAGAACTGGAAGAACCATATGGCTGATAATGATTGGGTAGTCAAACACACAGTGACAACGGTGAATCCTTCACTGCCAGGAGAAAGGTTTATTCAAAACACACAGAAATATGGTTACAACCCACAACTCTGATAATGCTGCTCCTAAATATAGCAATTTAAGCTTTTCTACTAGTCAATTAAGGCATAAATCAAAAAAAAATTAAAAGCACGTGTTCAAAGCGTTTGAAGATTTAGACTATTCTTGACAGCACTCAGTAGCAGAATACAGCTCCTTCAATGCCAGCAACTAATGATAGATTCACAGTCTAAACAGATAAGAAAAACAATCTCTTTCGAGAGTGCTTGATGAAGAATTATATTGGACCCTTTGTCAAGTCTGAAGCACATTAAAAATACCAAACCTCCTGTCACTATCTCGGCAACTGTACTTTGTCTAATTCAGAAAATTAGCTTTGTATCACTTAATGTAATGGCATACAGTCGCTACTGAGTCACTGAAAGATTTGACTGATAGCACAGTTTCTTTTCTCACGAAGATACCGATTCCTACAGCAGGTTGCTTGTTGCTACCCTTTTTATATCACTGCTTTCTCTTGAATTGCAGTTGGTTGTAAATATGTTGTGATCAAATTTGTATAGTCCTCTTTGTCTTTGTTTCCAATACAAATAGTCACTTGCAGAGAAGTTCATCCTTATTTGAGAAGAAGGAACTTAGGGGTAGAAGAAAAGCCACAGTTTCAACTCCATGATGCTGTGGAACTGCAGAAAGGGGCTAAACGTGTATCACAGCAACTTGCATACAGACAATAAGCCTGAGAGCAGAGGGGTGGCCTGGTACTGCAAGGGTGGCAGAGTCACGTAACGCACAGGACGGTAGTGTGGGGATGGGGGTCACTGTATGTGAGGGGGGAGTCACAGTAACATGAGGGACTGTACAGTAGTGTGGGGGGGGTCACAGTAACGTAACGGACAGTCCAGTAGTGTGGGGGGGGGGGTCACAGTAACGTAACGGACAGTCCAGTAGTGTGGGGGGGGGTCACAGTAGGGTGGGGTGGTCACAGTAACGTAACGGACCGTCCAGTAGTGTGGGGGGGTCACAGTAACATGAGGGACTGTACAGTAGTGTGGGGTGGTCACAGTAACGTAACGGACAGTCCAGTAGTGTGGGGGGGTCACAGTAACGTAACGGACCGTCCAGTAGTGTGGGGGGGGGGTCACAGTAATGTAACAGACAGTACAGTAGTGTGGGGGGGGGTCACAGTAGTGTGGGGTGGTCACAGTAACGTAACGGACCGTCCAGTAGAGTGGGGGGGTCACAGTAACGTAACGGACAGTCCAGTAGTGTGGGGGGGGTTCACAGTAACGTAATGCACAGTCCAGTAGTGTGGGGGGGGTTCACAGTAACGTAAGGGACAGTACAGTAGTGTGGGGGGGTTCACAGTAACGTAAGGGACAGTACAGTAGTGTGGGGGGGGTTCACAGTAACGTAAGGGACAGTACAGTAGAGTGGGGGGGTCACAGTAACGTAATGGACAGTACAGTAGTGTGGGGGGGGGTCACAGTAACGTAATGCACAGTCCAGTAGAGTGGGGGGGTCACAGTAACGTAATGGACAGTCCAGTAGTGTGGGGGGGTTCACAGTAATGTAATGGACAGTACAGTAGTGTGGGGGGGGGTCACAGTAACGTAATGGACAGTCCAGTAGTGTGGGGGGGGGGTCACAGTAACGTAATGGACAGTACAGTAGAGTGGGGGGGGGTCACAGTAACGTAATGGACAGTACAGTAGAGTGGGGGGGTTCACAGTAATGTAATGGACAGTACAGTAGTGTGGGGGGGGGGTCACAGTAACGTAATGGACAGTCCAGTAGTGTGGGGGGGGGGGTCACAGTAACGTAATGGACAGTACAGTAGAGTGGGGGGGGGTCACAGTAACGTAATGCACAGTCCAGTAGAGTGGGGGGGGTCACAGTAACGTAATGGACAGTACAGTAGTGTGGGGGGGGGGTTCACAGTAACGTAATGCACAGTCCAGTAGAGTGGGGGGGTCACAGTAACGTAATGGACAGTCCAGTAGTGTGGGGGGGGGTTCACAGTAACGTAATGCACAGTCCAGTAGTGTGGGGGGGGTTCACAGTAACGTAAGGGACAGTACAGTAGTGTGGGGGGGTTCACAGTAACGTAAGGGACAGTACAGTAGTGTGGGGGGGGTTCACAGTAACGTAAGGGACAGTACAGTAGAGTGGGGGGGTCACAGTAACGTAATGGACAGTACAGTAGTGTGGGGGGGGGTCACAGTAACGTAATGCACAGTCCAGTAGAGTGGGGGGGTCACAGTAACGTAATGGACAGTCCAGTAGTGTGGGGGGGTTCACAGTAATGTAATGGACAGTACAGTAGTGTGGGGGGGGGGTCACAGTAACGTAATGGACAGTCCAGTAGTGTGGGGGGGGGGGTCACAGTAACGTAATGGACAGTACAGTAGAGTGGGGGGGGGTCACAGTAACGTAATGCACAGTCCAGTAGAGTGGGGGGGGTCACAGTAACGTAATGGACAGTCCAGTAGTGTGGGGGGGTTCACAGTAATGTAATGGACAGTACAGTAGTGTGGGGGGGGGTCACAGTAACATGAGGGACAGTCCAGTAGTGTGGGGGGGTTCACAGTAACGTAACGGACAGTCCAGTAGTGTGGGGGGGTTCACAGTAACGTAAGGGACAGTACAGTAGTGTGGGGGGGTTCACAGTAACGTAACGGACAGTCCAGTAGTGTGGGGGGGGGGGTCACAGTAACGTAAGGGACAGTACAGTAGTGTGGGGGGGGGTCACAGTAACGTAACGGACAGTCCAGTAGTGTGGGGGGGGGGTCACAGTAACGTAATGGACAGTCCAGTAGTGTGGGGGGGGGGTCACAGTAACGTAATGGACAGTACAGTAGAGTGGGGGGGGGTCACAGTAACGTAATGGACAGTACAGTAGTGTGGGGGGGGGGTTCACAGTAACGTAATGCACAGTCCAGTAGAGTGGGGGGGGTCACAGTAACGTAATGGACAGTCCAGTAGTGTGGGGGGGTTCACAGTAATGTAATGGACAGTACAGTAGAGTGGGGGGGGGTCACAGTAACGTAACGGACAGTACAGTAGTGTGGGGGGGGGGTTCACAGTAACGTAATGGACAGTCCAGTAGTGTGGGGGGGGTTCACAGTAACGTAAGGGACAGTACAGTAGAGTGGGGGGGTTCACAGTAACGTAAGGGACAGTACAGTAGTGTGGGGGGGGGTTCACAGTAACGTAATGGACAGTCCAGTAGTGTGGGGGGGGGGGTCACAGTAACGTAAGGGACAGTCCAGTAGTGTGGGGGGGGGTCACAGTAACGTAATGCACAGTCCAGTAGTGTGGGGGGGTCACAGTAACGTAATGGACAGTACAGTAGAGTGGGGGGGTTCACAGTAACGTAAGGGACAGTACAGTAGTGTGGGGGGGTTCACAGTAACATGAGGGACAGTACAGTAGTGTGGGGGGGTTCACAGTAACATGAGGGACAGTCCAGTAGTGTGGGGGGGTCACAGTAACGTAACGGACAGTCCAGTAGTGTGGGGGGGTTCACAGTAACGTAAGGGACAGTACAGTAGTGTGGGGGGGGTCACAGTAACGTAACGGACAGTCCAGTAGTGTGGGGGGGGTTCACAGTAACGTAAGGGACAGTACAGTAGTGTGGGGGGGTTCACAGTAACATGAGGGACAGTCCAGTAGTGTGGGGGGGGGGTCACAGTAACGTAAGGGACAGTACAGTAGTGTGGGGGGGTTCACAGTAACATGAGGGACAGTACAGTAGTGTGGGGGGGTTCACAGTAACATGAGGGACAGTACAGTAGTGTGGGGGGGTTCACAGTAACGTAAGGGACAGTACAGTAGTGTGGGGGGGTTCACAGTAACGTAACGGACAGTCCAGTAGTGTGGGGGGGTTCACAGTAACGTAAGGGACAGTACAGTAGTGTGGGGGGGTTCACAGTAACGTAACGGACAGTCCAGTAGAGTGGGGGGGGTCACAGTAACGTAAGGGACAGTACAGTAGTGTGGGGGGGGTTCACAGTAACGTAATGGACAGTACAGTAGAGTGGGGGGGGGGGTTCACAGTAACGTAATGCACAGTCCAGTAGAGTGGGGGGGGGGGGTTCACAGTAACGTAACGGACAGTCCAGTAGAGTGGGGGGGGGGGTTCACAGTAACGTAACGGACAGTCCAGTAGAGTGGGGGGGGGGTTCACAGTAACGTAATGGACAGTCCAGTAGAGTGGGGGGGGGGGGTTCACAGTAACGTAATGGACAGTCCAGTAGTGTGGGGGGGTTCACAGTAACGTAATGGACAGTACAGTAGTGTGGGGGGGGGGTCACAGTAACGTAACGGACAGTACAGTAGTGTGGGGGGGTCACAGTAACGTAATGGACAGTCCAGTAGTGTGGGGGGGTTCACAGTAACGTAACGGACAGTCCAGTAGAGTGGGGGGGGGGTTCACAGTAACGTAATGGACAGTCCAGTAGTGTGGGGGGGGGTTCACAGTAACGTAACGGACAGTCCAGTAGTGTGGGGGGGGTCACAGTAACGTAACGGACAGTACAGTAGTGTGGGGGGGTCACAGTAACGTAATGGACAGTCCAGTAGTGTGGGGGGGTTCACAGTAACGTAACGGACAGTCCAGTAGAGTGGGGGGGGGGTTCACAGTAACGTAATGGACAGTCCAGTAGTGTGGGGGGGTCACAGTAACGTAAGGGACAGTACAGTAGTGTGGGGGGGGTTCACAGTAACGTAATGGACAGTACAGTAGAGTGGGGGGGGGGGGTTCACAGTAACGTAATGCACAGTCCAGTAGAGTGGGGGGGGGGGTTCACAGTAACGTAACGGACAGTCCAGTAGAGTGGGGGGGGGGGTTCACAGTAACGTAACGGACAGTCCAGTAGAGTGGGGGGGGGGGTTCACAGTAACGTAATGGACAGTCCAGTAGAGTGGGGGGGGGGGGTTCACAGTAACGTAATGGACAGTCCAGTAGTGTGGGGGGGTTCACAGTAACGTAATGGACAGTACAGTAGTGTGGGGGGGGGGTCACAGTAACGTAACGGACAGTACAGTAGTGTGGGGGGGTCACAGTAACGTAATGGACAGTCCAGTAGTGTGGGGGGGTTCACAGTAACGTAACGGACAGTCCAGTAGAGTGGGGGGGGGGTTCACAGTAACGTAATGGACAGTCCAGTAGTGTGGGGGGGGTTCACAGTAACGTAATGGACAGTCCAGTAGTGTGGGGGGGGTTCACAGTAACGTAATGGACAGTACAGTAGTGTGGGGGGGGGTCACAGTAACGTAACGGACAGTCCAGTAGAGTGGGGGGGGTCACAGTAACGTAATGGACAGTCCAGTAGTGTGGGGGGGGTTCACAGTAACGTAATGGACAGTCCAGTAGTGTGGGGGGGTTCACAGTAACGTAATGGACAGTACAGTAGTGTGGGGGGGGGTCACAGTAACGTAATGGACAGTCCAGTAGAGTGGGGGGGGTCACAGTAACGTAATGGACAGTCCAGTAGTGTGGGGGGGGTTCACAGTAACGTAATGGACAGTCCAGTAGTGTGGGGGGGGTTCACAGTAACGTAATGGACAGTACAGTAGTGTGGGGGGGGGTCACAGTAACGTAACGGACAGTACAGTAGTGTGGGGGGGTTCACAGTAACGTAATGGACAGTCCAGTAGTGTGGGGGGGGTTCACAGTAACGTAATGGACAGTCCAGTAGTGTGGGGGGGGGTCACAGTAACGTAATGGACAGTACAGTAGTGTGGGGGGGGTCACAGTAACGTAATGGACAGTACAGTAGTGTGGGGGGGTTCACAGTAACGTAATGGACAGTACAGTAGTGTGGGGGGGGTCACAGTAACGTAACGGACAGTACAGTAGTGTGGGGGGGTTCACAGTAACGTAATGGACAGTCCAGTAGTGTGGGGGGGGGTTCACAGTAACGTAATGGACAGTACAGTAGTGTGGGGGGGGTCACAGTAACGTAATGGACAGTCCAGTAGTGTGGGGGGGGTCACAGTAACGTAATGGACAGTACAGTAGTGTGGGGGGGTTCACAGTAACGTAATGGACAGTACAGTAGTGTGGGGGGGGGTCACAGTAACGTAACGGACAGTACAGTAGTGTGGGGGGGTTCACAGTAACGTAATGGACAGTCCAGTAGTGTGGGGGGGGTTCACAGTAACGTAATGGACAGTACAGTAGTGTGGGGGGGGTCACAGTAACGTAATGGACAGTACAGTAGTGTGGGGGGGTTCACAGTAACGTAATGGACAGTACAGTAGTGTGGGGGGGGTCACAGTAACGTAATGGACAGTCCAGTAGTGTGGGGGGGTTCACAGTAACGTAATGGACAGTACAGTAGTGTGGGGGGGGGTCACAGTAACGTAACGGACAGTACAGTAGTGTGGGGGGGGGTTCACAGTAACGTAATGGACAGTCCAGTAGTGTGGGGGGGGGTCACAGTAGGGTGGGGTGGTCACAGTAACGTAACGGACCGTCCAGTAGTGTGGGGGGGGTCACAGTAACGTAATGGACAGTCCAGTAGTGTGGGGGGGTTCACAGTAACGTAAGGGACAGTACAGTAGTGTGGGGGGGGGTTCACAGTAACGTAATGGACAGTACAGTAGTGTGTGGGGGTCACAGTAACGTAATGGACAGTACAGTAGTGTGGGGGGGGGGGGTCACAGTAACGTAACGGACAGTCCAGTAGAGTGGGGGGGTCACAGTAACGTAAGGGACAGTACAGTAGAGTGGGGGGGGGGGTTCACAGTAACGTAATGCACAGTCCAGTAGAGTGGGGGGGGTCACAGTAACGTAATGCACAGTCCAGTAGAGTGGGGGGGGGGTTCACAGTAACGTAATGGACAGTCCAGTAGTGTGGGGGGGGTTCACAGTAACGTAATGCACAGTCCAGTAGAGTGGGGGGGGGGTTCACAGTAACGTAATGGACAGTCCAGTAGTGTGGGGGGGGTTCACAGTAACGTAATGCACAGTCCAGTAGAGTGGGGGGGGTTCACAGTAACGTAATGCACAGTCCAGTAGAGTGGGGGGGTTCACAGTAACGTAATGCACAGTCCAGTAGAGTGGGGGGGGGTTCACAGTAACGTAAGGGACAGTACAGTAGTGTGGGGGGGTTCACAGTAACGTAACGGACAGTCCAGTAGTGTGGGGGGGGTTCACAGTAACGTAATGGACAGTACAGTAGTGTGGGGGGGTTCACAGTAACGTAATGGACAGTACAGTAGAGTGGGGGGGGTCACAGTAACGTAATGGACAGTCCAGTAGTGTGGGGGGGTTCACAGTAACGTAAGGGACAGTACAGTAGTGTGGGGGGGGGTCACAGTAACGTAACGGACAGTCCAGTAGTGTGGGGGGGTTCACAGTAACGTAACGGACAGTACAGTTGTGTGGGGGGGGTTCACAGTAACGTAATGGACAGTCCAGTAGTGTGGGGGGGTCACAGTAACGTAACGGACAGTCCAGTAGTGTGGGGGGGTCACAGTAACGTAACGGACAGTCCAGTAGAGTGGGGGGGTCACAGTAACGTAAGGGACAGTACAGTAGAGTGGGGGGGTCACAGTAACGTAACGGACAGTCCAGTAGTGTGGGGGGGTCACAGTAACGTAACGGACTGTACAGTAGTGTGGGGGGGTCACAGTAACGTAACGGACAGTCCAGTAGTGTGGGGGGGTCACAGTAACGTAACGGACAGTCCAGTAGAGTGGGGGGGTCACAGTAACGTAAGGGACAGTACAGTAGAGTGGGGGGGTCACAGTAACGTAACGGACAGTCCAGTAGAGTGGGGGGGTCACAGTAACGTAACGGACAGTCCAGTAGTGTGGGGGGGTTCACAGTAACGTAACGGACAGTACAGTAGTGTGGGGGGGGTTCACAGTAACGTAATGGACAGTCCAGTAGTGTGGGGGGGTTCACAGTAACGTAAGGGACAGTCCAGTAGTGTGGGGGGGTTCACAGTAACGTAATGGACAGTCCAGTAGTGTGGGGGGGGGGTTCACAGTAACGTAACGGACAGTACAGTAGAGTGGGAGGGTCACAGTAACGTAATGGACAGTACAGTAGTGTGTGGGGGTCACAGTAACGTAACGGACAGTCCAGTAGAGTGGGGGGGGGTCACAGTAACGTAACGGACAGTCCAGTAGAGTGGGGGGGGTCACAGTAACGTAATGGACAGTACAGTAGTGTGGGGGGGGGTTCACAGTAACGTAAGGGACAGTACAGTAGTGTGGGGGGGGTCACAGTAACGTAATGCACAGTCCAGTAGTGTGGGGGGGGTTCACAGTAACGTAATGGACAGTCCAGTAGTGTGTGGGGGTCACAGTAACGTAATGGACAGTACAGTAGTGTGGGGGGGGGGGGGTCACAGTAACGTAACGGACAGTCCAGTAGAGTGGGGGGGTCACAGTAACGTAAGGGACAGTACAGTAGAGTGGGGGGGTTCACAGTAACGTAATGGACAGTACAGTAGAGTGGGGGGGGGTTCACAGTAACGTAATGGACAGTCCAGTAGTGTGGGGGGGTTCACAGTAACATGAGGGACAGTACAGTAGAGTGGGGGGGTTCACAGTAACGTAATGCACAGTCCAGTAGAGTGGGGGGGTTCACAGTAACGTAATGCACAGTCCAGTAGAGTGGGGGGGGGTCACAGTAACGTAATGCACAGTCCAGTAGAGTGGGGGGGTTCACAGTAACGTAATGCACAGTCCAGTAGAGTGGGGGGGGTTCACAGTAACGTAATGCACTGTCCAGTAGAGTGGGGGGGGTCACAGAAACGTAATGCACAGTCCAGTAGAGTGGGGGGGGGGGTTCACAGTAACGTAATGGACAGTCCAGTAGTGTGGGGGGGGTTCACAGTAACGTAATGCACAGTCCAGTAGAGTGGGGGGGTTCACAGTAACGTAATGCACAGTCCAGTAGAGTGGGGGGGTTCACAGTAACGTAATGCACAGTCCAGTAGAGTGGGGGGGGGTTCACAGTAACGTAAGGGACAGTACAGTAGTGTGGGGGGGTTCACAGTAACGTAACGGACAGTCCAGTAGTGTGGGGGGGGTTCACAGTAACGTAATGGACAGTACAGTAGTGTGGGGGGGTTCACAGTAACGTAATGGACAGTACAGTAGAGTGGGGGGGGTCACAGTAACGTAAGGGACAGTACAGTAGAGTGGGGGGGTTCACAGTAACGTAAGGGACAGTACAGTAGTGTGGGGGGGGGGGTCACAGTAACGTAACGGACAGTCCAGTAGTGTGGGGGGGTTCACAGTAACGTAACGGACAGTACAGTTGTGTGGGGGGGGTTCACAGTAACGTAATGGACAGTCCAGTAGTGTGGGGGGGTCACAGTAACGTAACGGACAGTCCAGTAGTGTGGGGGGGTCACAGTAACGTAACGGACAGTCCAGTAGAGTGGGGGGGGTCACAGTAACGTAAGGGACAGTACAGTAGAGTGGGGGGGTCACAGTAACGTAACGGACAGTCCAGTAGTGTGGGGGGGTCACAGTAACGTAACGGACAGTCCAGTAGTGTGGGGGGGTCACAGTAACGTAACGGACAGTCCAGTAGAGTGGGGGGGTCACAGTAACGTAAGGGACAGTACAGTAGTGTGGGGGGGGTTCACAGTAACGTAATGGACAGTACAGTAGTGTGTGGGGGTCACAGTAACGTAATGGACAGTACAGTAGTGTGGGGGGGGGGGGTCACAGTAACGTAACGGACAGTCCAGTAGAGTGGGGGGGTCACAGTAACGTAAGGGACAGTACAGTAGAGTGGGGGGGGGGGGTTCACAGTAACGTAATGCACAGTCCAGTAGAGTGGGGGGGGTCACAGTAATGTAATGCACAGTCCAGTAGAGTGGGGGGGGGGTTCACAGTAACGTAATGGACAGTCCAGTAGTGTGGGGGGGGTTCACAGTAACGTAATGCACAGTCCAGTAGAGTGGGGGGGGGGTTCACAGTAACGTAATGGACAGTCCAGTAGTGTGGGGGGGGTTCACAGTAACGTAATGCACAGTCCAGTAGAGTGGGGGGGTTCACAGTAACGTAATGCACAGTCCAGTAGAGTGGGGGGGTTCACAGTAACGTAATGCACAGTCCAGTAGAGTGGGGGGGGGGTTCACAGTAACGTAAGGGACAGTACAGTAGTGTGGGGGGGTTCACAGTAACGTAACGGACAGTCCAGTAGTGTGGGGGGGGTTCACAGTAACGTAATGGACAGTACAGTAGTGTGGGGGGGTTCACAGTAACGTAATGGACAGTACAGTAGAGTGGGGGGGGTCACAGTAACGTAATGGACAGTCCAGTAGTGTGGGGGGGTTCACAGTAACGTAAGGGACAGTACAGTAGTGTGGGGGGGGGTCACAGTAACGTAACGGACAGTCCAGTAGTGTGGGGGGGTTCACAGTAACGTAACGGACAGTACAGTTGTGTGGGGGGGGTTCACAGTAACGTAATGGACAGTCCAGTAGTGTGGGGGGGTCACAGTAACGTAACGGACAGTCCAGTAGTGTGGGGGGGGTCACAGTAACGTAACGGACAGTCCAGTAGAGTGGGGGGGTCACAGTAACGTAAGGGACAGTACAGTAGAGTGGGGGGGTCACAGTAACGTAACGGACAGTCCAGTAGTGTGGGGGGGTCACAGTAACGTAACGGACTGTACAGTAGTGTGGGGGGGTCACAGTAACGTAACGGACAGTCCAGTAGTGTGGGGGGGTCACAGTAACGTAACGGACAGTCCAGTAGAGTGGGGGGGTCACAGTAACGTAAGGGACAGTACAGTAGAGTGGGGGGGTCACAGTAACGTAACGGACAGTCCAGTAGAGTGGGGGGGTCACAGTAACGTAACGGACAGTCCAGTAGTGTGGGGGGGTTCACAGTAACGTAACGGACAGTACAGTAGTGTGGGGGGGGTTCACAGTAACGTAATGGACAGTCCAGTAGTGTGGGGGGGGTTCACAGTAACGTAAGGGACAGTCCAGTAGTGTGGGGGGGTTCACAGTAACGTAATGGACAGTCCAGTAGTGTGGGGGGGGGGTTCACAGTAACGTAACGGACAGTACAGTAGAGTGGGAGGGTCACAGTAACGTAATGGACAGTACAGTAGTGTGTGGGGGTCACAGTAACGTAACGGACAGTCCAGTAGAGTGGGGGGGGTCACAGTAACGTAACGGACAGTCCAGTAGAGTGGGGGGGGGTCACAGTAACGTAATGGACAGTACAGTAGTGTGGGGGGGGTTCACAGTAACGTAAGGGACAGTACAGTAGTGTGGGGGGGGTCACAGTAACGTAATGCACAGTCCAGTAGTGTGGGGGGGGTTCACAGTAACGTAATGGACAGTCCAGTAGTGTGTGGGGGTCACAGTAACGTAATGGACAGTACAGTAGTGTGGGGGGGGGGGGGTCACAGTAACGTAACGGACAGTCCAGTAGAGTGGGGGGGTCACAGTAACGTAAGGGACAGTACAGTAGAGTGGGGGGGTTCACAGTAACGTAATGGACAGTACAGTAGAGTGGGGGGGGGGTTCACAGTAACGTAATGGACAGTCCAGTAGTGTGGGGGGGTTCACAGTAACATGAGGGACAGTACAGTAGAGTGGGGGGGTTCACAGTAACGTAATGCACAGTCCAGTAGAGTGGGGGGGTTCACAGTAACGTAATGCACAGTCCAGTAGAGTGGGGGGGGTCACAGTAACGTAATGCACAGTCCAGTAGAGTGGGGGGGTTCACAGTAACGTAATGCACAGTCCAGTAGAGTGGGGGGGGTTCACAGTAACGTAATGCACTGTCCAGTAGAGTGGGGGGGGGTCACAGTAACGTAATGCACAGTCCAGTAGAGTGGGGGGGGGGTTCACAGTAACGTAATGGACAGTCCAGTAGTGTGGGGGGGGGTTCACAGTAACGTAATGCACAGTCCAGTAGAGTGGGGGGGTTCACAGTAACGTAATGCACAGTCCAGTAGAGTGGGGGGGTTCACAGTAACGTAATGCACAGTCCAGTAGAGTGGGGGGGGGTTCACAGTAACGTAAGGGACAGTACAGTAGTGTGGGGGGGTTCACAGTAACGTAACGGACAGTCCAGTAGTGTGGGGGGGGTTCACAGTAACGTAATGGACAGTACAGTAGTGTGGGGGGGTTCACAGTAACGTAATGGACAGTACAGTAGAGTGGGGGGGGTCACAGTAACGTAAGGGACAGTACAGTAGAGTGGGGGGGTTCACAGTAACGTAAGGGACAGTACAGTAGTGTGGGGGGGGGGGTCACAGTAACGTAACGGACAGTCCAGTAGTGTGGGGGGGTTCACAGTAACGTAACGGACAGTACAGTTGTGTGGGGGGGGTTCACAGTAACGTAATGGACAGTCCAGTAGTGTGGGGGGGTCACAGTAACGTAACGGACAGTCCAGTAGTGTGGGGGGGGTCACAGTAACGTAACGGACAGTCCAGTAGAGTGGGGGGGGTCACAGTAACGTAAGGGACAGTACAGTAGAGTGGGGGGGTCACAGTAACGTAACGGACAGTCCAGTAGTGTGGGGGGGTCACAGTAACGTAACGGACAGTCCAGTAGTGTGGGGGGGTCACAGTAACGTAACGGACAGTCCAGTAGAGTGGGGGGGTCACAGTAACGTAAGGGACAGTACAGTAGAGTGGGGGGGTCACAGTAACGTAACGGACAGTCCAGTAGAGTGGGGGGGGTCACAGTAACGTAACGGACAGTCCAGTAGTGTGGGGGGGTTCACAGTAACGTAACGGACAGTACAGTAGTGTGGGGGGGGTTCACAGTAACGTAATGGACAGTCCAGTAGTGTGGGGGGGTTCACAGTAACGTAAGGGACAGTCCAGTAGTGTGGGGGGGTTCACAGTAACGTAATGGACAGTCCAGTAGTGTGGGGGGGGGGGTTCACAGTAACGTAACGGACAGTACAGTAGAGTGGGAGGGTCACAGTAACGTAATGGACAGTACAGTAGTGTGTGGGGGGTCACAGTAACGTAACGGACAGTCCAGTAGAGTGGGGGGGGTCACAGTAACGTAACGGACAGTCCAGTAGAGTGGGGGGGGTCACAGTAACGTAATGGACAGTACAGTAGTGTGTGGGGGTCACAGTAACGTAACGGACAGTACAGTAGAGTGGGGGGGGTTCACAGTAACGTAATGCACAGTCCAGTAGAGTGGGGGGGTTCACAGTAACGTAAGGGACAGTACAGTAGTGTGGGGGGGTTCACAGTAACGTAACGGACAGTCCAGTAGTGTGGGGGGGGGGTTCACAGTAACGTAATGGACAGTCCAGTAGTGTGGGGGGGTTCACAGTACAGTAACGGACAGTACAGTAGTGTGGGGGGGTTCACAGTAACGTAACGGACAGTCCAGTAGTGTGGGGGGGTTCACAGTAACGTAATGGACAGTACAGTAGTGTGGGGGGGTTCACAGTAACGTAATGGACAGTCCAGTAGTGTGGGGGGGGTTCACAGTAACGTAATGGACAGTCCAGTAGTGTGGGGGGGTTCACAGTAACGTAATGGACAGTACAGTAGTGTGGGGGGGTTCACAGTAACGTAATGGACAGTCCAGTAGTGTGGGGGGGGTTCACAGTAACGTAATGGACAGTACAGTAGTGTGGGGGGGTTCACAGTAACGTAATGGACAGTCCAGTAGTGTGGGGGGGTTCACAGTAACGTAATGGACAGTCCAGTAGTGTGGGGGGGGTTCACAGTAACGTAATGGACAGTACAGTAGTGTGGGGGGGTTCACAGTAACGTAATGGACAGTCCAGTAGTGTGGGGGGGTTCACAGTAACGTAAGGGACAGTACAGTAGTGTGGGGGGGGGTCACAGTAACGTAATGCACAGTCCAGTAGAGTGGGGGGGGGGGTTCACAGTAACGTAATGCACAGTCCAGTAGAGTGGGGGGGTCACAGTAACGTAATGCACAGTCCAGTAGAGTGGGGGGGGGGTTCACAGTAACGTAATGGACAGTCCAGTAGTGTGGGGGGGTTCACAGTAACGTAATGCACAGTCCAGTAGAGTGGGGGGGTTCACAGTAACGTAATGCACAGTCCAGTAGAGTGGGGGGGGGGGGTTCACTGTAACGTAATGCACAGTCCAGTAGAGTGGGGGGGTTCACAGTAACGTAAGGGACAGTACAGTAGTGTGGGGGGGTTCACAGTAACGTAACAGACAGTCCAGTAGTGTGGGGGGGTTCACAGTAACGTAAGGGACAGTACAGTAGTGTGGGGGGGTTCACAGTAACGTAACAGACAGTCCAGTAGAGTGGGGGGGTTCACAGTAACGTAAGGGACAGTACAGTAGTGTGGGGGGGTTCACAGTAACGTAACAGACAGTCCAGTAGAGTGGGGGGGTTCACAGTAACGTAAGGGACAGTCCAGTAGTGTGGGGGGGGTTCACAGTAACGTAATGGACAGTACAGTAGAGTGGGGGGGGGTCACAGTAACGTAATGGACAGTCCAGTAGTGTGGGGGGGTTCACAGTAACGTAACGGACTGTCCAGTAGTGTGGGGGGGGGGGGGTTCACTGTAACGTAATGCACAGTCCAGTAGAGTGGGGGGGTTCACAGTAACGTAAGGGACAGTACAGTAGTGTGGGGGGGTTCACAGTAACGTAACAGACAGTCCAGTAGTGTGGGGGGGGTCACAGTAACGTAAGGGACAGTACAGTAGAGTGGGGGGGGGTCACAGTAACGTAACGGACTGTCCAGTAGTGTGGGGGGGGGGTCACAGTAACGTAAGGGACAGTACAGTAGAGTGGGGGGTCACAGTAACGTAATGGACAGTACAGTAGAGTGGGGGGGGGGTTCACAGTAACGTAAGGGACAGTCCAGTAGAGTGGGGGGGGGGTTCACAGTAACGTAATGGACAGTCCAGTAGTGTGGGGGGGTTCACAGTAACGTAATGGACAGTCCAGTAGTGTGGGGGGGTCACAGTAACGTAAGGGACAGTACAGTAGAGTGGGGGGGGGTCACAGTAACGTAACGGACAGTCCAGTAGTGTGGGGGGGGGTCACAGTAACGTAATGGACAGTACAGTAGAGTGGGAGGGTCACAGTAACGTAACGGATAGTCCAGTAGTGTGGGGGGGTCACAGTAACGTAACGGACTGTACAGTAGTGTGGGGGGGTCACAGTAACGTAACGGACAGTCCAGTAGAGTGGGGGGGTCACAGTAACCTAAGGGACAGTACAGTAGAGTGGGGGGGTCACAGTAACGTAACGGACAGTCCAGTAGAGTGGGGGGGTCACAGTAACGTAACGGACAGTCCAGTAGTGTGGGGGGGTTCACAGTAACGTAACGGACAGTACAGTAGTGTGGGGGGGGTTCACAGTAACGTAATGGACAGTCCAGTAGTGTGGGGGGGTTCACAGTAACGTAAGGGACAGTCCAGTAGTGTGGGGGGGTTCACAGTAACGTAATGGACAGTCCAGTAGTGTGGGGGGGGGGGTTCACAGTAACGTAACGGACAGTACAGTAGAGTGGGAGGGTCACAGTAACGTAATGGACAGTACAGTAGTGTGTGGGGGTCACAGTAACGTAACGGACAGTCCAGTAGAGTGGGGGGGGTCACAGTAACGTAACGGACAGTCCAGTAGAGTGGGGGGGGTCACAGTAACGTAACGGACAGTCCAGTAGTGTGGGGGGGTTCACAGTAACGTAATGGACAGTACAGTAGTGTGGGGGGGTTCACAGTAACGTAATGGACAGTCCAGTAGTGTGGGGGGGGTTCACAGTAACGTAATGGACAGTACAGTAGTGTGGGGGGGTTCACAGTAACGTAATGGACAGTCCAGTAGAGTGGGGGGATTCACAGTAACGTAATGGACAGTCCAGTAGAGTGGGGGGATTCACAGTAACGTAATGGACAGTACAGTAGTGTGGGGGGGTTCACAGTAACGTAATGGACAGTCCAGTAGTGTGGGGGGGGTTCACAGTAACGTAATGGACAGTACAGTAGTGTGGGGGGGTTCACAGTAACGTAATGGACAGTCCAGTAGTGTGGGGGGGGTTCACAGTAACGTAATGGACAGTACAGTAGTGTGGGGGGGTTCACAGTAACGTAATGGACAGTCCAGTAGTGTGGGGGGATTCACAGTAACGTAATGGACAGTACAGTAGTGTGGGGGGGTTCACAGTAACGTAATGGACAGTCCAGTAGTGTGGGGGGGGTTCACAGTAACGTAATGGACAGTACAGTAGTGTGGGGGGGTTCACAGTAACGTAATGGACAGTCCAGTAGTGTGGGGGGGGTTCACAGTAACGTAATGGACAGTACAGTAGTGTGGGGGGGTTCACAGTAACGTAATGGACAGTCCAGTAGTGTGGGGGGGGTTCACAGTAACGTAATGGACAGTACAGTAGTGTGGGGGGGTTCACAGTAACGTAATGGACAGTCCAGTAGTGTGGGGGGGTTCACAGTAACGTAATGGACAGTACAGTAGTGTGGGGGGGTTCACAGTAACGTAATGGACAGTCCAGTAGTGTGGGGGGGTTCACAGTAACGTAATGGACAGTACAGTAGTGTGGGGGGGGGGGTCACAGTAACGTAATGGACAGTCCAGTAGAGTGGGGGGGGTCACAGTAACGTAAGGGACAGTCCAGTAGAGTGGGGGGGGGTCACAGTAACGTAAGGGACAGTACAGTAGTGTGGGGGGGGGGGTCACAGTAACGTAATGGACAGTACAGTAGAGTGGGGGGGGGGTCACAGTAACGTAATGGACAGTACAGTAGTGTGGGGGGGGGGTCACAGTAACGTAATGGACAGTACAGTAGTGTGGGGGGGGGTCACAGTAACGTAATGGACAGTACAGTAGTGTGGGGGGGGGTCACAGTAACGTAATGGACAGTACAGTAGTGTGGGGGGGGGGTCACAGTAACGTAATGGACAGTACAGTAGAGTGGGGGGGTCACAGTAACGTAATGGACAGTACAGTAGTGTGGGGGGGGGGTCACAGTAACGTAATGGACAGTACAGTAGAGTGGGGGGGTCACAGTAACGTAATGGACAGTCCAGTAGAGTGGGGGGGTCACAGTAACGTAATGGACAGTCCAGTAGAGTGGGGGGGGGTCACAGTAACGTAAGGGACAGTCCAGTAGTGTGGGGGGGTCACAGTAACGTAATGGACAGTACAGTAGTGTGGGGGGGGGGTCACAGTAACGTAATGGACAGTACAGTAGAGTGGGGGGGGGGTCACAGTAACGTAATGGACAGTACAGTAGTGTGGGGGGGGGGGTCACAGTAACGTAATGGACAGTACAGTAGAGTGGGGGGGTCACAGTAACGTAATGGACAGTACAGTAGAGTGGGGGGGGGTCACAGTAACGTAATGGACAGTACAGTAGAGTGGGGGGGGTCACAGTAACGTAATGGACAGTACAGTAGAGTGGGGGGGGGGGGTCACAGTAACGTAATGGACAGTACAGTAGTGTGGGGGGGGGGGGTCACAGTAACGTAATGGACAGTACAGTAGTGTGGGGGGGGTTCACAGTAACATGAGGGACAGTACAGTAGAGTGGGGGGGGTCACAGTAACGTAATGGACAGTACAGTAGTGTGGGGGGGGGTTCACAGTAACGTAATGGACAGTACAGTAGTGTGGGGGGGGTTCACAGTAACGTAATGGACAGTCCAGTAGTGTGGGGGGGTTCACAGTAACGTAATGGACAGTACAGTAGAGTGGGGGGGTCACAGTAACGTAATGGACAGTCCAGTAGTGTGGGGGGGGTTCACAGTAACGTAATGGACAGTACAGTAGTGTGGGGGGGGGGTCACAGTAACGTAATGGACAGTCCAGTAGTGTGGGGGGGTTCACAGTAACATGAGGGACAGTACAGTAGAGTGGGGGGGGTCACAGTAACGTAATGGACAGTCCAGTAGAGTGGGGGGGTTCACAGTAACGTAAGGGACAGTACAGTAGAGTGGGGGGGGGTCACAGTAACGTAAGGGACAGTACAGTAGAGTGGGGGGGGTCACAGTAACGTAAGGGACAGTACAGTAGTGTGGGGGGGGTCACAGTAACGTAATGGACAGTCCAGTAGAGTGGGGGGGTTCACAGTAACGTAATGGACAGTCCAGTAGTGTGTGGGGGTCACAGTAACGTAATGGACAGTACAGTAGAGTGGGGGGGGGGTCACAGTAACGTAATGGACAGTACAGTAGTGTGGGGGGGTCACAGTAACGTAATGGACAGTACAGTAGTGTGGGGGGGTCACAGTAACGTAATGGACAGTACAGTAGAGTGGGGGGGGGGGTCACAGTAACGTAAGGGACAGTACAGTAGAGTGGGGGGGGGTCACAGTAACGTAAGGGACAGTACAGTAGAGTGGGGGGGGGGTTCACAGTAACGTAAGGGACAGTACAGTAGTGTGGGGGGGGTCACAGTAACGTAAGGGACAGTACAGTAGTTGGGATAACATGGTACCAGAGCAGTTAGCATGATTCCGTACAGTGTCAGCGATCACCGGAAGGAGTTCAATAATTCCTGCCAATGTGAGTGGTTCGTCCACTTTCCCTGTGACTGTGTAGGTTTCTTCCAGATGCTCCTGTTTCCTCCCACATTCAAGCGTGTTCTGGTTAGGGCGACTCGGTTGTGGGCGTGCTACAGTTGCTCTGGCAGCATGGTGCCGGACAGCCATGGTTCCAGACAGCCTTGCACAACACTTGCTGATTTGATTTGACGTAAACAATGCATTTCAGAGTCGGTTTTGATGTTTAAGTATACATTTGACTAACCAAGCTAATCTTTATCTCTTTCGTCTTTCACTTTATACACTGGAATTCTGAACTGACAACAGAAAATGATGTTCTGATCAGACTAGAATATTAACTCTTTATATCACCCAGCAGGTGCTGGTTGACCTGCAGCTGATTCCCACATTTCTTTGTCACCGAAGTCTGCTTTCTATTTTAATTGTTCCATAACAATTCCTTGAATCAATCTTCATAAGTATCTTCAACCACTGACATTCCAATGTATACAATAGCACTGCTCAAAGAATACTCAGCCTTGGCTGTCAGTAGGCTGATAGCTCTTACTTTTGATAAATTTCCACAAAAACCATGGAAATAATGGAAATGTGTACCTATTGAAAAAGACTGGGAGTATGTAATTTCAAAATGCTTTTGGAGCTGCTTAAGATGGCTTAGGCAAACAATTTAGAAAGTATTATTTTGTATTTGTATAAAGGTGAAAGAGGTTGCCTAAGCCTAAGTGAGAGCAGATAAAAGCCCCATTCTTTTGTTCAATGCCTGTTCTAAATTCTTCTCTCACCTTTAAAGAAAAATATTTATCTTTAGCTACGGTTCCTAATGACACCAGCACACTGTCAAAGGTTTGCTGAGATAGCACTATTATACGTAGTTTGAAGCTCAAAGTTAATTTATTATCAAAATATGTATATGTCACCCTGAGATTAATTTTTGTACAGGCATTTACAGTAGAACAAAGAGATACAATAGAATCAGTGGAAAAGTACACACAAACTGCCAGCAGATGTGGTGGATGCAGGTCCAATTTCAACATTAATGAGAAATTTGGATAGGTACGTGGATGGGAGAGTTATGGAGGCTATGGTCCAGATGTAGGTTGATGGGACTAGGTAAACCAGTAGGTCAGCATGGAATAGATGGACTGAAGGGCCTATTTCTATGTTAGTGTTCTATGTCTAGATGACTAACAAATAACCAATGTGAAAAGAAGACTAACTCTTCAAAACACTAAACAAATTATAATAATAATTCTAAATAATACTGAGAACACGAGTTGCCGAATCCTTGAAAGTGAGTCCATAGGTTGCGGAGTCAGTTCAGTGTTGAGCTGAGTGAAGTTATCCCTGCAGCCTGATGATTGAGGGGTAATAACTGTCCCTGCACCCGGTGGTGTGCGACCTATACCTTCTTCTTGATGGCGGCAGTGAGAAGACAGCATGAGCTGGGAGGTGAGGAAATCGATGATGATGAAGTAAGAAGCTAAATCCTAATTTGGGGTTCAGACACACAGAGGGGGGAGAGAGAGAATAATAATAAAAGAAATTCCAACACTATCAGCAGTTTGATGTCAGGGAGTTTTTTTTTCAGTCACCAGTGTCGTCCAATCAAATCTCTGCCCAGTGATGCTGCCATCGAGCAAGAAGTACAGGAACCTAAGACCCCACACCACCAGATTCAGGAATCGTTATTATCCCACAACCATCAGGCCCCTTAAACAGAGTACTACTGATTTATTTATTTATTATTTGTTTTGTATTTTGAAGAGTTTGTCTTCTTTTGCATATTGCTTACTTGTCAATCTTAGTCATTTATTTATTTATTATTTAGATTTTTAAATTCACTTTTGTATTTGCTCAGTTGGCTGTCTTTTGCACATTGGATCTGTGTCTGTCTTTGCTGAGTGCAGTTTTTCATTGAGTCTACTGTGTTTCTTTGCATTTACTGTGAATGTCCGTAAGAAAATGAGTCTCGGGGTTGTATATGGTGACATGTATGCACTTTGATAATAAATTTACTGTGACTTGACTTTAACTGGCTGTGAGCTGGGAGGAAAATACTGGGGAACAGAATGCTCTCACACCGACAAGCAGAGTGGTTTAGCCAGAGTCACAAGGCAGTGGTAACCGTGGAAATCCTCTCCTCAGAGGCAGGCTCAGTTCCGTGAGTGACCAGAGCCATTTAAAACTAACTGTACCCCTGACTGGGGGCTTGCCTAGAGGATGCAGAAGGTGTTCGGAAATCTATTCTCTACTTGGAAATTAATCAAAAGAAGGCACGGCATGGGAGAGTGGTTTTCAGAGATTAGCTTTACTTGTCATACATACATTGAAGCACACAGTGAAATGCGTCATTCGTGTCAAATCAAATCAGAGAGAATTGTGCTGGCAATAGCCCAGGAGTTACTGCCGCCAACATAGCATGCCCACAGCTCACCAACTTTAACTGTATGTCTTTGGAATGTGGGAGGAAACTGGAACACTCAGAGGAAACCCACACGTTTATGGGGAGAGCGTAGAAACTTCTTACAAGCAGCAGTAGGAATTGAACCCCAGCTGACTGCTGTAAGGCAACTGTGCTCACCACTATATTGCAATGCTGCCCCATTTCGGAAGCTGTACTGGAGAAATGTGCTGAAGGAGGCAACAAGGAAGAAGAGGGACATGACAAAAGGATGTTCTAGCATTGAGAGGCTCCAGAGGAGAATGATCTCAGGAATGAAAGGGTTAACACAAGAGGAATGTTTGGTGACTCTGCGTCTATACTCACTGGAGTTTAGAAAAATGAGGGGGTTGGTTCTCATTGAAATCTATCAAAAATTGAAAGGCCTAGACAGAGTGGACATAGAGAGGTTGCTTTCTATAGTGGGCAAATCTAGGACCAGAGGGCAGAGCCTCAGAATAGAGGGGTGACCGTTTAGAACAGAGATGAGGAGGAATTTCTTTGCCAGAGTGTGATGTATCTGTGGAATTCATTGCTGCAGATGGCTGTGGAGGCCAAGTCATCGATTATATCTAAAGTGAAGGTTGATAGGTTCTTGATTAGTCAGGGTGTCCAAAGTTACAGTGAGAAGGCAGGGGAATGGGGTTCAGGGGTTAATAAATCTGCTGGGTGCTCAAGTTTCTTCCCACAGTCCAAAGAAGTACTGATTAGTAGGTTAATTGGTCATTGTAAGTTGCCTTGTGATTAGGATTGAATAGGTGGGTTAATGTTCGGTGCAGTTCATTGGGTCCAAGGGCCTGTTCTGCGGTGAATCGCTAAATAAATAAATAACATTGCACTGTGGTTCAGTATAAGATTACTACACTCCAGCTCAGTTGGGAGGGAGGGCGCTGAGATCATACTTCTCAAAGTTGTGCTGGAAGAACAGGTATGTGCGTTCCTCTAATGAGAACTTGTTGATCACTGGAAATATCATCATCCTGTACTGAATAGCGGAACATGCATCATCAGCTGCCACATTCCACCTCCGTCACCTTTCAAAGCTCTTTGACTCATCTATTAACTAGTTCTACTTGGCACAATGACCAACTCACCTGCCCAGTAGATCTTTGGACTGTGGGAAGAAACCAGAAAACCTGGAGAAAACCCACACGTTCCACGGGGTGGAATGTACACCGGCTCTTTACAGAACAGTGCTAGAATTGAACCTCAAGCTCCAAAATGATCCAAGCTGTGGTAGTGTCGTGCTATCCATTACGTTACCATGGCACCCAAGCATTTTCAAAGACTGCCAAGATTATACGTGCACCCAACATTAAAACAGCATTGCCTAATCAATCGAGGTAACAGTACTCTTTCCCACATCATCCTTCTTTGTGGCAACTTAATGGCATGAATATGGTTCTAAAATAGAACACCAAAATTCCCTGGTTAGACTACGCTTGGAGTACTGTGTTCACTTCTGCTTGCCACGTGTAGCAAGGATGTGACAGTTTTAGAGAGTGTGCAGATGGGATTTACCAGGATCCTGCCTGGATTAGAGATAATTTCTTATAAGGATAGGCTGAGTGAGCTAGGGCTTTTCTCTTTGGGGCAAAGGAGGACGAGTGGTGACTTGATAAAAGTGTACAAAACGATAAGCCGCCTCTTAAAATCCAAACTTATGTCCCTGCCATGAGAGGGGTAAACAGGCAAGGCCAGCTAGCAGGGCTCTGGTGAAGCTGTACAGGCCAATCCCCTGTACAGCAGATACAATAGGTTACAGAAACATTGAACTCCAACCAAACCATTCACTTTGACGATGGAGACAGGAGGTCATCAATGGCTTGTGCTCCACTGGGAGCTAAGAGCTCAAAAAGAAGAAGATGGTAAGATGTATGGATAGAGTGGACAGACAGAGAATATTTCCCAGGGTGGAAATGGTTAAAATAAGGGCTATAACTTTAAGGTGTTGGGAGGAAAGTATAGAATCAAGAACCGAGAATCAAGGATAAAATTTATTCACCATAGACATTTACACATATGAGAAATTTGCCATGGCTTGTTGCCATAGCACACCATTCTGATTATAGGATTTATTGAGTATGCCCACAAGAAAATGAACCTCAGGGTAGTGTATGATAATATATATACACTTTGATAATAAATTTATGTTGAACTTTGAAAATGTTTCATGTCATATCATCATATGGGGATGCCAGAGGTAGGTTTTAACAAAGAGTGTTGCGGGTGTGTGGAACCCACTGCCAGGGGTGGTGGTAGAGGCAGATACGTTAGGGACATGTAAGAGACTCTTAGACAGGAACATGGATGAAAGAAAAATGGACAGAAATGCAGAAGGGAAGGCTTAGATTGATCTTAGAGTAGGTTGAAAGGTTGACGCAGTATTGTGGGCCAAGGGGCCTGTACTGTGCTGTAATATTCGATATAACCTATGTTCAATGTACCTGAAAATATATTTCTTTGTGACCATAAAAGTGGTGAAAACCTGTGAAATATTAGCTTTGATTTTTGGAGAAGAACATTTTTTCTGCAAGCTAAGATTTCTTTCAAAAGAATTTAAACTGGTTCAAAACATTATCTGTGTATGCTACTTAGAAAAAGATATATCTGAGCTTGCCATGCCCTTCAGCGTGACCTCCTTTGACCAAAATGATTTGTGTATGATAGGTGCAATCATCCTCAAATGATTTCCATAGTAAAGTACTGTGCGCTTTGGAGAATAAATGAATCCCTTTAGACCCGATCCACTTGCACCTTTCTTAATAACAACTGTTCGCTTTCTCAGTAACGTCGGCGGCACACAATAGCATTTTAGAAACTGGGATTGCTGTCTAACATGGACCATTAAAGGGCGCATCAGTGTTTAAACCCAATCATTCACCAGAGCAGAGAGACTGCCTCTGTAATTGTTGTCGCTTTTTTTAGATTTGTCTCAATCAGCTCGAAGCAAACAAAGGCAGAAATGTTCCAACTATTAGGCCTTAAGGGAGCTTTCCCTTCAGAGGCCTGGGGCACTGACTCATTCTCCGTTCGAGGAGGATTGTTCTCTGGCAGCTTTGAAATTGAAAGCACCACAATACAGCTCTTAGTTTTGTGAAATAAATGAATTTTTATATCATTGTCCTCGTATCCCACACAAATATGATAAATGCAATATTTTGCTAATCCCCACCACAGTAAAGTGACATGCCTCTATTCATAAATGCAAGAGATTTTACAGATATTGGAAATTTAGAGTAAAGTGTACAAAATGCTGGAGGAACTCAGCAGGTCGGGCAGCATCTGTGGAGAGGAATAAACAGTTGAAGTTTCGGGCCTAGACCCTTCATCAAAACTTCATACGGCCGAGGTCCTGAAGAAGGGTCTCGGCCCAAAACATCGGCTGTTTATTCTGCTCCACAGATGCTGACTTCCTCCAGAATGTTTAATAAATATGTTACATCTTGTTTCATTCTGTTTGTAATCATCATCTTTTCCTAATCTTTTGTAAGGAAAGTTTCCCTCCTGCTTAAATACTGCAGCATGGAACAAACATTATTTATTACCTGCATGCATATTTGATAAAGATTAGCTTTAATTGTCATGGAATTCCATGTACATGGAAATATACAATCAGTGGCTACAATATTAAGTACACCTGTACACTTGTTAATGTAAATATCTAATCAGCCAATTGTGTGGCAGCAACTCAATGTATGCAGTCACGATCAAGAGGTTCAGTTGTTGTTCAGACCAAACATCAGAATGGGGAAGAAATGTGATCTAAGTGATTTTGACCGTGGAATGATAGTTTGTGCCAGACAGGGTGGTTTGAGTATCTCAGAAACTGCTCATCTCCTGGGATTTTCACACACAGCAGTTGCTAGAGTTTACAGAGACTGGTGTGAAAACAATAAAAAGCATCCAGTGAGCGGCAGTTCTGTGGGTGGAAACACCTCGTAAATGAGAAAGGACAGGGCAGAATGGTCAGACTGGACAGTAATTCAAGTAACCATGCATTACAACGGTGGTGTGCAGAAGAGGATCTCTCAATGCACAACATGTCAAACCTCAAAGTGGAAAGGATACAGCAGCCAAAGACCTTACTAGGTTCCACTCCTACCTCACAAGGTTGCCACTGAGCATAGAATACATTACATGCCCTTTGACCCAAGATGTTGTGCTGACCTTTTACCCTATTCTAAGATCATCTAACCCTTCTCTCTTGTATAGCTCTTGTTTTTTCTACCATCCATCCAAGTCTCCCTAAATACTAAATCTTTGGCTCTACCACCAGCCCTAGGAGCACATTCCACACACCACTTTCTGTATAAAAAAATATAGCTCTGTCATCCCCCCATATCTTAAAATCTCCAATCATCTTAAAATTATGTCCACTGCTGCAAACAAAAAGATTCACAGTACATTTATTATCAAAGTGTGCACACAGAATACAACTCTGAGATTTGGCCTCCTGCAGGCAGGCACTAAACAAAGAAACACCATGGAACCCGTTCAAGAAAACTTCAAGCCCGATGCTCAATTTACCACAAAACATATATCACAGGTTCCAATCGCTTGCAGCTTAGTAGTAGAATCATATTTGAAAGGAGAAGTAAAAAAATTAAAATAAATTGTTTTGTGAACTGCCTGTGAGATGTTACCGTTGTTTGCTAGCATCATCTTGACACACCAAATTTGATGACGTATGATAGTGATATGGAGGCCGGTGACCAGTGGGGTGCGTCAGGGATCTTTTCTGGGACTCCTAGAATGGAACTCACACCTGCTTCTTGACACTCACGGACCTCTGGCACACTGCTAGTGTTTTCCACAGTGAAGACTGATGCAAAGTACCCATTAAGTTCATCTGCCATTCCTTTGACCCCCCATTACTACCTCATCAGCATCATTTTCCAGTGGTCCGATATCAACTCTCACCTCCTTTTTGCTCTTTATATAACTGAAAAACTTTTGTTATCCTGGTTCATATTATTGGCTACTTTGCCCTCATATTTCATCTTTTCCCTTCTTATAGCTTTTTTAGTTGCCTTTTGTTGCATTTTAAAAGCTTCCCCATCATTCAACTTCCCACTAACTTTGCTAACTGAATTGCCGTTTCCCTGGCTTTTACACAGTCCTTAACTTCCCTTGTCAACTAGGGTTGCCTATCCCTGCCATTTCAGGTATGGTTGAATGACAACTGATCTTGAACTTGATCTTCCCTGCTTTCCTATTATACAGCATGCCTTCGTCCCCCTTCACCCCACTGTCAATGTTACAGACTTTGGCTAGCATCATCTCTTACTGCCTCAACACCTCTACTTTCTGAGGAGGCTTGAGAGAACTGGACTATGCACATCTTTCGGCATGTCATTCTATAGATGTGCAGTAGAGAGCATCCTAACATGCTGCATCACTGCGCTGTACGGAAGCTGCACTGCTGCCGACAGGAAGACTCTACAACAAGTAATCAAAGTTGCCCAACTCATCACTGGCACTAGCCTACCCACCGTCAGGGAGGAGGCTACGTTGTATCCACACCAGGACCACCAGACTCAAAAACAGTTAATTTCTCCAAGCAGCAAGGCTGATCAATGTGTCCACCCACTGACCCAGCTCTCCACGCCCCTAACCACCACTACTTTGCCATTTCCTGTCAGTCACCTTCAGCACAGACACTCCTGAGCCTAGCGTCACTTTATGGACATGCAACAATCTATGTGTCGTATAAAAGCTATCTATAAATGCAAGAAAATATGCAGATGCTGGAAATCCAGAGCAAAACACATAAAATGCTGGAGGATCTTTCCAACATTCCTGTCCTGGGTACTTTGTAGGCTAGTACCCAAGATAGAGCCGACTAAATTTGCAACCCTCTGCAGCTTCTTTCAGTCCTGTGCAGTAGCCCCTCCATACCAGACGGTGATGCAGCCTGTCAGAATGCTCTCCATGGTACATCTATAAAAGTTTTTGAGTGTGATTATTAACATGCCAAATCTCTTCACACTACAAATGAAGTAAAACCGCTGTCTTGCCTTCTTTATAACTGCATCGATATGTTGGGACCAGATTAGATCCTCAGAGATCTTGACACCAGGAACTTGAAACTGCTCACTCTCTCCATTTCTGATCCCTCTATAAGGATTGGTATGTGTTCCTTAGTCTTACCCTTCATGAAGTCCACAATCAGCTCTTTTATCTTACTGACGTTGAGTGCCAGTTTTTGCTGCGACACCACTCCACTAGTTGGCATATCTCACTTCTGTATGTCCTCTGGTCACCATCTACCAACAATGGTTGTATCATCAGCAAATTTATAGATGGTATTTAAGCTATGCCTAGCCACACAGTCATGTGTATATAGAGAGTAGAGCATTGGGCTAAGCACACACTCCTGAGGTACACCAGTGTTGATCATCCACGAGGAGGAGATGATGTCACCAATCAGCACAGACTGTGGTCTTCTGGTTAGAAAGTCCAGGATCTAAATGCAGAGGGAGGTACAGAAGCCCAGGTTCTTTAACTTCTCAATCAGGATTATGGGAATGATGGTGTTAAATGCGGAGCTGTAGTTGATAAACAGCATCCTGACGTAGGTGTTTGTGTTGTCCAGGTGGTCTAAAGCCATGTGAAGAGTCATTGAGATTGCATCTGCCATTGACCTATTGTGACAATAGGCAAATTGCAATGGGTCCAGGTTCTTGCTGAGGCAGGAGTTCAGTCTAGTCATGACCAACCTCTCAAAGCATTTCATCACTGTTGATGTGAGTGCTACCAGGTGATAGAATAGAATAGCAAATTGGTTTATTATGTCATGTTATCAATGTACAGTGAAGAATTTGCCTTGCATACTGTTCATACAGATCAATTCATTACACAGGGCATCAAGGTAGTACAAGGTATCACAGAACAGACTTCAGAACAATATCTAAAACACTAACAGAATACAACCTTCAGGCTCCTCAACCAGTGTGGATAACTTCACTCACCACAACTCTGAAATGATTCCACAACCTATGGACTCACTTTCAAGGACTCTATATCTCATGTTCTCAGTTTTATTTATTTACTTATTTATCTATTATTACTTTTGTTTTTTTTATGTATTTGCACAGTTTGTTCTCTTTTACACATTGGTTGCTCGTCCATCATTGGTGAGTAGGTTTTTTTCATTAATTCAATTATTTATTATGAATACCCACAAGAAAATGAATCTCAGGGTTCTATATGGTGACATATAAATACTTTTGATATAAATTTACTTCAAACTTTGATAACAAATTTAATTTTAACTTTGAACCTTGTGAAATTTGGGGCAAAACTTGTCCTCATATCACTGGAGCTATACTGCAATGTCTGGAAGCAGGTCTCTGCTTCTGAAACTTGGCTTCAATGGAACCTCAATAATGGACTCACTTTCAAAGACTCTACAACTCAGTATTATATATTTACTTGTTAAATTATTTGCACTATTTGTCTTCCTTGTGCATTGGTTGTTTGTCAGGTTTTGTTATTTATAGTTTTTCATAAATTCTTTTATATTTCATATTTTCCTGTAAATGCCTGCAAGAAAACAAATCTCAAGGTAGTATATGGTGACATATGCATAATTTGATAATAAAGTTACTTTGAACTTTGAAACTTTGAATAAAGTGTTCTAGCTTTCAGAGAAAGTGCAGGGCAGGGTGAAAGTAAGATGCAAGGTCAGAACTGGGTTATTATTTATTGTGTTTTTTTTGTGTTGTGTCAGATCCAGGGTAGCAATTATTTTGTTTTCCTTTACACTTGTGTGTTGGAAATGACATTAAACAATCTTGAACAATCTGACTCTTTGATACTGTCTCCTAATATCTCTCTTCCATTTTACACCCAGTACATGTGTGGAAATTCCAACAGGAGATGAGATTCAAAAATGAGAAGCCAGATGCCGGGAAACTTGATCACAAACAGATTGGATGGCTGCGTTCAGTTTTGGCAGTGCTCTTCAGAAATATTGGCACAGATATGAGCGTGAACTTGGCTTGTTTTTTCCTGAGCTGTAGGGCTCCATAATAATCTTAGAAAGGGATTCAAAAAGGGGTATTTAGTAAAATTCCGATGATTGAATCCAGAACGAGAGAAAAGAATGATAAAATTAAAGCTTGACTACTTAGGGGGATAAAATTGGGAAGCCCCCTTTCAGTGATGGTTCTAAGTAAATTTATTATCTAAGTACATACAGCATGTCATCATGTACTACCCTGAGATTTATTTTTATTTAGAGATACAGTGCAAAACAGGCCCTTCCGGCCCACTGAGGTATGTTGGCCCCCAACCCATTAAGTTTAACTCAAGCCTGATCACCAGACATTTTACAATGACCAATCAGGCTGCTGATCTTTGGATTGTGGGAGGAAACACACATGTACATGGGAAGGAAAGTGCAAACTTGTTTATAGACAGCACTGGAATTGAACTTCGAACCCCCCCCCCCCCCCCCCAAGCTGCAATAGTGTTTTCTTGCAGGCATTCACAGTAAATATAAAGAAACACAGTAGAATCAATGAAATACTACACACAAAGATGAACAAACAGCCAGTCTGCAAAAGACAACAAATAGTCCAAATACAAAAAGATAAACAGTATCATAATAATAAATAAATAGTAAATAATTAATAGTGAGAACATAAGTTGTTTAGCTTTGAAAGTCAGTTCATAAATTGTGGGATCGGTTCAGTGTTGAGGTGTGTGAAGTTATCCGTGCTGGTTCAGGAGCCTGATGGTTGAGGGATATTAACTGTTTCTGAATCTCATGATGTGGCGATGAAAGTCCGGAACTCGCTCCTGCAAAAGTCAGTGGTTGTCCAGTGAACTGATAATTTTGAGGCTCATTGTGGAAAAAAAAATACTGTTGCACTGAGATGTATTTAGGGATTGGATTCAGCCTTAGCCCAATTCAAAATTCAAAATTCAAGAACACGAGGAAGTCCGGAGATGCCGGAAATCCGGGGTAACACACACAAATGCTGGAGGAACCCAGCAGGCCAGGCAGCACCTATGGAAAAGAGTAAACAATCTGACTGAGACCCTTCATCAGGACTGATGTTGAAACGTCGACTGCTTGTTAATTTCCATAGATCCTGCCTGACCCGCTGAGTTCCTCCAGTATTTTGTGCATGCTGCTTCAAGATTCAAGATTGTTTAACGTCACTTCCAGTACACAAGTGTAAAGCAGAATGAAATAATTGTTACTTCGGATCCAATGCAACACAAAAAAAAAACACAATAAGATAAAGAACACAATAAAACAAGCAAAAAGCACAATAAATATCAATATAAAGGTAATCCTATAAAAGAAATCTATAAAAGAAAGTAACTTCTTCTATGTTATCATATGTACATAGTATTAGCTTATATAAACAGACTGATTGTATATGTATAAAGTGACAGGGTGGTTCTTGGCAAGAGGAACTCTTGGTAGCAGCACTATGAGGTTGGTTGGGGTCGACCATTGATATTGTGTCACAACAGTCAGTTGAAGTCGATATGTAGGCCGGTCTGCAGGTCAATGCAATATATGGAGAGCAAGCTGTTGCCCATACAGCCGGCTTCCCACTCCACACTGCTGATGAATTCCTGAGATGACGAATGTCAGGGTTGTACACTGCATAGATACTTTGATAATAAATGTACTTTGAATCCAAAGGAACAGCAGCAACCAGTGATGTCGCAGGAGTTGCCAGTATTTGAGAGGCACACCATTGGAAGCATTCAATATGCAGTGGGAGCTTGTCTCCACTACCACTCCCAGCTATAACAACCTTAAAAAAACATATGAAAATGCAGAAGGACAGTGTAGGCATCTATGCCTCTTCTCATCTTGTATACCTCCATCAAGTCACCTCTCATCCTCCTTCACTCCGAAGAGAAAAGGCCTACCTTGCTCAACCTTTCCTCATAAGACATGCTCTCCAATCCAGACAGCATCCTGGTAAATCTCCTCTGCATACTCTCAAAAGCTTCCACATTCATCCCATAATGAGGGACCCAGAAAATGAACACAATACTTAATATAAAACTAGATACAAACACAGAAGTCTGGTCTAAAGCAACACAATCAAAATACTGGAGGAACTCGGCAGGTCAGGCAGCATCCATGGAAATGAATAAACAGTCGATGTTTCTGGCCGAGACCTTTCTTCAGGACTGAGAAGGAAAATGGGAGATGGGGAGAGGATAGCTGAAAGGTGATAGGTGAAGCTAGGTGGGTGGGGAAAGGTCAAGGGCTGGTGAAGAAAGAATCTGATAGGAGAGGAGAGTGGACCACAGGAGAAAGGGAAGGAGGAGGGGATCCAGGGGGAATTAATAGGCAGGTGCGAGGAAGTAAAAGGTCAGAGTGGGGAATAAATGAAAAGGGAAGGGAGAGTTTTGTTCCCTGGAAGGAGAAATCGATAGTCATACCATCAGGTTGGAGGGTCCCCAGACAGAAGATAAGGTGTTGTTCCTGCACCCTGTGAGTAACTATGCATTGGTGTCTAACAAGAACTGTAACATTACCACACAGCTCTTGAATTCCATCCCATCTAATGTAGGCCAGCACACCATACGCCTTCTTAACCACCCGAGCCACGTGGAGGAAATAAATTATTTTACAGGGCGTGGATGATTTGAGGAATATTGCCAGTATTCCTGAAGACTTCCCATTCAATCCAGTTTCCCCCCCCCCCCCCCCCACCCAACAGCTGTTTACAGGCATAAAGTGAACAGACAAACAGCACTGAAGTTAATGGGGATGTGATGTGATTGCAGATGCTGACGATAGGCTGATGATGCATTTATTTGAGCCGTGTTAGAAACGACTGGCAGCAGTGAGATTGGACAGATTGTTTTCCCTGGATTGCAAGATTCTAATTACTCGGGCATATTTCTATTTGCAAAGTGAAGAAAAATGCCTCAGGCGTCAGGAGAAAAAGCACAGAAGAAACAAATCCAGAGGCAATGATGTGTATGATATTTTAGCACAGTAGCAGGAATGGCTTTCCGTTATACTGCAGCATTTAATATTACAATTGTAATATAGTCATTCAAATAAGCCATTTTATTATCAGTCAAAAAGAAAACTAATTTACAAAAAAATTAAAATTCAATAATATTGCAGGGAGACAGCACAGAGCATTTACTTTGTCTCTGTCTGTTTTTCAATGCATCTGCAATGCATCACATCAAATGACATAATTTGTGATTGACTATTATGTAGAATACAGTATTGCAGAGATTGTTATTGGTGTTATAGAGCGTAAAGGAGCAGATTATCTTGGATCACAATGGAAGCATGTCATCAGGTTTTTTTGGGGGGGGGGATTGACAGTTTGAATGCACAGCTTTAATTCCCCCATTTCTCCGCTAAAGTTCGTGACTTGGATATCAATCTACAATTGGCGTTCTTCTGAATCTAAACAGGGTATGGTGGCAGGCAGTTTGCTGCCGTTGTATCCAAGCCTGAACTCAGTTTTATTTTCATTTTATTTAGAGATAATTAAAATAGAATGAGCTGCTAGTGCAAGACCCCTTTTCTTCGTGATTTTTATAGATCACCTGGGTGAGGAAGTGGAGGGATGGGTTAGTAAATTTGCTGATGACACAAAGGTTGGGGGTGTTGTGGATAGTGTGGAGGGCTGTCAGAGGTTACAGCAGGACATTGATACGATGCTAAACTGGGCTGAGAAGTGGCAGATGGAGTTCAACCCAGATAAGTGTGAGGTGGTTCATTTTGTTAGATCAAATATGATGAGAGAATATAGTATTAATGGTAAGACTCCTGGCAGTGTGGAGGATCAGAGGGATCTTGGGGTCCGAGTCCATAGGACACTCAAAGCTGCTACGCAGGTTGACTCTGTGGTTAAGAAGGCATACGGTGCATTGGTCTTCATCAACCATGGGATTGAGTTCAAGAGCCGAGAGGTAATGTTACAGCTCTTTAGGACCCTGGTCAGACCCAACTTGGAGTACTGTGCTCAGTTCTGGTCACCTCACTACAGGAAGGATGTGGAAGCCATAGAAAGGGTGCAGAGGAGATTTACAAGGATGTTGCCTGGATTGGGGAGCATGCCTTATGAGAATAGGTTGAGTGAACTCGGTCTTTTCTCCTTGGAGCGACAGAGGATGAGAGGTGACCTGATAGAGGTGTATAAGATAATGAGAGGCATTGATCGTGTGGATGGTCAGAGGCTTTTTCCCAGGGCTGAAATGGCTAACATGAGAGGGCACAGTTTTAAGATGCTTGGAAGCAGGTACAGAGGAGATGTCAGGGGGTAAGTTTTTTATGCAGAGAGTGGTAAATGCATTGAATAGGCTGCTGGCAACGGTGATGGAGATGGATACGATAGGGTCTTTTAAGAGACTCCTGGAGAGATGAATGGAGCTTAGGAAATAGAGGGCTATGGGTAACCCTACGTAATTTCTAACGTAATTACATGTTCGACACAGCTTTGTGGGCCAAAAGGCCTGTATTGTGCTGTAGGTTTTTCTATGTTCTATGTGTCTATGTTCTAACTGGTGACTGTGGGATCAATTCAAAACACTTAAGAGAAATTTGGATAGGTACATGGATGGGAGGGGTATGGAGGGCTATGTCCGAGTGCAGGTCAATGGAACTAGGCAGGTTAATAGTTTGGCACAGACTAGATGTGTCGAAGGCCCTGTTTCTGTACTGCAGTGGTGAATGCGAGTTCATTGGGTCAGAAATGCTCTTTCTGCACTGTATTTGTAATTAAAATTAGAGACAGGTTGTTAACAGGCCTTACAAAGAGGGAGAGAACTGGAGCACGTGGAGGAAGCACACATGAGGACAGGGAGAACGTATAACTGCCTTACAGACAGTGGCGAGAAATGAACGTGGGTCACTGGTGCTGTAATGGCGTTATGCTAACCCTAACCCTACCCTGCCGCCCAAATCTGCAGGCTGCTTTCAGAGGCAGAACTCTCAACAAATTTCTTCACAGAGGTAGCATGTGCAAGAGTTTGTGTTCTGGCCTCTCGTGGTGCAGTTCATTTTGCATGAACATCACTTCCTGTGAGTAAGCTGTTTTTATATCATTTCCTGGGTTAGGCAGGTTAATTTTTATTCTAGTTGTAGCATTTGATGGAAAAACATAAAACCATAGAGTGATAGAGAAGTACAATACACAAACGGGCCCTTTGGCCCATCTAGTCCATGCCAAAACCATTTAAACTCCCTAGTCCCATCAAACTCACCGGCACCATAGTTGTCCATACCTCTCCCATCCGTGTACCTATCCAAACTTCTCAAATCTTGAAACTGAACTTACCTGCACCACTTGTGCTGACAGCTCGTTCCACGCCCTCTTGACCTTCTGAGTGAAGCTTCCCCTCATGTTAAGATAAGACATATGAGCAGAATTAGGCCATTCAGCCCATTGAGTCTGCTCCGCCATTCCATCATGACTGATCCCGGATCCCACTCAACCTCATACACCTGCCTTCTCACCATATCCTTTGATGCCCTGACTGATCAGGAAACAATCAACTTCTGCCTTAAATATACGCATGGACTTGGCCTCCACCACAGTCTGTGGCAGACCATTCCACAGATTTACTATGCTGGCTAAAAAAATCCTTCTTACCTCTGTTCTAAAGGGCCACCCCTCAGTTTTGAGGCTGTGCCCTCTCGTCCTGCTTGCTCCCACCATAGGGAAGACCCTCTCCACATCCACCCCATCTTGTCCTTTCAACTTTCAGTAGGTGTTAATGTGATCCCCAATTCCTCCCCCCCCCCACCTGCATTCTTCTAAATTCCAATGAGTACAGGCCCAAAGCTGCCAAATGCTCCTCATATGTTAACTCCTTCTTTCCTGGAATCATCCTTGTGAACCTCCTCTGGACTCTCCCCAAGGACAACACATCCTTTTTGAGATATGGGGCCAATGCTGTTGACAATACTTCATGTCTAGAGTCCTATAATGCCTCAGCATCATCTCCTTGCTTTTATATTCTATTCCCCTTGAAATAAATGCCAACATTGCATTTGCCTTCTTTACCACAGATTCAACCTGTGAATTAACCTTCTGGGAGTCTTGCACGACGACTCCTAAGTCCCTCTGCACCTCTGATGTTTGAATCTTCTCCCCATTTAAATAATAGTCTGTACTATTGTTCCTTTTACCAAAATGAATTATCATACATTTCCCAACACCACTTCTGCCACTTTTTTTCCCACTCTTTCAATTTGTCTAAGTCCTGTTGCAATTGAATTGCTTCCTCAGCACTACCTGCCCCTCCATCTATCTTTGTATCATCTGCAAACTTTGCCACAAAGTCATCAATTCCATTATCTAAATCGTTGACAAACAATGTGAAAAGCAGCGGGCCCATACAGACCTGTGAGAAACACCACTAATCACCGGCAGCCAACTTGAAAAGGCTCTTTTTATTCCCACTCGTGTCTCCCGCCAGTCAGCCATTCCTCTACCCATACTAGTTTCTTTCCTGTAACACCATAGGATTTTATCTTGTCGAGCACCTTATCAGCTACCTTCTGAAAATCTAAGTAAATGACATCCACTGCCTCTCCTTTGTCTACCCTGCTTGTTACTCTCTTGAAGAATTCTAACAGATTTTTCAGGCAAGATCTCCCTTTACAGAAAACATGACTTTGACTTATTTTACTATTAGACTCCAAGTACCTCGAAACCCCATCCTTAATAATAGACTCCAATGCTTTCCCAATTACTAAGGTTAGGCTAACTGGCCTATAATTTCCTTTCTTTTGCCTTCCTCCCTTCTCAAAGAGTGGAGTGACATTTGCAATCTTCCAGTCCTCCGAGACCACGGCAGAATCAAGAATCAATGTTCCCCTTAAACTTCTCACCTTTCACCCTGAACCCATGACCTCCAGTTGTAGTCCTACCCAACTTCAGTGGAAAAAGCCTGCTTGTATTTACCCTATCTATACTCTCATAACTTTGCATGCCTCTTTCAAATCTCCTCTCAATCTTCTACATTCCAAGGAATACAGTCCTCACCTATTCAATCTCTCATTATAATTCAGGTTCTCCAGGCCAGGCAGCTTCCCTGTAAATTTTATTTACATCTTTCCCGTAGGTAGGTGACCAAAACTGCACACAGTACTCCAAAGTAGGTCCTATACAACATCGACATAACATCCCATATTCTGTATTCAATACTATGAAGGCCAATGTGTCAGAAGCATTCTTTGCACTGTACTGTACATCTCTGTCCACTCTTTATTTGCCCTTGAAACAGCAAGATCTTTTCACAGAAAAGTGATCTCATTAAAAATTCTGAAGAAAGCTTCCATTTTGGGTGATATTTGAGAAGTTGTTTAGCTCGCTGCATGGCTGTGTATACAGGCACAGCGAGGGCAGTAGAGTCAGTGTGTTTGATACTCGGCCATACCAGGTTTTGTGAATTAGCTGTCCACAGGATATTTTAATAGTAGCTCCATTTCTGCTATTTGCCTTAAATAACAACAATGAGAGTCACTGAGAACTCTGCGATCCAGATGCAGTGTAAAGATTAAAGATTTAAATGCTAGCTTTATTTGTACATTGAATCATCAAACTTACAGTCAATGTATCATTTTGAACATCAGTCCCAGGTTGTGCTGGGGACAGCCTGGAAGTGTCTCCATGATCCCAGCACCAACATAGCATGCCAACAACTTACTAATCTTCACCTTACATCTTTAGAACATGGGAGGCAACCAGAGCACCAGGAAGAAACCCATGCTCTCATGGGGAGAACATACAAATTTCGTACAGCCAGTGGCAGGAATTGAACATGATTCACTGACGCTGTGAAATGTTGTGCTAACTGCTATGCCCATAACACATACTAGTGTAACCTCTGATATCTGCTGTTGCTCACTCTGTTGTGCACCAGATGAAGGGTCTTGGTCTGAAACATTAACTGTTTAGTCTCCTCCATAGATGCCGCCTGACCTGCTGAGTTCCTCCAGAATTTTGTGTGTGTTGCCCTGGATTTCCAGTATCTGCAGATTTTCTTGTGCTTATGATTTATTGTTAACAGCTCTCTGACTGCTCAGGAACTAGGACTCCACTGAGTATATGGCCGGAAAATGTTCTTATCTGAGCTGAATAAAATACATTCAAGTTTGCAACACACACTAAGTGCTGGAAGAACTCAGTAGGTCAGGCAGCATATATGGAAAAGAGTAACCAGTCCACGTTTCGGGCTGAGACCACTCTTCAGGACTGAACAGGAAGGAGGAAGGTCCCAGAATAAAGAGGTGGGGGGAAGGAAAGAGGATACCTGGAAGGTGATAGGTGAGGCCAGGTGGTTGGGAAAGGTCAAGTGCTGGAGAGCAAGGAATCTGATAGGAGAGGGAAGTGGACTATAGTAGAATGGAAAGGAGGAGGTGACCCAGGGGAAAGTAATAAGCAGGTGAGAAGAAGTAAAAATATAAGGTGTTGCTCCTCAATCCTCAGGGTGGCCACATCTTTTCACAAGGGGAGGCAATGGATTGTCCTGTTGGAATGGGAATTAAAATATTTGGCCACCGGGAAGTCCTGCTTATGGCAAATGATGCGGAGGTGTCCAACAAAGCAGTCCCCCAATTTATGACAGGTCTCGCCAGTGCAGAGGAGGCCATAGTGAGTGCACCGGACACAATAAACAACCTCAGCAAATTTCCCATAGAGCAAAGGGGCCACAAGTCCCAGTGATGGCAGAGTCAAGAGGGCTTGTGACCACCCCAAGATCACCAGGATCAGAGGCCCAAAGGTCAAACACAGCAAGGTCTGGAGGGCAAAGCCAAAAGTCGAAGCCTGAAGGCTGAAGATTGAGCGTAGAGGCATGGAGAAATCACGAGGGCATGACAAAATCATGAGGGCCAGGTCACCTGAGCCTGCATGTGTCCAAGAATGGAGGCATAAAGGTTAAGAACATGATCAACGTCCCAGGGGTGAAGTCGAAATTTGTAAGTCCAAATGTCTGTGAGTCTGAAAGTCCACAAGCAAGAACTAAAGGCCCAGAGGTGGCCTGTCCCAGGGTTGGGTGTCATTCTGCGTGGGTGGGATGGGAAAGAGATGTTTTGTTGTTGTTGCTGTTGTTTGTGATGTTCAGCCAAGTATTGTGAACACACTGGAGTGTGTATTGGCACTTGTGGGCTGTGTCCAGCACGAGATGTGCTGGTTGTTCATGCAAACGACACATCTCACTGTATGTTTCGACGTGCTTGTGATAAATGACTGAATCTGAATGTGAATCTCAACCTCAGTTACTATCCCCATGAGTCGTAGCCCTTGGAAAATCTGTTATGTGCTCAGTAATTGTGAGGGAAGTCAGAGATTAACAGTGATGACTGCAGATTATTTCCCTTCAAACTCGTTTGATTTTTCATTTGTATAATGTAACATTGTTGATACAGAGGCTCTTGGTGTGTTCACTCTATTCTGTGGAACCCAGAGAAGCCAGAATGGAAAATGGATACAGTAATCAGATTTTTTTTATTAATCAGCTACCACAGAGATGGGTTGAGGTGGATCTGATGAATGGCTCTCTGGCAAACCAAGCAATATTATCTTTTGCAATTGACACTGATGTTGATTGATAGTTGAAGGGTGCATTTGGTGAGTTCTATAAGTGCCAGGTTTCACCCACCATCAACTTTCATAGAGTCATAGAGCATTACAGCACAGAAACAGGTCCTTTCCCCCCACCTAGTCCATGCTGAACTGTTCTACCTAGTCTCATCAGTCTGCACCTGGACCATAACCCTCTCTGCCCCTCTCGTCCATGTATCTATCCAAATTTCTGTTAAATGTTGAAATCAGACCTACATCCGTCACTTCTACTGGCAGCTCGTTCCACACTCTCATTACCCTCTGAGTGAAGAAGTTCCCTTTCATGTTCCTATTAAATATTTCACACTTCATCCAAAACCTATGACACTCGTCTCACTCAACCTCAGTGTTAAAAGCCTACTTGCATTTACCCTATCTATATCCCTCATAATTTTGTATACTTCTATCAAATTTCCCCTCATTCTCCTACATTCTACGAATGAAGTCCTAACGTATTCAACCTTTCCCTATAACTCACGTCTTCAAGTCCTGGTAATATCCTTGCAAATTTTTTCTGCACTCTTTCAATCTTATTGACATCTTTCCTGCAGGCAGGTGAACCGAACTGCATCCAACACTGAAAATTAGGCCTCACTGATGTCTTACACCAACTCAAAATAACATTCCAGCTCCTGAAATCAATACTTTGACTTATGAGTCCCAAGGTGTTTACCCACTGGCACTCGTTACAATCCTATCTATTTGTGACACCATTTTCAAGAAAGGTCAGAAGTTTCAGGAATATCAGTGTGAATGAACCGATTTACAGGTGCAAGGTGAAAAGTTTAAGGGGAACGTGAGGGGGAACCTTCACTCAGAGGATTGTGAGAGTGTGGAATGAGCTGCCAGTGTAAGAGGTGCATACGAGCTTGACTTCAACGTTTAGGAGAAGTGTGGATGGGTACAGGGGTAGTGCAGGCTGATGGGAGCAAGCAATTTAAATGGTTTGGCATGGACTAGTTGGGCCAAAGGGCCTGTTTCAGTGCTGTACCTTTCTATGACTCTAACTTCATTCCTTCCAGCGATTGTTGTTGGCTGGCTGAGAGCCTGTAGTAAATGCGATCAGCAGGCATTTCAGTCTGACAATCTACAATCACCTGGAAGTTAGCATCTAGTGAATGGGTGGGTGGATGGCTCCAGCTCCTGTCTTTAAAATTTTACTTATTTATTTAGAAATACAGTGCAGTACAGACCCTTCCAGCCCAACGAACCCAGCCACCCAGCAACCCACCGTTTTAATCCTAGCCTAATCATGGGACAATTTACAATGAACAAATAACCTACCAGCTGGTACATCTTTGGACTGTGGGAGGAAACCGGAGCACCGGGAGGAAATCCACAAAACCACAGGGAGAATGTACAAATGACATTGGAATTGAACCCCGAACACCAATGCCCAAGCTGTAACAGCATCGCTTTAACTGCTCAGCTGCCGTGTCGCCAAAAATAATCACAGAGTCATCGGAGTCAAAAGTCAAGGTAAATTTATGATCAAAGTTTGTATGCAGGATGTACTACTTTGAGATTCTTTCACTGAGTAATACAGCACAGAAACAGGCATCTCTGGATACAGCATCCTCCCTGTTCGTCCCAGTTGCCCACGTTCAGCCTATGAGCCTCCAAGCCCATTCTCCCCATGTACCAATCAAAATGCCTCATCAGTGTCAGAAATGTACCCATCTCCACTGCTTCTTCTGGCAGCTCATTTCAGTTACTCACTAGCCTCTGTATGAAGAAGTTATCTCTCACATCTCACTTCAATCTCTCCTCTCTGATCTTGTCTCTGTATCCTCTAGCTTGAACTCCCCAATCCAGGGACCTTAACCATACCCTTCCTTCATGATTGTATAAACATCTGTGAGGTTACTCTCAGTCTCCTGTGCTCCAGGGAATAAAGATACAGCACGGCCAACCTCTTCCTTAAATTCAGGCCCTCTCCCTATGACTCAGACCCTCTCCCTATCTCAGGTCCTCTCCCAATCTCTCCTTATAACTCAGGCTGTCTAGTCCAGGCAGCATCCTTGTCAATCTCCTCTGCACTCTCTGCAGCTTTTCAATGTCTTTCCAAAACTGTACATTATACTCAAGATCGCCCTCACCAATGACTTGTGTCACTGCCACATGATGTCCCTTTCCTAAGCTTGATGCCATGTTGGTTGAAAGTGTAAAAGACGCATTTCACTGCACATGTTATAATTAAATCAGAATCTTTATCTGACTGATGAAGGCCTGCATGCTAAACATCTCCTTCACACCCTGCTTTCTGCGAACTTGTACACCCAGTATCCTCTGATCCACAACATGCGCCAATGCTATGCCATTCAAAATTCAAAAGTTCAATGTTCAAATTCTCCTCTCCTATGAGATTCCATCTTCTCCAACCCTTGACCTTTCCCACCCATCTGGCTTCACCTATCACCTTGCAGCTAGCCTCCATTCCTTACCCCCCACCTCTTCATTCTGACATCATCCTCCTTCCTCCTCAGTCGTGAAGAAGGGTCTTGGCCTGAAATTTCGATTGTTTTTTAAATTTCCATAGATGCTGCCTGACCTGCTGAGTTACAGCATTTTACGTGTGTCACCTTGGAATTCCAGCATTTGCACAATTTCTCATGTTTAAGTAAAATTATTATCAAAATACCTATACATCACTGAATTCTACCTTGAGATTTATTGTCTTGTGGGCAATCACAGTAGACACAAAGAAAGACAACAGAATCAATGAAAAACTGCACAAAAGCAAGGATGGATAAACAAAGGAGGACAAGTTGTGCAAATACAAAAAAAAACAAGAAGTTAATAAAACTGTGAATGTGAGTTGTAGAGACCTTGAAAGTGAGTCTATAGGTTTAGGAATCAGTTCAGAGTTGAAGCGAGTGAAGTTATCCATGCTGGTTCAGGAACCTGATGGTTATGGGGTAAAAACTATTCTTGAACCTAGATGTATGGGATCTGAGGCTCCTGGTATCTCCTGATCCAACATGGGGTTGAATGTCCTGAGGGGTGGCAACATACCCTCTTGATTTCAGAGGGAAACCAAGCATGAATAGGAAGATTGTCCCATGACATCTCCTGTCAGAAAATTACAGATGTGAGTATGAAGAATGTGCACACGATTTCACTATGAATAGTAAATTGAGAACATTTCCCACACCCGTAAGTTATCTTATTAATGGAAAAGACTTACACTTGGGATAAGGAGGCCGTCATGCCATTCAATTCTGATTTTAATGCAACTGGGGATTTTTTTTTTAAATAAGGCTCATTATTTATAACATATTTTGAAAATGAAGTCTCCTGGTAGTCTGATTGGAGAAGTGCCCAGTCCTTTTATTTTCCTCGAGGTGGGAAGAATTTGTAATTATAATTGACAGCCTGGCTGAGTCAAAGTATTTGGCTCCTGGAGAATGAGACAACAGCTGCAGAGATGATCACTTTCCAGACCGGTATGATTACCGTCTTTCCTTTATTTATGTGTTGTTGGTGCCCCTAACAAGGGACACGTTTATTGCCTGTCTAAATTTGGTCAGCATCTCGATCTCTGCAGTGCATGTGGTGATGGTTTTCCAATATTGTTGGTTGATGGAGGACAGAGTATTGTAGAGCACAATGTACCTGCCATGGCATCTCCTGTATTTGATAAAGTGGCCACTAAGTGAACATTCATGGTTTTCTGCTATAGCCCATCCACTTTGAAATTCAACTTGTGTGTTCAGAGATGCTCTTCTGCACACCACTGTTGTAATATGTGGTTATTTGAATTACTGGCAGCTTCCTGTCAGCTTGAACCAGTCTGGTCATTCTCCTCTGACCTCTCTCATTGACAAGGCGTTTTCACCCTTAGAACTACTGCTCACTGCATTTTTGTTTTGTTTTTCGCAGCATTCTCTGTGAAGTAAAGAGACTATCATGTGTGAAAATCCCAGGATATCAGCAGTTTCTGAGATACTCAAACTACCCTGTCTGGCAACAACAATCATCTTTCCAGGGCAAAAGTCACGTCGATCACATTTCTTCCCCATTCTGATGTTTGGTCTGAACAACAACTGAACCTCTTGACCACGTCTGCAAGCTTTTATGCATTGAATTGCTGCCAAGTGATTGGCTGAATAGATTCTGCATTGACGAGCTATACAGGTGTACCTGATAAAGTGGCCACTGACAGGTCCTTTGGCTCACGATGTTGCCAACCTTTTACCCTACGCTAAGATCAGTCTAATCTCTGTCCTCTCACATGGGCCTCCATTTTTCTATTATCCATGTTCCTATCCAAGAGTCTCTTAAATGTCCCTAATGTATCTGCCTCTACTATCATTCCTGGTAGTGTCTTCCCCACACTCTCTGTATAAAAAAAAACTTACCTCAGACATCCCTACTAAATCTTCCTCCACTCACCTTAAATGCCACCCTGAGTAAAACGCACTGGCTGTGCATGCTATCTGTGTACTCGTGTACCACTCTATCAACTCAGATTGTAAACCCATAACAGTAACTGTCAGTCTCCCCTTTCACTGTGAAAGTGGGTGATGCCTCTCTGTCTCTTGTTGGTGAAAGAAATAGAGAGTCTGTGGCAAGTCGAACTGTCAGGTAAACAATTGTTTTTGTTGATTGCCGACCTGATCTCTCTTGGGGTGCTTTGCTGTTGTTTGGTGGGTGGTGGGCACAGAGGGTTTTTCTGAAACTATTGGGGGGAGATTGATGTGTTGATGCTGTGGCTGCTTGTGTGGTGCGGGGGGGGGGGGGGGAAAGACGGTTTTGGGTTCTAAAATTTTCCTGTTTTGTGTGAGTGTATACTGTATACATTCTGATAACAAACAGACAGCCTGAGTTAAAAAGAGATTTTTAATCCACAGTGCCCAGTATTTTTTTTTACTCTTCCAGTAAGTGTCTAAAGTATTCTCAAAGTTACCATCACCTCTTATCACCCCCCCCCCCCCCACCCCACCCCCTTTGCCAGCTCAGGCTCTGTGTTCTGTTAAACAAAAACTCACAAGTCAGTGCTTCTGGTCTCTTTTTATTTATGTTATTGGAACCCTTTATAATTTTAATCATCTCAATTAAAATCACTCTAACTTCAAAGGTTCAAAGAAGTACAACCCCTTTGGTCAAACCTTAGTAGAATGAGCACATAAAAACGGAGTCTTTTTTGATACAAATGCTAATGCTGGTTTCCATCATTCACCTGTTCATTGTGTGCCGTGCCATATGACATGGCTGAATATGGGCCCTGACCATGATTGCTCTTGGGAAGTTTTTCTACAGAAGTGGTTTGCCATTGCTTTCTTCTGGGCAGAGCCTTTACAAGCCAAGTAACCCCAGCCACTGTCCATACTCTTCAGAGGTTGCCTGCCTGGTGTCAGTGGTCGCATAACCAGGATTTGTGATATGCACCGGCTGCTCAAACAACCATCCACCACCTGCTCCCTGGCTTCATGTGACCCTGACCGGGGTGGGGAGGGGCTAAGCAGGTGCTATACCTTACCTGCCGAAAGGTGAGCTGCAGGCTAGCAGAAGGAAGGAGCACCTTATACCTCCTTTGGTAGAGACGTATCTCCACCCTGCCAACCCATTTCCGGTTTCCTTGCTTGACTTAATTAACAATAGCTATTAATTGTCCAGACTTGCTGTGCTGACCAGAGAGCCACAAACTGATACTGGACATCTGATGCACCATCAATAACTCTCGGAGACGTGAGGCGAGATATAGGCTTTTATTGGCTGGAAGAAAGAACAAGCAGCAGGAGACCACCACACAACATCCTGGAGACTGAGGCCGGGGCTGTGCCTCCAATCGCCTTTATACCGGGGTCCGTGGGAGGATCCACAGAAGCAGTCAGCGGGGTGGGGGGGGGGGGGGCATGTCCAGACAGGTATATGTAGTTCACCACAACATCAGACGGTGCGTGGATTATATTTTGCTTTGGAAGCACTGGGTCTTTGTTCCTTGGAATGAAGGAAACTCAGAAACACCAATGCCCAGGAACAGAATAAACTACTTAACGTGGTGGTCACAGCCAGTCCATCACAGGTAAATCCCTCCCCACCAGTGAGCATGGAGTACTGCCACATCACAGCTGCATCCATTATCAAAGACCCCCTCCATCCAGGGCATGCCCTTTCCTCATAGTCAAAATATTCATAATAATTTGGAACACTCAGTAAGTTTATGATCAATAAATAAATAATTTCTGACACCAGTTCACTCTAAAACTGCAGCATGTTAGTATCTTATTTACATTAAAAATTACTTTCTCTTCAATTGAGAGATGCTTTGAGTTTGAGGAAGTTACTACCCTGCAACAGCCCAGTCAATCAGAGGCAAAGCCCTCCCCACCACTGAGCACATTTAGTTGGACTGGTACCACAAGAAAACAGCATCCATCATCAAGGGCCCCCACCATCCAGGCCAGGCTCCCTTCTCACTACTACCATCAGGAAGAAGGCACAGATGCTTGGGTCCCACCCAACCAGGTTCAGGAGAAATCATTACCCAGATATCAGGCTCCTGAACTGGTGTGGATACCTTCACTCACTTCACCGCTGGACTGATTTTATGACCTCCAGGCTCACTTTCAACTCGTGTCCTCTGTTTTGTTTTTATTTATATGGTTTATAATCTTTTGTACATTGGTTGCTGGTCAGGCTTTATCATGTGCAGTTATTTCGTAAATTCTATTGCAGTTCTTCATTTTTTCTTGTAAATGCCTGCAAGCAAATGAATTTCAAGGTGGCATACAAGTACTTTGATAATAAATTTACTTGGAACCTGATAGAAATGTTGGAACTTATGAGAGACACTAATAAGAGGTGGATGGTAACAGTTTTCTTCCTAGGGTAGGAGAGACCAAACTAAGGGGCTGTAGATTCCGAATGTGAGGTGATAGATTTAAAAGGGGTCCGAGGGACAACCTTTTCACACAGAGGGTGGTAAATAAATGGAATGAGTTGCCAGAAGAAGTGGCTGGAACAGATATAATAACATCATGTAAGAAGCACGTAGATAAGTGGGCCTGTACTGAAGATTTAGAAGATTCAGAATCTTCTAAATTCTGCTGGTGTTCAGAAGAATAAATGGGGATCCACTGACACCTATAAAATTTTGAAAGGCTAGACAGAGTGGATGTTTCCTATAGTAGGGGAATTTATGACCAGAGGGCACCGCCTCAGAATAGAGGGACATTCATTTAGAACAGGTATGTGGAAGAATTTCTTTAGCCAGAGAATGGTGAATCTGTGGAATTCATTGGCACAGATGGTTGTGGAGGCCAAGTCATTGGGTATATTTAAACAGGAGATTGATAGGTTCTTAATTAATCAGGGTGTCAAAGGTTATAGGGAGCAGGCAGGAGAATGGGATTGAGAGAGAGATAATAAATCAGCCATGATGGAATAGTGGAGCAGATTTGATCTGCTGAATGGACTAATTCTGCTCCTATGGTCAGGGCTGAGAGGGATGTGGGCCAAATGCAGAAAATTAGGATTAGCCGGGTGGATACTATTAATTTTTCAGGCCCATGTCTATGTTGTATTGCTCTTTGACCTTATGACTCTTGTCTGGCAATAGTGGAGCAGAGGCTTAGAAACCCAACGTATTCCATAAATGGAAAAGAATAAACAGTCGACATTTCTGACAGAGACCTTTCACCTGGAATCTGCCCAAAATAATTTGTTGTCTTTTGTACATTGGATATCCCACTTTTGTATGCAGCTCCTCATTGATCCTATTGCATTTCTTTACACATACCGTGAATGCTCACAAGAAAATGAATCTCAGGGTAGTATATAATGACATATATGTATGTACTCAGATAATAAATTTGGATATCCCTGTATTTATCTGTTATCTGTTTCAGCTAAAGAACAATGGATTACATAATTCGCTAATGACAGCTTTGTCAGAACTATTGAGGCTTTGGGCTCTCAGGCATATTCTGAAGAAATGATGAGAAGTTCAACAATAATTTATGCCACTTAAATTAACTTCAGTCTTGATCTATCTTGACTTTATTTCAAACGATACACAAAATTTGCTGCAGTTTCTTCTGCCAGGTGTTGTTTGACACAGTTAAGATGACAAATGATCCAGTAGAGGAACAAAGGCTTCGACAGATACAAGACCCTAACAAAAGAGAACAGGCTTCATTGTTTAACCAGTTACTCGCTTGTTGCTTCATGCTGATAGGAAAGGGATACAAAGCAACTTCAATCACTGGAGATTTAATTTGCTATTTCCATTGTGGACAATGTTGACATCCTTTCAGCTTGACTGTTTCCAACCTTCAGCATCTCCATGCTTTAATTTGGCAATGTTTCCTGTCTCTGTGGTTGCTTTAAGTAATTATCTTAATATAACATAGTACAGCACAGGAACAGGCCCTTCACTCCACAGTGTTGTGTCAAACTAACTAAATTAGTAATCAAATGGGCAACTAATCTCTTCTGCTGACACAATGTCCATATCCTTCCAGTTCCGTTATATTCATGTGCCTATCGAAACATCTCTTTAGCCAGTGAGTGGTGAGTTTGTGGAACTCATTGTCACAGACGGCTGTGGAAGCCAAGTCTGAAAGTATATTTATGGCAGAGGTTGATAGATTTTTCAGTGGTATGGGTATTTATCAGGGATATGGGGAGAAGGCAGGAGGTTGGGTCTAAGAGGAAAAATAGATCAGCCATGAACAGCAGAGCAAACTTGATGGGCCAAATGGCCTAACTTTACTACTGTATCTTATGGTCTTATGGTCTCTTAAAAGTCTCTAATGTATCTGCCTCTACCACCACTCCAGGAAGCACATTCAGGGACCCACCACTCTGTTAAAAACTTGCCCTTTACATCTCCTTTGAAATTACCTCCACTCACATTAAATACATGCTCTCTAGTATTAAACATTTCAACTCTTGGAAAAAGAAACCATCTGTCTTCCTTATCTATGCCCCTCGTCATCTTATAAATCTCTATCAGATCTCCACTCAGCCTTCATCACTCCAGAGAAAACAACCCAGGGTTATCCAACCTCTTTTCATAGAACACGCCCTCTAATCCAGGCAACATCCTGGTAAAGCTCTTCTGCACCCTCTCCGAAGCCTCAACATCCTTCCTATATTGGGGCGACCAGAGCTGTATGCCAAGTCAAGTCAAGTCACTTTTTATTGTCATTTCGACCGTAACTGCTGGTACAGTACATGGTAAAAACGAGGCAACGTTTTTCAGGACCATGGTGCTACATGAAACAATACAAAAACTACACTGAACTACGTAAACCAACACAAAAACTACACCGGCCTACAGACCTAACCAGAACTGCATACAGTACACAGAACAGTGCAGGCATTACAATAAATAATAAACAAGGCAATAGGCACAGCAGAGGGCAGTAGCTTGGTAGTCCGATGGCTTGGGGGAAAATCTGTTGCATAAATGAACAGCTGAATGGTGGCATCCAGGATTCTGTCCGTTCCTGTACTCTCGCTGAGTATTTTGTTGCCACAGATGTAGTCCAATTTAATGTCCATTGGAGAGCAGAATGGACGGGAGAGCCGGCCGGCTAGGACTTGCTTTTTTCCTGGCACGGACTCCTGCCCGCTCGCCTCACTTCCACATCCTCGCACACCGTTTACGATGTCCCCACCTCTGGCCACCGGCATCAGGCAACTCCGAGGACTGCAGGCCCAATTCCCCCAGCAAGCCGAGGTCACGCAATCCAACCAGCAGATTTTCATGAAAGTTTGTTTTTGGGCGATCTCTGTATTGTAACAGTAACTGGCAATGGTAGATAGTTGCTCTGTTATCCATTGCCCTAAACCCTAATTGTGCCTTAAAATTAAATTTAAAAACTAAACTAAAGTAGCACCAGATCCGAAAGGCCGCTGCTGTCATGTGCCACACATTTGGGTTAGGGCCAGAGTGCAGCCTAACTAGAGATTTATAAATCTGCAATATAACTTCTTGAATTTTGAACTCAGTGTCTCGACTAATAAAGGCATGCATGTCATATACTTTCTTAACCACCCTATCAACCTGCGTAGCCACTTTCAGAGAGCTATGAACTTGGACCACAAGATCCCTCTGCTCAACAACACTTTTAGGATCTTTCCTGTAACGTTGTACTGTCTCTTCACATTAATATCATTGGCTAAGAAAATCGTACACTAGGTAAAAGGAATTCAAAGTTCAAAGTAAATTTATTATCAAAGTACATATATGTCACCATATACAAACCTGAGATTCATTTTCTTGAGGGTAATCATGGTAAATATATACAAGAAACACAATAGAATCAATGAAAGACCATTCCCAACCGGTGGGCAACGTCCAATATGGAAAAAAAACTATGCAATTACAAAACGGAAAAGAAAAAAAACAAACAATAATTATCAAGAATCTGAGATGAAGAGTCCTTGAAAATAAGTCCAGTTCAGTGGGAACATTTCAGTGATAGGGCAAGTGAGATTGAGTGAAGTTATCCATTCTGGTTCAAGAGCTTAATGTTTGAGGGGCAATAACTGTTCCTGAACCTGGTGGTGTGGGACCTGAAGCTCCTGTGCCTTCCTCCTGATGGCAGTAGTGAGAAGAGAGCGTGGCCTGGCTTGATGATGGATGCTGCTTTCCTGTGACAGCTCTCCGTGTACATGTGCTCAGTGGTGCTGGAATTAGTTATAAAGTGAGTTCTTCATTTACATCACTTCAGAGTTAATTACATTTACTAACTTCGTGGCTTCAATTTCTGGCGGCCTTGCAACCGAACCACTCATTGATCCCACACCAGCCCTGTATGGAACCACTTTGTCATTGCAGTGAGAAACCCATTAGTCAGCAATGCTTTTTACAGGCTCAGACATAATTGAGGCTTACAGAAAGGCCATTGGGAATGGAAGAATGCTGTGTGCGCAAGTAGATTGTTAGTAAAACCTGGACCTTTGTTCAGATCACCATATGTAGGCAAAATGATAGTTAATGAATCTTGCTTTATTTTTATTTAGAGATACAGCGCTGAACAGGCCCTTTTGACCCAATGAGTTCTGCCATCCAGCAACCTCCGATTTAACCCAGCCTTATCACAGGACAATTTACAACGACCAATTAACCTACTAACCGATACGTCTTTGGACTGTGGGAGGACACTGGAGCACCCACAGGAAACCCTCGCACGCACCTGGGAAAAACACATGTTTCTTACAGAAGACGCCGAATTGAACACCGAACTCCAAAGCCCCAAAATGCAATAATGGTGCCCCCCATGCTGCCATGGGACCCAAGGGGATCATGGAAAGAATATTGTTGGCATGGAGAGAGTGTGATTATGTACAATACTCCAAGATCTAAGGAGTTGTAGAACAGAGTCAGAATCGGAATCAGAATCAGGTTTAATATCACTGGCATTTGTCATGAAATTTGGTGTTTTGCAGCAGCAGTACAGCGCTGCTAAAATGTACTACAAATTACAGTAAGAAATATATTATTTAGATAATAAGTCATTATATAGTACTATACAAATGTCTTAGCCATATAGTGTATATATAGTGCCTAAGACTTTTGCATAGTTCTGTAGTAATTTTATGGATTGCTTTGTACTGCTGCTGCTGCAAAAATAAATAAATTTCATGAGCTATGTGAATAATGATAAATCTGATTCTGATATGGGTCACTATTGTGGGCTGAGAAAGGGAAGGGAGCAGGCAGAGAGTTCATGGTTGGGAAAAGGAGATGGGAGAGGGGTGGAAGCAGGAAGCACCAGAGAGGCATTCTGTGATGATCCGTAAACCAGTTGTTTGGTGTTTCAGGGTTGGGCGAGTCTGCACCTGCACCAGTCCTCCTTCCTGACACTTGCCCTTTGTGCCCCCCACCCCCGATTTACAAACTCACTCTGTTCCACGTTGACAAATACAGTACCTAAGACTTCTGCACGGTCTTGTCCATGTCCACAATGTCCAGCAGAAGCTTTCCTCTGGGTGCTCCACTTTCCTCCCACGTACAGAGAAAAAAGAAGCAAAGTACAGGCCCTTCAATCTACTCTATGATCAATCTAATCCTTCCCTGCCACATAACCCTCCATTTTTCTTTCATCCATGTGCCTATCTAAGAGTCTCATAAATGTCTTTAATGTATCTGCCTCTACCATCACCCCTGTGGCACACTTCACACACCCACCACTCTGTGTAAAAAATTTACTCTGATAGCACCCCTATACTTTCCTCCAATTACGTTAAAGTTAAGCCCTTTTGTAATAGCGACTTCCACCCTGGAACAAGAGTCTCTGGTTGTCCACTAGATCTATGCCTCTTATCATCTTATACATGTCTAGGTAGATATGAGGCTTCTATTCTTTGAATTAGAGGAAAGTTTGAAATTGAGAAGATACTGGAAAGAATTAGCAGAGCTAATCGAGGAAAATTGGCCATTGAAAAGATCAAGTACTGGGGATAATTGTTTAAAAACCACTACAAAATGAGAATTAGAGGATGGAACTGAAATAGCTTTAAGGGACAGACTTATCGAAAAAGTTAACAATGAGGAACATTATCGTGGAGAACACGAATGGGCTGTGGAGATTCAATATTTTTCTGGAGAAAAGTGTGTCTTAAGGGCATGTGAGAAGATGAACAAGCTGCTGAAAAGGTCTAGTTTAATATCTCCCTCCTAACATATACTTTTCCTTGTGATGATGCGTGCTCAACATGCTCTCATACGTCAATCCAAAACAGCCAATCAATACCCTGCATTTTCCAACACAGTGTGTCCTACATGCACAGCAGAAACGGCCATCTCCCCCCATGAAGAAAGAAAGAAAGATTTGTCACATGTAAATCAAAACATACAGCAAAATGCATTGTTTGCGTGAACAAACAACACAATCTGAAGTTGTGCTGGCACAATGTCACCATATTTTTGGCACCAACATAGCATGTTCACAATTTATTAACCCTAACCTGTACATCTTTAGAATATGGGAGGAACCTGGAGCACCCATGGGAAACCCACATGGTCACAGAACATACAAATTCCTTACAGATGGCACTGGGAATTAAAAGGTTCAAAGTAAAGTTATAATTAAAGTATATACATGTCATCATGTACAACCCCAGATTCGTTTTCTTCTGGGTATACTCAATAAATCTATTGAATAATAACCATAAAAAAATCATGAAAGACTGACCAACTAGGATTTTCAACCAGAACACAGAAGACAACAAACTGTGCAAATACAAAATGAAGAAATAATAAAAATAAATAAATAAACAATAAATATCAAGAACGTGAGATGAAGGGTCCTTGAAAGTGAGTCCAAAGGTTGTAGGAAAATTTCAATGATGGCCCGAGTGAAGTTTCCCCTCTGGTTCCAGAGTCAGATGGTTGAGGCTCTTGAAGTAAACTGTCAGTACCTCCAGTAAAACATTGTCTTTTTGTGTGTTTCCCCATAGCTGTCAGTCTGTGGTTTTGTATTGCCATGTCCTCCTGTCCCCACTCCTGCTCTACTCCGGCCCCTGTATTACTGAGTACTCCGTCTCTCATCTGTACCTGTATTGCTGCCACCCACATCTCACTGTGCTCCACCTATCATCTGCCTCTCTGTTTATTGCTCAGTGTCTTTCTGTCCTGTGTTTTCACCTGTTTGTTGCCAAATTGTGCCAGTGAGTTTTCCGGAGCCTTTCCGGCATTTATATCCATACTCTGTCCAACTGAATATTGACTCTGCCTGTTCCCCGATTCTGGTTTTTGGATTTCTCTGGATGTTTTGATCTCTCCCTGAACTTTGGCACTGACTTTGTTTGCACCTTGGAATTTGTTACTTAATTAATATCACTGTGTGCACGGTACTGGGTCTGCGACTGGATCCCTGCTCATGCGTCTTGACACAAACACTATCACCAGCACTGCAAGTGTTGAGTTGACTGTTATGCTACATGTAACCACCTGTGTTTAAATATATTGCAATGTATAATTTTGTCCACAATATTCTTTTATTAGATATATAGTTCATGAATACACAGCCTGAAAGAGACCCCAATGTGCATCCAAAAAAAACATCCAATGATGTCACCACCGAGAAGCCATCTGTTTGTGCAGAGCTGGTTCATTGATTGATGTTAGACAGAACACCATGACAAAGGACTTTAAGGGCTCAGCCTTATCTGTTACATGTACATTGAAACACTGATACATGCAGTGAAATGTGCGGAGATTTGATAGTGGTATACAAAATTAAAAGGGGTATACTGTATATAGGTAAATGCAAGCAGGCTTATACTACTGAGGTTGTGTAAGACTACTACTAGAGACTGTGGGTTAAGGGCGAACTGTAAAATGTTTAAGGGGAACTTCTTCAGAGTGTGGTGCAAGTGTGAAATGAGCTGCCAGCAGAAATGATGGATGCGGGTTCATTTGCAACATTTAAGAGCAAAGTCAAGATGGAACTAAACAACAACTCCTTTGCTTGCAACTGTGGAAACAGCTCTGTTTCAATCTTTGATATCTCTTTTTTGCCCTTTTCAGGGTTCTTTTGAAGACCCTGACCTGGAGTTACACCCTGACTTTGGTTCTTTCTGGGAGCGGGACCTGCTCTTAGGGTCTCACGACAGGTCGCTTTTTGATATCTCAAGGACGCGGCCTGGAAGACTAGCACTTATTCAAGATGCCGGAGTTTCGTGACTCTGGAGATGGGGTGATCAAGACGAGTGCCCGTGACCGAGGCGTCGCAGGAGAACATGGAACGTCGGGAGCAGTGGGTTAGCTGCTGGCTGTGTGTCCAGAGACCTGAGCTCTGGGGCCGCAGAGCTTAGAGAAAGTGACGCAACAGACTCTTAACATCGTAAACCAGTGAGTTGTTTGTTATATCTCCCTTCTCGCTGTGGAGCGGAGACACCTCTTTTTTGCTTATTAGGGAGTGAGAGAGCCTGTGGTATGTCGAGTTACCGGGTGAACGAGTAGTCTTTGGGTACTGCAAGTCTGTGTCTTTATTGATGCTTTGCTGCACGCTTGAGTGCTCGGTGGAGGGCATCGATGCTTTTTTTGCTGGTGAAGTAGGGGGGTGAGTGCTCGGTGCCTTGCTGCTATATACATATGGCAGGGGGGAGCGGGGGGGGTGCTTTGGGGTTCTAACATTTAACTGTCATTCATTCCTTGGGGCACTCCTCTGTTTTCATGGATGTTTGCGAAGATAAAGAATTTCAGGATGTATATTTTATGCATTTCTCTGACATTAAATGTTCCTACTGAAGTTTGGACTGGGACTTGGTATACAGAGTTATCGTAGATTGGACTAGACAGAATACAGGTCAGCATGGACTAGATGGGCTGAACGGCCAGTTTCTGTACTGTAGTGATTTGCGACTTCATGTTTGCATCAATGGTCAACACAGACTGAGGAAGTGCTGGGGATAGTGACATGCTCACAGCACCAGCTTGGCTTGCAGTGGCTTACTACCGATATACCTCTGAAGTGTATGTAGGAGGAAACCCACATGGTCATGGGGATAACATGCCAACTCCTCACAGACAGCAGCGGGAATTAAAACTGATTGCTGGCGTTTTAAAGCACTATGCTAACCACGATGTCACCGTGTTGTCCTCCAGCTCAACTTTAAGTTGTGTCTTGGAGCTTTTATCCTACTGGAAAGGATGGATAATTTTCAGTTTAGCAGTTTGTTTGAAAGACAGCACCACCAAGGGTGCAGCACCTTCTCAAAACTGCATTAAGCTATTAGAATAGATTATCTGCTCAGACAACATTTTCACACACGCAGACATCCACTAAACCTCTGCTGACATTTGTAGCTGAAAACCAGGTTAAACCTTTTAGCTGTTAAAAGCATGAGCTGCTCCCGTCTTTATCTGAAAGATTATATAATTAGCTCCTTTAGAAGAACCCACATACACATATAAACACACAGGCTCACACACACTCATACCACACTCAGACACAGAAAGAAAATAAGCGGTTTAACTTAAACAGTAAAATGTTATTGTATAAGTTAATGACTGGGAGAAAATGAAGGGTTACAGGCAGTAAAACCCCAGAATCCTCATTCCGATGTGTGTGTGTCTGTCCCCCTGTGTTTGTGAGCGTATGAAATGCGTCTGCCTCTGCGTGCTACGGTGTGTGTGTGTGTATGTGCGCAATGCAAGTGCGTGAATGTTAGTGTCTGTGTGTGTGTGTGTGTGTGTAATGTGAGTGTGTATGCCTGTGTGTGTCTCTATGTATGATGTGAGTGTAGGTGTGAGCGTGTGTTTCTCTGTATAATGTACATGTGACATGAGGCACAGTGTCAGCAATATAGAAAACTACAGGCCACAGGTTGACTGTAAGGAATGACAGGTGGAGGGTATTGGAGGTGGGAGGTTTTCACCCAGCAGGAACCTGGAATCTCGAGCGGACTGCCCAAGTGGGAGGTGAAGGCAACTACCCTCACAGTACTCTCGAGCCAGAGATGCTCCCTAGCTGAGCATCCAACTACCTGGGTAGTGAGGGTTATGCACCACATGCAGGAAAATGGGATGAATGCACGATGGTCTGTATAGACACCTGGGCTGGCATGGACTGTAATGTCTGACTCTAATTCGGGAACTAAAACTTGACATCTTTTTGGTTTGTGTTAAATTTATTCTCAAATACTGAGCAGAAGTATGGGTAAGAGAGAGAAACGACTTCCTCTAAAAGGGCTGTCTAAGACTAGCTGACAGTTTAAATATCAGAACTTGTCTTGATGGAAAATAGAACATAGAATAGAAAAGAGTGCAGGACTGTACAGGCCCTTCAGCCCATGACGTTCTGCTGTACTTTTAACCTACTCCTATCTAACCTTCCCTCCCACACATCATTCACGTGCCTATCTAAGAGTCGCTTAAATACTTCTAATGTATCTGCCTCTATCACCACTCCAGCAGTGTTCCACACACCCACCACTCTGTTTTTTTTTAAAAAAACTTCTAACATCATCCTTATACTTTCCTCCAGTCACCTTAAAATTAAGCCCTCGCCTATTGGCCAGTTTTGTCCTGGGAAAAAGTCTCTGGCCATCCACTCCATTAATGTCTCTTATCATCTTGTACACCTCTATCAAGCCACCTTTCATCCTCCTTTGCTCCAAAGAGAAAAGTTCAAAGTTTCCTCATAAAACACACTCTCTTATCCAGACAGCATCCAGGTGAATCTCCTCTGTTCCTCTAAAGCTATCAAATCCTTCCTCTTCTAAAGAGACCAGAATTGAACACATATTCAGTCCAACCAGAATTCTTTAGAGCTGCAGCATTACCTCAAGGCTCTTGAATTCAATCCCTTGTGTAATGAAGGCCAACACAGCATTGGCCTTCTTAGCCGCACTGTCGAGATGTGTGACAACTTTGAGGGATCTATCGAGGCGAACTCCAAGATCACTCTGTTCCTCCATTCTGTTCAGAAGGCTGCCGTTAACCCCACGTAGTGCATTTAAGTTTGACCTTCCAAAGTCAATCGCTTCACACTTTTCTGGATTGAATTTCATCTGACACAACTCAGCCCGGATCTCTGCATCCTGTCAATGTTCTGTTGTAACCTACTACAATTTTTACACTATCCACAACACCACTAACCTTAAGTAAGAAGTTATACTTAAGTGAGAAGTGGATAAGAATGAATACCCTGAATGAATATATCACTTTGGAGGACCTGCCTTGTTTCCTGCAGATAAATATAATTATGAAGAAAGAACAGCAGTGCCTCCTTCCTTAGAATTCTGCAAAGAATTGGCATGACACCTAAAACTTTGTCAAACTTCTATAGACGTGTAGTGGAGAATATATTGACTGGCTGCATCACAGCCTGGTATGGAAACACCAATGTTCTTGAATGGAAAATCCTACAAAATGTAACAGATATGACCCAGTCCATCACAGGTAAAGGCCTCCCCACGATGGAGCACATCTACATGAAATGTTGTCCCAGGAAAGCAGCATTCATCATCAGGGACATCCACCATCTAGGTCATGTTTTCTTCTCACTGTTGCCATCAGGAAGAAGGTTCAGGAGCCTCAAGACTCACACCACCAGCCTCAGGAACAATTAATACCCCTCAACCATCAGGCTCTTGAACCAAATAGGATAACTTCACTTGTCCCATCATTGAAATGTGCCCACAACCTAAGTTCTCACTTTCAAGGACTCTTTATCTCATGTTTTGAACATTTATTGCTTATTTATTTATTTAATATAATTATTTATTTCTTTTTGTATTTGCACAGTTCATTGTCCTTTGCTCAGTGGTTGAATGCCCAAGTCAGTGCGGTCTTTCATTGATTCTATTATGGTTATTATTTTATTATGGATTTATTGAGTTTGCCCTCAAGAAAATAAATCTCACTGTTGTATATGGTGATGTGACATACATGTGTTTTGATAATAAATTTATTTTGAACTTTGAACAAACAGGTTCCCATCACTAGGATAGCGACTTGTTCACTGTTTACCTTGCTGTACACGACATGCACTTTGAATTATATTTTATTAACTCTTTGTGGTGACGTTTTGTCTTATGTGCTGTGTGTAATAGATGTTTTGTGGGAGCACCATGGTCCAGAGGAATGTGGTTTTGTTTGGTTGTATACCATATATGTACAGTCAATAAATCTGAACTTGAAGTTAAAGACAATTGCCTCCAAACTCGAACAATATGTGATTATGAATGTGCAATTGATGTTCTGTGTTTGTTAACAAAAGGGATAAAGGGGTAAATGCAATGGTGGTTGTATAGTGCGGCCACAGATCTCATTGGAGAGTCGAACATATTCCCAATAGCATATTCCTACCCTGAACTGCAGTGTATAAAAATATAAATGACACTATGAAGAGGTTTTGAAGCATGTGTATAAAACAATCTCACATGAGCAGAATTAGGCCATTTGGCCCAACGAGTCTACTCCGCATTCCATCATGGCTGATTTATTATCTCTCTCAATCCCCTTCTCCTGCCTTCTCCATATAACCTTTGACACCCTGACTAATCAAAAACGTATCAATCTCCACAATAAAAATACACCTCTGCCTTAAATATACATAAAGACTTGGCCTCCACAACAGTCTGCAATAATCAATTCCACAAATTCACCACCATGCGGCTGAAGAAATTCCTCCTCATCTTTGTTCTAAAGGGATGTCCCTCTATTCTGACGCGGTGCCCTCTGGTTTTAGACTCACCCACTGTAAGAAACATCTTCTCCACATCCACTCTACCTAGGCCTTTCAATATCTGAAAACATAAGAACATAAGAAAAATAGGAGCAGGGGTAGGCCATCTGGCCCATCGAGCCCACTCAAAACCTATTTGATAGGTTTCAATGAAATGTCCCTTATTCCAGTGAGTACAGACCCAGAGCCATCAAGTGCTCCTCATGCATTAAACCTAGAATTATTCCTGGAATCATTGTGGTGAATGTAATGAACTGTGTGTTACATTGCACTGGAGTGATAGTTTGTTGAATAATGCATTGACAACTCTCTCCCTCTAAAATTATTATAGTGTTTTCATTTACAATGTATAAATAATCACAGTAGCATGGTGGTTACAGCTCGGGCGTCAGATTTCAGTGACCAATTTCAAAGTCACCTATAAGTATTTTGTATGATCTTCCCTGAAGTACACATGGCTTTCCTCTGGGTGCTCCAGGTTCCTCCCAAAGTCCATAACTGTACCAATTAGTAGGTTAATTGGTTCAATGGTTTAATTTAATATCAGAGAATGTACACTATACAACCTGAAATTCTTACTCTTCACAGACATCCTCAAAACAGAAAGAACCCAAAGAATGAATGACAGAAACGTTAGAAACCCCCTCCCTGTTCCCTTACACAAGTATCAACATCCCCCCCACCTGCTCCAGCAAAAGCACCGACACCCCCATCAGTGCAAGCAAGAGCAAAGCCCCAAAGAGACCTTGATACAGAGTCTATTAAAAAACTACAATCCATAACCCAACACATTGGTATCTCGGACAGGCTCACGGTAAATTGATAATTGTGAATTGTCCCACGATTGGGCTCGGGTTAAATTGGGGTAAACTGGGGTAGTGCAGCCATTGGGCCAGAATGGCCTGTTCCACACCGTATCTCTAAATAAATAAATAATCATATACAAGCTCTCACAGCTCATAACTGAAGCAAACTTCACCATCATAGTGCGAACAAATATAATCTAATCATGGCATTTAAAAAATGAAACGTGGGTTTCAGGGAGTCACACCATAACTTGCAGCAATATCAGTAGTTGGTTTATTACCATAGTTTAAATTCTTCTGCCTTAAGCTTTTTTTTTGAATTACAAAGATGGGCTGCTGAAATTTACATTTTAATTGAGACAGAAGACAAAATGCCGAGTAGTTGCAGAATTAACTCCAGTCTGCGCAAGCAAATAAGATATGTATCATGACAAGGGGAAGTACTGACGGATTTGCAGCCTTTCTGCGGATATTATTGCCTGGCTTTCATTAAAATAGTAACTCATTTAAAATAAAATTGGGTTTCATTTATTAAAAAATGAAAGGCTTCTGTTAATATGTTCCCCCTTCATGACCTCTTGATGTTGAAAATTGCTGTACAACAAAGAAATTTTAATTTAAAGTTCTTGATATTGGAGTTTTGTAAAACATACTGTAGCAGCCACTTTATGTACAGAAGATTCCCACAAATAATAATGATATAAATTCCCCAATTTCCTTACATTGCAGTAAAGACTCTTCTCCCCTTTCCTGTCATTACTGTCTAGTAAGACCATGAATCCATGAACACTACCTCAGTATTTTCCCTCTCCTTGTGCACTATTTACTGCAGTGATGGCTTTTTTCAGAGGCTCAGAATTAGCGACATCGACCTGAGCGTAAAAGCGATTGAGCTCATCTGGGAGAGAGGCCGCGATGTTGGTGGCTCCACAACGTTTGGCTTTGAAGTCTGGGATGGTATCCAGCCCTCGCCACAAGTCACGCGTGCTATTCGTTGTGAATCTTGACTCAATCTTATCCCTGTATTGTTGTTTTGCAGCCTTGATAACTTTACGGGTCTCCTGCTGATTGCCGGCAGTGTAAGCTCTACTTTGCATGGTAAGTGCTGCTCACACAGAACTAATGATCCAGGGTTTCTGGTTTGTGAAAACCCTGACCTACGTCTGGAGGACAACATCATCAATGCACTTCTGGATGAAGTATGTGACTCCATCCATGAACTCGAAGACATCCTCATCCTGGAAGACATTCCAGTCGACGTCAACGAAGCAGTCCTGCAGCATGGAGACCGATTGGTCAGATGAATAGTGGACAGTTTTAACTATGGCCGCCTCTTGTTCAGCTTCTGCCTGTACGTCGGCATAAGCAGGATCACAGAGTGATCTGATTTTCCAGAAGCTGGGCGAAAGAGAGCTTTGTAAGCGTTATGAAAGGGAGTGTAACGGTGGTCAAGTATGGTATCTCCATGACTGCTCACCTGGATATGTTGGCAAAACTTCAGAGAGACTTTCGTCAGCGACACTCGATTTAAGTCACCGGCAACAATGAAGGAAGCTTCCCGGTGTGCAGTTTCCAGCGTGTTGATGGTCTCGTATAGCCCGGTCAGTATCAGCCTGCAGCAGAATGTACACCGCTGTGATGGTAACAGCCGTGAGCTCCCCAGGCAGCCATTAGGGTCTGCACAGCAGCACTAAGTACTCCAGATCTGGGGCACAAAAGGATTTCAGGGCATGCACATTCTGAGGGGCGCACCAAGCATTGTTGACCATGAAGCATACCCCTTCTCCTTTACTCCTCCCCGAGAGGTCTTTTGACCTGTCCGCCCAGAACAGGGAGAACCCAGAGGGTTCGATAGCATGGTCCGGTATCTCCTCCATCAGTCAGGCCTCCATGAAGCAGAGAACATTACATTCCTTTGTTTCCTGCTGGTAGGAGATTCTGGCTCTCAGTCCGCCCAGCTTGTTGTCCAGGGACCGAACATTAGCCAGGAGTATGCTAGGGAGCGGCGACCGATTAGCACACTGTCTCAGCCTCACCAGGACACCAGCCCTTCTCCCTCACCTCTGGCACTTCCTCCGAGGTAGTGGCAGTGTAAGAGATGAATCTCCCATGGATCGCACAAGCAGGGGTTCCCAGTGTAGGAAAGGTGGCACATAGTGGTTAAATGCCATCTTTCCAATATTCAGAAGGGTCAGTCTATCGTTTCTGATGCAACTATCAGCTACTTGAATGGAAAATGCTCAGAAAATTGTAGAAATTAGTAGTATACTGTAGATTTGGAACAGAGCTTGTAACATGGCCCGCTGTACACAGCGCCATCTTTGGAAAGACACTGCCCAGAAGAATGCAATGCCAAACTATTTGTGTAGAAAAAATTGCCAAGAACAATCATGGTCAAAGACCACGATTGCCCACATTATACAATATGGCGCATAATGATGATGATGACTTGATTTCTATTATTATGTATTGCTATCTCAAAACAACATATTTCATGACAAATGCCAATTCTATTAAACCTGATTCAGAACTGGGGCAGCATCCTCTCACAATATACAAAAACTACAGCAGCACAATGTTAGCTCAGCAGAAAAAAGTAATTGGCTGCAGGCTACCATCACTGCAGGACTTGTATGCGTCCAAGTCAAAGCAGTGGGTGGGAAATATTGCAAGCAATATCCACCTTGCAAACTGGCTATTAAAAGTGCTTTTGGACTATTAAAACAAAAGAACTTCATGCTGTCTTAAAAGTTTCTTCCCCCAGGCAGTTAATCTGATCCACCATTTGAGGTAGCCCACCCCACCCCCCTCTACCTTACCTTAGTCACTGACTGCACTGTAAACACTTTAAACCATTTTTTAAACTCATGATGAACATGGCGGTTAGGGAGAAGCTTTTACAGCTCAGGCCATCAGAGTTCAATTCTGGCATCCTCTGTAATGAGTCTCTATACTTCCTCCCCGTGGAATGCATAGGATTTCTCTGGGTCCTCTGGTTTCTAAAGACGTAGTGGGTAATTTATTTGGTCATTGTAAATTGTCCCGTGATTAGGTGAGGGCTAATTTGGGACTGTTGGGGGTTATTGGTCAGCGCAGCTCAAAGAGCCAAAGGGGCCTATACGTGTAGAATCTCTGAATAAATTCTTCTCGAGAAGAGGTTTGCCATTGCTGCTTTCTAGCCAGATGGGTGACCCCAGCCATGATCAATAGAATTCAGAAACTGACTGCCTGGCACCATGTTTAATATCACTGGCAATTGTCAATGTGTTGTTTTGTGGCAGCAGTACATTGCAATACATAATAATAAAAACTAAGTCACCATCACCTTTATTCACCGTGCTACATGATGTGGGCAAACATGGTCTATTTGACCACAATTGTTCTTGGCAATTTTTTCTACACAAATGGTTTGCCATTGCCTTCTTTTGGGTGGTGTCTTTACAAGACGGGTGACCCCAGTCATATCAATACTCTTCAGAGATTATCTACCTGGCATTAGTGGCCGCATAACCAGGACTTGTGATATGTACCAGCTGCTCGTACGACATCCACCACCTGCTCCCATGGCTTCAAGTGACCCTGATTGGGGGCTAAACAGGTGCTACACCTTGCTGAGGGTGACCTGCAGGCTAGTAGAGGGAAGGAGGGCCTTACACCCTTTCACTCTATGCTTCAATGGACATGTGAAAAATCAAGTTAATCTTTATCTTTAATAAAGAATTGCTTTGAGGTAACATCATAAAAGTGTTCAAGCTCATAAAAGAAATTATTGAAGCTGCTCTAGGCAAATTGTTCACAGAGGTGCAGATACAATGAACTTCTTTTTTCTAAAATAATTGTTACGATTTAAATTAATGGGAAAGGTTATTGGAATGGACAGCATGAAAAGGGTTTAAGAGGCTATCTGTAGTTAAAAGGGATTAACAGCAAAAGTGTGAAAACTGGTAGACAGTGCTTAACTTTAGCAAAGAGAAGCAGAATTTCCAACCTAATTATCTTTTCCTATTCTTTGAAAGTTAGGATTCAAGAAGTCAGATTTCAACATGGCTGAAAATAAACAAGTGACTGAGATACAAGGGGCCACTTTTCAATGGTTTAATATCAGAGAATGTCTATAGTATAAAACCTGGAATTCTTGCTCTTCACAGACATCCATGAAGCAGAAGAAAATCCCAAGGAATGAACGACAGAAAAACGTTAGGGCTCAGAAAAGATGTGCTGACATTAGAGAGGGTTCAATGGAGGTTCACAAAATTGATTCTGGGATCGAAAGGCTTATCATATGAGGAATGTTTGATAGCTCTGGGGCTGTACTTGCTGGGATTCAGAAGAAAGAATGGTGGGATCTCACTGAAGCCTATTGAATGTTGGAAGGTCTTGATAGAGTGGATGTGGAGAGGATGTTTCCGATGTTGGGGGTGTCTAAGTCCAGAAGACACAGCCTCAGAATAGAGGGACATCCATTTAGAACAGAGATGAGGAGGAATTTCTTTATCCCGAGAGTGATGAACTGGTGGAATTCATTGCCAAGGTGGCTATGAAGGCTAAATCATCGAGTATATTTAAGGCAGAGGTTGATGGATTCTTGATTAGTCAAGGCATGAAGAGTTGTGGGAAGAAGGCAGGAGAATGTGGATGACAGGGAATTGGATCGGCCATGATGGAATGGTGGAGCAGACCTGATGGGCCAAATGGCCTAATTCTGCTCCTTTATCTTATGGTCTTATATCCAGGAGATGTCTCTGGAGAATTTTCTTAGTGTTTTTGCCTCTGAAACTGCTTAAACATTAATTTTATAACTTGCTATTTCCTGATTGGCCAATGGGGAACAGGCAGAGCTTGAAAGTAAGAATAGCAGAAAATGGTGGAAACACTCAACAGACCAGATCTCCCACATCGGACCTTCTGTTTCTGAATAACCTATCTGTATATTGACAGATGGCAGCGTGGTGGTATAACAGTTAACGCATTGTTTTACAGTGCTTGTGATCACCATCTGGGATTCAATTCCCTTTGCCATCTGCAAGGAGTTCCTACGTTCTCAATATGTGCTCTTGCATCACTGTGTGTCAGACAGAGTGGTCAGCAGCACTGGGGCTCCACAGGGGACTGTCCTGTCTCCCTTTTTCTTCACCATCTACACCTCGGACTTCAGCTACAACACAGAGTCTTGCCACCTTCAGAAGTTTTCTGATGACTCTGCCATAGTTGGATGCATCAGCAAGAGAGATGAGGCTGAGTACAGGGCTACGGTGGGAAACTTTGTCACATGGTGTGAGCGGAATCATCTGCAGCTTAATGTGAAAAAGACTAAGGAACTGGTGGTGGACCTGAGGAGGGCTAAGGCACCGGAGACCCCTGTTTCCATCCAAGGGGTCAGTGTGGACATGGTGGAGGATTACAAATACCTGGGGATAAGAATTGACAATAAACTGGACTGGTCAAAGAACACTGAGGCTGTCTGCAAGAAGGGTCAGAGCCGCCTCTACTTCCTGGGGAGACTGAGGTCCTTTAACATCTGCCGGATGATGCTGAGGATGTTCTACGAGTCTGTGGTGGCCAGTGCTATCATGTTTGCTGTTGTGTGCTGGGGCAGCAGGCTGAGGGCAGCAGACACCAACAGAATCAACAAACTCATTCGTAAGGCCAGTGATGTTGTGGGGGAGGAACTGGACTCTCTGACGGTGTGTCTGAAAAGAGGATGCTGTCCAAGTTGCATGCCATCTTGGACAATGTCTCCCATCCACTTCATAATGTACTGGTTAGGCACAGGAGTACATTCAGCCGGAGACTCATTCCACCGAGATGTAACACTGAGCGTCATAGGAAGTCATTCCTGCCTGTGGCCATCAAACTTTACAACTCCTTCCTCAGAGTGTCAGACACCCTCAGCCAATAGGCTGGTCCTGGACTTATTTCCACTTGGCACGATTAACTTATTATTATTTAATTACTTATGGTTTTATATTGCTATATTTCTTCACTATTCTTGGTGCAGCTGTAATGAAACCCAATTTCCCTCGGGATCAATAAAGTATGTCTGTCTGTCTCCCCGTGACTGCGTGGTTCTCTCCCACATTCCAAGAACGTATGGGTTAGGGTTATTGAGTTGTGGGTATGTTATGTTGGCACTGGAAGCATGGGAAAATTTGCAGGCTGCCCCCAGCACATCCTCAGACTGTTGATTGTTGATGAAAAATGACATATTTCTCTCTATGTTTCGATGTACAGGTGACAAATAAAGCTAATATTTAATATTAGAGATTTTACAGAGGTAACACAGACACAAAATTCTGGAGCAACTCAGCAGGTCAGGCAGCATTTATGGCGAGGAATTAACAATCGACGTTTCAGGCTGAGACCCTTCATCAAGCCTCAGCCCGAATTGTCATCTGTTGACTCATTTCCACAAATGCTGCCTGACCTGCTCAGTTCTGCCAGTATTTTGTGTGTGTTGCTCTGGATTTCCGGCATTTGTAGAATCCCTTGTGTTTACAGTAGGAAGCTCCAGGAATCTGATGGAGCAACATGAAAAAAAAAGAACACACACAAAATGCTGGAGGAACTCAGAAATTCAGGCAGCATCTTTGGAGGGAAATGAACAATCGATAGTTTGGGCCAAAATTCATTTCCATAGATGCTGCCTGACTTGCTGAGTTCCTCCAACATTTTGCCTGTTTTACTCCAGATAGTGACTTCTTGTCAGCAACAACACCACAAAATGCTGGAGGAACTCAGCTGATCAGGCAGCATCTACAGAGGGAAATGAACAGTTGATGTTTTCGGCCGAGGCTCTTCACCAGGAAAAAGGGCAGAATAAAAGTGTGGGAGATGAGGGGGACCACAAACTGGCTGGTGATGGGTGGAACCTGGTGAGAAGGGGAAGTGGGAACGATGTGAGAAGCTATGAAAAGTATCGATATATTCCAGTCCACCACAGGTAAAGCCCCAAACACCCTTGAGCACATCTACAAGGAGTACTGCCTCAAAGAAGCTGCATCCATCATCAAAGACTCCCACCATCCAAACCATGCTCTCTTCTTGCTGTTGCCATCTACATCTGTTCTCTAATCATTACATTTATGTGGTGAACTCTAATTTAAGAATGAAACTATCTACACAGCAAAAACAATAAGATAAAGGAATTCATCTAAAACATGCTACATTGAACAGTGCTCGGGTAAAGGTAACATTACCCTGCAGTATTTTGCTGAATTCATAGGATATAGAAAACTGTAGGGCTATCTACAAGGAAAGGTTAGTTTGATCTTGGAGTATGTCAAAAGGTCGGCACAATATTGTCAGCTTAATAGCCTGTACAGCACTGTAATGTTCACTGTCCACCGACCCCTAGGCTAATGGCAAGGCTCCATTCTATAAAAAAGACTCGGAACCCCTGCTCTCTGACCAACCCTGGCAAAAGCTGGACAAGGTAAATGGCTGAAGATGAAGGAATCTGATAGGTGAGGAGAGTGGACAATGGGAAAAAAGGAGGAGGGGGGTGCCAGAGAGAGGCATAAGGGTGGGGAGGAGAAGGGGTGAGAGGGCAACCAGAATAGGGAATGGAAAAATACAGAAAAGGGGAGACAAGGATGGTCGTGGCAGTAATTACCAGAAGTTGGAGAAGTTAATGTTCACGCCAAGAATAAAAGGTAATGTTTGGATATCATAGTTATTGCCTGAGGGCAAGGTGAAGGCAGAGACTCTCCCAACATGTAACACAACAAGCATTCAAATCACCCAGGTGTAGAAAGTTACAGACCAAGAAGTATGAGAATATTTGTGTTAGAATAGACAAGATGGGCTGAAGGGCCTGTTTCATGCTGTGTGGATCTGCAGTGTTAGTGATTCATAAAACAATGAACAGTACAGCACAGTACAAGTCCTTCAGCCCACAATATATTGCTGACCTACTCTAAGATCATTTAACCCTTCCTTCCCCATAGCCCTCCATTTTTCTATCATCTACAGTATGTGCCTATCTAAGAGTCTCTTTAAATGCCCCTTAATGTATCTGCCTCTATTATCACCCCTGGCAACACAACCTACACAACCACCACTCTCTGTGTAAAAAACCTATCTCTGACAAGCTCCTCCCCACACTTTCCTTCAATCCCTTTGAAGTTCTGTTCCCTCATATTAGCCATTTTTGCCTGCAGAAAAGGCCCTGGTGGTCCATTCTATCAATGCTTCTTCTCATCTTGTACATCTCAATCAAGTCACCTCTCATCTTCCTTTGCTACAAAGAGAAAAGCCCTAGCTCATACAACCTTTCTATATAAGACTTGATCTCTAATGCCGGCAGCATCCTGGCAAAATCTTTTTTACATCCTCTCTAAAGCTTCCACATTCTTCCTGTAATGGTTTATTGGTTCTTTGAAACCTATCAAATGTTGATATCCTAGATAGAGTGGATGTAGAGAGGATGTTTCCTATCATGAGGGAATCTAGGACCAGAGGGCACAGCCTGATAAAAGGGCATCCTTTTAAAATAGAGATGACAAAGAATTTCTTTAGCCAAGGAGTGGTGAATCTGTGGAATTCTTTGCCACAGGTGGCTATGGAGGCCAAGTCTTTGGACGTATTTAAGGCAGAGGTTGATAGATTCTTGATTGGTCAGGGCATGAAGGGATATAGGGAGAAGGCAGGAGATTGGGACTAAGAGGGAAATAGATCAGCCACGATAAAGTGTCAGAGCAGACTTAATGGGCCAAATGGCCTAATTCTGCTCCTATATCTTATGGTCCTTTATGAATCAATGTGATCAGGACTGTATGCTTAAGGCCAGAAGAAACCTCAGTCTTGATCCATAATTGTCAACGTAATTTGTTCTGACTTTAATCCAAATTATTGAGATGATCAAAGTTCAAAGTTCAAAAATTCAAAATAAAATTTATTATCAGAATGCATATATGTCATCATATACTACCCTGAGAGCATACTCAGCAAATCTATAGAATGGTAACGGCAAATGGGATAAGTGAAAGAGCAAGTAGAGTATAGCAGACAACAAACTGTGCAAAAACAAACATGAATAAATAGAAATAAATAACGAGAGCATGAAATAACAAGATAAAGAGCCCTAAAGTTGGTTGTGGGAACATTTCAATAGATGAGAGTAGTTTGTTTAAGAGCCTGATGGTTGAAGGGTAGTAACCGTTCTTGAACCAGATGGTGCAAATCCTGAGGCACCTGTACCTTCTTCCACATGGCAGCAGTGAGAAAGGAGCATGGCTTGGGTAGTGAGGGTCTTTGATCATGGATGCTGCTTTTCTATGACAATGTTTCAAGTAGATGCATTTAATGGCTGGGAGGCTTTACCCATGATGTACTGGGCTGAATTCACTACCTTCTGTCAGATTTTCTGTTCAAAGGCATTGCTGTTCCCAAACTAGGCAGTAAATAGCCAGTCAATACACTTTCCACTGCACATCTACAGAAGTTTGTCAAAGCTTTTGATATCATACCAAATACCCACAGACTCCTAAGCAAGTAGAGTTGCTGTCATGCTTTCTTCACAACTACATTTATCTGATCGGACCGGGGCAAGTCCGCTGAAATCGTAAAACCCACAAATTTAAACTTACTGACCCTCTCCACCTCTGATCCTCCAATGAGGACAGGCTCATGGACTTCTGGTTTTCCTCTCATGAAGTCTACAATTAGTTCTTTGGTCTTGCTGACATTGAGTGAGAGGTCGGTGTTATGACACCACTCAGCCAGATTTTCAATCTCCCTCCTGTATGCTCACTCGTCTCGACCTTTGGTATGGCCCACAACAGTGGTGCCATCAGCAAATTGAATATGGTGTTGGAGCTGTTGGAGCCAGACACAGTCATTGGTGTAAAGCAAGTAGGGTAAGGGGGCTAAGCAACAGCCTTGTGGTGCTGCTATGCTGATAGAGATTATGGGGGAAATGTTCTTTGCCAATCTGAACTGACTTGGGTTTGCAAGTGAAGAAATCCAGCATCCAATTGCATAAGAGGGTTTTAAGGTCTTGGAGTTTACTGATTAGTTTCAAAGGGATGATAGTGTTGAATGCTAAGCTGTAGTTGATAAAGAGCATCCTTATGTTTGTACCTTTGCTGTCCAGATATTCCAGGACTGAGTGACGAGCCAATGACATGGCCCCTGCTGTGGATCTGTTGCTCCGGCAGGCAGGTTGGAGTGGATCCAAGTTACCACTGAGACAGGGGCTGATACATTTCATCACCAGCCTCACAAAACATTTCATCACTGTGGATGTAAATGCAACTTTGCGATAGTCTTTGGGGTAGGTGTACCATTGTGTTTAGTTTACCTTGGTAATAACCTCAGCAGACTGACGTGAAAGTGAGCTCATTTAGAACTCTGATGTACACTGAGTCCCAACTCAAACTCTCATGGGCATCATACCATCCTCAATAAACCACAATGTCAACAATTCTGACAACAACCATCTGCATTTACTGTATAGTGTGCTTCTAATCTAATGGAATCATACAAGTTACTTTAAACAAAATTTGACAGACTTATTTTTAGACTGAGCCATAAAAAGTGAAAAGGAAGCCCAGATCATTGGAGCTACGTGTCAGCATCTCATGGCAGTCTGCAGTGATCATCTCTTTCAGCAATCAACTTCCCAGCTATCTACTTCATCCCTCTCCCTCCCTCCCAGTTTCACCTATCACCTTGTGTTTCTCTTTCCCCTCCACCACCTGTTAAATCTACTCCTCACCAAAACGTCGACTGTACTCTTTTCCATAGATGCTGCCTGGCCAGCTGAGTTCCTCCAGCATTTTGTGTGTGTTGCTCGGATTTCCAGCATCTGCAGATTTTCTCTTGCCTGCAATGTTTTTATTTATTTATTTCGAGATACAACATGGAACGGGCCTTTCCGGCCCAACGAGCCGCATCACCCAGCAACCCCCGATTTAACCCCAGCATAGTCACAGGATAATTGACAATGACCAATTAACCTACTAACTGGTAAGCTTTTGGACTGTGGGAGGAAACTGGAGCATCTGGAGTGAACCTATGTGCTCACATTGAACAGAATGTACAAACTTGTTTATAGAGGACACTAGAATTGAACTCCAAGCTCAGATACCCTGAGCTCTAATAGCATTGTACTAACCACTACATTACCAAGACACCTCTAATTTATAGAGACCTTGTAACATGAAGATAAGTTACAATGTAGTTAAAACAAAATTTGACAGTTTTGTTTGGGGGCTGAACCTCAGAAACTGAAAAAGGTCAGATCAAAACTCAAATCATTAGAGCTGTGTGCCTGCATTTCATAGCAGATGCAATTATCTATTAATTAATTAATTTAGAGATACAGCATGGACCTGGAACTTCGGGCCCAATGAGTTGCACTGCCCAGAAACCCACCTATTTAACACAGCCCTAATCACAGGACAATATACAATGACCAATTAACCTACTGATCAGTACGCCTTGTAGACAGTGGGAGGAAACTGAAGTAAAGTTTGTGATCATGAACTCCAAGATTCAGAGGTAGAAAATTAGAGAAAATGTTTTCATTTTGGTTCATATCTTGTTGTGATGCTTTCAGTACAGAAGCTTAAAGGACCACACTCAACTACTCAGGGACAGCTTTCTGATTTCTAACTGGGCATTGAACCCATGAACATTACCTCACTACACACACACACACACACACACACACACACACACACACACACACACACACACACACACACACACACACACACACACACACACACACACACACACACACACACACACACACACACACGTGTGTGTGTGTGTATATTTCACAATATATACCGATGATATTAAAACTGATTCTGATTCTAATTCTGGTTTATCCTCCATTTGGCTTCAAACTGAAGCCAAATGAGTGTGATTCACATCTTCAAATCTTGGAGACTGAATAGAGGAATACAAAATTGGAGGGACATAGATAGGGTAAATGCAAGCAGGCTTTTCCCCTTGAAGTTGGGATGTAGTCTATCCTCTTCAAGGTTCAACATGTTGTGCATCCAGAGATGCTCTTCTACACACCACTGTTGTAACGTGTGGTTATTTGAGTTCCTGTCAGCTTGAACCAGTCTCATCAGTCCCCTCTGACCTGTCTCTTTAACAAGAAGTTTTTGCCCACAGAACTGCCACTCACTGGATTTTTTTTTGTTTGTCTTTCACACCACTGTCTGAAAAATCTAGAGACTGTTGTGCCTGAAAATCCTAGATCAGAAGTTTCTGAGATACTCAAACCACCCCATCTGGCACCAACAATCATTCCACAGTCAAAGCCACTTAAGTTATTTCTTCCCCATTCTGATGTTTGGGTTGAACAACAACTGAACCTCTTGACCATGTCCGCTTGCTTTTACATGTTGAGATGCTGCCATGTGATTGGCTGATTAGGTATTTGCATTAACAAGCAGGTGTACAGGTGTGGCCACTGGGTGCAGGATGGGCTGTGTACTGAACATTGCCTCTAAAATCAGATCACTTGAAGTGAATGGAATTCTATTTTCTCAGTGTAGTATGTAGTCACAACTATGTTTAGTTTTAAACATTACATTTTTCTAGCCTTGTTGATGATGTGTTTCTGAAAACTACAAATCTCCTTTCCATTTCTTAAACCAGTGCCAGGGCTCAGTTTCTCTGTCAGATTTAATAATGATTCTGCCTATAAACAGTCGGGTTGCAAAGCGGTTCATTGGTTATTTTTCTCCAGGCAAGGTTTTCTCATTTGCCTCGCCTGATTTGCTCAGAAGAGCAGAAGAAGAAAAGTAGATCCAGCCTATTTTGCCAGCACATAGAATCATAGAATTGGGCAGAGCGAGTCAACACACATCACTGTGTGAGCCTTACCTTTACTCCAGCACAGCACAACACAACATCACTCTAAACTCCAGGTCACATTCTAACTGGCTACATCACCACCTGGTACGGGGCGGCCACCCTCCAGGACTGGAAAAAGCTACAGAGCGATGTAAACTCAGCCAGCTCTGTCATGGACACTAGCTTCCCTTGCACCGAGGGTTTCTTCAAAAAGTGATGCCTCAAAAAGGCAAGATCCATCATGAAGGACCTCCCTCACCCAGGACATGCCTTCTTCCCATTGCTACCATCAGAGAGGAGGTACAGCAGTCTGAAGACACATACTCAATGTTTTAGGAACAACATCTTCTTCTAGAAAACCAAGGATATTGGTCCCCCTCGAGTTCAAGAGTAACCCATCTCTTTTTTACTATATAGAAGTCAGTCTTCAATACATTCTACACATTATAAATACAGTACAGTGTAAAAGTCTTGATGGGTGGGGGATGGGGGGGGTGTTTGCAGACGCACCCAGCCCTGAGACACCAGGCGAGGTCATTTGATTCCAAATAATTGGTTTATTGATCATTACAGAATATCTCTCTGGTGCTTCCCACTCCCTACCCTCTCCCTTCCCCTTTGAGCAGCCATGATTTCTCTCTCCCTGCCCCTTTCCCAATCTCAGTCCACAACAGGGACCCCTTATCAGAATCAGGTTTATCATCACTCACACGTGTCATGATATTTTTTATTGTGGCAGCAATAAACTGTGCAAAAGTACTGTGAAAATAATAGAACTGTGCAATAGCACACTAGCTATATACAGTATATGTGCCAAAGACTTTTGCACAGTACTGTACAGGATTCAAACACGAGATACTTCTGATCCTACGGAGGCAGAAAGCAAACCCGTTTCTGCACAGAATTGTTGTAGTTCAGACATAGTCATGACATAAGCTTAAATTGTTCCCATATGGTTACAACACCAGCATCTGTTCAACAATTGAGAAAGATGCTGTATGCAACAAAAAAGGACAAATCCAATCCAGCTAATTACTACCTGATCAATCTACCACTGAAGTAATTAAAGATGCCATTGACAGTGTTACCACGAGGTACATACTCATCAATAAACTGTTCATCCCGATGAAGGGTTTCGACCCAGACTGTTGACAGCTTGTTTTCCCCACGGGGGCTGTTGGACCTGCAGGCTCTTTACTGAGAGTGAATTCTGCCTGACCCACCCTCGTGCCTCCTCATGCTTCCTACAATGAGGCTAGCTCCCTCAGTACTCAAGAACATAGAATGGTACAGTATAGTACCCACCCTTCAGCCCAGGATGTTGTGCTAATCAATATGAACCTACTCTATTATCAATCTAACCCTTTCCCCAACACAGCCCACAACCCTCTACTTTTCTGATGTCCATGTGCCATCCAGCATTGAACAGTCTGCCGTTCTGGTGCCTCTTTCACCATCATTAATACTCAGTTCATCCACCACTGGTGTGTCACTGTTCAAAGTGGAAGTACCTGGATTTTGGATCTCCTATAGTAATGGCGTGGTGATAGGGATATTGCCCTGTAATTAACATAACAAGTTCCCTTTTTGTGAGGTATGATTCCAACCAGCTGAATGGTTCCCCATGGTGTCACTGGAATTTCCTGATACCACACTCTATGGAATTCTGCCTTCAGGAGGTTGAACCCATGGAAAGGATCTGGCCCAGATAGCATGCCTGGCCAAGTACCGAAGACCTGTGCTAATCAACTGGAGGAGTGTTTACGGAAATCTTCAACTTCTCACTGTGGCAGTCTGAGGTACCCACCTCCTTCAAGCAGGCTTGAATCACACCTGTTCCAACAAAGAATGTAGTAACATACCTCAATGACTATACTGTACTTCCCTCAATCGCAGGGCTCTGCAGAGAGTGGTGCGGACAGTCCAGTGCATCTGTAGATGTGAACTTCCCATGATTCGGGACAATTACAAAGACAGGTGTGTAAAAAGAGCTTGAAGGATCATTAGGGACCTGAGTCACCCCAACCACAAACTGTTCCAGCTGCTACCATCCAAGAAATGGACCTGCAGCATAAAAGCTAGGACCAACAGCCTGGACAGCTTCTTTCACCAGGCCATCAGACTGATGAATTCATGTTGACACAATTGTATTTCTATGTTATATTGACTGTCCTGTTATACATACTATTTAATGTAAATTACTATTACATTAAATAGTAATATAAAGATTTTTATTCCTCGAGTATATGAAGGATCTAAGAAATAAAGTCAATCCCTAAAGTACATAGACATTGGAAAATGGAGTCTGTGTAGGCGGGGTAGGGTTAGATTGATCATGGAGTAGGTTTACATAGGCCAACACAACATCATGGATCAAAGGGTGTGTACTGTTCTGTGTTTTTGAGTACCGTGTGAGCTAGACTCATTGTAAGAGGCACAAGGACTGGTCAGTTTCGAGTTTGGAGTCTCATTGTCTGCTGGTGTGGGATCAATGCCAATGATTGGAGGCGAAGATCCATCAGAAATCTGGAAGATAAAGTCTGATGGCCAAATCCTGTAGATTTTTGGTTGGAGTCTGGAAGTGTTTCCTAGAGTTGGAGGAGTGACTTATGTGTGTGGGAGTGGATGGGAGCGAAGTAAGGCACTTGTTTTTTCTGTTGTGTTGTCACTTGTTGTGTTCTGTGTTGATCTGCTAAGCACTTTGGCCATGCTCTCTTGGCTCCGGAATGTGTGGTGACTCGCGTGGGCTACCCCAGCACATCACGGCGTGTGTTGGTTTTAACATAAAGGACAGATTTCACTGCAGATTTTGATTTACATGCGTAAAATGAATCTGAACATGAACCTGAATCTGAATCTGGATCAGTCAGGGATGTGAGGAACACTGCTGACTGATGCCTTGTAAATGATTGAGGGGTTATAGGTTAAAAGTTGAGCTGCTCAGCCCAAGATTACAGTTTCTTGAAACCCAGTAACAATGCAGCTGGTTCATTTAAATTTCTGCTGCTTGCAGGCTGTTGAGGGTAGGGGGGGTGTGATTGCACAGGATCAGAAAAAGCTGAAGCAAGTTACAAACTCAGTCAGCTCCATTATGGGCACTAGCTTCCCCAGCGTTAAGGACCCTAAAAAGTGATGCCTCAAAAAGGTGGCATCTATATTTAAGGAGCCTATCACCCAGCATACTGTATGTCCTCTTTGCTTTGAGATACAGGATTTGAAGACACACACACTCAACTTTTTAGCAACAGCTCCTTCCCCTCTGCTATCAGATTTTGGAACAGTCATGGAGACTACCTCACTATTTTTTTCTTCTTTTTTTACACTAATTATTATATTTATTGTGGTGAACTACATATACCTGTCTGGACACGCCCCCCCCCCCCCCCCCCCCCGCTGACTGCTCCTGTGGCTCCTCCCACAGACCCCCGGTATAAAGGCGATTGGAGACACAGCCCCAGCCTCAGTCTCCAGGATGTTGTATGGTGGTCGCTTGCTGCTGACGGTGCTTTCTTCCAGCCAATAAAAGCCTACCTTAACTCACATCTCCGAGAATTATTGATGGTGCATCATTTATATAAAGAGAGAGAAAGAGAGAGAGAGAGAGAGAGAGAGAGAGAGAGAGAGAGAGAGAGAGAGAGAGAGAGAGCAGGCTGGTGGCATAGTGGCATCAGCGAAGGCTCCCAAGTTCGAATCCAGCCGGCTCCCTTGCACACTTTCCATCCATGCTGGGTTGAGCTTCGAGCTAGCAACTCGGCCTCGTACAAACAAGAATATATATACACTTCTCACTGTAATTTATAGTTTTTTTTTGTTATTAGCACATTGTGATGTACTGTAGCCATAAAACAACACGTTTCATAATATATACCAGTAATATTAAACCTGATTCTGATCCTGATTCTAACAATGGCAAATCTATAGAATCTCCAGAGAAGGTAATTTTGGATGGGCATGTGTGTTATTTGTCAACACAAACATAAATGTACCACTGCTGTGCTTAGACTCCAGAATGCAAATTAATATTAGACTAATCAGATCCAGATGTACTGTAAGTAACAGAGACATTGGTGGCTGGTAATAGTATAATGGATGAAATGATCAATAAAGTCATAAAACTCAATTATTACAGTCAGCTTGATGACTTGTAGTGCTAAATCTTGTAGTAAATATGCACTTGTAGTGCATATCTTTGTCTTCAATGGCTCAACAAGACAGAAAAGCAGAAAAAGAAAAAGAGTTGGAAGACGAAAGAAATCTGAATCAGGATAGATCTATAGGGTCTCTCAAAAGCAGAGGTGGAGGAGTATGACTCATGATCAACTCTTCTTGGTGCACAAACATATCAGTGTTGTCTCAGTTCTGCTCACCAAACCTGGAAGATTTAGCAGTAAAGTACCATCCTTTTTAGCTACCACAGGAGTTCTCTGAGGTCATTTTGGTATCAGTATACATTCTGCCTCAGGCCAATGTCAAGCAGGCTTTAGATGATCTGAGTAATGGGATGAACGTGCACGAAACAGCGCACCCTAACACCTTCACCATCATTTTGGGAGATTTTAACCGGGCAGTCTGAAAAAATCACTAAGCAACTACCATCAACAGATCACTTGCAATACCAGAGGAAACAACACACTGGACCATTGTTACACCACCATCAAGAATGTCTACCGTGCTATCCACGTCCTCACTTTGGGAGTCTGATCACCTGGCTGTACCTCTACTCCCTGAGAGTGAGCAGTTTCAAATTCCTGGTATCAAGATCTCTGAGCATCTAACCTGGTCCCAACATATCGATGTAGTTATAAAGAAGGCAAGACAGCAGCTGTACATTATTAGGAGTTTGAAGAGATTTGGCATGTCAACAAATACACTCAAAAACTTCTATAGTTGTACCGTGGAGAGCATTCTGACAGGCTGCATCACTGTCTGGTATGGGGGGGCTACTGCACAGGACCGAAAGAAGCTGCAGAAGGTTGTAAATCTAGTCAGCTCCATCTTGGGTTCTAGCCTACAAAGTACCCAGGACACCTTCAGGGAGCCGTGTCTCATAAGGGCATTGTCCATTATTAAGGACCTCCAGCACCCAGGGCATGCCCTTTTCTCACTGTTACCATCAGGTAGGAGGTACAGAAGCCTGAAGGCACACACTCAGCGATTCAAGAACAGCTTCTTCCCCTCTGCCATCCGATTCCTAAATGGACATTGAATCTTTGGACACTAACTCACTTTTTTTTAATATACAGTATTTCTATTTTGCACATTTTTTACTCTATTCAATATACGTATACTGTAATAATTTCACTTATTTATTTTTTGGTTATTTTTTTCTCTGCTAGATTATGTACTGCATTGAAATGCTGCTGCTGAGTTAATAAATTTCATGACACATGCCGGTGATAACAAACCTGATTCTGATTCTGATTCAAATACTGACATGATTGTGACCTGCTTCTTCATTTACAGACTTTGGCCTCTATCTTCGCCAATTGTTAGAGGTTCTCAAATTGTTGATCCTCCAAGAGGACCACAATTTTGTTGTTGGGTTTGGAGGCTTGTGTGCCTCAGAGGCCTGGAGAGCTATGTTGTTCGTGTCATTATTATGCTTTGGCTCTTGGTAGGGTCACCCGTGCCAAATGGGTCAAAGGGTAGAGGCCAGAATTGGTGTGGTCTGCTGGTTCTTCAGGTTTGGGGGTGCAGCTCAGTGCTAAAAGAACTATAAAACTAAACTATTACAGAAACAGCAAATACGGTGACACTTGTGGGCTGCTGATGCACCATCAATAACTCTCGGAGACGTGAGGCGAGAGATAGGCTTTTATTAGCTGGAAGAGAAAGCACTATCAGCAGCAAAAGACCATCACACAACATCCTGGAGACTGAGGGAGGAGCAGTGCCTCCAATCGCCTTTATACAGGGGTCTGTGGGAGGAGCCACAGGAGCAGTCAGCGGGGGGCGTGTCCAGACAGGTATATGTAGTTCACCACAGCTGCTCCCAGCACATCTGTGAACAGTGTTGGCCTTTGATACAAACAATGCATTTCACCATACGTTTCGATATGTGTGTGACAAATAAAGCTAATCTCGCTCTTAGTCACACATGGTACAACCACATTGCTTGTCCTGCACCGACATTACTTTAATACAGTCATCTTGATCCAGTCCCAGATTAGTTACAAGAAAGTGATCTAGAATAGGTTCATTATTTTAATTTTAAAGATTTAAAAGAAATTCCAAGGGCTGAACAATCTACACTTCTGAATTGAAAGCCTGCTCTTGGCAGCTTGGAATTTTAACTCAAAAATCTGGATTTAAACGCAATGTCATTCATAAAACTGGGTAAAAACCTACTGAAAAGTTGTAAAAAAACGCAATTGATTCATTGATGCCTTTGGGCCTTTTCCTTGTCTGGCTTCTATGCAGCCTCAGATTGACATTGAATTAGAAACAGCCTAGCAACCAGCTCAGGACAACCAGAGATCGACGAGAAGTACTGGTCTTCTCAGCAGTTCATTGATTTGGAAAGAAGACTACTCTTCTCCAAAATTATGGCCATTGATTTGTCTCACATTGCTTTCTTGATTAAATAAATTACTCAATGTCTGCAAGTCATAGAGTCACAGAAAAGGACAACACAGAAACAAGCCCTTCAGTCAGTCTATTTTATGCTGAACCATTTAAACTGCCTACTCCCATCAACCTGTACTGCGGCCATAGCCATCCATCCATGTACCTATCCAAATTTCTCATAAAGGTTAAAACTGAGCTTGCATTCACCACTTGTGCTGGAAATTCACCCCACACTCTCACCATCCTCTTAAGTTTCCCTTAATCTTTCACTCTTTCACCCTTAATCCATGATCTCGAGTTGCAGTCCCACCCAACCTCAGTGGAAAAAGCCTTGCATTTACCCTATCTATACCCCTCATAATTTTGTATACCTCTATCAAATCTCTTCTCAGTCTTCTACATTTCAAGGAACAGTCCTAAACTATTCAATCTTTCCTTATAACTCTGGTCCTCTAGACCCAGAAACATCCTTAGAAATTTTCTTGGTACTCTTTCAACCTTACTTACATCTTTCCTGTAGGTATGGAACCAAATTGCACACAATATTCCAAATTTACCCCAACTATGTCTTACACAACTTCAACATAAATCCCATGTCCTGTACTCAATACTTTGATTTATGTAGACCAATGTGCCAAAATGATTCTTTTCATTTCATTCATGTAATTAATTAATTTATTTATCACATCTAGATGCAATGGAGTGTATTATTTGCGTTCACAACCAACACAAACTAAAGGTGTGCTGGGTTGGGAGCGGGGGGCAAGCTTGCAAGCGTTGCTACACATTCTGAAGCCACCACAGCATGCTCAACACGTTGACGGAACAATACAAACAGTAGCAACAAGAGAAAACACAGACAAAACAACAGCTAAACAATCCCCGTTCCTCCTACCCACCTCCCCCTTGGACAGACTCAGTCCTCCAACACTGGGACAGGCTTTCTTTGGCCTCCAGCTTCCAGCAGACTCGATCAAGATGGTATGGACTAAGGAATGACATACACACAAATGATATACCGGTATTCATCTGTTTATATTGACTTTCTGGACTATGGAAAATGAATCGCAGGGAAGATAATCTTGCAGAAGACTGCTTCTGGCATCTAACTATTTAACAAGAATCATCGCGTGCATTTGAGACTTAGAGTTTTACAGATAGAATTTGTTTAGGAACCTGCCAAGAATTAAAATCGTCATGGTATTTTTTTTAAAGTCGTGAAAACCATTTAATGTTGAAAATAGGTCATTGAACAGTACAGGCTCATGATGTTGTGACCTTTCTACCTAACCCTTCCCTCCCACATAAACCCTCCTGTTTCCTTTCATCCTTAAGACACAGGAGCAGAATTGGGCAATTTGGTCCATCGAGTCTCTTCCTCCATTCAATCATGGTTGATTTATTATCCCCCTCATTCCCATTCTCCTGCTTTTTGCCCGTAACCTTTGGTGCTCTGACTAATCAAGAATCTATCGACTTTCATTTTAAATATACCCAATGACTTGGTCACTACAGCCGTCTGTGGCAATCAATTCCACAGATTCACTACTTATAAATATAAGTAATGTATCTGCCTCTATCACCATCCCTGACAGGATGTTCCACACTCTCTGTGTAACAAAACTAACTCTGATATCCCTCCTATACTTTCCCCCAAGCACCCTAAAGTTCTGCCCCCTGTATTAGCTATTTCTATTGAGTCACACAGGAAGAAAACAGGAACTTCAGTCAAACAGATCATACACTATCCTACACAAACTCATTTTGCTCCAAATTACCAATTTCACACCAACCTTGCAAATAACCTTACAGCACAATACAAGCTTTTTAACCTACTCTAAGATCAAACTAACCCTTTCCTCCAACATAACCCTCCATTTTTCTATCATCCAGACCTCAATCCAATTGAGAATTTGTTGCTGAACTTGAAAAGCTGTTCACTCAAGAACCCACGCAATTTGACACAGTTTTGTAAAGAAGAATGGGGAAAAATTGCAGTGTCCAGATGTGCAAAGCTGATAGAGACCTATCCACACAGACTCGAGGCTGTAATTGCTGCCAAAGGTGCATCTACTAAATACTGACTTGAAGGGGGTGAATGCTTGTGCAATCAATTATTTTGTGTTTTATATTTGTAATTAATTTAGATCATTTTGTAGAGATCTGCTTTCACTTCAACATGAAAGGGTCTTCTTCTACTGATCAGTGTCAAAAAAGCCAAATTTAATCCAGTGTGATTCAATGTTGTAAACAATAAAACATGACAAATTCGAAGGGTGGGAGGTGAATACTTTTCACAGATGCTGTACATTTAAGGCAAAGGTTGATGGATTCTTGATTAGTCATGGCATGAAGGAATACGTGGAGAAGGCAGGAGATTGGGGGATTGGTCAGGGCATGAAGGGATACGTGGAGAAGGCAGGAGATTGGGGGATTGGTCAGGGCATGAAGGGATACAGGGAGAAGGCAGGAGACTGGGGATTGGTCAGGGCATGAAGGGAGCTGGGGAGAAGGCAGGAGACTGGGGATTGGTCGGGGCATGAAGGGAGCTGGGGAGAAGGCAGGAGACTGGGGATTGGTCGGGGCATGAAGGGAGCTGGGGAGAAGGCAGGAGACTGGGGATTGGTCGGGGCATGAAGGGAGCTGGGGAGAAGGCAGGAGACTGGGGATTGGTCGGGGCATGAAGGGAGCTGGGGAGAAGGCAGGAGACTGGGGATTGGTCAGGGCATGAAGGGATACGGGGAGAAGGCAGGAGATTGGAGATTGGTCGGGGCATGGAGGGATACGGGGAGAAGGCAGGAGACTGGGGATTGGTCAGGGCATGAAGGGATACGGGGAGAAGGCAGGAGATTGGAGATTGGTCGGGGCATGGAGGGATACGGGGAGAAGGCAGGAGATTGGAGATTGGTCGGGGCATGGAGGGATACGGGGAGAAGGCAGGAGATAGGGGCTGGTAGGAAAAGGGATCAGCCATGATGAAATAGTGGAGCAAACTCGATGGGCCAAGTGGCCTAATTCTGCTCCTCTACCTTATGGTGTCATGGTCTAATTGAACTCCGAACTCCAACACCCCGAGCTGTAATAGTGCCACGCTAACCACTACGTTACCATGGCACCCCTTCCATTGCAGACTGTTGTATAATTGAATGTGATCTTCTGAACTTTCACAAATTTATTTCTAAACCCGTGCTCAATTTGATTCATGTTCATCCGTCTTGATGTTGAGATTTCAGCCATGACGTGTGTGTGTGATGTATTTTTGTTTGTGCTAACAAATATTGTTGTGAGTAAAACCATCAATGAATCACTTAAATTCCATCATCATCCATCATATTTTTTTCAAACTATCCGCACGCCTTCTCTCTGCAAAGCACTAAAAACAGCCTTCAATCATTCAGTAACAGTGATGATATCTTTTATTCATAGCACACTCAGATTCTTTACAGCTCAGTTTCATTTTGATATGGATCGCTCTGTGGATTAATCAAGTCATCTTATCCGCAAACCCCCCCCACACTCGAACAAAAGAAACTGCATTCTCTCACAGTCCAGGATCAAAGTTGGCATGTGGTGAAGGGTGAAGGGGGAAAAGTTTAAAGGGAACATTAGGGGGGACTTCTTCACATAGAGAGTGGTGGGAGTGTGGAATGAGCTGGTAGATGAAGTGGTAAATGCGGGCTCACTTTTAACATTTAAGAAAAACTTGGACAGGTATATGGGTGAGAGGTGTATGGAGGGATATGGTCCAGGTGCAGGTCAGTGGGACTAGGCAGAAAAATGGTTCAGCACAGCTAAGAAGGGCCAAAAGGCCTGATTCTGTGCTGTAATGTTCTATGGTTCTATGGGTAGAGCGAGCTCAGGCACTGTGTACTGACTGTCTGCTTCACAGCCCGGTAGGGAAACACCAATGCCTTTCTATGGAAAATCCTGCAAAAGGTAGTGGATTCAGCCCACTATATCCTGGGTAAATCCCTCCCAATCATCGAACACATCTACAGGAAAGAGCACCCATCTTCCAAGATCCTCACCACCCAGGCCATGCTATTTTCTCACCGCTGTCAACAGGCGGAAGATACAAATGCCTCAGGACTCACACCACCAGGTTCAGGAACACTTAGGGTTTTGGTAGGACTAACCCTAACCCTCCATAGTATCCAGGAGATCTTCAAAGAGCAGTGCCTCAGAAAGGCCAGTCCATCATTAAGGATCCCTATCACCCAAGACATGCCCTATTCTCATCAGGACAGAGATACCAAAGGTACATCAGGATGAAGGCACACACTCAACAATTCTGGAACAGCTTCTTCCCCTCTGCCATCTGATTTCTGAGTAGACATTGAACCCATGAATACTACCGCACTACATTTTTTTTTACACTACTTATGTAATTTATATACATATGGCATACAAAAGTTTGGGCACCCCGGTCAAAATTTCTGTTACTGTGAATAGTTGAATGAGTAGAAGATGAACTGATTTCCAAAAGTCATAAAGTTAAAGATGAAACATTCTTATCAACATTTTAAGCAAGATTAATGTAGTATTTTTGTTTTGTACAATTTTAGAGTGAAAAAAAGGAAAAGAGCACCATGCAGAAGTTTGGGAACCCCAAGAGATTTGAGCTCTCAGGTAACTTTTACCAAGGTCTCAGAGCTTAATTAGCTTGTTAGGACAATGGCTTGTTCACAGTCATCATTAGGAAAGGCCAGGTGATGCAAATTTCAAAGCTTTATAAATACCCTGACTCCTCAAACCTTGTCCCAACAATCAGCAGCCATGGACTTCTCTAAGCAGCTGTCTAGCAATCTGAAAATTAAAATAAATGGTGCTCACAAAGCAGGAGAAGACTATAAGAAGATAGCAAAGTGTTTCAGGTAGCCATTTCCTCAGTTTGTAATGTAATTAAGAAATGGCAGTTAACAGGAACAGTGGAGGTCAAGTTGAGGTCTGGAAGACCAAGATAACTTTCCGAGAGAACTGCTCGTAGGATTGCTAGAAAGGCAAATCAAAACCCCCGTTTGACTGCAAAAGACCTTCACAAAGATTTAGCAGACTCTGGAGTGGTGGTGCACTGTTTTACTGTGCAGTGACACCTGCACAAATATGACCTTCATGGAAGTGGCATCAGAAGAAAACCTTTCCTGCGTCCTCATCACAAAATTCAGTGTCAGAAGTTTGCAAAGGAACATCTAAACAAGCCTGATGCATTTTGGAAATAATTCCTGTGGACTGATGAAGATAAAATAGAAATTTTTGGCACAATGAGCAAAGGTATGTTTGGAGAATTTGTAAGGTGCAGAATTTCATGAAAAGAACACCGCTCCAACTGTTAAGCAGGGGGTGGGGGGGGGGTGGTATCATGCTTTGGGCTTGTGTTGCATTCAGTGGCACAGGGAACATCTCACTGGTAGAAGGAGGAATAAATTCAATTAAATACTAGCAAATTCTGGAAGCAAACATCACACTGTCTGTTTAAAAGAAAAAGCTGAAGATGGGTTCTACAACAGGATAATGATCCTAAAACACTCCTCAAAATCCACAATGGTCTACCTCAAGAGGCGCAAGCGGAAGGTTTTGCCATGGCCCTCACAGTCCCCGACCTAAACATCATCGAGAATCTGTGGATAGACCTCAAAAGAGCAGTGCATGCAAAACGGCCCAAGAATCTCACAGAACTAGAAGCCTTTTGCAAGGATGAATGGGTGAAAATCCCTCAAACAAGAATTGAAAGACTCATAGCTGGCTACAGAAAGCATTGATACTTGCCAAGGGGGGTGATACTAAGTACTGACCATGCAGGGTGCCCAAACTTTTGCTTCGGGCCCTTTTCCTTTTTTGTTATTTTGAAACTGTAAAAGACGGAAATAAAAAAGTAACCTTGCTTAAAATATTAAAGAAATGTGTCATCTTTAACTTTATGCCTTTTGGAAATCAGGTCATCTTTTACTCGCTTAGCTATTCACAGTAACAGAAATTTTGACCAGGGGTGCCCAAACTTTTGCGTGTGCGTGTGTATATACATACATACATATACTTCAATTCACAGTTCTTTTTCTCTATATTATGTATTGCATTGTACTACTGCTTCTAAGTTAACAAATCTCACAACATATGCCAGTGATATGAAACTTGATTCCGATTCTGGAATTCAGGGAGAGACGCGGAACCCTTATGACACCTCCGAGCACGGATTTGCATTTTTACAATGCAGGATGGATTGCAGAGAGACAGAGAGCCAACAGCACGATTAGGTGATTGCTCTGAATTGCTGCCAAGGCTAATGAGGCTGGAATGGTTGTTGAATTAATTGACCATCTTTTATCTACTCCTGTGATCAAATCTATTATTTATATTCGATTAATGGGGAAAATACAAATCAACACCATCGCTGCAATCTGATAAACCCATATTTAAGCTTCTCCTATTAGCACTTTCTCTTATCTCCGAAACACTTTTGTGTATATGACATTTAATTAAGTAACAAGCTTAGTGAGGCTGTATTCATTAATTATAGACTCTTCATCTCTTGTTCTCGATATTTATTGCTTATTTATTTAGTATTATCATTATTACTTTTTATCACTTTCTTTTTATATTTGACCATTAGATATAAGAGCAGAATTTGGCCATTTGGCCCATCGAGTCTGCACCACCATTTCATCTTGGCTGATCCAGTTACCCTCTCAACCCCAATCTCCCGCCTTCTCCACAGTTTGTAACTTTTTTCTTGCACATGGGTTGTTTGTCCATCCTGTTTGGTGTGATCTTTCATTGATTCTATTGTGTTTCTTGTATTTACTATGATTGCCTGCAAGAAAATGAATCTCAAAGTTGAATATGGTGACCTTTACTGTATATACTTTGACAATAAATTTACTTTGAACTTTGAACTTCGACTGAGATGTGCTAAGTTATGTTCTTGCTCCTCTGAAGTGCAAAACATACCATCTGTACTTTCTTGATCAAAGCCCAAAGGTTGATTGGCAGTCCAGGACGAAGCTGAAGATTGATCAGTGGTCCAGATTGAAGCCCAAAGACCAACAGGGTATCTGGATATCAGGCCTGGTGGCTGGAACCTCAGATCTGTGAATCTTTACAAGTCTGGTGGGCAATTGGGAACCATGTCTTTGAATCCACAAGTCCACTAGAAGCTGGAAACTGAAGACGGTCTGTCCTAGAGTAGAGGACTGTGTCTGTGTGTGTGGATGGGAGGGTGGAAAGGAGGAAGAGGGCTTGTTTCACTGTTGTTGTTTTGTTCCTTGCCAAGAATGGTGAGGACAGCTATGTTGGCACTGGAATGCATGGTAGCCCCAGCATGGTGGTTCTAAGGCAAACAACACCATTTTTTACTGTATGTTTTGATATACATGTAATAAATAAATGAATCTGAATCTGACTCTTGTCCCCATTCTCCCTCATCTTCGAGGTTCAAGCTCATCTCACCATTTCTGATTCTCACTGTAGACAATACCTGTAGGGGTGTTTGGAGTCTACAGGGACGTGTGACTCCTCTGGTGAAGGGGCTTATTGTGTCCATTCTGGGGCAGCTCACTCACCTTTGATGCCCACCGGCCACCTAGCCTGTGGCTCCAAGTAGCTGTTTGCATATGACAGTGGCCACACCCTGGTACACCACTTCGACAGGCAGCTAAACACGGTGAGAGTAGCCTGTGGGCTTCCTACCCTAGTGAGATAGGGATGTGCCTAGCGAAGTCAACTCCAGCGAACGGGGCAGATGAGATCTACAGTGAGATCCAATGGCCAGGAAGGCGGTTCTGCAACACTTCATGGAGAGTGCAAGACATGGTGAGGCACTGGAGAACTCATGGTCATCCACTGTAATCAAAGAAGACCCCAGTCTGTGACGACTATTCATACCACTGGATCTGGACTTCTGAGGTTGAGAGAGTGGAACTGCCTCAGTGCAATGGCTTTTCCACTTTAAAACCTCTCCCGCACAGGTTTCCTGACACCTTTAGATACGACAGACAACTCACTGGACAATGCCGGCACTGGCCCAAGGCTAAACACGCAACACGTGAGCTTCTGTCATCTCTACTTTCAGTGAAGTTGCCAGAAACACACTTGATGACAGGCTGTGATGTGGTACTCTAGTCAAATTCTATAACTTCCATTGATAAATAGTGGAGAGTATCCTGACTGGTTGCATCACAGCCTGGCATGGAAACATCGGTGCCCAGGAACGGAGAAGTCCACAGAAAGTAGTGGATACGACTCATCCATCACAGGCAAAGCCCTCCCCATCAGTGGGCACATCAACAAGGAGCACTGGCATAGGAAAGCAGCATCCATCAACAAGGACCCCCACCACCTAGCACATGCTCTCTTCTCAACACTACTATTGGGCAGATGATGCATCAGTCTTCAGTCTCACACCACCAAGTTCAGGAATAGCTACTGCCTTACGAGCATTAGGCTCCTGATCCAGCATAGATCTATTTATTTCTTATCTACTTACTTATCTTTTTATTTATTTGCATGATTATCTTCATTTGCACCTTGGTTGTTTGTTAGCAGTTTTTCATATATTCTATAACATTTCTTTATTTTCCTGTACGTGCCTGCAAGAAAATGAATCTCAGAGTAGCATATGGTGACATGTACATACTTCGATAATAAAACTACTTTGAACTTGAACTTTGAAATTGAAAAGAAGTTTGATCAGTGGTATAAATAACATGTTCTGAGTTTGAAGATAATACTCTTATATTCTTCAGCTCAAGACAGCGTACATGAGAAGCAGACAGAAGGTGCAGATCAAGAGCTCTAATAGCGAGCCAGGAACAGATGTGTAACCAGTGTGGAAATGTTTGAACACAGAACATAATCACACAGTACGGGCACTTTAGTGAATGATATTGTGCCGTCCATTTAAGCTACTTGAAGATCAATTGTCCCTCCCCACTAATCTCCCTCCCGGCACTTATCCCTGCAAGTGGCCTAAGTGCTCCACCTGCCCTCACCTCCATTCAGGGTCCCAAACAGTCCTTCCATGAGAAGCAACACTTCATTTGTGAATCTGCTGAGGTCATCTATTGCATCCGGTGCTCCCGATGTGGCCTCCTCTACATTGGTAAGATCCATTGTAAATTGGGGGACCACTTCGCCGAGCACCTTTGCTCCATCTGCCACAAGCAGAACTTCCTGTTGACCAAACTCTTTAATTCCGATTTCCATTTCCATTTCAATTCGTTGGTCCACGGCCTCCTCTTGTGGCAAGAAGGGGCCACCCACTGGATGGAGGAGTAGCACCTCATATTCTGTCTGAGTAGCCTCAAACCTGGTGGCATGAATATCAATTTTTCCTTGAAGTAAAATAATTCCCTCCTTCTACCCCCCTCTCTGGCCTCTTACGTCTTCTCACCTGCTATCACCACCCCCCGGGTCCACTCTCCTCTCCTATCAGATTCCTTCTTCTCCAGTCTTTGACCTTTTCCACCCACCTGGCTTCACCTAACACCTTCCAGCTATTCTACTTCCCTCCCCCCACTTTTTTTATTTTGCCGTCTTCCCTTTTCCTTTCCAGTTCTGAAGAAAGGTTTCAGCCCGCAAAGTCAACTGTTTATTCATTTTCAAGGACACTACCTGACCTGCTGAGTTCCTCTGGCATTTTTTTTTGTGTTTTGCTTAAGATCAATCTAACTCTTTCCTCCCATGTAGCCTCCTTTTTTTCTTTCATCCGTGTGCCCATCAAGAGTTTGTTAATTTTCCCTAATGTATCTGCTTCTACCACCCACTGGCAGTGCATTCCATGCACCCACCACTTTTTGTGGCCTACTTCTGACATCCCCTCTATACTGCTCCAATCAACTTCAAATTATGCCCTCTCATATTAGCCATTTTCACCCCAGCAAAAAAAATCTAGCTGTTCACTCAATCTGTGTCTTGTATTATCTTGTATACAGCTATCAAGTCTCCTCCCATCCTCCTTTGCTCCAAAGAGAAAAGCCCTAGCTTGCTCAATCTATCCTCACGAGACATGGTCTCCAATCCAGGCAGCATCCTGGTTAATCTCCTCTACACCCTCTCTAAAGCTTCTCTATCCTTTCTGTAATCCTTCCTGCAAAAATAATGTTTGCTGCTTGGATATTGGGCTCCCTCCCACAACACCAACTTATCTTCAAGACACAAGAGATGACGGATGCTGGAATTTGGAGTAACAAGCAATCTGCTGGAGAAATTCAATATGTAGAATCCGTGAAGTGAAAGGAACTAGCAAAGTTTCAGTTTGAAGCCCTGGATTGGGAATGACACCTGGACTGACACCTTGTCCTATTGTCCTGTTTATTATTTATTGTAATGCCTGCACTGTTTTGTGCACTTTATGCAGTCCTGCATAGGTCTGTAGTTCAGTGTAGCTTTCTTTGTGTTGTTTTTTTTACGTAGTTCAGTCTAGTTTTTGTACTGTCATGTAAACCATGGTCCTGAAAAACGTTGTCTCATTTTTACTGTGTACTGTACCAGCAGTTATGGTCGAAATGACAATAAAAGTGACTTGACTTGACTGATCTTGTTGCATTCACTTAAGAACATACAAGAACATTTCCTCCAGCATTTTGTACGTGTTTCTCAAGATTTCCAGCATCAGCAGAATCTTTTGTGTTTAAGAACAATTGTGTGCAGTTCTGGTCACCTACCGCCAGGAAAGATATCAATAATACCATAAGATATGGGAGTAGAATTAGGCCATTTGGTCCATCGAGTTTGTTCCGCCATTTCATTATGCCTGATCCATTTCCCCTCTCAGCCCCAATCTCCTGTCTTCTTCCCATAACACTTCATGCCCTGACTAATCAAGAATCTATCAACCTCTGCCTTAAATATACCCAATCAGTTGGTCTCCACAACCGCCTGTGGCAACAGATTCCACAGATTCACCACTCTCTGGCTGAAGAAATTCCTCCTCAGCTCTGTTCTAAATGGACGTTCCTTTATTCTGAGGCTGTGTCCTCTTGTCTTTCTTAGACTCCCTCAATATAGGAAATATCCCCTCCACATCCACCCTGTCGAGGCCTTTCAACATTCAATAGGTTTCGATGAGATCTTTAAGCTTGAAAGAGTGCAAAGAAAATTTCCGAGAACCTGAGTTATAGAGAAAGATTAAATAGGTTAGGACTTTATTCCCTGGAGCATAGGAGAATTGGGTGCACAAAATTATGATGGTTACAGATAGAATGAATGCAAGCTGGATTTTTCCATAGGGGTTGAGTGAGACTGGAACAAGAGGTCAGGCAAAAGTGAAAGGCAAAATATTATGGGGAATTTCGGGGTGAGGTTCTTCATTCAGAGGGTGGTGCGAGTGTGAAACGAGCTGCCAACGGAAGTGGTAGATGTGTGTTCGATTGTAACATTGAAGAGAAGTTTAGGTAGGTACATGGAAGGCAGTGGTTCTGTAGGGTATTGTCTGGTAGATGGGATCAGAAAGCTAGGCTGGCATGGACTAGATGGGCCAAAGAGCCTGTTTTTGCACTATACTACTTAGGTGGCACCATGGTTAGTGCAACACTATTACAGCTCAGAGTGTTGGAGGTCGAAGTTCAATTTCAGCAAAGGAGTTTGTACGTTTTCCCCGTGACCACATGGGTTTCTTCTGTTTCCAGCTCCAGTTTCCACCCACAGTCCAAAGATGTATTAGTTAGTCGATTAATTGATCATTGTAACTTGTCCTGCGATTAGGCTAGGGTTAAATCGGTGGTTTCTGGGGCAGTGTAGCTCGTTTGGCAGGAAGGGCCGGTTTCACGTTGTATCTCTAAATTAAAAAAGTATGAAAAACTGTATCGCTCCATAAGAAAGCCTCTCAAGCCTCGCCTGTTCTGTATTTAATATTTCAGTAATATCTGAGTAATCTCATATACATATTGTTTGATTAAGCATCTTTGCTCATTTAAGTAATTCATTATAGGTTATATGAATAAGTACGTCATCACACCACCACATGATACCTGTGTGCCTTGCTTAATGTAACACAAAGTTAGACTCACATTTGGACTCCAGTGTCTGGATGGACCAAATGGCCTACTTCTGCTCCTATATCTTATCATCTTATGGTCTTCCTTCGAATTAGTTTAATGTTTTGAAGTTGCCAGCTGTACTATTGAGCACATCCACATCAAACACAGTCACAGGAAATCAACATGCATCATCAGAGAACCCCACCACAGGACATGCTTTCTTCTCACTCCTGCCATCAGATAGAAGGTACAAGAGCCTTAATGCTCACCAGGTTCAGGAACAGTTATTACCCCTCAATCATCAGGCTCTTGAACCAGAAGGGATAACTTAACTGAACTTCATTTGCCCCATCATTGAAACGTTCCCACAACCTACGGACTCACTTTCAAGGCCTCTTCATCTCATGTTTTCGATAATTATTGCATATTTATATATATCAATATTTCTTCTTTTTGCATTTGCACAGTTTGTTGTATTCCGCATACTGGTTGAATGCCATTGGTTCTGATATGGTCATTATTCTATAGATTTGTTGAGTATGCCCACAAGAAAATGAATCTCAGGGTTGGAAATGGTGACTTTGATAATAAAATTTACTTTGAACTTTGATCTTTGTAGCATATGCTCATGGCTGATCTATCCCTTCTTCTAGATTTAAGGAAGCATGGCATAGCCTTTAAAATACAGTCACTGTTCAAATGTAGGAAATGTATCACACAGCAAAGCCCCATGAGCAGCACAGGGATAAATAACCAGAGTAGCTATAATAGAAGGTGCTGGGAAAAGCTTTCTGCTCTTGTACAAACGTAGCGGTTAAACTGGATTTGTCAACATGGCCTGATAGGTAGGAAATGCAATTGGAAAGGGTTTAATTTTGTCACAGGTACTAAGGTAGAGTGAAAAGCTTATCTTGTACTCTGGTCACACAGATTGTCATTACACGGTGCACTGAGGTAGAACAAGATAAAACAATAACATAATGCAAAAGAAAGTGTAACAGCTACTGAGAAAGTGCAGTGGAGGCAAGCAATAAGGAGCAAGATCATGAGGTAGATTGTGAGGTTGAGTCTGTCTTATTGTACTAGGGTACTGTTCAATAACTTTATAACAGCTGTCCTTGAGCCTGGTGGTACATGGTTTCAGGCTTTTGTACCTACTGCCCAGTGGAAGAGGGGCGGAGGAAAGAATGTCTGGGTTGGCCGGAGGCTTTGTCATTGCTGGCTGCTTTACTGAGGCAGCAAGAAATATAGACAGAGTCCATGGAGGGGAGGCTGGATGCTCTGATGTTCAAAGTTGTGTCCACAACTCTGTAGGTTTTTGCAGTCATGGGTAGAGCAGATGCCATACCAAGTTGTTCTGCATCAATAAAAATTGGCACAATCAGGTCACTTGAACATCTGGGATCCACTGCCTCGTTGTATTTCAGCAGGGCTAGTTGAGATGATTGACAACTTAAGATCTGGCCTCATCTAAAATCTATAACTTAAACGGAATGACCTGTAGAGGTTTCTTTGGCAGTTGAGGACAGAAAGCATGCATCATTAAATCTCAATTTTGGTTCTCTGTTTTCAATCAACCTGCTTCTTTTTAATGTGTTCTACAAATTGCCCAAGGAATAGAAACCAGAAATGGAGATTTAATCTTTGCAGAAAAGTGCATCTCTGGCACAAAGGGACTGAGTTCCTGTATTCTGAAAGCATTTCATTTCACATGCATGTAGACTTTAATCAATCTCATTCACAATCCTCTGGCCAGCTTTGTTTGGGGCAGTCTAGATGGACCAGCTGCTGATTTCATGCCCAGTAATTCCATGTTAGTATTCAATACCTGACTTGTCAGCTTTGTCAGCCAGCTACACAATCTAGTCTTAGACTGCTTCACCAGCTTGTAACTCTCTGCCACATATTTATTAGGCCACATATTTAGTTTTATTAAAAAATCTGAATTAGTCACATTAGATTTGCTTTTCAACCTTTGGCATATCATTTAATCATTAGAGCTATTCTTATTTTTGGGTATGAAGTTGTTATTTTTCTTATAGTTTAACTTTCCTATGCTTGCTTGTATTTTTATATAATCACCTATACACGTGGTGGCCACTTTATTAGGACCCTCATGTACTGGATAGTGTGGCCACTGCGGGTATGCTTGTGGTCTGCAGCTGTAGCCCATCCACCTCAAGGTTCAACATTCAGATTCAGATTCAGTTTATTGTCATTAGAAACCACAAATGCAATGCAGTTAAAAAATGAGACAACGTTCCTCCAGAATTATATCACAAAAGCATATGACAAAACAGACTACACCAGAAAATCCATGTAATGTTTGGCAATCCCCAATCCAGAGTCTGGAGAGGCTGCTGCGTATTAATATCGCACTACCATCTTAGCGCATTCCCCAGAAAGGAACTCCAATTCCACCAGACAAAACAAGACCAAAAACTAAAGCTACAAGACCTGCACAAAACCACATAGTTACAACAGTGCAAACAATAGCATAATTGATAAAAAACAGACCATGGGCACAGTAAAAATAGTCCAAAGATGTTAAAAGACTATAAGTTCAAAAGAAACCATCACACAGTTTCCACAAGTCCTCAGGGTCCCGACAGACTCGCCATCCCACGCCGGCGGCAGAAGGGAATACTCCCACTATGGACTTCCACGGCGCCACCTGACTCAGCCTCGCAGATGCAGCACATAATGAAAGCTCCATCTTAACATGCTGTGTGTTCCAAGATTCGTTACTCCAGATCTAATGCAGCTTAAATAAGTGTAACACATTGTAAGGTTTCACTGCTAATGTAATGGCATCTCTGTAATGTTCCACTGCTGAGGTAATGGTTTCTCTGTAGCAGCAAAGTTTGGGTTATGGCTAGAGATAACAAGGCATGCTAGCCAATGAGCAGGATGTTGTTCTTTCTTGTGTGTCTGGGAGCCAGGAATTTGCGGTATTTTTGCCAGGGAGAGATGAGGAGAGGAGTCGCGAATGGAGAGAGTTGGTAGACCGCTGGACAGAGTGGATTTGAAGCGAGGGTCCGAAGGTCAGTGACGATTGGAGGAGGTCGACGGTGGTCGAACAGTCTTATCGGTGAGCTCCAACCTTGCACAATAGACTTGAGAATGGACCCTTTTTCTTTTTTGTTTCTTTACTATAGTCAAATTAAGAATTATAAGGCTCAATCGTTTAATCGCATATTGGGTACTGATTGATATTTCGTGGTACTGATTTGTAACAGGGGTCACTTCGCACAGTATCCACCCAGACTTAAGAGATTTCTTAAGTTTGGCTGGGCCAGTGTCTATCATCCCATATATTAAGCCGCTAGCCAAAGCCAGCGTTACATAAGCATAAAGAACACAATAGAAGACAAACATACCATATAATGCCTGGTTATTTGAGTACCTGTCGCCTTCCTATCAGCTTGAACCAGTCTTGGCCATTCTCCTCTAATCTCTCTCATTACAAGGCATCTTCACCTACAGGTCTGCTGCTCACTCAACTTTTTTTTATTGTTTTTCACACTGTTCTCTCTAATCTCTAGGGACTGTTCTGCATGAAATCCCAGAAGATCAGCAGTTTCTGAGATATTCAAACCACCTCTTCTGGCACCAACAATCATTCCACAGTCAAAGATACTCAGATCACTTTTCTTCCCCATTCTGATGTTTGGACTGAACAATAATAACAATAATTGAACATTTTGACCATGTCTGCATGCTTTTTTACATTGGGATGCCACCACATGATTGTCTGATTTGATTATTTGTATTAACAAACAGATATACAGCTATTCCTAATAAAGTAGCCACTGAGTGTATGTGTTCAGTGATATTTACAATAATTTTAGCATAGTTGCTTCTGCATTTTTTCTAGATGCTTCATATTTTGACCTATAGTAAGTGTCACACCACCTGAATCTGACGATATATAAGCTAGTTGTTATCATTGGAATGTTGTTATTTTTTTAGATGGAGCTAGAATTTGTCCAGTGAGGTATAGTTCTTTGGTTCAAGCACCATTCAGAAATCTGATGCTGGAGGGGAAAAAACTGTTCCTGAATCATTACATTTTGATATCCGGGCTCTCGTACTTCTTCTCTGATGGTAGTAATGAGAAGAGGGCATGTCTCAAAGGGTGAGGGTCTCTAACGATGGATACTGCCTTCCTGAAGTACGGATTTTTGAAGAAGTACTTGATAGTGGGGAGAGTTGTGTCTATGGCTGAGTCCACAATCTTCTGCAGCCACTTTTGACCCTGCCCATTGGAGCCTCTGTACCAACCTATAATGCAACCAGTCAGAATGCTCTCCACCACATATCTACAGAAATATTCTGCAGTCTTCAATGACACACCAAATCTCCTCAAAGTCCTAATGAAGTAGAGCCACTGACATGCATTTCTCTGTGAGTCGGTCAATGTGCTGGGCCCGGGAGAGCAATATCACTGGGAGACTGTTGTTAAACTTCATCTTTGGTTGTAGCCAAGAGGAGGTTAATTTATACATTTCATGCAGAGTGGTAATTAAATGCTAATATAATCTGAACTTCTGTGATTCAAGGATGGTCATGTTCTCTGTATTTTTATCTATTTATTTTTATTTACATAGTTTGTCTTCTTTTGCACATTGGTTGTTCATCAGTCTTTGTGTGGAGTGTCTCATTGATTCCGTTGTATTTTTCGTTCTACTGTGAATGCCTGCAAGAATATGATCTCAGGGTGATGTATCGTAACATACACTCAGTGGCCACTTTATTAGGTACAGAGATACCTAATAAAGTGGCCACAGGGTATTTCTGTATGTTCGAGGTCTTCTGCTGCTGTAGCCCATCCACTTCAAGGTTCAACATGTTGTGCATTCAAAGATGCTCTTCTGCACACCACTGTTGTAGTGTGTGGTTATTTGAGTTACTGTTGCCTTCCTGTCAGCTTGAATCAGTCTCGTCATTCTCCTCTGACCTCTTTCATTAACAAGACATTTTCCACAACTGGACCTCTTGACCATTCTGCATACTTATATGCATTGTGTTGCTGCCATATTGTTGTCTGATTAGATATTTGCATTAACGATCAGGTGTACAAGTATACCTAATTATGTGGCCACTGTGTGTATATGAACTTCAATAAGACATTTCCTTTGTCCATTGTACTCTGCACATTGAAATTTGTAAGGCGGTTTTGTAAACTGAATATTCAATGTTTGACTTAAAAAGTGGTGCTGCACTCCAGATTGTTCTTCAATAAAATATTAAAGTGAAGGGCTAAGAGTTCATCAGGTGCCCCTTGTGAATATTCTTGTCAGGAAATCGATCATTGTGTTCTTGCATTGGGCTGACAGCAAGCCTGACACACCTTGGAACTCTAAAAAAGGTTTTCTTTCAATCTCACAAGCTGATGACCAGCTGAGAAGTGTCAGTAAAAACACTTCCTTACAAATTCATGGCCTGCTTTTTATGCTAAAAAATGCACTTTATCATGCTATTTGTGGAGGGAGAGTACAAGATCGAGATGTTAGGAATCACTTTCTACTTTATCATTTCCACTCTAAATCAGCCGATTTACAGACACTCCTGTGCCTAGCATTACTTTATGGACATCCAATCAATCTATGGATATAAGCTATATTATATATTTATTGAGTTGGTTTTTTTTTACCTTAGTGTTCTTTACCTTAACATGTTTTTTGGTGCTACATCGGAGCTAGAGTAACAATTATTTCATTCTCATTTATAACTGTCTACAGGAAATGGCATTAAACAATCTAGAATGTTGAATGTTGCAAAACTGAGCATTTGACACTATCTAATAGAATTAGTGATGACCAGAAATTAGAACAAATTATAAATTATTTCACAATTAAAATGAGATTACTGCAAATCAAAGAAGAAATTAATACAATTCTTAAAAAAAACACTAACAGGTTTACAGTCAAATGCAGGTGCCTCAACAGAATCACAGCTTAGTCCATGTTCCCTAGAATACTTTAATGCACTCCTCACACTTACACCGAGTGGCCACTTTATTAGGTACATCTGCTTGTTAATGCAAATACCTAGTGGGCCAATCATGTGGCAGCAACTCAATGCATGAAAGCATGCAGACTTGGTCAAGAGGTTCAGTTGTTGTTCAGACCAAACATCAGAATGGGGAAGAAATCTGATCTAAGTGACTTTGACCCTAGAATGATTGTTGGTGCCAGATGGGGTGGATTGAGTATCTCAGAAACTGCTGATCTCCTGGGTTTTTCAGGCACAACAGACTCTAGAGTTTACAGAGAATGGTGCAAGAAGATGAAAAAACATCCAGTGAGCAGCAGTTCTGTGAATAAAAACACCTTGATAATGATGGAGGTTAGAGGAGAATGGCCAGACTGGTTCAAGCTGACAGGACAGCGACACAGATGAGGGGAAAGGTAGGTGGGTGGAGGAAGTGCGTAGATGAAGTAAGAAATTGGGAGATGATAGGTGGAAAACATAAAGGACTATAAATATCATCTATAAATTTGCTAAGGGTACAACCATTGTTGGTAGAATCTCAGGTGGTGACGAGAGGGCGTACAGGAGTGAGATATGCCAACTAGTGGAATGGTGCCACAGCAACAACCTGGCACTCAACGTCAGTAAGATGAAAGAGCTGATTGTGGATTTCAGGAAGGGTAAGACAAAGGAACACATACCAATCCTCATAGAGGGATCAGAAGTGGAGAGAGTGAGCAGTTTCAAGTTCCTGGGTATCAAGATCTTGAGGATCTAACCTGGTCCCAACATATCAATGTAGTTATAAAGAAGGCAAGACAGCGGCTATATTTCATTAGGAGTTTTGAAGAAATTTGGCATGTCAACAAATGCACTCAAAAACTTCAATAGAGAGCATTCTGACAGGCTGTATCACTGTCTGGTATGGAGGGGCTACTGCACAGGACCGAAAGAAACTGCAGAAGGTTGTAAATCTAGTCAGCTCCATTTTGGGTACCAGCCTACAAAGTACCCAGGACATCTTTGGGGAGTGGTGTCTCAGAAAGGCAGCATCCACTATTAATTACTTCCAGCACCCAGGGCATGCCCTTTTCTCACTGTTAACATCAGGAAGGAGGTACAGAAGCCTGAAGGCACACACTCAGCGATTCAGGAACAGCTTCTTCCCCTGTCATTCGATTCCTAAATGGACATTGAAGTTTTGGACACTACCTCTCCTTTTTTAAAAATATACAGTATTTCTATTTTTGCACTTTTAAAAAATCTATTCAATATATGTAATTGATTTACTCATTTATTCATTATTATTATTATTTTTATTTTCTTTCTTCTATATTATGTATTGCATTGAACTGCTGCTGCTAAGTTAACAAATTTCATGTCACATGCCGGTGATAATAAACTTGATTCTGATTCTGAAGACGGAATCTAATAGGAGAGGACAGTGGATTATGGAATAAGAGAAAGGAGGTGAGGAAACCAATGGGGAGGTGAGGAGAAGTGAAGGGCGAGAGGGTAACCAGAATGAGGAAATGGAAAAAAACAGAAGGGGTGGGTGGAGAAATTATCACCCATCACCTCCCAGCTTTTAAATTCATCCTCCCATCTTGCTTCCTCCTCACCTGGTCTCACCTACCACCTTGTATTCCTTTCCCTCCACCCACCTTATTTTGGCTTCTGTCCACTTCCTTCCCAATCCTGATGAAGAGTTTTGGTCCAAAATGTTGATTGTTTATTCCCCTCTTTAGATGCTGCCCATTCTTCTGAGTTCCTGCAACATTTTGTGTGTGTTGCTCTGGATTTCCAGCATCTGCAGAATCTCCTGTGTCCATTAACAACCATCTGGGACATGCTTCAATAATACCATCAGGGATCAGCTAAAGGAGACTGAAGATTCACATTCAACAGTTTAGGAATAGCTTTTTTCACTTAGCCATCAGATAGTGATGAGGTAGAGGAGGGATCATAGGAATTTTGCTAATAGAGTAGTTTCTGCTTAATTGGGCCATCATTTAATCAGGGCAGCCACTTAGTTGGGACAATTCCTAAAGTACAAAAATTAATCCAGAAAGTAGAAGGGACTCCTATCACTTATTTGGGAAACTTTGCACTTAATTGAGACAGGAACTAGTTGCCGAACAGTTTCTAACTAGCGTCAGCCATGTACACTTGTGTGGTCATTAGACCATTAGGTCAGTGCTTAGAGTGAATAGTTTTTCGAGAGCGTTGGCTGGGCGTGCTTCTGTTATGTTTTCCAATGGATGCCAATTTAAAAAGAAGTGATTTTTGATCATTTTTGTTTTAACGTTATCCTAGGTGTCTGATTTTTTTCATTTACAGTCAATCAAAAGAACACAGAGAATACACTGGACAAATTCCTTTGCCAATAACTATCAGGAATAGTATGTAGTGTTATAGTAATCCGGTAGTATTGGTAGTGTTCTAAATTGTTCTGTACTTCACTTAAGTACACAATTTCTTATTCAGTTAAACAGCAGTTTGTCTTTTCATACGTTTTTTAATATTTCCATGAAAATTCAGCCAATTGGGGCAGCTGCCTAATTGGGCCAAAATGTGCTCTTCCTGCTGTGTCCCAATTAACTGGAATCCACTGTATTAGTTTGTATGGGCTAGACAAATCAAACACCAGCAATTTTAGATTCACAACTGGCATGTACATAGAAGGCAGAGGGTAATGATTAATGGGAGTTATTCTGGCTGGAGGTCTGTGACTAGTGGGGTTCCACAGGGATCTGTACTGGGACATCTGCTGTGTGTGATATACATAAATAACCAGGATGAAAACATGGATTGGTGTGTTAGACCGTAAGACACAGGCGCAGAATTAGGCCATCCAACCCATTGAGTCTTCTCCACCATTCCATCCTGACTGATTTATTAACCCTCTCAACTCCATTCTCCTGCCTTCTCTCCTTAACCTTTGATGCTCTGACTAATCAACAGACTATCAGCCTTTGATTTAAATATATTCAGTAACTTGGCCTCCACTGATTTGCCATCTTCTGGCTAAAGAAATCCCTCCTAATCTCTGTTCTGAACAGACATCCCTATATTTTGAGGTTCCAAGTAAATGTTATAAATTGGGTTGGGGGGAGGAGGAGAAGGGGAGTCCAGTGACCCTCTCACTGGTTTTGACTATCCTCTGTAGGATCTTACAGCTTCTGTACCACACAACGATGCAGACAGACAGGCACTCAGTGGTACTCCTATAGAAATTTGTTAGAATGGGGAGCCTTGCGCACCTCAATCTCCTAGAAAGTGTAGATGTGATAAATGAAGCTAATCCTTATTTCTCTTTAAATATCAAACAGTAGCCGGCCATTGGTGTAGTGACATCCTCACCACTTCGAGGCGAGTGATCCTAGGTTTGAAAACAGCCAGCTCCTTGCGCGCTTACCATGCGGGCTGGGTTGAGCATCAAGCAAGCAACTCAGTCTCATAAAAACCAATGAAAATGCTAAAGAAATGGTGAAGTTGTCACCTGATGCACCACAAGATGTGGAAAGGAACAACAAATATCAAACAGTAGAAATAGGCCAAGAAAAGAAACAAATGGGTTTGAACAGATTGACTTGTAGTTCTTACCCAGATGAAGAGGACCATCGATAACATTGTTGGGCGTTTAATGGCTGAAACCAGATGTCCCATTTTTTCATTTTTATATGGTACACGATAAGCATTATCAAGCATGTCCCCAGCATCAGATGTAAACACAATAAATATTCAAGATTCAAGATTGTTTAATATCATTTCCTGTACACAAGTACAAAATAATTGTTACTCCAGATACAATGCAGCACACAAAAAAATACACAATAAGATGATATGTCCATAAATTAATGCCAGGCACAGGAGTGTCTGTACCTAAGGTGACTCTGACAGGAGATGATAAAGTAGTGGTGGTTGGGGCGGGGGGAGGGGTTGGAGGGGTGGGTTATTGGGTGGAGGTGTTGATCAGCCTTACTGTTTGGGGAAAATAACTGTTTTTGAGCCTGGTGGTCCAGGCGTGGATGCTACGTAGGCTCCTCTCTGATAGGAGTGCGACAAACAGTTCATGAGAGCAGGAAGGATGGGATCCTTTATGACGTTACTGGCCCATTTCTGGTACTTTTCTGTATATATGTCTTTGATGGTGGGAGGCCTGGTTCTGGTGATGTGTTGGCAGTTTTGACTGTAAAACCTATCAGCTGCCGACTTGTCCTCTTATTTCCCCCTTCTTTCTAGTCCTGATGAAGGGTCTTGGGACAAAATGTCAACTGTTATTTCCTCTCCATAGATGCTGCCTAACATGCTGAATTCCTACAGCATTTAGACTCATAGAACACTATGGCATATAAAAAGGGCCTTTAGCCCACCTAGTCCATGCAAAGCTATTTATCTGCCTAGTCCAGGGGTTCCCAACCTCTTTTTATCCCAAGGACCAATACCATTAAGCAAGGGGTCCACAGACCCCTGGCTTAGTCCCATTGACCTACACTCAGACCATACCCCTCCATATCCCTCCCATCCATGTACCTATCCATAATGCTCTTAAATGTTGAACTTGCATCCACCGCTTATGCTGGAAGTTCATTCAACATTCTGACTACCCTCTTAGTGAAGAAATTCTGCCTCATGTTCCTCTTAAACATTTCTTCTTTTACTTTCCACCTATGACCTCTAGTTGTAATCTCACTCAACCTAAGTGGAAAAAGCCTGCTTGCATTTACCCTCTGTATACCCCTCACAATTTTGTATAACTTTAGGAGGATGACCCCAGAGGTCCATGAGCCAGTCCTCATTGGGGAAAGCAGATATGGAAAAGGCCAGCAGTTTAAAATTCCTCGGTGTTAATCATTTTAGAGGACCTGTCCTGGGTGCAGCACATAAATGCAATTACAAAGAAAGTACATCAGTGCTTTTACTTCTTTAGAAGTTTGCAAAGATTCAGCATGACATCAAAAACTTCTATAGATGTGTAGTGAAGAGTACGTTGACTGGCTGCATCACAGCCCAGTATGGAAACACTAAAGCCCTTGAAGGGAGCATCATACAAAAAGTAGTGGATACGGACCAGTCCATCATGAGTACAGCCCAGACCAGCATTGAGCACATCTACACAGAGCAATGTTGCGAGAAAGCAGCATCCATCATCAGGGACCTCCACCATCCAGGTCATCCTGTTTTCTTACTGCTGCCATCAGGAAGAAGATACAGGGGCATCAGGACCCACAGCACCAGGTTCTAGAACAGTTATTACCCTTCAAACATCAGCCTCCAGAAGCAGAGGGGAAAACTTCATTCAACTTCACTTGCCCCATCACTGAACTGTTCACACAATGTACGCATTCACTTGCATGGACTCTTCATTTCAGGTTCATTAAATTTATTGCTTATTTATTATCTATTTTGTATTTTCAGTTTATTGTCTTTTACACACTGTTTGTCTGCCCTGTTGGTGCGGTCTTCCTTTGATTTTATTACAATTATCAGATTTATTGACTATACCTGCAAGAAAAGAAAATGTTTGTACTCCCAAAATGCAACACCTTATACTCATCTGCATTAAATTCCATCTGCCTCTCTGTCCACTACACCCCATATTTGCAAATTTGCTGATCCAGTTTACACGTTATCATCGAGATCATTGATCTAGATGACGAACAACAAGGAAGCCAGCACTGGTCCCAGCAGCACACTATTAGTCACAGTCCTCCAGTCAGAGAAACAGCCCTCTATACCACTTTCTGGCTTCTGCAAATCCAAAGTCCAATCCAATTTAGTACCCCATCTTGAATGCCAAGGGACTGAACCTTTTTGACCATCTTCCCATGTGGGACCTTATGAAAGGCCTTGCAAACATCTATGTAGACATCATCCTCTGCCTCTAAAGTCCATGTAGACAACATGCATTATGTGTGTGTTGCTCCAGATTTCCAGCATCCGCAGAATCTCTTGTGTTTAAAGTTATTTCATGTGTAGTTGAATGACAGGAGGAGCAGCAATAATAAATTACCTTTTTTTTAGAAAGAAGAAAATTATTGTGTAGAAAGCAAGTAATCAAAGCAAAGTTACAAGTGATAAAAGTTAGTCGAAATAAGGTCTGTTTCTATGCTGTAGAGCTTTATGGTTATATAAAGTGAGAACTGAATCACACTAAAAAGAACTCATCAGTGAAATATACGGTAATTTAGAATCAAACAGTACTAAGAGACCATTCAGCTGCCTTGCCCTGTACTCTGCTCCTAGACATAGGAGCAGAATTAGATCATTTGGCCCATCAAGTCTTCTCCACCATTCCATCATGGTTGATTTATCATCCCACACAACCTCATTCTCTTGCCTTCTCCCCATAATCTTTGACAACCTGACTAATCAAGAACCTATCAACCTCCATTTTAAATATACCCAGTGACTGGCCTCCATAGTGTCTGTGGCAATGAATTCCACAGATTCACCACCCTCTGGCTAAAGTAATTCCTCCTCACCTCTGTTCTAAAGGGACATTTTTGTATACTGAAGCTGTAGCCTCTGGTGCTGGACTCCAGCACTATAGGAAACATTCTGAGGGTGTGCTTAATGGCATCTCACTCTCATTATGTTCCAAACATATTATCTGTCAGGATTTTATTGTTTGTTTTGATTAATATGAATAGGTTTGTAAGCCATTGCACAAGGTAAGGCCAGTGTTAAACTTTTGTTTAAAATTTTTTGTTTCTTCAGCATGAGGAGATTTATATGAACAATTATATGCATAAGAATCAAAAAGGATGAAATTACTTCTTCAGGCCTTGGGCTCTTTGAAGCCTAACTTATTTAATTGTAATTATAATACAGACAGGAAGGAAGCAGATTATCCTGTAAGGAAAATATCAGAAGTTTGCAAATGCCTTGCAATGAAGAATACACAATTTCATTTAACACGTTTCAATAGTTGTCTACTGAAGTGTTGTGGCCAGAAGGAAATATCATCTGCTCAGTTTCTGATAATTCGAGGTACTTCTGTTCTCTTTCCATGCTCATCCCTTCTCACACTTTGTGTCTGCATTCATCCCGGCAGGGTTTAATGATATCTGAAATCTGCACGATTCACCCATTCACTCATGCTGAAAATAGTTTTACCCTGCAACTTTCTCTTCTTCCCTGCTGAAGGAGTGATTCACAGTCATACAGCAGGGAAAAAGGCCATTCAGCCCAGTGGGTCCATGACAACCAACATTCCCATCAAAACCAATCTCCTTTCCCTGAGTTTGCCCCAGGTCTGGGGTTCCCAACCTGGGGTCCATGGACACCTCAGTTAATGGTATTGGTCCAATGCATAAAAATGTTGGGGACTCCTGTATCTAAACCTTTTCTATCCATGTCCCTGTCCAAGTCGCTTGGTGAAATGTGTACAAACTGAACAAGCTAAAAATGCAGCACAGAGGAGTTCAAGTTTATTGTCACTCAACTATCTGTTTCAGTGTTTCGCAACCTTTTTAGCCCAACGCCCTCCTAAAGCACGTTCATACTTGCCAACGCCCCCTATTAGGCACAATATACTTTCCAGTGCCCCCAAAGTGTAAAAACATGTCTACCATATGCTAACATGAGAAAAATGATTCTGCTTTAAATTTCTATTTGTCCTTAAACCTGGCTTACACAGTAACTGTGCGCTGTACAGCAGCTTTGATATCAATGTGATCCTTGAGCTTGATGGTTTTTAGAAGGAGTTGAATTATATGGTCGAAGTTGTGACAGTAAAGCTTTAAGTCCCCATGTGTAATAAAGTCCAACTGTTCTTTGAGTAAGTGGTTCACTGCACCGAAACCTCTTTCAACAAGGCAGGAGGATGGAAATGCAATGAAGAACAGTTTGGCTCTTTTGGAAACTTTATATTACTGTGTAGCCTCATACCACAAAAGCCAACATTTTTGAAAAGCATTTTTGCTTCTTTATCATTCTCAGTTTTGATATTTTCTTCTTGCAAGCTCTTTTTCTATTCTTCCACCTTGCAAATAAATGGGTTAATTACCCAGTCCGGAATTTCCAAATCATTCCAATCCTTCTTCAGTGACTGCAGGTGTAAGCAGTACTCGTGCAAATCACTGTCTATGAAAGAGTGCCATACTTCCCATGTAGGGAAATTGTGAGAACTTTCTTCTTCCAATGTTTTGCTTAAATATTTCCAATTTTCCAATGAAAGTGGACATTGCACTTTCTGCCTGGATTAAATTGAAATTCTCACCCTGCAGTTTCACATTTGGAATGTTCGTTTTGTCAGGCAGATCAGTTAGTTATGCCACATAAAAGTTCAATCTTGTTTCCTAGGCTCTCGTCAATTTTGAGCAAAAATTCAACCAGTGTCAAAAAGATCAAACAAACATTTTATGCATCACCCTTTTGACAGCCAACACACTTCAGTGTGAAGAAACAAGCCTACAAACTCTTGATTGTTATTTTGGCATAACTGGGGAAATATTCTGCTATTTAAAGAATGAGCTTTGATTTTGTTGATAGCAGATATTACAAGAGTTATGCTTGGAAAAAGTCACAGGCTGATGTTTTTGGCTGCAAGATGTTGACAATGAATTACACAATGGATTGCAAACAGATTTGGAATTGTTTTTTTCATAAATGCTATTAAACCAGCATGGTGACCTGCCATATATGGTGCGACATCTGCTGCACAAGAAATCATATTCCTAATCAGAATACTTTTATCCTCAATAAAATGATTCTGTTGATATTTGTTTTAAAACTTCTTACAGAAGAGAATCTCTTCATAAATGTTTCCATTTTTGATAAACCGTACATATGCCATTAGCAATGCTTCATTGTCTCGCACTTTGACTCAACCATTTGTATCCTAAATTCTGAATTTTGTAGTTTTGTGCATTGTTGATACAGTACTTAATGTCTTCACTCTTTTCATCAATACGATGAACTAGAGTTATTATGCAGAGGAATTGATTTTAAAGTACTGATATCCATTTGAGAACAGTGGTAAGCACTTCTGATACAGCAGGCATTGTTAATCTTGAAATTTTCCACAGTTTGCTATCATTTTGGAAATGTTATCGAAGCCATGAGACCACAATCAAGGTCATTTTTAGCTTTCTTGGCAAATGAATCAAGTTTGCTACGCTTTTCAAATGCTTCTTTCTTGTTCTGGAACTAGGTAATGCCATAAGTAGCCTTTTCAGGATGTCTTTTATGGAAGTGCTCCTGCAATCTTAATGGTTTCATGGCCTTCATTAGATGATACAATAAGACATGGGGCATTGCTGATCTGATGGGAACAGAATAAAACCATACTCCAGGTACGTAGCATTGTATTGATACACTTTCTGTAGTTTCTGTTTCTTAGCAGGATTAGAATTCAAGGCTTCACCACCTTCAGACTCATAGGGATCATGCCATGTGTATTTATCCATCAACAGTGGGGCTAAGTTAAAATAAAAAATTAACACAAACTGGGAATACCTATTGGGTGTTGACAATGGCAGCGAGTTGAAATGGTTGCAATGATGGTAGCAGTGCGCAACGGAATGGCAAGGCGAAGGTGAAAATGATCACATCAGCGAAAACTATGTTGACAAGGATTCAGATTGGAATCTGAATGTTAATCGGGATAGAGTTGGTGTTCAGCAAGCTACCTTTATACTATTCCAGTTAGTGTGATAGACCAATCATGTAAGGTCTCATAATCCACAAAGTTAGTTCTTGACCAAGGTTCCTTTGAGCACTTCAAGATTGGCTCTATTTCACCGCTTTGTTCCAGCCGGCACGCTATCGTTGCACGCCCTGTTTTCCATAACTCTGTAGAGAAACTTGAGAAGGTGTACCTGACTTATCAACTGTTAAATTGCATGAAATTGTTCCATGCCACAAGTCAAGAGGATCTGTTGGGCACTCTGGTTGTTAATATATGCATCCCCAACAGTGTCTAGTAAACACAAAATACACTGCAGATTCTGTGGTCAAATCAACACGTATAAACAAGCTGGATGAACTCAGCAGCTCGGGCAGCATCCGTTGAAAGGAACAATCAATGTTTCAGGCCAACACCTTTTGTCAGTACAGTCCTGATGAAGGGTCTCAGCCTGAAATTTTGACTGCTCCTTTCAACGGATGCTGCCCAAACTGCTAAGTTCATCCAGCTTGTTTGTACGTCCCAATAATGTCTGCATGGTTGGCAAGAACGGAGGAGATTGCTGAGTTTCAGTCACGCTATGACGACGAGCACTCCCCATTCCAATGCCTCATCCTTTTTTTTGGAAGTGCCTGCTCTACTAACAGTTGATCAGTTCTTGTGCCTCAAGTTAGGGTGCTAATTATTGCCACCCCTCCAAAACTTTGAACTTCTCTTTCCCTTAATACCCCCTTAGGACACATAACCACACCCTTGGCAGGCAGTACCACCCCACTGGGAACATGTATACTGCCAAATATCTTCTGGGTAAGATGGCGCCAATGACCAATGGCAACATCCTGCAGTCTTCTCTTCAACATACCCTACTACTAATCTGAGGGCTTTGGGAGCCAGTAATTTACATTTTGATAATGTGTTTTTGGGCTGACTGAGTGATCTGCTACTTTTGCTGTCTGCAAGAGAATACGGCATGGTTGTGAGCGAGGTTGAGAATGGTGTGTATCTGATGGTGGAGCGCGAACCCACGTTTGGCTCCAATTCTCGACCAGCTTGCTGATTAAAGCTTCCAGCAAGTTTGAAATCAAGGAGGATGAGAGCAGAAGGAAAGCTGGTGTTCAGTGCCATCTGAATCTTTGAATCTTTGACTGGTCTCCCTCTCCCTGATGCTCACTGCTGCCAGAGGTAGGTGCAGGAGTCTTGGGTCTTGGACAAAGTTCGATCAGTGCATTTTGGGGGATGGATTCATTTTTAGAGGACTCTGCAGTTAAGGTTAAGTGTTTCAAGTTTCTCCTATTTTAAAATTGCTATTTTGTGAGTTTTTGATCAGACTACAATGGCTCTGTGGCCTGCAATGAACGAATGACATAGTGCTAAATTGAACTGAACCAAACTAAACTGAGCATTCCTGGACTGTTCAATGACTCTGCAGTTTGATGTTTAATATTCTGTGTGTTATTCACTCGTTTTTTGCTGTTTTCATGATTAGCTCTATCTTTTGTGCATTGGGTGTCTTTTGAGCAGGTTCCATGTTGTTTATGTCTGTGGGAAGATGAATCTCAGGGTTGTATACTAAACAAATACATTGATGGCAAATGTACCTTCGTATGTTTGAAATGAAACAGCATTCATCCAGTACATTTCACTCCGAAACAACTCAAAGTAATATTACAAATAAATAATAAGGTGCATTTACAACACAAGTTAAATAATAAACGGTATAATGTTACTGGCGCTTCAAACGTGATGAGACCGGGGTGGTGACAGGGAGTTCAGTAGCTTCACAGCCTGACGGAAGAAGCTGTTTCCCATCCTAACCATGCTGTGTAGTGGCTGAGTGATAATGGATCAGAATCAGGATTAATATCATCAGCATATGTGTGAAATTTGTTAACTTAGCGACAGCAGTGCAATGAAATACACGACAATATAGGAAACAAAAATAAAGTAGTAAATCAATTGCAATATATATATAAAATAGTTAAATTAAAAATAGTTCAAAAACAGAAATAATAAAGTGAGGTAGTGTTCATGGGTTCAATGTCCATTTAGGAATCGGACGGCAGAGGGGAAGAAGCTGTTCCTGAATCACTGTGTGCCTTTAGGTTTCTGTACCTGCTTCCTGATGGTAGCAATGAGAAGAGGGTGCATTCTGGGTGATAGGGGTCCTTAAAGATAGACGGCGCCTTTCTGAGACACCGCTCCTTGAAGGCAGCTTGAATACTGCAAAGGATAGTACCCATGATGGAGCTGACTATTTTACAACTTTCTGTAGCTTCTTTCGATTCTATGCAGTAGCCACCACTCCACCCCCCCCACCCCCATACCAGACCCTGATGCTGCCCATCAGAATGCTCTCCACTGTACATCTGTAGAAGTTTGAGAGTTCCTCAGGTGACAAACCACATCTCCTCAAATTCTAAATGAAATACAGTCACTGTCTTGCCTTCTTTATAGCTGCATTGATATTTTGGGACCAAGTTAGATCCTCAGAGATCTTGACACCCAGGAACTTAAAATTGCTCACTTTCTCCACTTCTGATCCCTCTATGGGGATTGGTTGGTCTTCCCTTATCTTACCCTTTCTGAAATCTACAATCAGCTCTTGGATCTTACTGATGTTGAGTGCAAGTTGTTGCTGTGAAACCACTCAGTTAGCTGGTCTATCTCACTCCTGTACAGCCTCTCATCTCCATCTGAGATTTTGCTAACAATGGCTGTAGTATAATCAGCAAATTCATAGATGGCATTCGAGCTATGCCCAACCACACAGTCATGGGTATGGAGAGAGTAGAGCAATGGGCTAAGCACACACCCCTGAGGTGCACCAATAACAGTATAATATGTGTAGGGTATCTACATCATGAATCAAGGAAGTACCTTGGCTTAATAAATTAAAATTCCAGTTTCCAACATTCAAAGGAAAAAAATGACTTATTTAAACACAAAGTGATTTATCTTCCTATCTGCTCTACTTTCCCTGAGGACCAGGAGACATCATTTCAGAATAAGGGATAGACTGTATAGAACTGAGATGAGGAGAAATATCATCACTCAAGGGATGGTGAATCTCTGGAGTCTGTTACCAAGGAAGGACTGGGAGGGGCTATTCATAATATACATACAAAAGTAATGACTGTTAGATTTAAATTTTAAAACTTATGCAACAAGAAATGGGCTATCTGGCCCATTGAGCCTGCTCTGCCATTCTACAAAATTATAGCTGATCTGCCCATGGGCTCAGCTCCAACAACCCACCTTTTCCTCATAACCTTTAATTCCAAAGCTATGTAAAAATCTATTTGTGTCTTCAGTAATAAGGTAGCCTCTACTGCTTTCCTGGGCTACGAATTCCATTACTCTCTGAAAAAATCTCAGCCTGACCTGCTGTGTACCTCCAGCATTTTAGACTATTTTAAGAGCAGAATCAGGCCATTCTGTCGTCAGGTCCGCACCACCATTTGGTCCTGGCTGATTTGTTTTCTCAGTCAACCGCATTCTCCTGACTCCTCCCTGTAACCTTTGACACCCTGACTAATCAAGAACGTATCAACCATTGCTTTAAATATGCCCAATGACTTGGCTTCCACTGCCGCCTGTGACAACAAATTTCACAGATTCACCACTCCCAGGCTGAATAAATCCCTCTTCATCTCTGTCTAAAGGGACATCCTTGTATCGGCACAAACCTCGCTGCTTTGATTTGACACAAATTTCAGGATATGCTCGGGGATGGCATGGTAGCACAGCAGTGAGCATAAACGCTATTACAGAGCCAGAAATCCAGATTCAATCCTCACTACAGTCTGTTGGAGTTTGTGCGTTCTCCCCATGATCATGCAAGTTTCCTTCAGGTGCTCCGGTTTCCTCCCACATTCCAAACACATACAAGTTATGGCGAGTGAATTGTGTGCAAGTTATGTGGGCACTGGAAGCATGGCAACACTTCGGGGCTACCTAACACAAGTCTGCTGATTTTGTTTGACAGAGCAATGCATTTCACTGTATGTTTGAGGATGGCATGGAAGCACATTGGTTAACATAACATTATTAACCACCCAGAGAATGGGGTTCAATTCCCGCCTCCACCTGCAAGGAATTTGTACATTCTCTAAAATGATCTCAAATCTTAGTTCTACCACTAAATTGCTTTGGACCAGATTGACAAGCTGAAACACAACCTGTGTAATTCTTGCTGGCAGCTGTGCACGAAGTTGACAGCAGCCACATCATTGCCACACTGATGACTGCCAGATTTGGAAAACTTCTTCCATGGCAACCATTAACTGGCCACCATGTCAGGCTGTTCTGGTGAGGAAGTAAGTCACTGGGAAGGGGAAACAGTGCTCTCCAGTGTTTGGGGTCATCCACCCATCATGGCAGAATCCCATCCTCTGCTCTCAGAGAGAGCTCACGCACAAGACTCAAGACTGAATCTTGAATCTCAAGATTGAAAATTCAAGTTTGTTTAATGTAATTTCCAGTACACAATTATAAAGGAGAAGAAAATAATTGACACTCTGGATCTGACAAAGCACAAAAAGAATCACAATAAGATAAAGAATATAATAATAAAACCAATAAATATACTATAAAAATGCAAGATAACATATACAGTACATAGATTGATTGCATGCCAACTAGTGGAGTGGTGCCGCAACAACAACCCGGCACTCAACGTCAGTAAGACGAAAGAGCTGATTGTGGACTTCAGGAAGGGTAAGACGAAGGAACACATCCCAATCCTCATAGAGGGATCAGAAGTGGAGGAAGTGAGCAGCTTCAAGTTCCTGGGTGTCAAGATCTCTGAGGATCTAACCAGGTCCCAACATATTGATGTAGTCATAAAGAAGGCAAGACAGCAGCTATACTTTATTTGGAGTTTGAAGTGATTTGGCATGTCAACAAATACACTCAAAAATTTCTATAGTGACAGGCTACATCACTGTCTGGTATGGAGGGGCTATTGCACAGGACTGCAAGAAGCCGCAGAGGGTTGTAAATTTAGTCAGTTCCATTTTGGGTACTAGCCAATAAGTACCCACAACATCTTCAAGGAGCGGTGTCTCAGAAAGGCAGCGTCCATTATTAAAGACTCCCAGCACCCAGGTCATGCTCTTTTCTCACTGTTACCATCAGATAGGAGGTACAGAAGCCTGAAGGCACACACTCAGCAATTCAGAAACAGCTTCTTCCCCCCTGCCATCTGATTCCTAAATGATCATTGAAGCTTTGGACACTACCTCACTTTTTTAAATAAACTGTATTTCTGTTTTGGTACATTTTTAATAATCTATTCAATATACATAATTGATTTATTTGTTTATTTATTATGTCTTATTTTATTTATTTTTTTCTCTCTCTCTGCTAGATTATGAATTGGATTGAACTGCTGCTGCTAAGTTAACAAATTTCATGTTGCATGCCGGTGATAATAAACCTGATTCTGATTCTGATTAAGTGACGCAACGTACAAAGTGTCTGTATATAAGGTGACTCTGACAGGAAATGTGGTTGGGGGTGTGGAGGGGTGGGTTAGTGGGTGGAGGTGTTGATCAGCCTCACTGCTTGGGGGAAGTAACTGTGTTTGAGTTTGGTGGTCCTGGCATAGAAGTTACGTAGCCTCCTCCTTGTTGGGATTGAGACAAACAGGCCATGAGGAGGGTGAGTGGGATCCTTCATAAAGTTACTGGCCCTTTTCCAGCACCTTTCTGTATATAGTAGTGCCAGAAAGTTTGCAAACCCTGTTGAATTTTCTCTATTTCAGATTAGATCTTCATGCAAGTTCTAAAACTAGATGAACCCAATAAATAAATAACACAAAAATCTTGTTCATTTATTTATTGAGAAAAATGATCCAGTACTACATTCATTTGTTGGAGAAAGTATGTGAACCTCTGGGGTAATCCCATCTACAAAAGCTATTTGGAGTCAGGCATTCCTATCAATGAGATGAGATTGGAGGTGTGGGTTCTAGAGGTGCCCTGCCCTATATAAAAAAATACACAAAATCAGGTTACTGACAAAGCCTGCTCCTCTCAAGAAAGATCTGTTTATGTGCACCATGCCTCAATCAAAACAACTTTAAAAGGACCTTAGAAGAAGAATTGTTGAGATACATGAAGCTAGAAAAGGCTACAAAAGCATTTCTAAAGACCTGAGTGTTCATTGGTCACAGTTAAGAGAAATTGTCTACAAATGGAGGAAACTCCATACTGTTGCTACTCTCCCTCGGAGTGGGCATCCTGCAAAGATCACACCAAGACCACAACGTGCAATGCTGAAGGAGGTGAAAAAGAACCCAAGGGTAACAGCATCTGTTGAAGGACGTGAGAATAGCAAGTAGAGATGTTGATTCCTGATTATGTAGAGACCACAGGAGGTTGTGTGAGATGTGTGCTCCCAGGTGTTTGAAACTACTCCCAGTTCCCGCTGCTGTGCCGTTGACAAAGGGTTGTGAATTGTGTGAGTTCCCCAAAGTCAATAATCATCTCTTTTGTCTAGTTGACTTTGAGGAAGAGATTACTTGCCTGGCACCAGGTCTCAAGATCTTTCACCTCCTCCCTAAAGGCTGTCTCATTGTTATTGGTGATGAAACCCTCCACTGTTAAGTCATTGGTGAATATGACAATGTGATTACTCAGGTGTTTGGCCCTGTAGTCATGGGTGAGCAGAGTGTACAGCAATGGGCTCAGCACATAGTCCTGGGGAGCACCCACATTGAAGGAGACCCAGTTTCAATTCCCGCCACTGTCTGTAAGGAGTTTCTATATTCTCCCACATGGGCTTCCTCCAGGTGCTCTGGTTTCCTCCCACATTCCAGTGATGTACCAGCTTTTAAATATTTATTTATCTTACTTAGAGATACAGCGTAGATAGATAGATAGATACTTTATTCATCCCCATGGGGAAATTCAACATTTTTTCCAATGTCCCATACACTTATTGTAGCAAAACTAATTACATACAATACTTAACTCAGTAAAAATATGATATGCATCTAAAATCACCCTCTCAAAAAGCATTAATAATAGCTTTTAAAAAGTTCTTAAGTAGTTTACTTAAATACATTGAGTCCTAACCCCGGCACTTTAACATATCTTACTCCTGGCGGTTGAATTGTAAAGCCGAATGGCATTGGGGAGTATTGATCTCTTCATCCTGTCTGAGGAGCATTGCATCGATAGCAACCTGTCGCTGAAACTGCTTCTCTATCTCTGAATGGTGCTATGTAGAGGATGTTCAGGGTTTTCCATAATAGACCGTAGCCTACTCAGCGCCCTTCGCTCTGCTACCGATGTTATACTCTCCAGTACGTTGCCCACGACAGAGCCCGCCTTCCTTACCAGCTTATTAAGACGTGAGGCGTCCCTCTTCTTAATGCTGCCTCCCCAACACGCCACCACAAAGAGGAGGGCTCTCTCCACAACTGACCTATAGAACATCTTCAGCATCTCACTACAAACATTGAATGACGCCAACCTTCTAAGGAAGTACAGTCGACTCTGTGCCTTCCTGCACAAGGCATCTGTGTTGGCAGTCCAGTCTAGCTTCTCGTCTAACTGTACTCCCAGATACTTGTAGGTCTTAACCTGCTCCACACATTCTCCATTAATAATCACTGGCTCCATATGAGGCATATAGAGCCAGCCCTTCTGGCACTCCGAGCGGCATGCCCACCCCAGCAACCCACCGATTTAACCTTAGCCTAATCACGGGACTATTTACAATGACCAATTAATCTACTGACCAGTGCATCATTGGACTGTGGATGGAAACCAGAGCATGTAGAGGAAACCCATGCAGTCCACAGGGAGAATGTACAAACTCCTTACTGGGACTAAAATCTGAATTCTGATGTTCCATGCTGTAATTCCATCATACGAACTGCTACACTACTGCAGGTTAGTAGGATAACTGGTGACACGGGTGTAACAGTGCGGCACAGTTCATTGGGCCAGAAGGGTCTATTACCATCTTATATATCTAAATAAATAAAATAATCTCCATTCAGGAAATCAATTCATACATCTTCTCCTGACTGCTACATGAAATCATGCAGAGCTTTTCATTTTGACTTTTAATGTTTTTGTTCTTTTCTTTTTTATACCGTTTCTTCTGTTACATTTGATCATCTATGTTACATTTTGCTTCTTATTAACTAGATCATTAACCATATGCAAGCAGCCCAATCTCTAACTTCTTCAATTCTTCACACCTGAGTTCTCCGCTTTCATAAGTTATTTAGAGTCCTAACTACAGCCTTAATTACATGGTTTGTCAGGTCACTGATTCCAGTGAGACTAAAGTCAAGCTTGTTCCTTCTTTCCTCAGTACGGCTGTCAAAGATTCAAAGTACATTTATTATCAAAGTGTGTATACAGTATACAATGCTGAGACTCCAAAGACCATAGAACCCGCTGAAGAAAACATCAAACATCCAACACACGAGAAAAGAACAAATTGCGCCAACAGTGAAAAGCAAATGGAAAACACATTTTCAGATGCCCATAACTGAAACCTTGTTCTCCCAGACCATTCCACAAGCCACAAAGTCTGTTTCTGATCTTTGGTTACCTACTACAATTCTGCACCCAATTCATTACAACAAAAGAACAAGGTTGAGAAGGGATCAGTAGTCCATCTGATCATGCTCCCGGATCAAGTACATGGCTGATCCACTCCAACAGTGCAAGAAATTGTAAGGTCATGCACTTTGGTGAAAGGAATAAAGATCTAGACTATTTTCAAAGTGAGGAGACATTTCAGAAATTGGAGGTGCAAAGGGATTTGGGAGTCCTTGAACAGGATTTCCTAAAGCAGGGGTTCCCAACCTTTTATATGCCATGGATCAATACCATTAGCCGAGGGGTCTGTGAACCCCATGTTGGGAACCCCTGCCATAAAGATTAACTTTCAGGTTGAGTTGTTGGTGAGGAAGGCAAATGCAATGTTAATATTCAGTTTGAGAGAGCAAGGATGTAATGCTGAGGTTTTGTAAGGCCACACTTGGAGTATTGTGAGCAGTTTTGTGCTCCTTATTGAAGAAAGGATGTGCTGGCATTGAAGAGGGCCCAGAATGATCCTGAGAAGGAAGAGGTCACCATATTAGGAGTGTTTGATGGCTCTAGCCCTGTACCTACTGGAGTTTAGAAGAACAAAAGGGGGGGGGGGGGAATCTCAAATATTGAAAGACCTAGACAGAGTGGGCATGGAGAAGATGATTTCTATAGTGGGGAAGTCAAGAACCAAAGGGCACAGTCTCTGAATAGAAGGACATCCTTTAGAACAGAGATAAGGAGGAACTTTTTCAGCCAGATGGTAATGAATCTGTGAAATTCATTGTCACAGGTGTCTGTGAAGCTCAGTCATTGGAGAGAGTTAAAGCAGAAGTTGATAGGTTCTCGCTCAGTAAGGACGGTGAAAGTTATGAGAAGAAGGCAGGAGAGCACGGTTGAGCAATAATAATTCATCCATGATAGAATGGTGGAACAGACCTGATGGGCAGGGCTTATGGTCTCAGTACAACCTACCTGTCCTCTCCTCATTCCTTCAGATTTCACTGCAGTTCTGTTATGGAAAGAGTATGCTCATCAAGGGTCTCAGCATAAAATGTTGACCATTCATTCCTCCCCCCCCCCCCCCCCACAGATGCTGCCTGACTGGCTGAGATCCTCTGCCATTTTGAGTGTGTTGCTCTGGATTTCCAGCACCTACAGAATCCGATTCAACAGGCAAGTTTTCCCATTGTAATTCTACTTCTCATTCTGACTTGTCATTCCACGGCCTCCTCTACTGCCACAATGAAAGCTTGCTCAAGTTGGAGGAGCAACTCCCCATATTCTGTCTAGGTAACCTCCAACCTAAAGGCCCAAACATTGATTTCTCTGACTTCTGGTAATTTCTCCCTCTCCTCATAAACAAGAGAAAATCCTGCCAAAGGGTCTCAGTCTGAAACGTCGACTGTACTCTTTTCTATAGATGCTGCCTGGCCTGCTGAGTTACGCCGGCATTTTTCTATGTGTTGCTTCTCCCTGTCTTCCTTCTCTCTTCTTCCATTCCCCATTCTGGCTTCCCTCTTACCCCTTCTCCCCACCTCTTTCTGGTGCTTCTCCTTCCCTTTCTCTAATGGTTCATTCTCCTCTGTCAGATTCTTTCTTCTCCAGCCCTTTACCTCTTCCACCTCTCACCTCGCAGCTTCTCAATTAAATTCTCCCCACGCACCCACATTCCCTTGCACCTGATCTTACTTATTATCTGCCTATTGTCCTTCTGCCCCTCCCCCACCTCTCAGTCTGACTTTTACCCTCTTCCTTTCCAGTCCTGATGAAGGGTCTCAGTCCAAAATGTCTATAAGGCCATAAGATAGAGGAGCAGAATTAGGCCATTTGCCCATTCCCGTCTGCTCCGCCATTTCATCATTGCTGATCCTATTTTCCTCTCAGCCTCAGTCACCTGCTTTCTCCCCGTATCCATTCATTCCCTGACCAATCAAGAATCTATCAACCTTAGCCTTAAATATACACAAAAACTTGGCTCCATAGCTGCCTGTGGCAAAGAATTCCATAGATTCACCACTCTCTGGCTAAAGAAATTCCTCCTCATCTCCGTTCTAATAGACGTCCGTCTATTCTGAGGCTGTCCTCTGGTCTTAGATTCTTCCACCATAGGAAACATCCTCTCCTTATCCACTCTCAGAATCAGATTTATTATCACCGGCATGTGACATGAAATTTGTTAACAGCGGCAGTTCAATACAATGTATAATATAGAAGAAAAAAAGTTATAATAATAATAAATAATAAGTAAATCAATTACAAGGCCTTTCACCATTCAATAGGTTTCAATGAGGTCACCTGTCATTCTTCTGAATTCTCGAGAATACAGGGCCAAAGCCATTCAAACGTGGAATCATTTTTGTGAACTTCCTTTTAACCCTCTCCAGTTTCAGCACATTCTTTCTAAGATAAGGGTCCAAAATTGCTCATAATATTCAGTGAGGCCTCACCGGTGCTTTATAAAGTTTCAACATTATATCCTTGCTTTTATATTCTAGTCCTCTTGAAATGAATGCTAACATTGCATTTGTCTTCCTCACCACCGACTCAACCTGCACGTATTTGCCATAAACACTGAGATGTATTATGAATTTGCTATTTTACGAGTTTGCATTCCATTCAACAAAAAAACATTTAAAAATTATGTAAAATAAAGAATTAGAATCAGAATCAGATTTATTATCACCGGCATGTGTCATGAAATTTGTTAACTTAGCAGCAGCAGTTCGATGCAATACATAATAAAGTATAAATAAATAAATACATGTAGTATATGTATATTGAATAGATTAAAATCATGTAAAAACAAAAATATATATTAAAAAAGTGAGGTAGTGTTCACAGGTTCAATGTCCATTTAGGCAGAGGGGAAGAAGCTATTCCTGAATCGCTGAGTGTGTGCCTTCAGGCTTCTGTACCTGCTACCTGATGGTAACAGTGAAAAAAGGGCATGTCCTGGGTGCTGGGAGTTCTTAATAATGAACGCTGCCTTTCTGAGACACCGCTCCTTGAAAATGTCCTGGGCACTTGTTGGCCAGTACCCAAGATGGAGCTGACTAAATTTATAACCCTCTGCAGCTTCTTTCAGTCCTGTGCAGTAGCCCCTCCCCCATTCCAGACAGTGATGCAGCCTGTCAGAATGCTCTCCACAGTACATCCATAGATGTTTTTGAGTGCATTTGTTGACAAACTAAATCTCTTCAAACTCCCAATGAAGTATAGTCACTGTCTTGCTTTCTTTATAGCTGCATTGATATGGGACCAGGTTAGATCCTCAGACATCCAGGAACTTGAAACTGTTCACTCTCTCCACTTCTGATCCCTCTATGAGGATTGGGATGTGTTCCTTCGTCTTACCCTTCCTGAAGACCACAATCAGCTCTTTCATCTAACTGACATTGAGTGCCAGGTTATTGCTGCCTCACCACTCCACTAGTTGATATATCTCACTCCAATATACCATCTCCATCTGAGATTCTACCAACAATAGTTGTATCAACAGCTAATTTATAGATGGCATTTGAGCTATGCCTAGCCACACAGTCATGGGTATAGAGAGAGTAGAGCAGTGGGCTAAGCACACACCCCTGAATTGTACCACTGTTGATCGTCAGCGAGGAGGATACGTTATCACAAATCCGCACAGATTGTGGTCTTCTGGTTAGGAAGTTGAGGATCCAATTGCAGAGAGAGGTACAGAGGCCCAGGTTCTGTATTTATCAATTAGGTTTGTGGGAGTGATGGTGTTAATTGCTGAGCTATAGTCAATGAACAGCATTATACAAAGTTAGAATAGAAATATGGATAAAACATGCATAAATACTTAAATGCCACCATGTAAACAGCATTATTGAAAGTGGTTTAAAGTGTTTAAGGTGCAGTATATTGATTGGGATAATAGATAGAGGGGAGTGGGGTGGGCTAACTAGAAAGGTTGATCAGATCAACTGTTGGGGAAGAAAATTCTAAGGTGTTATAAAGTTTTTGTTTAAATAGCCCTATAGCAGTTTCCAGAAGGGGGCTTTTGGAAAAGGCAGTTGGCAGGGTGGGTAGTGTATGCAATGACTTTTCCCATCCTTTCCTTTCCCCTGGACATATACAAGTCCTGCAGTGATGGAAGAGTGCAGCCAGTGACAGTTTCTGCTGACCTGATTCTTTGCTGTAGTTTTTGCATACTGTGAGAGGGTGCTGCACCAAACCCAATGGTAATGGCTGACGTGAGGATGCTCTCTATGACGGCATCCATTAGATATTATTCATGGCAACTTGGCTCTCTCCAATGAGTATAATAATGTCTGTGCTGGATCCACACCACCAAGTTCAGGAACAGTTATTCTCCCCCCACCATCAGGCTCTTGAACCAAAGGGGATAAATTCACTCAACTTCACTCACCTCATCACTGAGCTGTTCCCATACCCTGTGGACACACTTTCAAGAACTTTTCATTTCATGTTCTCAATATTTATTGCTTATTTATTTATCATTATTATTCTAATCTCTTTTTTTCTTTATTTGCACAATTTGTTGTCTTTTGCACATCGGTAGCTTCAGAATCAGGTTTAATATCACCGGCACCTGTCATGAAATGTGTTTCTGTGGCAGCAATACAATGCAATACATGATAAAAACTGAATTACAGTCAGTACATACAGTATAAAACATTGTTAAATTAAATAAGTAATACAAAGTATAGTGAGGTACTGTTCATGGGTTCAACGTCCATTCAGAAATCTGATGGCAGAGGGGAAGTTGATGGCTGAGTTCCCGCACTTTGTGTGTGTTGCAGAAGGGAAGATGATGTTTGTCCGTCTTGTTATGTGTTTCTTTGTATTTACTGTGAAAGTCCGCAAGAAAGTGAATCTCAGGGTTGTGTATGGTGACGGTATAGTGACTTTGACAATAAATTTACTTTGAACTTTGATGAAGATTAGGTCTATGCATTAAAAGGCTTTTACTGGCATATTTCCCGGTGTCAATTTACGCTGTTTCAGAAACACGTACATTTGAGATGGATGAGAAAGCTTGCTCACCAGCAATACAGCCTGTCTAATTTTCTTTACATTAAATCAAAAGAAGGAAAAATAATCTAACAGTCCCATTTGGGTCTATGAACCATCCATTTGTTTAAGTAAGAACACGAAGAGCCGTCTATTAACAGCGAGCAGTGCCTGAATGGGATTAATTTCCAATTTTCTAGCCTTGGTGCTGCAGATAAATAAGGCGCAGGAGGTCTAAGTCAAAATGAATTTATTATCAGAGTATGTGAGAGTCACCATATACTACAGCATTAGATATAACAGTACACCTAATACTGTAATATTGCAATAATACTATACTAATATCAGCTATAGTATATTCACACAATTATGTCACCATTGTATAGTATTCTCCAAGAGAACCACAGTCTTGCCATTGCTTGGAGGCTTTATGCTTTGGCTCTTGATTGGGTCTCCCATGCTAAACAGGGCAAAATACAGAGGCCAGGCTAAGAGTGGTCTACTGAACTCTAGATTCAGGAGTTCAGTTCAAGGCCAATAATCCTGACCAGTCAAAAAAATTTATTATGGAAACAGCAATGAAAAGTCCTTCTATACCTATGTGCAATGGTATTCCTGAGTCTCCAGCCAGAACATGTGTGACTGACGGAAGCAAAAATTGAAAGGAAGCTGCTAACGTGATGCAGGAAGCCCTGAACACTGCCAGAGTTGGAGGAACTTCATTGCTGCCCTAAATGGCAGGGGCATAATGGGAAGCAAGTATAACTGAGCATTTGTTATCAAAGTACAGTACTGTACAAAAAGTTGTAAGCACATACTTTACATACAGTGCCTATAGAAAGCATTCACCACCGCCCCCCCAGAAATGTTCATGTTTTATTGTTTCACAACACTGCATCACACTGGATTTAATTTGGCTTTTTGACATTGATCAACAGAAAAGGACTCTTTTATGTTAAAGTGAAAACAAATTTCTACAAATTGGTCTAAATTTATTACCATTATGAAACATAAAATAACTGATTGCATAATTCCCCCCCCCCCCCATATCATGTCAATATTTAGTGGATGCATCTTTGGGAGTAAATAAAGCCTTGAGTCTGTGTGGATCAGCTTTGCCCACCTGGTTACTCCGATTTTTCTCCCATTCTTCTTTACAAAACTGCTCAAGCTCTGTCAGATTGTATGCGCATTGTAAGTGAACAAACCTTTTCAAGTCCAGCCACAAATTCTCAACTGGATTGCGGTTTGGATTTGCTATTCCTGTGTAGTTTTGGCTTTAAGCTTGGGGTCATTGTCTTGCTGGAAAACAAATCTCCCAGGTCACAGTTCCCTTGCAGACTACATCAGGTTTTCCTCCAGGATTTCCTTGTATTTTGCTGCATTCATTTTACCTTCTACTTTCACAAGCCTTCCAGGACCTGCTGCAGTGAAACATCCCCACAGCATGATGCAGCCACCACCATGCTTCACGATAGGGATGGTGTGTTTTTGATGATGTACAGTGTTTGGCTTACACCAAACATAGCATTTAATCTGATGCCCAAAATGCTCAATTTTGGTGTCATCAAACCATAGAACCTTCTTCCAGCTGACTTCAGAGTTTCCCACATGCCTTCTGGCAAACTCTAGCCATGATTTCATGAGAGTTTTTTTCAACTGTGGCTTTCTCTTTACCACTCTCCCATAAAGCTGTGACTAGTGAAGCACCCGGGCAACAGTTGTTGTATGTGCAGTCTCCCATCTCAGCCACTGAAGCTTGTAACTCCTCCAGAGTTGTCACAGGTCTCTTGGTGGCCTCCCTCACTAGTCCCCTTCTTGCACAGTCACTCAGTTTTTGAGGATGGCCTGCTCTAGGTAGATATACAGTTTTGAAATATTCTTTCTATTTCTTGACAATTAGCTAAACTGTACTCCAAAGGATATTCAGTGACTTAGAGATTTTCTCGTATTGATCTCCTGCTTGTGCTTTTCAATCTTTTTGTGAAGTTGCTTGGAGTGTTCTTTTGTCCTCATGGTGTAGTTTTTGCCAGGATACTGAGTCACCAGCAGTTAGACCTTCCAATTACAGGAGTATTTTTACTACAATTAAATGAAACACCTTGATTGCACACAGATGATTTCCATTTAACTAATTATGTGACTTCAAAAACCAATTGGCTGAACTAGTGATGATTTGGTGTGTCATATTAAAGGGGGTGAATACTTATGCAATCAATTATTTTGTGTTTTATATTTGTAATTAATTTAGATCACTTTGTAGAGATCTGTTTTCACTTGAACACAAAGGAGTCTTTTTCAGTTGATCAGTATCAATAAAGCCAAATTAAATCCACTGTGATTCAATGTTGTAAAACAATAAAACATGAAAACTTCCAAGGGGGGCGGGGGTGAATACTTTTTATAGGCACTCTATAGCTAGGGTGCCTAAGACTTTTCCACAGTCCTGTAGTAATTTTGTACATTGTACTGTGTAACTGTCACAAATAAAAACAAATTTTATGACAGATGTGAGTGATAATAAGCCTGATTTTGATATTGGTCTCTGTTGTGGACTGAGAGTGGTAAGGGGGCAGGGAGAGGGGAGGGAATGGGAAGCACCAGAGAGACATTCTGTAATGATCAATATACCAATTGTTTGGAATCAAATAACTTTGCCAGTGTCTCAGGGCTGGGTGTGTCTGCACCTATGGCAGCCCCACCCCTGCCACTCCTTCCCTACCACCTTGCCACAGCCCTTTGGCACAGTTCCGCCCCCACCATTCCCAACATCCGTTGCTCCTACCAGATTAATAAACTGACTCTCCACTCATACTGACATACAGCACTGTGCAGAAGTGTGAGGCACCCTAATCATAAGACTTCTGCACAGGTATGCTGACATGTGTGTGCAGTACTGTACATTTATGATTTGCACAGTACTGTGCATAAACATGTACTTGGAAAATAAATTTACTTTGACTTTGAAATCCTGCATCTTAGTTCCCCTCGGCTGCTGTGTCACATCAAGGCTGAAAGGTTGGAAATTATTCCCATCCTGTAGCTGCTGAGTGTTAAAGGACTCCTCTCCCTTTCATGTCAATGTAAGGCTGGTTCAGAAACAAGTAGGTGTTGCATCCCTCCATTTTGCTTTCAAATGTAAAACAGTACATTGAACAGTGCAGCAAAGTACAGACCCTTCAGCCCAAAGTGTCATGGCAACCCACATAAGGCTACTCCGCAATCATTCTAACCTTTCTCTCCTACACAGCCCATGGTTCTCCATTTTCTTATCATCCATTCAGTTCCGTGTAGGTTTAATTGTCATTCAACCATACATGAATACCCAAGAATACCACCAATGAAACAGCGTTACTCCAGAGTCAAGGTGCAACACACAGTAACCAACAGCCACACACAGACCAAAGCACATATAAGATTGCAAGCACATATATGATACCAGCAAAGCATGGTCACACGAAAAAATATATAAAGTCCAAGCCCCAGAGTCCCTGAATGTTACAGCGGTCTGCAGTTAAACACAATATGGCTTGTCTTCTGCCAAGCAAACACTAGGGGGCAGCACCAAATCCAGCATGGACTCTGCACTGCACCACCTCCAGTGGAGTGAACTGACTCTGACACCTTTCTCCTGTAAACAGGCGACACTGTGGTTTGAGGCCTAGTAGTCGCTACAAACGAAGCCACGCAGTTCCCCCGCCATCCACCAATAAATCAGTGTGCTTATCTAAGAGTATCTTAAATATGTGACGAATTATTCCCTGTGTAAAAAAAAGCTATGTCTGACATCTACTCTAAACACTGGCATTAGCCATTGACACCCTGGGAAAAAGTCTTTGGCTATCCACTCCATCTTCAGCTTGAGTCCTAGCTCACTCAACCTATCCTCAAAAGACATATTCTCTAATACAAGCAGCATCCTGGTAAATCTCCTCCACATCCTCTCTACACCGAGGCAACCAGAGCTGGACACAATATTCCAAGTGTGTTCTAACCAGAGTTTTATTGAGCTGTAACATTCCCTCGTGGTTCTAGAACTCAAAACTCCAACCAACGAAAGCTAACATGCCATACACCTTCATAACTACCCTATCAACATGAGTGGCCGCTTTGAGGGAATCTATCGACTTAGACCCAAAGATCCTCCTCTTCCTCCACACTGCTATGAATACTGCCATTAACCCTAAACTGAATTTATGTTACTGATCAGCTCTTTAATGCATTTGTTGAGGCTTGCAATTATTATCTTGGCTCTACACTCATTGGCTTTAGGTACACCTGCACACCTGCTTGTTAATGCAAATTCTAATTATCCAATCACATGGTAGCAACTCAATACATAAAAACATGCAGACGCAGTTAAGAGGATCAGTTGTTGTTCAGACCAAACATAAGAATGGCAAAGAAATGTGAGCTAAGTGACTTTGACCATGGAATGATTATTGGTGCCAGATGGGGTGACTTGGGTATCTAAAAAAAGCTGATCTTTTGGAATTTTCACACATAACAGTCTCTCGACCAGGGGTTCCCAACACTTTTGATGCCATGGACCAATACCATTAAGCAGGTGGTTTGTGGACCCTAGATTGGGAACCCCTCCTCCAGAGTTTACAGAGAGCAGTACAAAAAGCAAAAAAACTTCTAGTGAGTAGCAAATCTGTGGGCAAAAACACCTTGTTAATGAGAAAACTCAGAAGAGAATGGCCACACTTGTTCAAGCTGACAGGAGGTACCTAAGATGTATCGCCTGAGTGCACTGTCTTGAGAATATTTTTAACGCCTTTAATTTTTCCTTGTACTATCACAGCAATTGAACATATAATCAAAATACTTCATTTCAGCAAAAGCTGAAAATACACAAAACAGATAATCAACAAGTCTGGGACGACCAAATCTTTTCCTGTCAGTAAAGCGTTTTCTTGTTTTTCAAGTAAACATGCTGAAAATCTTCTAGCATTAACTGGCAACTTCACAGAAATCGTGGTGACTATACAATCATACTGACCATATCTGATGGATATCAATACAATTATTAAAACACAACTCAATAAGCATTCAGTGTTCTCAATGGAGTTTGTGTGTATGTTAAAACTGTTGAATGAATTGTATTAGACTTACTCATTACAATAAACTCTGCTGAGGCAGCGAATGTCTTATTCTCGTAGTTGGCGACACAGGTATAAAACCCCGAATCTTGTTCAGTTACACTTCTGATGAGAAGATTACTTCCTGCCAATAGCGAATACTTCCTGGACCTGAAAAACATTACAATTATCTATTGAAACGAATGTTTCAAGTGTTTTGCACACAGTAGAGAACACAGCAGGTGCAATACCATAAACACAAGAGATTCTGCACACAACGCACACAAAATGCTGGAGGAACTCAGCAGGAAAGGCAGCATCTATGGAAGTTAATAAACTTTCAACATTTTGGGCTGAGAATCTTCTTCAGGACTGAGAAGGAAGGAGGAAGATGGGTGGAGGGAAGAGAGCCAGTTAGAAGGTGATAGGTGAAGCCAGGTGGGTGTGAAAGGTCATGGGCTGGAGAAGAGGAAGGTTCTGCAGATGCTGGAAATTCAGATCAACACACACAAGTGCTACATGCTGATCTTGTGAAAATCCCAGGACATGGGAACCAACAACAACTTTGTGCCACTGTTCCACTGTGTTTGTAAATGCTTGTCCAAAGAAAAATATTGAAGGTGAGTCTATCTCCCTTCACCAGTACAGCTTCTCCTGCTCTGTACCTCCAGGATGGTTGGTTTAATAACACGGAGATTTGCTTAAAAATTTCTCTGCTTTGAGATCAGAAAAGTAGCATCTCAGGGAAGAGAACTAGTGGAAAGCAACAGTAGCTGGAGGCTGACCAATAAGTAAACTAACCAAATTAAATGCATCATCACTTGGTACGGACAGTCCAATGTGGAGGATCGCAAGATGCTGCAGGGGGTTGTGGACTCAGCCAGCTCCATCATGGGCACACCCCTCCCCACCACAAGGACACCATCAAAAGGCAATGTCTCAAGAAGGTAGCATCCATTAATAAACACCTTCACCATCTGGGACATGCCCTCTTCACATTACTACTATCAGGAAGGAGGTTCTGGAGCCTGAAGACCCACATTGAACAGCTTAGGAACCACTTCTTCCCCTCCACCAACAGATTTATGAATGGTCCATGAACCCAGCCTCACTGTTCTTTTACTTTGCACTATTTATTTAATTTTGTAATTTATAGATATTTAGGTCTTTACATTCTTCTGCTGCTGCAGGACAACAAATTTCTCGATATTTGTCAGTGATAAAGGGTGCAATGGTAGTGTAGCTGTTAGTGCGACGCTACTTCAGAGCAGGGCATTGGAGTTAGGGAGTTCAATTGCAGTATCGGCTGTAAGGAGGTTGTATATTCCTTCCTGTGAACCGTGTGCATTTCCTCTGGGAGCTCAGGTTTCCTCCCACAGCCCAAAGACATACAGGTTAGTATGTTAATTGATCATTGTAAGTTGTCCTGTGATTGGGTTAGGGGTAAATAGGTGGGCTGCTGGGTGGTGCAGCTCATTGGGTCAGAAGGGTCTGTTCCACACTGTTTCTCTAAACAAACAAATAAATAAATATTTTTTTTTAAAAGGAAGTGATCATTTAGATAGATAGATAGATAGATAGATAGATACTTTATTCATCCCCATGGGGAAATTCAACTTTTTTTCCAATGTCCCATACACTTGTTGTAGCAAAACTAATTACATACAATACTTAACTCAGTAAAAAATATGATATGCATCTAAATCACTATCTCAAAAAGCATTAATAATAGCTTTTAAAAAGTTCTTAAGTCCTGGCGGTAGAATTGTAAAGCCTAATGGCATTGGGGAGTATTGACCTCTTCATCCTGTCTGAGGAGCATTGTATCGATAGTAACCTATCGCTGAAACTGCTTCTCTGTCTCTGGATGGTGCTATGTAGAGGATGTTCAGAGTTATCCATAATTGACCGTAGCCTACTCAGCGCCCTTCGCTCAGCTACCAATGTTAAACTCTCCAGTACTTTGCCCACGACAGAGCCCGCCTTCCTTACCAGCTTATTAAGACGTGAGGCGTCCCTCTTCTTAATGCTTCCTCCCCAACACGCCACCACAAAGAAGAGGGCGCTCTCCACAACTGACCTATAGAACATCTTCAGCATCTCACTACAGACATTGAATGACGCCAACCTTCACTATTCCCTGACTGTAATGTCTGGAGTTTTTAGAGTGCCTATTCCTGAATTTCAGAACTTCTAGTGGTGGAAATTCCAATGTGTAATATAATCAGAGACATGTTTATCTGCTGACATCCAATTACTTTCTTCATTATTTGAACAGAGGTTCAAGTGAGTTTAAATGTGGGATTTAATGAAGTCTGAATGTTTTTATGTAATTGTCAAATTAAAGACAAATTTGCACTACAAGTGAAAGGCCAAAGAATGTTTGACCAGCTGTGGAATTTTCGCATTTTCATATTTCCAAATAATCCTGGGAATGAAAAAGTTAACACAGGAGAAGTATTTGTTGGCTTTGGGCCCATTAATTGCTAGAGTTTAGAAGAATGAGAGGGGATCTCATTGAAACCTATTGAATATTGATAGGTCTGGATAATGTGAACATGGAGAGGATGTTTCCTATAGTGGGGGAGTCTAGGACCAGAGGGCACAGCCTCAGAATGGAGGGACATCCATTTTGAGTAGAGATGAGGAGGAATTTCTTTAGCCAGGGTTTGGTGAACCTGCGAAAATTCATTGCCACAGACAGCTGTGGAAGCCAAGTCACTGTAGTGAAAGTGTGTAGTTAAAGTGGACATTGACATGTTTTTGATTAGAAAGGGCTTCAAAGTTACAGGGAGAAGGCAGGAGAATGGGGTTCAGAACAATAATAAATCAACTATAATGGAATGGTTAGCAGACTTGATGGGCTGAGTGGCCTAACTCTGCTCCTATGTCTTATGGTCTTATTCCAAGTAATTCACTCCTACAGCTGAGGACCCAATACCTTGAACTGCACTCCAATGCGCTGGTAATAACACACTGAATTTAAAAAGATCAACACACACACACAAACACATGCTGCAGGATAGGCAGCATCTCTGGAGAGAATAAACAGTAGATATTTTGGGCGATATCCTTTAGAAGGACTGGAGAGCTGGAATGAAAGGGGGCAAAAGCCTGATTAAGTTTTGGGGTGGGGAGAAATACAAGCTGACAGGTGATAGGTGAGACCAGGTGAGGGGGCATATGGGTAAGTTGGGGAAAGGGTGATGAAATAAGAAGCTAAGAGGTGATAGGTGGAAGAGATAACCCCCTCACATGATGATGAACAAGTCTTAATATGGGCAAACGTAACATCCTCAGCTAGCATTATCTCACACTCCACGGTCGTGGCAACAAATTTACACTCTTTGTTTTGCAGTTGATCCAGACTACATATCTGATAGGCATTGGAATCTGCTTATTTTGAGCAGTCGTGGCAGCATCTCAGGGAACGCAGTCGGGGAGAAGCCGTAACTAGGATAAATGTTGCACAGATGTAATTACGGGTGGCTTCCTGCTGCACAGAAAGGGTTCTGAGAAATGTTACAATGTCTATCAACGGGCCAGTGTGAAACCTTCAACATCTGAAACCATGCTGTAGTAACCCTGGCTGTGAGAAAATAATTAACAGCCGGACAAGTTGGTGTAATGAGTAGTGAGTTCAATATGCGGAAACCAAATTAAAGTTTGCCTTTTGTTCTGTATAAAATGTGGGGAAAGAATTTGTAAATTGTGAAGTAGTCATACTACTTCATATTTTTCCTGCAGATCCTAATGGTTAACAGTAAAAAATAGCTTTATTTGTTCCATGTACACCAGAACATTGAAATATTGAGTGGAACGAAACCATAAGACATAGGAGCAGAACTGGGACTGCAGAAGATATGCATCTGTTTTCCATCCATATTGTACTCTGTGTTGTGTATTCATTATGTTTATTATGGTAGCCAATCACATGGGAAGGGGTGTGGTGAAAGTGAAGGGTTTAGTTATGTACTGCGTGCATGCTTTGTCCTGGACGGTTTGGAACTGGGACCGCTGGGTGCCTTATCTTTTGTTGACCACTTAATAATGCTTAACTCACTTAAGTCTGCTTAAGTAACTTTAATATCACTAGTTTTAGGTTCATAAGTTACATGAATTCAAGATTGTATGTTTTTTTAGTTGCTAATAAAGGACTGAATAAATTTCTATGAGTTTTTGGAACATTATTTTGGATTTGGATAGAGGGCACATGATACAAGATAGCTCCCCGTGCTTGGTTAGCAGCATCGGCTGGTTTGTTCAAATTGCCACTACAAGAACGTTCGGCCCATCGAATCTGCTCCACCATTCCATCATGGCTGACTTGCTATCCTTCTCTACCCCATTCTCCTGCCTTCTGAGATGTGTAATTTGCATCAAGAATGAGCTGGGAGCACCCCGTCAAGTGTCACCACGCTTCCAACACCAACATAACATGCCCACAACTTGTAAACCCTAACCCATATGTCTTTGGAAAGTGTGGGAAAGCTGCACAGTCCCCGGGAGAGTGTACAGACTCCTAACAGACAGTGGCTGGAATTGAACCACCAAGTTACAGTACAGCTGGCAGTATAAAGCGTTACATTCACTGCTACACCACTGTTCATCTTGGCCGGGGAGACAAACATAATGGACTCAGTTACCAGACATGAACAAGTCAGCCTTTATTGTTTACGTATTGTAGGGAAGAGGATTAACAAATGGTGAAGTGTGAAGCCGCCACACTATTTTGTATTTTCCATGAAGATCCGAATGGTGTTCGTTGCTATGTAGTTTGACGTTTGCTGCCCCCCATGCCGAAAACGCTCTGCAGATTTGCTTTTAGGAGACCCTTTGGCTCAGGTTCCACATGCTTCTGGTGACTCTCTTTTGCTATTCGCACGATCTGATTGAGGTGCTTTGGCGCAGAACTGGCTCTGTGTTCATCGACACAGAGCTGTCACTCCTGGACCATTTTCATGGACTCTGCGTGCTAGTTGTTCACTTCTTGCTGTTGGCATGGTTAATTTTGTTTTGCTCATTGGGTATTTGATGTTTGTTTCCAATGGGTCCCATGGTGTCTCTTTGCTTCGTGCCTGTCTGTGGGAGGACAAATCTCAGCGTTGATAATAAATGAACTTTCAACCTTTGATCTGGGGCCTGAGGGACAAACATAATGGACTCACTTACCTGAGCGGAACAATTTCATCCCCTTTTTTCCATGTGACTGTAGGTGCTGGGAATCCAGTAACACAACACTCCATTACCCCATCTCTTCCTTCGAGGACAGCTATGTTCTGAGGCCGCTGAATGTATGTAAACTGTCTGTGAATGCCAGGCTCTGTAAAGTGGAAGAAGGGCAATATGTCAAAATCAAAGTCAACTTTGAGTAAATTTATTATCATATAAAAGCATGGGAGCAGAATTAAACCATTCGGCCAAGGGAGTCTGCTCTGCCATTCCATCCCCACACATGAAGCTGTTTAGAAGATAAGAGCCCATTGTACTACAGGAAAGATACTAGCATGGATAGTAGATTGGCTGACTGGCAGGAGGCAAAGAGTGGGAATAAAGGGGGCCGATTCTGGTTGGCTGCCAGGGAGAAGTGCTGTGCACAGGGGTCAGTATTGCGACTGCTTCTTGTCAACTATTTGGATGATGGAATTGATGGCTTTGTAGCCAAGTTTGCAGATGATACAAACATAGGTAGAAGTTCGGGTAGTTTTGAGGAAGCAGGGGCTCTACAGAAGGACATAGACAGATTGGGAGAATGAGCAAAGAAATAGCAGATGGAATATAGCATTGGGTGATGCACTTTGGTAGAAGGAATAAAGACATAGACTATTTTCTAACTGGGGAGAAAATTCAAGATTTAGAGGTGCAAAGGGACTTGGGAATCCTTTGCATGATCCCTAAAAGGTTAACTTGCAAGTTAATTGATTAGAAGGAAGGCAAATACAATGTTAGCATTTACTTTGAAAGGACTAGAATATCAAAGTAAGGATGTAATGCTGAGGCGTTATTAGAGAGTGGTCAGACTGCACTTGGAGTATTGTGAACAGTTGTGAGCCCCCTATCTAAGAAAAGATAAGAGGGCCAGAGGAGGTATACAAGAATTATTCTGAGAATGAAATGGATAATGTATGAGGAATGTTTGATAGGGCTGTACTTGTTGTTAGAAGAATGAGGAGGGATCTCATTGAAATCTATCTCATTGAAAGGTCTAGATAGAGTAGACATGGAAAGGATGGTTCCTAAAGTGGATGAGTTTAGAACCAGAGGGCACAGCCTCAGAACAGAAGGATATTCATTTAGAACAGAGTAGAGGAAGAATTCTCTAGCTAGAGTGTGGTGAATTGGTGGAGTTCATCGCCGTGGATGGCTGTGGAGGCCAAGTCATTGAGTACATTTGAAATGGAGGTTGATAGGTTCTTAGTCAATCAGGGTGTCAAAGATTACTGGGAGAAGACTGGAGAATGAGGTTGAGAGGGATAATAATCAGCCATGATGGAATGCTGGAAGTGACTCAATAGTGGGCCGAATGGCTTAATTCTGCTTCCATGTCATATGGACTAATGGCTGATTTATTTTCCCTCAGCCCATCCTCCTGCCTTCTCCCCATAAGCGTTGATACCCTGACCAGTAAAGAATCATCAAGCTCCCCTCAATGACTTGGCATCCGCAGTCATCACTGGTAATGAATTCCACAGATTCACTGTCCTCTGGCTATAGAAATTCCTCCTCCTCTCTGTTCTAAACAGACATCCTTGTCTTGTGAGGCTGCATCCTCTGGCTTTACACTCCCCCACTATAGAAACCATCCTCTCCACTTCCAACCTTTCTAAGCCTTTCAATATTTGATAGATTTCAAAGAGATCCCCCTTCATTCTACTGAACTCCAGCAACCCAGAGCCATCAAATGTTCCTCATAAGTTATCTTGAATTCCTGATATTATTTTCATGAACCCATTATCTTGAGATTAATTTTCTTACAGAAAAATACAGGAAAATAAAGACCTGGTGCCATAGTTAAGAGTATTGCTTGAAAAGATGTCACTCAGTCAAACCAGATAGACCACAACCAGCTGTTTCAGATATATATTTTTTAAATTTCTCCTTCCTGTCTCTTATCAATGGTAATGCAGGGTTTAGTTCGCTGTGATACTAATCCAGTGGCAGAAGTTCCATATCAAAGGCAGCAGCAGAGGAATTAATTTCTTATTAATTTTATAAATCTAGAATAAACAAGCAGTCCTGCTGATGGAGTTCCTGTGTGTCAACATCTCTGAAAATCCATCCTGGGCCCAACACATTGATGCGATTGAAAAAAGGTGCAACAGTGGCTATATTTAATTTGGAGTCTGAGGAGATTTGGAATCTCACCGAAGACTCTGGCAAATTTCTATAGCCATGCCATGACTGGTTCCATCACCATCAGGTATGGAGGGGCCACTACATAAGATTGGAAAACACAGCAGAGGGTTGTAAACTCAGCCAGTTCTAACATGGGTACTAGTCTTCCCCTTATCAAGGACATCTTCAAAAGGCTACACCTAAAGAAAATGGCCTCCATCAGTAAGGACCAGCATCATTTGGCACACACCCTCTTCTCATTAGTACCATCAAGCTTCTGTACCTCCTCCCTGACACAAGAACCTTTAGAAACATAAATTTCCCTTCTGCTATCAGATTCTTGAATGGTCCCTTAACCCATAAACTCAACCTCACTATTTCTCTCTCTTTTTGCACTACCTATTTATTTTTTTCTGTATTTCTTATTATGAAGAGAATTTGAGTGAGCTAGTGATTTTCTCTTTGGAGTGAAGGAGGGTGAGAGGTGTACCACACACAAGATGCCGGAGAGACTCAGCAGGTCAGGCAGTATCTATGGAGATGAACAAACAGTTGAGGTCCTTCATAAGGACTGGAAGGAAAGGGGGAAGATGTCAGAATAAAAAGGTGGGGGAGGGGAAAGAGTACAAACTTGAAGGTGAGAGGTGAAGTCAAGTGGGTGGGAAAGGTAAATGGCTGGAGAAAAAGGAATCTGACAGGAGAGAAGAGTGGACCATGGGAGAAAAGGAAGAAGAAGGGGCCCTGGGGAAAATGATAGGCAGGTGAGAAGAAGATTTAAGAGGCCAGAGAAGGGAATAGAAAAAGAGTGGAGGGGGAGGGAAATATATATATTATTTTTAACCAGAAGGAGAAATTGTTGTTTATGCCATCAGGTTGGAGGCTACCCAGATGAAATATGATGCTTTACTCCTCCACCCTGAGAGAGGTCTCATCATGGCAAAAGAGGAGGTCATGGACCGCCATGTCGGAATGGGAATGGGGTTAGGAATTAAAGTGGTTGGCCACCGGGAATTTTCACTTTTAGCAGATGGAGCGGAGGTGCTCAACAAAGTGGTCTCTCAATTTTCGATGGGTCTCAGCAATGTAGAAGATGCCACACCGGGCACAACAGATGACCCTGGAAGGAGGCAAGGGAGAAGGTAAATGGGCAGGTGTAGCGCTTTGGTTGGTTGTAGGGTTGAGTGCCAGGATGGAGATCGGTGGAGAGGGACAAATGGACAAGGGAGTCATGAAGAGAACAATACTTGTGGATAGTGGAGGGAGGGACAGTGGTAAAGATGTGCTTGGTGGAAGGATCCCATTGGAGATGGCAGAGAGTAATTGTTGGATGGGGGTCTCATGGGGTGGTAGGTGAGGACAAGAGAAACTCTATCACTCTTAAGGCAGTGGGAAGATTGGGTGAGTGCAGATGTAAGGGAAATAGAGGAGTTGTGGATGAGGGCAGTGTTGATTGTGAAGGAAGGGAAACTCCGCTTTTGAAGGAGGACATCTCTGATATCTTGGAAAGGAAAGCTGCATCCTAGGAACAAATGTGGCAGAGTTGAAGAAACTGAGATAACAGGGCATGGGGTGGGAAGAGGTACAGTCAAGACAGCCATGGGAATCATGTGGCTTATAAAAGATGTCAGCAGACAGAGAAATGGGAGGCAGGTGTCATAAATGAACTAAGTGAATTTAAGGGTAGGGTGGATGGAAGTTCGGGGCAAAGTTGATGATATGGATGGGCTCGCATTGCTGTGTGAAACAGCACCAATGCAATTGTCAGTGTAGTGCAGGAAGAGTTGGGGAGCAATAGCTGGGGCCCATGTGGGTGCCAATGGCTACCCCTTGAGGTTGGACAAGTGAGGGTAATTGTTGAGGGTGAGGACCAGCTCTGTCAGATGGAGGAGAGTAGAGATGGAGGTGAGCTAGGGTCTTTTGTTGAGAAAGAAGAGGGCAAAGGATGAGTGGGATCTTGATAGATGTGTACAAGATGATAAGAAGCAGAGATCAAGTGGACAGCCAGAGAGTTTTTCCTGGGCAGAAATGACTAATACGAGTTACATAATTTTAAGTTGTTTAGATGGAAGTATAGTGGAGATGTCAGAGGTATTTTCTTTTTACACAGTGAATAGTGCATGTGTGGAACGTATTGCCAGAGGTGATGATAGAGGCAGATACATTAGGATTATTTAAGAGATTCACAGATAAGCACATGGATGAAAGTAAAATGAAGGGCTTTGTAGAGGGAAGAGTATGTTAAAAGTTCAGCACAACATCAGAATCAGGTTTACCATCACTGGCATACAGTGTGAAATGTTTTGTTTTGTGGCAGCAATACTTTGTAACACAATGATAAAAACTTCATTTACAGTAAGAAGGCTATATATATTCTAAAAAGTTAAATTAAACTAGTGCAAAAAAGTAGAAAGATAGTGTTCATGGGTTCAACGTCCATTCAGAAATCGGATGGTAAGGGGAAGAAGCTGCTCCTGAAAGGTGGAGTGTGTGTCTTCAGACTCCTGCACCTCTTTCATGATGGTAGCAATGAGAAGAAGGCATGTCCTGGGTGGTGGGGGTCCTTAATGATGAATGCTGCCCTTTTGAAATACCGCTCCTTGAAGATGTCCTGAATGTTGGGGAGGCCACTGCCCATGATGGAGCTGACTGAGTTCACAACTTTCTACAGCTGTAATCGATCCTGTACAGTTGCTTCCACCCCCCACCCACCTATACCTGACAGTGATGCAGATGATGAACCACAGGTCCTGTCCTATACTGTATTGTTAAAACAGGTAAATTGGATTAGTTAAGTTAGACAACTTGGTCAGCATTGATGGGTTGTGCTGAAGAGCCTGTTTTCCAAGCTCCATTGCTCTAAGACTCTATGAATTTTATAAAAATCAAGCTGTCCTTAGCAGCAAAAAAACACTTTGTAATATTTTATGTTAATATGAGAACCTAGAAGATATCTCAGCAGGATCCTCAGGGATTGCTACACTGTAAGTATAGAGTCACAGAGTAAAAGCTGAAGAGAGGGCATATAAAAGAGCAAAAATTAGTGGGAAGTTAGAGGATTAGGAAGCTTTTAAAAACCAACAGAAGGCAACTAGAATAGCTATTAAGAACTAAAATACGCTAGCCAATAATATTAAAGAGGATACCAAAAGTTTCTTCAGATACATAAAGTGTGTAAAAGAAAGCTGAGAGTGGATATTGGACAGGTGGAAAATGACGCTGGAGAGGTAGTAATGGGGGACAAGGGAATGCCCAAACGGACTGAATAAATATTTTGTGTCAGTCTTCACTGTGGAAGACACCAGCAGTATGGTTGAAGTTCCAGGTGTCAGGGGCATGAAGTGTGTGAAGTTACCATAACTAGTGACCAGAGTCTTGAGTAACTGAAAGGTCTGAAGATAGATCAGTCACCCGGACCAGATGGTGTACACACCAGAGTTCTGAAATAGTTAGTTGAAGAGATCATGGAGGTGTTAGCAAGGATCTTTCAAGAATCACTACATTCTGGAATAGTTCCAGAAGACTGGAAAATTGCAAATGCCACTCCACTCTTCAAGGAGGGAGAGAGGCAGAAGAAAGGGAACTATAGGCCAGCTAGTTTGAGATTAGTGGTTGAGAAGACGTTGGAGTCGATTATTAAGGATGAGGTCTCAGGGTACTTGGAGGCACATGACAAAATAGGCTGTAGTCAGTATGGTTTCCTGAAGGGAAAATATTACCTAACAAATCTGTTGAAATTCTTTGAAGAAATAACAAGCAGGATAGACAAAGAAGAATCAGTTGATGTTGTGTAGTTGGATTTTCAGATGGCCTTTGACAAGGTGCCACACCTGAGGTTGCTTAACAAGTCACGAGTCCATGGTATTACAGGAAAGATTCTAGCACAGATAAATCAGTGGCTAAGTGGCAGGAGGCAAAAAGTGGGAATAAAGGGAATTATTCCAGTTGGCTGCCAGTGACTAGTGGTGTTCCACAGGAGTCTTTGTTGGGACCTGTTATTTTTACATTATATGTCAATGATTTGGATGATGGAATTGATGGCTTTTTTACAAAGTTTTCAGACAATATGAAGATAGGTGGAGGGGCAGGTATCTTTGAGGGAGTAGAGAGGTTGAAGAAGTACTTAGAGAGATTTGAAGAATGGGCAAAGAAGTGGCAGATGGAATACAAAGTCGAGAAGAGTACTGTTTTGCTCTATGGTAGAAGAAATGAAAGGGTTGACTATTTTCTAAATGGAGAGAAAATACAAAAAACTGAAGTGTAAAGGGACTTGGGAGTCCTTATGCAGGATTCCCTGAAGGTTAACTTGCAGGTTGTGTTAAGGAAGGCAAATGTAATGTTAACATTCATTTCAAGAGGACTGGAATATAAAAGCGAGGATGTAATGTTGAGACTTTCTAAAGCACTGGCGAGGCTTCACTTGGAGTATTGTGAGCAGTTTTGGGTTCCTTTTCTCAGAAAGGATGTGCTGAAACTAGAAATGGTTCAAAAGAGTTTCCAGGATTGAATGGCTTGTCATATGAATAGCGCTTAATGGCTCTAAGTTTGTATTAACTAGAACTCAAAAGAATGAAGGGTGACCTCATTGAAACCCATCAAATGGTGAAACGCTTTGACAGAGTGGATGTGGAGAGGATGATTCTTCTGGTGGGAAAATCTAAGATCTGAAGACACAGCTTCAGAATAGAGGGACGTCCGTTTAGAACTGAGATGAAGAGAATTTTTTTTAGCCAGAAAGTGGTGAATCTGTGGAATTATATGCCACAAGTAGCTGTGGAGTCCATCTTTATGTATATTTAATGCAGAGGTTGATAGATACTTGATTGGTTAGGGCATGAAGGGATACAACGAGCAGGCAAGAGATTGGGGCTGAGAGGGGAAAATGGATCAGCCATGATGAAATGGCAGAGCAGTTCAATGGGTCAAATGGTCTAGCTCTGCTCCTGTATCTCATGGTCTTATGGTCTTTATATGGCAAAGAAACAGACCACTCAGCCCAACTCATCCGTGCTAACCAAGTTATACATCTAAGTTAGTCCCATTTGCTCCTGTTTGATACACATCCATCTCAACCTATCTATCCATGTACCAGTTCAAATGACTTTTAAATGGTGCTGTTGTAAAATGTTTTTACTGTTGATATCATACACATTGGTTTCTCCCTTGAAGGACAAATTAAACTGAGGTTCGTCTGCCTCTTTGGAATTGGAACTGGAATTGGTTCATTATTGCAACACATACCGAGGTTGAGTGAAAAACTTGTCTTGCATATCATTTATGCAGATTACAGGGCATTGAGGTAGTACAAAGTAAAACATTAACAGAATAAAGAGCATCAGCAATGGAGAAAGTGCAGTGCAGATAGACAATAAGCTGTAAGGTCAAAAGGAGTTAGATTGTGAGGTCTGCAGTCCATTTTATAGTGGCATGGTTGGATGCCACATATTTGGTGGTCTTATTTGCAGAAAGGAAGAAACCACTCCTTATGTGAATTATCCCACACACCTTCCTCAACAAACATCATCAGATATAAACATCAGTTCAAATCTCAGATGGTGTAGGGAAATATCTGGCATATAGCTCCTTGTCAAGCTCTGCAGTGGAGCAAGCACGTGTAGGGTAATTAAATCATAGACGAGCACAACACAGAAACAAGTCTTTTAGCCATTCTAATCTCTGCTGGTCTGGTTTTCTGCCCGGTGCCATCTATCTGCACCCTGGGCTATATCCTTCAAAGCTCACTGATCCAATGTACCACTCCAAACTTCTTCTTTTCAATGCTGCAACCGGACCCACATCCACCTCTTCCATGGGCAGCTCATTCCACACTCGGACCGCCCTCTGAGTGACAAAGATTGCATATGAGCCAACAACAAGATTGAGCAGAGCACTTTACATGCCTGAAGAATGAACCAAACAATTAGAGACGAACAATGTGGTCTACAAAATCCAATGTGAGGACTACAGCAAACATTACACTGGCCAAACTGGGAGAAAACTATCTACAAGGATCCATGAACATCAACTGGCTGTGAAGCAGATGACTAACTCTCCCTAGTATCGCCCCATGAAGTCAAGAGGGGCACAAATTCAACTGGGCATCTGTGAAAGTCACGGCACAAGCGAACATGCAGCATGCAAGAGAATTCCTAGAAGTGTGGGTTTCTGCAAACAATTTAGTAAACAAGTATGTAGACCTTGATCCTATTTATGAGCTGCTTCAGGGCAAAATTCTTGAAATCAACGCACAAAGTTTGCCACACAGCCAATGTGGCGAGATTTCCTCCCCACTTCACAACTGCGTTTCCAAAATGACGTCCAATCATCTGATTGAGAAGTATTTAAAGGCCAAGCATTCAGAGGACACACCACAGTCTACAGCGCACTGGCAGTGTCTCTTCTCATGGTGCTGAAACGTTGGTAAGTCAGTCGCCAAGATCAACCACACAAGCTGCACATCTTCTGAATAACTTCCAGATTCCCCTGAAATATTTCACCTTTCACATTAAGCAGAGATGAGGAGAAAATGTTTTTCCTAGAGTGTAGTAAACCTGTGGAATTCTCTGCCCATGGAAGCAGTACAGGCTACCTCTTTAAATAGATTTAAGGCACAGTTAGAAGGATTTTTGCGTCATCATCATCATATGGCATGTCATATGACATAGGCGATCACAGCCAGCAATATAGATTCAATTTCTGCCACTGTCTGTAAGGAGTTTGTATGTTCTCCCCGTGACCATATCGGTTTCCTCTGGGTGCTCCAGTTTCCTCCCAGAGATGGACGGGTTAGAGTTATGGGCATGCTACGTTGCTGCTGGAAACATTGCGACATTTGTGGGCTGCCCCCAGCACATTTTTGCTCTGTGACTGGTCATTGACACAAATGATGCATTTCACTCAGTGTTTTAATCTCTGAATGTACCTGTGAGAAATAAAGTTAATCTTTATCTTTAATAAAAGAGCAATGTAATTAACATTAAACCTTTCATAGGGTTTAATGCTTTAAATATTCATGGCTAATTATAAAAGCCTTATTTCATTAATACTGCTATTTCATGATCTGGAATTAGATCACTGACACTGGTATTTCCTCCAGCTGAATTAGAATAAGAAAATAACACCTTATCAGTGATGTCACCCCAGAGGGAACTGAAAGTGTTTCTGAACTAAGTTTTATTTTGAGATACAGCGCAGTACAGATTTTGTCAGCTCACCGAGTTGCACCACTTAGCAACCCACGATTTAACCCTAACCTCATCACAGAACAACTTACAATGACCAATGAACCTACTAACTGGTACGCCATTGGACTATGGCAGGAAACCAGAGCACCCTGAGGAAATCCACAAGCACACGGATAGAACATACAAACTTTCTTACAGAGGGTCCTGGAACTGAACCCCCAAATCTAATTAGCTGTAACGGGATTTCATTAACTGCTAATCGTAGTAATGTTTTGATTTTAAAATGGTGGGTGTCCATCATCAAAGACCCCCGCCATCCAGATATGCTCTCTTCTCACTGCTGCCATCAGGAAGAAGGTACAGAAGCCTCAAGGCCACACCACCAGGTTCAGGAACAGTTATTACCCCTCAACCATCAGGCTCTTGAACCAGAGGGGATAACTTCACTCAACTTCACTCACCCAAACACAGAACTGCTTCCACAACCAATGGCCTCACTTTAAAGAACTCTTCATCTCAAGTTCTTGATATTTATTGCTTATTTATTATTACTTTTTTTCTTTCTTTTAGTATTTGCACAGTTTGTTGTCTTTTGTACACTGGTTCTTTGTCCATCCTGTCGGGTAAGGTCTTTCACTGACTTTATTATGTTTCTTGTCCATACTGTGAATGCCCACAAGAAAATGAAGCTCTGGGTTGTATATGGTGACATATAGGTAGTTTGATCATAAACTTACTTTACACTTTGAACTCTAAAGGCATACTGAAGCTGACGGTCAGGTATGGTGATAAATTTGTGACTACTGATGCTTCTACTGCTGAATAATTTCTGTGGGACTATATTCTGTCCTAGTTATTAACAAGTCAGTTTCCATTGCAAATGATCTAAAGTGGTTTTATGTCTTTCTGTGCACATTATTCATTACTTCCTAATGGCCTGCACTGACAAAGCAAAAAGCCTGCAGTTAATTGGCTAAATACATAAGGTGAGAATGTGAAGAGATGCATTAATTTGAAGAGTATATATGACCCGCAAATTATTTCTGTCCACGTTTAAAATACTGATTACATGAAGAAATGGTCAAAGAGTCAAAGGAAGCAGCAGGATTTTTTAAACACATGGGATACCATCTGGTATGGAGGGGCCACTGCACAGGATGTGAAGAAGCTGCGAACCCAGTTCCACCATGGCATTGGCCTCCGCAGCTTTGAAAAGGCTGGTGCTCAAGAAAGTGGCATCCATCATTAAGGATCCCAATCACACAGGACATGCCCTCTTCTCATTTCAACCATCAGGGAGGAGGTACAGGAGTCTGAATACTTTAGGAACAGCTCCTGATCAGATTTCTAAATGGACTGTGAACCCATGACTATCTCAATATTTTTTTGCTCTCTTTTTGCACTGCTTAATTAATTTAATTTTTAAAATATATTTGTATTGTAATTTAGTGTTTTCTGTTATAATGTATTCTGCCACAAAACAACACATTTCATGACATATGCCATTAATTCTAAACCTGATTCTAATTCTGCTGGAAATCCAGAGCAACATACACAAAATGCTGGAGGAACTCAGCACAATGATTTTTTTGTTACTCAGAGATTAACAGATATTATAAAAGCTTACCAATCGTAAAAAAGAGAACTGAAAGCTAAAGTGCCAGGTGTTTTCTTTTAACAACTCTACCTACCTTGACACCATTTTCAATGAATTGTGGGTCTGTATTCCCAGATCCCTCTGTTCTATCACACTACTCTGTACTTACTGTTCACTTTCCAAGTCCTACCTTAGTTTGTCTTCCCAAAATGCAACACCTCACACTTGTCTGCATTAAATTCCATTGTTCATTCATCAGTCCATTTTTCCAGCTGGTCCAGATCCCATTGCTGCTGCTAAGTTAACAAATTTCATGTCCCATGCCAGCGATAATAAACCTGATTCTGAAACTTTGATAGTCTTCCTCACTGTCTACTATGCCGCCCAGTCTTGTGCCTTTCTCCAATTTGCAGATTCACTAAACCACATTATCATCCAAATCATTAATATAGATTATCTTCAAGTGGACCAATTTTAGGGATATCTCATTGAAACCTATTGAATATTGAAAGGCCTAGATAGAGTGGGTATGAAGGTTAGGCAGAATCTATGGAAATGAATAAACATTCAACATTTTTGGCCAAAACTCTTCTTCAGCATCTGCATAATCTCTTTTGTTGTTTGGATAGAGGGCTCTGCAGGTTTGTCATCAAATATAAGGGGTGTCTGAGGTGTCCAGGGAGGGGTAGCACCTCTGGTGAAGGGGCTTGTTGTGTCCATTCCAGAACAGCTCACTGACCTTTGGTCAGACACTGAGCTCTCACCTGTGGCTTCAAGTAGCTTTTTGCATGTGACAGTGGCCATACCCTAGTACACCACTTCGACAGGCAGGCTAAACCAGGTGACAGTAGCCAGCAGATTCATACCCCAGTGAAACAGGAACTTGCCTGTGCTAGCACGTGAAGTCAGCACTGGCAGACTGGGCAGATGAGATTTATGTATAGTGAGTTGCAACGCTTAGAAAGATGGTACTACAAGGCACTGAAGATGTCATGGTCAACCAGTCTGAGATGCTTGTTTGTACTATTGGACTCAGACCTCTGAGGTCGAGAGAGTGGAACTGCCCCAGTGTAATGGCTTTTCCACTTTAGAAACTCTCCCTCACAAGTTTCCTATCATCGTCTGACAGGAAAGACAACTACCACCAGATATAAACAAGAAATGACATCCAAGTACAAATGTATTATTTATGCATTCTAAAAGAACAACCATGTTTCACTGAATTGCCCTTTAAATATTAACGAGTGCATTAGGAGATAAAACTGTCCTGATTGTGCCATTCTCTTCAATGTGTCATAAAGTTAATTCTTCACAAACTCCTGCCTGGGGCAAAGAACATTTTGATCAAGAAATTCTTTGGACCAGATCTCATTGTTGCATTGGAAGCCTGTTTACTTGCTAGGTCGACCTGTCCCGTGGATTATCACAAACTGCAGATTGTTAACAAGCTGTGCAGATGTCTTGAGATAAAAGATTTTGCAGATGCTGAAAATCCAAGGTAACACATATACAATGATGCAAATTAGACCACACTTGGAGTATTGTGTTCAGTTCCAGTCACCTCATTATCGGAAGGATATGGAAGCTTTAGAGAGGGGGCAGAGGAGATTTTAAATACAAGAGATTACGCAGGAAATCCACAGTAACACACAACAATTCTGGAGGAACTCAGCAGGTTAGAACTGTATTGTGTATTTAATATTTCAGCAATATTTGTGTAATCTTGTGTATATATTGTTTGATTAAACATTCTTGTTTACTTAAATCATTCATTACGGATTATTGTGAATTGCATGTGTCATCACACCACCATGTGATATGTACGCAACTAGCTTAATGTAAACACAAAATTAGACTCATATTTTAGACTCCAGTGTCTTCCTTTGAATTAGTTTGATGTTCTGAAGTTTACAAACATAACAAGAAACTGATGAAGGGTCTTGACTGTTTATTCCTCTCCATAGATGCTGCTTCACCTGCTGAGTTCCTCCAGCATTTTGTGTGTTACAGCAGAAGGGGTTTTACCAGGATCCTACCTGAACCAGAGGACACGTCTTATGAGGATAGGCTGAGTGAGCTAGGGCTTTTCTCTTTGGAGCAAAGGAGAATGAAAGGTGACTTGATAGAGGTGAACAAGAGGATAAGAGGCAAAGAATGAGTGGACAAACAGAGACTTTTACCCAGGACAGAAATGGCTAATAAATGGAGGTATCATTTTAAGGTGATTGGAAAAAATATATGGAGAGGACGGCAGAGGTAGGTTCTTTACACAGAGAGAGAGGTGTGTGCATAGAACGTGCTGCCTGGAGTGGTGGTAGAGACAGAAATATGAGGGACCTTTAAGAAATTCTTAGGTAGGACATAGTGACCATAACTAAATTATCATGAGACACATAGGTTCTCTAAGAAGGAAGGAAGTCTGCTCTTCATAACTAACTTGATGACTCCAGATGCATAACAGTGTGATGGTGCAGTCCCAAACATCCTTTGACATAGTCCAGTTGTATAAACATACTATGAAAAGTAATAATTACAAGTGGTTTACAATAATTACAAATTACAATTGGCTGAAAAAAAGCCTGCACACCACCTTCAATTACAAGATAAAAATATAAAGATTAGTTTTATTCCTCACACGTACATTGAAACATTACAGTGTACATTTCATACATTACATACACTGCCCTGTACATTTGCATCAATGAGTAGCACAGTCCGAGGTAGCCTGCAAGTGCTGCTATGCTTCCCGTGCAAACATAGTTTACTAACCATAACCGAACATATCTCTGGAATATGGGAGGAAACTAGAGCTCTACGATTATGGGGAGAATGTACAAACTCCTTCCAGACAGCAGTGATGGGAATTGAACTTGGGAGCCATAATAGTGTTACTCTAACCACTACAATGGCGTGACACCTCACTGGCTATTGTCTACTGGCCACTCTATTCAGAAGTACTGGCATTGGCATGCAAAATCCAATGCAAATTCCTGGAGCCAGCAGTTGTTCCAACTTAATTTTATACACTGGGAAGTTGACACTTGTAAAAATTATCTTCAATACAAGGATGATTGAGGACAATTATGTTGGCAGTGCTTCACAGTCTTTGAAATGGTTGAAACCCTTTGAATCAGGCATTTTCACTTTGTCCATCAGCGGTAGCTAAATGTCTTCAGAATAATGGGTCATTTAACTTAAAGTTCAAAGTAAACTTATTATCAAAGTATGTATATATCATCATATATAGCCCCAAGTTCATTTTCTTGTGAGTATACTAAGTACACCCAGAACAGAATAATTGAAAAACCGCACCAATCTAAGTGTTCAACAAGTGTGCAAAAGACAACAAACTATGCAAATACAAAAGGAAAGAAATAATAGATAGATAGATAGATAGATAGATAGATAGATAGATAGATAGATAGATAGATAAAACAAAACAAATTAAACAATTTACCCTGGAGACCAGAAAAACCAGGTGTGTTTGGGTGCTCAGTGCAGGCGGATACTTAGAGCTGAGAAATCATTAATGGTTTAGTTTTGTGAGCATGCAGCAAGATCCTAATATGGGAACAGTTTTAGTAAACCTAAGTAGATTTACTTCGATCAGGATACTAAAGGTCTGGTTCTACCTGTTTCCAAAAGGTGTTGGACACATTTAGGACAAACTGGCACTAACAGTGAGTGAAGCAGCATGAAACCAGATCAGCAGTTGTCGTCCCATATCAAAAGCCTCCGACCTGTTTCCAGTAACCACAGTTACCTATCTCCTATCTACAAGTCATACTCATCAATACTTCCTTCCCAGCAATCAAATGTCTGACCTCCCCCGCCCAAAGCCCAAACCAGAATTTTCCAAGCCATGAGATTTAACTGCAAAGCAACACAAACAAAATATAAGCGGGGAGAACATTTACACCCTGTACATAAACACATGGAGAAGAATAAATAGACAATGTTTATGTCTCAGACACTTCATCAGCACCTCAGCCTGATGAAGTGTCTTGGCCCGAAATGCTGACTGTTTATTCACTTCCATAGATGCTGCCTAATCTGCTGAGTTCCTCCTGCATTTTATGGGTGTTGCTCTGGATTTCCAGCATCGGCAGAATCTCTTGAGTTTATCTACAGGGTGCAGTGTGTGATAAAGCCAGGTTTCCTTTGGACAGCAACTATACATAACCAAAGACTATACAAAGTGCTGTACTTCTCTATGACTAACAGCCAATGTGTAAAAGATGACAAATAATAATTAGCACTGAGAACATGAGTTGTCAAGTCCTTGAAAGTGTGTCTGCAGGTTGTAGAATCAGTGTGTGGTGATTGAAGTTGTCCATGTTGTTTCAGGAGACTATTAGCCGTAGCGTAACCGTTCCTGAACTTGGTGGTGTGTGACCTAAGGCTTCTGTACCTTATGCCCAATGGTAGGAGTGAGAAGAGAGAACGGCCTGGATGGAGGGTGTCCTTGATGATGGATGCCACTTTCTTGTGGTAAATCTATTCATTGGTGGGGAGGGCTTTGTCTGTGATGGACTGGGCTGTGTCCACCACTTTCTGCAAGTCTTTTCCAAACTTGGGCAGTGATGTTTCCATACCAGGCTGATGAACACAAGAAACTCTGAGCAAATCCAGAGCATCACGCACAAAGTGCTGGAGGAACTCAGCAGGTCAGGCAGCTTCTATAGAGAGGAATTAATAGTTGACATTTTGGGCTGTGACCTTTCATCAGGAAGGGATGCAACTTTAGGAGACTCTCCACTGTACATCTATAGAAGTTTGTCAAAGTTTTTGATGGCATGCCAAACCTACACAAACTTTTAAGGAATTAGAGGTGCTGCTGTGTCTTCTTCACGATGACACTTGCATACTGAACTAGCCTGAGTCACACTCCAAATACAGATCACTTCATTCTGGCTAACCCTTTAAGAAAGTACATGCATCTGCTCAATCACTACCAGCAGCTGCTTGTTAAATGATTCTTTCGAGGCAGCACTCCCAATGCATTGCAAATCTTTCAATTTATAATCCCAGTTATGTGTTCTGAATGGCATTTTAATAAATGAAAGGCTGCCTTTAATAACAGAGCTGGCCAGCGACCCATTATAGCTAGCAACGTATCATGCCAGACTGGCTCGCCCACTTTGGGAGATGTCACATTATCCCAACATGTAGTGACACTCACAATCCATCAGCTGGAGCATTTGGGACGTATATAAACCAAATTAGTTTCAGAGAACGAAGCTCAAGTTTCTTTACCTAAAGTAATGTATCTAAAAATAAACTTACAGACACCTCAGGTGAAAGGAACTTTGTCCTTTTTGCAGCAAAGAGTTGGATTAGCACTGACTGTTCATTGCCATTGGTCAGACTGCACTTTGAGTATTGTGAGCTGTTTTTTTGGGGAATTAAAGGATTAACATGTGAGGAGCGTTTGATAGCTCTGGGCCTATATTCTCTGGAGTTTAGAAGAATGAGGGGGTGAACTCATTGAAACCAGTGGTGACCCTTCCTGATGAAAGGTCACAGCCCAAAATGTTGACTGTTAATTCCTCTCTATGGAAACCTCTTGACCTGCTGAGTTCCTCCAGCATTTTGTGTGTGATGTTCTAGATTTGCTCAGAATCTCTTGTGTTTATCAGTATGATGATATACTAAGGGGAATAAACAGTTGATGCTTTGGGCCGAGACGCTTCATCAGTACTGGAAAGGAAGGGGGCCGATTAGCAAGTCTAAGAAGGTGGGGGAGGGGAAGAGGTACAAAATAACAAGTGATAGGTGAGGGGAAAGGTGGGTGGGTGGGAGAAAAGGGAATGCTGGGAGGTGATGGGTGGATGAGATAAATTGCTGGAGAAGAAGAATGCTGACAGGAGAGAAGAGTGGACTACAGGAAAGGGAAGGAGGAGGGAAGATGATGGGAAGGTGTGGAGAATACAAGGGGTGAGAGGGGAACCAGAATGGGAATGAAAGAAGGGAGAAAGGAGAGGGGTGAAATTACCAGAAATAAATGTTCATGCCACCAGGTTGGAGGCTACCTCAGATGGAGTGTGGCCTCATCATGACAGCACAGGAAGCCATGAACCGACATGTCAGAATTGGAATTAAGTTCATGTTCAAATTTATTGTTATCTCACTGCACATATATACAACCAATGAAACAATATTCCTCTGTACAATGGCGAACCCTCAATTCATACAGTATATCACACATGGTATGTAAAACAAAATATGATGTCCAGAATGACTGGACCAGGGTGACAATGGGATATCACATGCAATACTGGGGAGCATCCTTCCTCCTCAATGTCCAACAGAAAAGCTCAGGAAGTTCACCAGTTTTCCCTGAATCCAATGGAGCCTTGAAGGTCGTCAGTTGAGCCAGTCGGCACTGAGCAAAATAGGATAACCCTTCTCCATCCATACCTTATCTGGTTTTCCCTTCCTTCCAACAATTGGTGTGCGGCTTAAGTTTGATTTTTTTTCTTTATTATCCTTCCAGCTGATCTATGCTCAGCTACCAATCACCCATTTAAAGATTTGATGTTCTCTTGTGATCTCAGATACTGGTTTCACGTTTACTCAGTATGAATCAACAATCTCAGGATTGAAAGGTTCCTTATAATAATGTTTATACTGTATGTTAAGAACACAGAACAGCCCACAATGTTGTGCTGACCTTTTAAGCTACCTTAAGATCAATCTAACCCTTGCCTCCAACATAGCCTTCCATTTTCCTATCATCCATGTGCCTAAGAGTCTCTTAAATGTCCCTAATATATCTGCCTCTACCACCACCCCTGGCAACACATTCCACGCACTCACCACTGACATCCCCCTCTACTTTCCTCCAAACACCTTAAAGTTATGCCTCTTTGTGTTTGTCCTTTATGTCTTGGAAAAAGTATCTGACTCTCCACCCAACCTGTGCTACTTATCATCTTGTACACCTCTATCCAGTCACCTCCAGTCCTCCTTCACTCCAAAGTGAAGAGCCTTAGCTCGTACAACCTATCTTCATAAGACAGGCCCTCTAATCCGGGCAGTCTTTGGGAAGATAAATAAAATATTTTTAATGTACAAATATTATTTTATAAATATATTATTATGTTTAATATATACTAACTATGCTATATATATGTATATACAATTTATTTATATTAATTATATATTTATATTTTAGTAATATAGTATTTTATAATATAAATAATCCTTCTCGTTGTATAAGATGAAGGTAGAGAAGCCCATTGCTAAAACGAGGCTAAAATAACAGCAATTTTGCTAACAGCACTCTCCGAGGCCAAGTCCCTGTATTATGCTAACTAGAAGTAAAATTGAAGATGCTAATGAGTGAAGAAGGGAGAGTGTCAAGACTCGAGGCACTGAGTGACCTTTAAACTTCAGGTTTAATTGCATTAGGGTATTAGCAGTGTAAAGGCTCACTGGCATTAAATAGTGAGCTAGCTGGGAATTTACAACCAGCTGCCAAGATTGTCAAAATGGTCAATAGTCCTATTGATCCACCTTGCAGAATGCTTCAAAATAACGCAGCTCTGGTCTCCTGATATTTCATGCTTAAAAATCGAAAAGGAATATTCTTAAACTGCTGGTGATGCCCGAGTGCCAGAACAGCATTGAAATTTAGGAAGAGAAAGGGCACTTCATTCATCGTGGCCGCTTTATAATTTAAGTCCTCTCTCTGGGCTCGAGCTGATTATTTATTGTGTTGGCCCAAACAATTCTCCATCCAGTTCTTCCTTCCTTAAGATAGACATCCTTTTCAAGATTTTAAGATTATCTTGATTTTTTCACATGTACATTGAAACATACAGTGAAATGCATCTTTTTGTGTCAACAGCCGACCAGCGCAGTCCAAGGATGTGCTGGGAACTGTCACCATGCTTCTGGCACCAACATAGCATGCCCATAACTTCCTGACCATAGCCCATGCATCTTTGAAATGTGGGAGGAAACCAGGGTACCTGGAGGAAACCCATGTGCTCACAGGTAGAACACAAAAACTCTTATCACATGTACATCGAAAACAAGTAAAATGCGCCATTTGCGTCAAATCAAATCTGCAAGAATTGTGATAGGTACAGCTAACAAGTTTTCGTCATGTTTTCAGCAGCAACATAGCATGCCTACAACTTACTAACCCGAGTCTGTATGACTTTGGAATGTAGGAAGAAACTGGAACACCCAGAGGAAACCCACATGGTCACAGGGAGAAAGTACAAACTTCTTGTAGACAGCATCAAGAATAGAACCTGGGTTGCTGGCACTGTAAAGTGTTGAACTAACCATTAAACTGCCATTCTGCCCATCACTAAAGCAAAATAATATTTCCTAAGTTAGCAATTCCTGGTGTCCTCCAGCTTTCAACTATTTTCTCTTTCCATTGCTCTGAATTTCCATCTTATTATTGTCTCCTGCAGACATTTAACTGTAAGCGAAGTCAACACGTCTTTTTTTGCACATTGGTTGTTTAATCTTTGTTCATGCATAATTTTTGTTAAATTCTATTGTATTTCTTTAATTTCCTGCATATACCCACAAGAAAATGAATCAGTGTAGTGAGTGGTAATACATACAGTACTGTGCAAAAGTCTTGGTTACATACTCTGTATATATAGCTTGGGTGCCTAAGACTTCTGCAGAGTACTGTATTTGTCAACGTGGAGCAGAGAGTGGGTTTCTAAATCTGGCGGGAGCAAAGGATATTGAGAATGGTGAGGGTGGGAGGGGTGTGGGACAGATGGCAGAAAAAAAGGGCACCAGGGGTGGGATGGGTGCAGACACACCCAGATCTCAGATGCCAGGCAAAATCATTTGATTTCAAACAACTGGTTTACTCACAATTACAGATTGGTGACAATTACAGATTACAGATTGTCTCTCTGGTGCTTCCCACTCCCTCTCCTCTCCCTTCCCCTTTTCCCAAACATGATTCCCCTCTCCCTGCCCCCTTCCCACTCTCAGTCCACAATAGAGACCCATAGCAGAATCAGGTTCATCATCACTCACATGCCATGAAATTTGCGTTTTTCTGCAAAAGCAGCTGTAAGGTGCAATACATAAAACTACTACAGTATTACGTTGAAGTCTTAGGCACCGTAGATATATATATGTGGCTGAAGCTTTTGCACAGTACTGTATATACTTTGATAATAAACTTACTTTAACTGCTGTTCTCCTGAGAATTTAACTGTACCTAACTGGTGGACATTTCTACACCTGTCAAGGCCACAAACTTCCTCTCTTAATCTCTGAACTTCTTCCTTCTATTTTGATCTGCTCTCTCTACACCCATGACTGTATGGCTGGGGACAGTGCAAATACCATCTATAAATTTGCTAGAGATACAACCATTGTTGGTAGAATTTCAAATGGTGACAAGAGGGCGTACAGGGGTGAGATATATCAGCTCATTGAGTGTTGTCGCAGCAACAACTTGCATACAACATCAGTAAGACCAAAGCTGATTGTGGACCTCAGAAAGGGGAAGATGAGGGAACACAAACCAATCCTCATAGAGGGAGCAAAATTGAAAAGAGTGAGCAATTTCACGTTCTTGGTTGTCAATATCTCTGAGGATCTAACCTGGACCCAACATATCGATGCAGCTAAAAAGAAGGCATGATAACAGATACATTTCATTAGGAGTTTGAGGAGAATTAGAATGTCACCAAAAACACTCACCAATTTCTACAGATGTACCATGGAGAGCATTCTAACTGTCTCCATTTCCATCTGGCATTGGGGACAGGGAGCGCTACTGCTCAGGATCAAGGTAAGCAGAAGACAAAATTTTAAGGTGATTGGAGGAAAATATAGGGGGGGGGATGTCAGAAATAACCTCCAGCAATTAAAGGATTAACATATGAGGCGTGTTTGATGGCCTTAGGCAGTACTCGCTGGAATTGAAAAGAATGAGGGGGAGGGATCTCTAACACGGAAAAGTCTGAATGGAGTGGACGTGGAGTGGGGGAGTCTAGGACCAGAGCACACAGCCTCAGAATCAAGGGATGTCCATTTAGAACAGAAAAGAGGAAATATTTCTTTAGCCAGAAGGTGGTGAATTTGTCACAGACTGCTGTGCAGGTGAAGTCATCACGTATATTTAAGACGGAGATTGATAGGTTCTGGATTAATCAGTGTGACAAAGATTATGGGAAGAAGGAAGGAGAATGTGGTTGAGAGGGATAAAAAATCGGCCATGATAGAATGGTGGAGTAGGCTCATTGGGCTGAATGGTCTAATTCTGATCCTAGGTCTTATGGTCAGAGTGGTGAGTGTGTGGAACACACTACCCACAGAGGTGGTAGAGACAGATACGTTAGGGATTTTTAAGACACTCTTCGATAGGCACATGGATGATAGAAAAGGAGGGCGAATAGGAGGGAAGGGTTACATTGATCTTCTTGTAGGTTAAGATGACAGCACAATGTTGTGGATCAGATGACCTGTACTGTGTTGTAATGTTCTACATTCAGGTTAGTATTAGATAACCTATTTTGCAATATTTATCCATTTATTTATTTAGAGATACAACAGGGTAACAGGCCCTTCAAAAAGCACTGTTGGTTTTCTACAAACATCACTTCCTGTTTGTAAATTGCTTTTTATGTCACTTCCTACGTGAGTTGATTTGGAATACAACTTGGAGCAAACACGGTAGAAAGTCATCCATCTCCATGAACTCTTTATTTTAATCACCCTTGAAAAAGCACTATCTGTGAGCTTGCTTAATATTGGTAAATATACAGTAGATGCTGCGTGGTCAAATATGCTGGCAGAATTGGTAGGTCAAATATGATGGCAGAATATAATATTAATGGTAAGATTCTTGGCAGTGTGGAGGATCAGAGGGATCTTGGGGTCTGAGTCCATAGGATACTCAAAGCTGCTACGCAGGTTGACTCTGTGGTTAAGAAGGCATACGGTGCATTGGCCTTCAACAATTATGGAATTGAGTTTAATAGCTGACGCACCATCAATAACTCTCGGAGACAGGAAATGAACGATAGGCTTTTATTAGCAGCAAAAAGGGAGCACGACATCTTGGAGACTGAGGGAGAAGCAGTGCCTCAATCGCCTTTATACAGGGGTCTGTGAGAGGAGCCACAGGAGCAGTCAGCAGAGGGGCGTGTCCAGACAGGTATACATATTTACCACAATAGCCAAGAGGTAATGTTGCAGCTATATAGGACCCTGGTCAGACCCACTCAGAGTACTGTGCTGTGCTCAGTTCTAGTCACCTCACTACAGGGTATGCCTTATGAGAATAGGTTGAGTGAACTCAGCCTTTTCTCCTTGGAGCGATGGAGGATGAGAGGTGACCTGATAGAGATGTATAAGATGATGAGAGGCATTGATCATGTGGATAGTCAGAGGCCTTTTGCCAGGACTGAAATGGCTAGCATGAGAGGGCACAGTTTTAAGGTGCTTGGAAGTAGGTACAGAGGAGATGTCAGGGTTAAGTTTTTTATGCAGAGAGTGGTGAGTGCAGAGCGTGGAATGGGCTGCCAGCAACGGTGGTGGAGGTGGAAATGATAGGGTCTTTTTTTTGTAATTTATTTTTTTATTGAAGTTCATCAAACAAACATTTCCATAAGATGTATTTCAGACATTGTACGTATACATCATATAATCATATATATCACAAATCTCCACAAAGTATTTATCTGAGGGATACACTTATAGAAAAGAGTGGAAAGAAAAAACAAGCAAAAGGAAATAACTATATACAAGTAGGGAGTGATCTTTTTTTTACAACAGATTCATTGATTTGTGAGAATAAATTCAGGCCTATGAGGCATTATGTAGTTAAACCATTTTTCCCCAATAAAAATCAAATTGTTCCAGCTTAGATTAACAGATGCTGTTATCTTCTCCATTTTGTAAATGTCCACTGTAATTTCCATCCATGTATTTAAAGTTGGGCTCTCCTGTGATAACCATTTCCTAGTAAGAGTCTTTTTACCAGCCACCAACAGTAAATTCATTAAATATTTATCTCTTTTCAACCATTCTTGAGGTATATATCCAAAATATATGGTCTTACTCTCCAAGGGTATTTCATATTTAAAGATGTCTTGTAGGGCATTGTGTATCCCCCTCCAATAGTTTTTGATAACAGGGAAGTCCCAATAAATATGATAATGATTTGCATTTTGATTTCCACAATTTCTCCAGCAAACAGGGAGTTTACTATCATAACGGGATTTCTGAGAGGGTGTAATAAAATATCTTATCAAGTTTTTCCATCCAAACTCCCTCCATTTCTGTGAATTGGTACACTTCCATTGATATCTCCATATCGTTGTCCATTCTTCCTCAGATATAATTATCCCTCCTTCCTTCTCCCATTTTGTTTTAATATATGAAGTCGAATGTGTTTTAAGATTTAACAACCCCTTATACATGCTTGAAATGATTCTACTACCATTATCTGAATTATATGCTTTTCTAAAGAGCTCTATCAAGCATTTGCCTTGATTACATTTTTAAGCGTCTTATTAACATATTGTCGCATCTGTAAATACCGATAAAAATCTTGTTTTTCTAATAAGTGTTTCTCTTTAAGCATTTCAAAACTGAACAGTGTTCCTTCTTTCATTATGTTGTAAAGAACTGTTATTCCTTTGGCTGTCCAGTCCTTAAATCTAGCATCCAGTTTATTTGGTGTAAAATCAGAGTCATATGCACACCATTTAAGAATTGCAGTATCTCCCTTTAAATTATATTCTTTTATAGTGGTTTTCCATATTTTAAGAGTCAATTTCCACCATGGGTTATCAATAGTATTTATGTACCTTTGCAGGTTGTTATCAGCCAAAATTGCCTGTATGGGAAGTAGCTGTTCCTCAATGTTTTTCCATTGAGCGTCATATGATGGGTTGCACCAACATATCACAGCTCTCAACTGTGCTGCAAAATAATAATATCTAAGAGAAGGCAAACCCCATCCCCCCTTTTCCTTTGCTAATTGCAAAGTTTTGAGACGAATTCTAGCCTTTTACCCTGCCAAATATACCTTGATAGCATCTTGTTCCATTCATTGAATTGATTTTGATTAATCTCTATTGGTAGGATCTGAAAGAGATATAACAGTCTGGACAGCATATTCATTTTAATAGACTCAATCCTTGAACTGAGACTGAGAAAAGGAATCAGGCTCCATCTTGCCACATCCTCCTTAATTTTTTTTATATAAAGGCTGATAATTATATTCTGATAGTTTTGCCAAATCTTTTGGCATAATGATGCCCAAATATTTGAAAGACTCTGTGTGCCATGCCCGGGGTATCGACTTTCAATTTCTCTTGGTGGGCTATAGTAATATGAAAGTAATTGGGTTTTATCTATGTTGATCTTATATCCTGATAATTGACCATATTGTTCAAAGGATTGCATCAAATTAGGTAAAGAGTATGTTGGTTGCCCTAGATAGATCAAAATGTCATCCGCATAACAAGCCAATTTATGCTCTGTCCCTTTAATAGTAATTCCCCTGATATCTTCAGTTTGTCTGATCTATTGAGCTAATGGTTCCAGATATAGTGTGAAGAGTAGTGGTGACCATGTACAACCCTGTCTCGTGCCCCTTTCTAGGGTAAGACTATTTGATAAATATCCATTGATATTAATCCTAGCAGTAGGATTGTCATATAGTGTCTGTATAGTTTTAATAATTGTGTCTTGGAAACCAAATCTATGTAAAACTTTGTAAAGAAAATTCCAATTAACCGAATCAAATGCTTTTTCAGTGTCTACGCTTATCACTATTGCTTCAATTTTATTTTTTTGTATATGATCCATAATGTGAAGTGTCCTTCGTATATTGTCTTGAGTCTGGTGTTGTCGTATAAAACCTGTCTGATCATTACTATCAGTATGGGTAGAAACTCCTCTAATCGTTCGGCCATGATGGAGGTAAATAACCTATAATCTACATTAAGAACGGATATTGGTCTAAATGACCCGCATTCCATTTTATCCTTGCCTTCTTTCGGTATAGCTGAGATTATCACTTCCTTCCAACTGGGTGGCCTTTGTGCCTTTTTTAGAGCCCAGTTCAGTATGGGGAGTAAAATAGGAATTAACTCATTTTTAAATTCTTTGTACCACTCTGCCGTATACCCATCTGATCCTGGTGACTTGCTTAATTTAAGCCTACTAATTGCAGCTTTTAATTCAACTTCAGTTATGTCAGCAGTCATCCTTCTATTTTGTTTTTCGCTTAAAGTGGGTAACACTAGAGAATTCAAGAATGTGTCAATTTGGGTTATGCTTCCCCCTGGAACTTTGGAATATAGCGTTTTGTAAAACACTTCAAAAGCTTCTTGAATTTCACTTAGCTTACTTTTTATCATTTTCGTTCTTGGGTCCCTAATTCTATGAATTGTATTTTCTGCTATCTTCTTTTTCAGTTTCCATGCCAGTATTTTCATAGATTTCGATCCACTTTCATAATGTCGCTGTTTCAGAAACATTAAGTTTTTCCTGATTTCTTGCGTAGCCAAATTATTTATTTCATTCCTAATTCTTTTAATTTCCCCTAATGTATCCTGTGCCAAATTCAATTTGTGTTTTTTCTCTAGTTCCTTCAGTCTATTTTGTAATTCCTCCAATGTTTTATTCCTTATTTTTTCTTATATGAAGATATCGCTATAATTTTCCCTCTTAAGACCACCTTCAGAGTATCCCATAAAATGGGAGGTGAAACCTCTCCATTATCATTAAATTCTAAGTAGAGACCAATTTCTTTTTTAATTTGTTCCTTAAAGTACGGATCATTGAGTAGACTTGAATTTAGTTTCCAAATAGTATTCTTTGGTTGTAGGTCAAAATCAACAGATAAATACATAGGTGCATGTCACTTACATCTATTGTCCCAATTCCACAGGTGTTTATTTTGTCTTTGTCTTTTCCAAATGTTATGAAATAGTCTAATCTTGTATATACATAATGTGGAGCAGAATAGTGAGTGTAATCCCTTCTGTCAGGGAAAACGTCCCTCCATATATCAATTAAACCAACATCCTCAAAAAGTGTATTAACTTTCTTATGTAAAGATTTTGTTTCATAGGTTTTTCTATTGGAAGAGTCTAAGTTTGGTTGTAATTGTAAATTTAAGTCTCCCCCACATATCAGGAGAACTTCTGTTTCCATTACCATAACATCAGTAATTTTCTGAAAGAAACCAATATCACTTCCCGGGGGTGCGTATATATTCAATAGAGTAACTGAATTACTGTCTATATTCCCCCTTACCAGAATATATCTGCCTTATTTATCACCCATTTCGAATATTTTTTTCAAAATCTAGCTTACTTGAGATAAGAATAGCAACTCCTCTCCTATGTCCTGATTTATATGAGGAGAAAAACAGATTAGTGAAGCCCATTCTCTTTAGTTTTTTATGCTCATTATCACTTAATACTACATGGGCTTGTTCTTTTTTCATTTTGGATAAAATTCTCTTACGTTTGATTGGTTTTAATAGCCCATTTACATTAAAAGAAATGAATTTTACCTTGTCCTTAGCCATCTGTATTTATCTGTCAATGTATCATTGAAATTAGAATAAAATTTAATCGATCTACTCCCTGAACAAATAAGAACCAAAAAACTCCAATAATAACAAAAATAACAAAAATGGCAACAAACGTGTGATACCGAGGTCTCTAGTAAATGACCCTCTGTTGAGCTAGAGAAAATGTCTAGCTGTGGGAGATAACCCCTCCTATTTGTGAGTTGAGGGCCCCCATTGCAGTATTCATAAAAGTTAGTGAACAAATCCATTACACAGAAAAGATTTCCCTCTGTACTCCTCCTACATACATATATATACATGCACACACACACAAATATATATACATGCATACACATATACACATATATACATATACATACATACACACACACATATATATATATATATATACACACACACACACACACACACACACATTACACACATACACATATATGCACACACACACACACATATATATATTCTCATTTTGGTGGGGAAAAAGGAGTAAGTGAGCGAATAAAGAATAACAACTAAGTAATATAAAATCCACATTATAATAAGTATTTCTCGAGATAGGTATATCACCGTGTACTTTTGCTTCTCAGCATTTTTAAAGTTAGCCAAACCTTATGGCTCTTCTGAAAGGGGTGAGGACTGTCTTTGGGAAACTCCTGGTCTCTTCCTGATAGGTTTCTCTCGGATTCCCCCCGTCTCCTGCCTTCTCGATTCTTGCACTGTTTCCCAAGCCGAACGGGACAATTCCTCAGCCAGGCTTTCTTTCGTTTTGGTCACGCTGACGGGCAACCCTCTGGCCTTCATGTCTGTAGTCACCTCTTCCACTGTCTGGTACAACTGCGTCCCGTTGTCATAAAACACTTGAAGTTTAGCAGGGTACGGAGTTTGAAATCTAATCTCATTTTGCTTTAGTACTCGCTTTACTTCTGAGTATTCTTTGCATTTCTGGAGGACCGCGGGGGGGGGGGTAATCTTGGTTGAAATATATTAATTTATCCTCTAAAACACTCTCTTCTTACCCCAGGCCCTTCGTAGAATTGCCGCCTTGGTGCTGTACCGAAGGAATTTAATTATAATTGATCGTGGCTTTCTATCCCCAGTAGGTTTTGGGACGAGCGTGCGGTGGGCTCTTTTGACTTCCAGCTTCATAGCCGGAAGAATCTCCAGCGCATCCCGCAGTAACTTTCCGATAAACTCCGTCATAGACGAGCCCTCCGCTCCTTCAGGTACGTTGTAGATTCTGGTATTTTTCCGCTGTGATCTTCCCTCCAGGTCAAACGGTTTACCTTCTTGGTGATGTATGATTTTTATTGTCTTGCTCAGTATCCGTTCCACGTTTTGAACCCTATCTTCCACCTTCTCAATTCCAGTCTCTGCCACCACTATTTTTTGATTAACGCTGGCGAGCTCTGCCTTAATATCACAGAGCTGCTGCTTTATATCTTTCTGGACCTCCATTATTTCTTTCAGGATTTCAAACATATACGCCGCTTCGTCTGAACGAGGCCCGGCTCCCGCCTCGCTCGCACGTGGTTGGGTCGGAGAGCCGTTCGCTGCACTCCTCTCAGACGCAGGCTCCGCAGTGTCGCTTTTTAAATTTCCATTCTTTTTCCCCATTCTTGCCCCTCTTTTCAGTTCAAAAATTTTTCAAAAAATACTATATTTGACGGGTTAATGGGGCTTAATACGCATTTTTCCAGAGGAGCTAGTGACTTAAGCTGCCATTCTCGACGATGACGTCACCGCATTCAGGAAACGATAGGGTCTTTTAAGAGACTCCTGGACGGGTACCTGGAGCTTAGAAAAATAGAGGGCTTGGTAACCCAAGATAATTTCTAAGGTAAGGACATGTTCAGCACAGCTTTGTGGGCTAAAGGGCCTGTATTGTGCTGTGGATTTTCTATGTTTCTATGTATGTTGAAGTAAGTATTATGTTTATTGTTCATTGCTATTAAGCAATTGTTGTGCCATAAGTTCACTCTAGTCCATGGCATAGCTATAGAATGCTGCATGTGTGCATGACCTTGTTTAACTCTGATCATGAGAATACTTGATAATATTAGTATATTCAGGTGTGCGACAATTCTGAATTGATACTGTTACAAATGTGGAGCAACTCTGATCGGCCAAAGGGTGCCCCCTCCTTTTTGAGAATCGCAAGATCGCTATTATTTCGGGTCTGATACCCAGGAAATGAGAGAGGTACACATCATGTCAGTAATGGGAGAGAGAGACACAGGATCACAGCAAAGGCAGTTGTTATAGACAACGCAGAATACACAACAAGGTGGAATGTCTCCAAACAAAAGTGGAACGGAACCACTGATTACTGCTATTGTCTCTTGGAGAAGGAATTGTGTATTGAGTACTGTACTAGTCATTGAAACCCCTCAGGGGACAACCAGAGTGGTCTGGTTGAGGGATTGCATCATCCCAACCTGATTGACATCTGAGACCCCGTGAGTAAGGATAAAAGTCGGGTCTGGGGAACAACCCCTCAGACGCACCAGGAGAAACGTATGAAACCGGTGGGGGGCTTGTGTGTGTGTCCATCCTTGCCTGGGTGGTGAGTCCTCCACGGAACGGTCTAGCTAAAGGACGGATACGGATCAAGATCGTACCAAGGAAAGTCGGCAAGTTATTCTTCTATTTCTCTCTCTCTCTCCAACAATTGCAACACAGCAACAAACAAACAACAGCAGCAGCCTGTATGAACGGAAATGAAGTTTAGATTTCCATCGGACAATTCAGTATCCCCTAGACAACGATAGAGCTTATTTCTTATTGATTATTATTATACCCGCACTTTTAGGTTTAGTATTGACGACGTATATTATCTGTATATTTGCATTGATATTATTTTTGTGTATTTTTACTAATATATACTGTTAAAAATAGTATCATCAGACTCCAACGGACGCCTCTATCTTTGCTGGTAAGTGACCCAGTTACGGGGTTCGTAACAATACTAATAGGTGTTTCAATTTCTGCAGTTTCACAGCTTTCTCATTAAAAACTCTGAAGAAAGCTTCCAGCTCGGATGATTTTTTGAGAAGGTGTTTAACTCCCTGCCTAGCTTTTTACGCTATGCACTGTGAGGGCAGTGGAGCTGCAGTGACACTATAATAACATCACCACGTTTAAATGTTCATTCTGTATTAGATGAAAGGTAACCGTCACTTGCACTGCAGGAACAATTACTCTGTCAAGTCCTCACTCTATTAATTTGTCAACAAAATATAACAGTTTCAGAAATAAAAACAAAACAAAAAAAATATAAACACTAAAGGTTCAGCAGAGGCTGGAAATCCAGATTAACGCATACAAAATGCTGGAGGAAGTCAGCACGTGAGGCAGCACCTAAGGAAGTGAATGAGTAGAACCCATTCTGGGCTGAGGCCCTTCATCAGGACTGGAGAGGAGGGAAGAAGATGCTGGGATAAGAAGATGGAGGGAGAGGAAAAAGACAAGCTAGAAGGTGATAGGTGAAGCCAGGTGAGTGGGGAAGGGGTGGGTGGGGGAGAGGGAGTAATGTGAGAAGACAGGAGGTGATAGATGGAAAAGGTAAAGGGCTAAAGGAGAAGGAGTCTGTTAGGAGAGGGGAGGTTTGAAATGTTGATTGCTTATTCCCCTTCATAGATGCTGCCGAAAATGCTGAGATCCTCCAGCATTTTGTGTGTGGTACTCTGGATGTTCAGCATCTGCAGGACCTCCTGTTTATGATCCTCAGGCCAGTCCATTAGTTACATCCTTCCATTAAAAACAGAAATTTATTCTGATTATCCATCCCAAGTAACCTCATCAAGACCCTTGGGGCTGGGAGTCCCGATGAAGGGCCTTGCTCAGAAATGTTGACTGTTAGTTCATCTCCATTGATGCCACCTGACCTGCTGAGCTCACCTGCATTTTGTGTGTGTTGCTTTAAAAACTGCTGAAAGCACTCAGCAAGGTCAAGCAGCATCTAGGGTAGGAGAAACAAGGTCATATTGCGAAGCACATGGGAATTACAAAGAAAGCACGGCAGTGCCGCTACTTTCATAGAAGTGTGCAAAGATTCAGCATGACATCTAAAACTTTGACAAACTTCTACAGATGTGTGGTGGGATGTGTATTGACTGGCTGCATCACAGCCTGGTATGGAAATACCAAAGCCCATAAATGGAAAAGCCGACAAAAAGTAGTGGATACAGTCCATTCCATCACGGGTAAAGTCCTCCCCACCATTGAGCACATCTACATGGGACGTTGTTACAGGAAAGCAGCATCCATCATCACAGACCCTCAACACCCAGGTCATGCTCTCTTCTCTTTGCTGCAAGAAGTTACAGAGCCTCAGGCCTCACTCCACCAGGTTCAGGAACAGTTATTACCATTCAACCATCAGGCTCTTGAACCAGTGTGTATAACTTCACTCACCACATCACTGAATTGTTCCCACAACTTATGGACTCACCTTCAAGGATTCTTCATCCCATTTTCTTGATAATTATTCCTTATTTATTATTTTTTGTTCTTCTCCTTCTTTTGTTTTTTTTGTACGTTGGCTGTTATCTGTTGGGTATGGTCTCTCATTGATACAAAAGGTACTGCAGACACTGGAAGTCTAGACCAACACACACACACTGTGCTCGAGGAGCTCAGCAGGCCAGGCAGCACTGATGAATGGGAATTTTGATCCGGGCACAACTGCACGACTGTGTGGACATCAGTCAGTGAGAACAGCAAGCAGAGTTTAAAACGAGAACTGTTGAAAGGGAGATGGTTATTTATTCAACTGTTGGATTGGGGCATGACTGTGCAAGTGTGTGGATGTCAACCAGTGAGAACAGCAGGAAGAATTTAAAAGGAGACAGCCTTATAGAATGGGTTCCAGAGGAGCAGGTGTTGGAGTAGAGAGAGACAGAGTAGGAAGGCTTTGGCTCAATGGGGCTTCAGTGTTAACGGGTCAAGGCAAAGTAGGTTGCCTGAGTAGAATACAGGCAGGAAGTACATGTGTGAGGCCGGTATTCTGTGCTCGGTGTCAGATGTGGGAGGTCCTGGAGTCTCCCAGCCTCCCGGATGGCCACATCTGTACCAGGAGTGTCGGGCTACAGCTCCTTAGGGACCGTGTTAGGGAACTGGAGCTGCAGCTTGATGACCTTTGTCTGGTCAGGGAGGGTGAGGAGGTGATAGAGAGGGGCTATAGGCAGGTAGTCACACCGCGGCCTGGGGAAACAGATAAGTGGGTAACAGTCAGGAGAGGGAAGGGCAGCAGTGGCCGTGCCTCTGGCACAGAGTCAGGCCAGTGGCTCAGAAGGGTAGGGCAGGGAAGAGGAAAGCAGTAGTGATAGGGAACTCTATAGTTAGGGGGATAGACAGGTGATTCTCTGGACGCAGGAAAGAAACTCAAATAGTAGTTTGTCTCCCAGGTGCCAGAGTCCGGGATGTTTCAGATCACATCCACGATATCCTGAAGTGGGAGGGAGAACAGCCAGAGGTCGTGGTACATATTGGTACCAATGACATAGATAGGAAAAGGGAGGAGGTCCTGAAAACAGACTACAGGGAGTTAGGAAGGAAGTTGAAAAGCAGGACCACAAAGGTAGTCACCTCGGGATTCCTGCCTGTGCCATGCGACAATGAAAATAGGAATGGAGTGAGGTGGAGGATAAATGCGTGGCTGAGGGATTGGAGCAGGGTGCAGGGATTCAGATTTCTGTATCATTGGGACCTCTTTTGGGGCAGGTGTGACCTGTACAAAAAGGACGGGTTGCACTTGAATCCCAGGTGGACCAATACCCTGGGGGGAGATTTGCTATGGCTACTGGGGAGAGTTTAAAACAGAATTGCTGGGGGGGTGGGAACCGAGCTGAAGAGACGGAGGAAGAGGCGGTTGGCTCACAAATAAAGAAAGCTTGGAGACAGTGTGAGAGGGAGGATAGGCAGGTGATAGAGAAGGGACGCTCTCAGATCGATGGCTTGAGATGTGTCTATTTTAATGCAAGGAGAATTATAAACAAAGCGGATGAGTTCAGAGTGTGGATCAGTACTTGGAGATATGATGTTGTGGCCATTACAGAGACGGATGGTTCAGGGGCAGGAATGGTTACTTCGAGTGCCAGGCTATAGATGATCAGAAAGGAGAGGGAGGGAGGCAAAAGAGGTGGGGGCGTGGCACTGTTGATCAGAGATAGTGTCACGGCTGCAGAAAAGTAGGAAGACATGGAGGGATTGTCTACTGAGTCTCTGTGGGTGGAAGTTAGGAACAGGAAGGGGCCAATAACTCCACTGGGTGTTTTTTATAGACCACCCACTAGTAACAGGGACATCGAGTAGCAGATAGGGAGACAGATTCTGGAAAGGTGTAATAATAACAGGGTTGTTGTGGTGGGAGAATTTGATTTCCCAATTATCGATTGGAATGTCCGTAGAGCGAGGGGTTTAGATGGGGTGGAATTTGTTAGATATGTGCAAAAATGTTTCTTGACACAGTATGTCGATAAGCCTACAAGAGGAGAGGCTGTACTTTATCTTGTATTGGGAAATGAACCTAGTCAGGTGTCAGGACTCTCAGTGGGAAAGCATTTTGGAGATAGTAATCACAACTCTATCACCTTTATCATAGCATTGGAGAGGGATAGGAACAGACAAGTTAGGGAAATGTTTAATTGGAGTAAGGGGAAATATGAGGCTATCAGGCAGGAACTTGGAAGCATAAATTGGAAGCAGATGTTCTCTGGGAAATGGACGGCAGAAATGTGGCAAATGTTCAGGGGATACTTGCGTGGAATTCTGCAAAGGTACATACCAATGATACAGGAAAAGGATGGTAAGGTACAGGAATCATCGTGTACAAATGCTGTTGTAAATCTAGTCAAGAAGAAAAGAAGAGCTTACAAAAGGTTCAAAAATCTAGGTAATGATAGAGAGCTAGAAGATTTTAAGGCTAGCAGAAGGGAGCTCAAGAAAGAAATTAGGAGAGCCAGAAGGGGCCATGAGAAGGTCATGGCAGACAGGATGAAGGAAAACCCCAAGGCATTCTACAAGTATGTTAAGAGCAAGAGGATAAGACATGACAGCATAGTACCAATCAAGTGTGACAGTGGAAAAGTGTGTATGGAACTGGAAGAGATAGCAGAGGTATTTAATATTAGAGTACTTTGCTTCAGTATTCACTATGGAAAAGATCTTGGTGATTGCAGAGATGTCTTACAGCGGACTGAAAAGCTTAAACATGTAGATATTAAGAAAGAGGATGTGCAGGAGCTTTTGGAAAGCATCAAGCTGCATAAGTCACCGGGACCGTAGAAGATGTACCCCAGGCTACTGTGGGAGGCAAGGGAGGAGATTGCTGAGCCTCTGGTGATGATTTTCGCATCAACAATGGGGACAAGAGAGGTTCTGGAGGATTGGAGGGTTGCAGATGTTTTTCCATTATTCAAGAAAGGAAGTAGGGATAGCCCAGGAAATTATAAACTAGTGAGTCTTACTTCAGTGGTTGGTAAGTTGATGGAGAAGATCGTGAAAGGCAGGATTTATGAACAGTTGGAGAGGCATAATATGATTTGGAATAGTCAGCATGGCTTTGTGAAAGGCAGATCGTGCCTTATGAGCCTGATTGAATTTTTTGAGCAACACACACAAAATGCTGGTGGAACACAACAGGCCAGGCAGGATCTATAAGGAGAAGCGCTGTCAACATTTCGGGCCGAGACCCTTTGTTTGGACTTATCGTGTCAGCCCAAAATATCGACAGCGCTTCTCCCTATAGCTGCTGCCTGGCCTGCTGTGTTCCACCAGCATTTTAAATGTGTTGCTTGAATTTCCACCATCTACAGATTTCCTCGTGTTTGAATTTTTTGAGGATGTGATGATGGTAGAGCAGTGTATATGGATTTCAGCAAGGTACCCCATGCAAGGCTTATTGAGAAAGTAAGGCGCCATGGGATCCAAGGAGATACTGCTTTGTGGATCCAGAACTGGCTTGCCCACACGAAGCAAAGAGTGGATGTAGATGGGTCATATTCTGCATGGAGGTCGGTCACCAGTGGAGGGCCTCAGATCTCTGTTCTGGGACTTCTACACTTTGTGATTTTTATAAATGACCTGGATGAAGAAGTGGAGGGATGGGTTAGTAAATTTACTGATGACACAAAGGTTGGGAGTGTTGTGGATAGTGTGGAGGGCTGTCAGAGATTATAGCGGGACATTGATAAGATGCAAAAATGGGCTGAGAAGTGGCAGATGGAGTTCAACCCAGGTAAGTGTGAGGTGCTTAATTTTGGTAGGTCAAATATGATGACAGAATATAGTATTAATGGTAGGACTCTTGGCAATGCGGAGGATCAGAGGGATCTTGGGGTCCGAGTCCATAGGACACTCAAAGCAGCTGCATAGGTTGACTCTGTGGTTAAGAAGGCATATGGTGCATTGGCCTTCATTAATCATGGGATTGAGTTTAGGAGCCAGGAGGTAATGTTGCAGCTATATAGAACTCTGGTCAGACCCCACTTGGAGTACTGTACTCAATTCTGGTCACCTCACTACGGGATGGGGAAACCATAGAAAGGGTGCAGAGGAGATTTACAAGGATGCTGCCTGGATTGGGGAGCATGCCTTATGAAAATAGGTTGAGTGAACTCTGCCTTTTCTCCTTGGAGCGACAGAGAATGAGAGTTGACCTGATAGAGGTATATAAGATGATGAGAGGCATTGAATGTGTGGATTGTCAGAGGCTTTTTCTCAGGGCTGAAATGGCTAGCACGAGAGGGCCCAGGTTTAAGTTGCTTGGAAGTAGGTACAGAGGAGATGTCAGGGGTAAGTGAGTGGTGAGTGGTGAGCGCTTGCAATGGACTGCTGCCGACAGTGGCGGAGGCAGAAATGATAGGGTCCTTTAAGAGACTCCTGGACAAGTATATGGAGCTCAGAGAAATAGAGGGCTATGGGTAGCCCTAGATAATTTCTCGGGTAAGGACATGTTCAGTACAGCTTTGTATTGTGCTGTCGGTTTTCTATGTTTCTAAGTTTCTAATAAACAGTCGACGTTTCAGGCCCAGACCCTTCATCAGTCCTGTTTATTCCCATCCATCAATGCTGACTGCCTCCAGCACATTGTTTGTGTTGGCCTTTTATTGATTCTGTTGACTGCCATCAGAAAAGAGGTACATGACCCTGAAGCCACACAGTCAATGATTTAGGAAACAGTTTCTTCCCCTCTGCCATCCAATTCCTGAATGGACATGGAACCCATGAACACTACCTCACTGCTTTTTTCCATTCCCTATTTTTTACACTACTTGTTCAATTTACACAACACACACAAAATGCTGGTGGAATACAGAATCTATAGGAAGAAGCACAGTCAACATTTCGGGCCGAGACCCTTCATCAGGAATGTAAATATATATATATATTTACAGTAATTCAGAGTTTTCTTTTTTCTCTGTTATCATGAATTGCATTGTACTGCTGCTGCAAAGTTAACAAATTTCACAACATCTGCCAGTGATATTACATTTGAATCTGATTCTGATATTTACTGGGAATGCCCACAAGAAAATGAATCTCAGATTTCTAAATATGGTGACATATATGGACTTTGATAAAAATTTACTTTGAACTTTGAACCCAGTCATTGCTGCTGTGATTATACAATGTATGAAGAAATGCTGTTGTTAAGCTCCTTGATAAATAATTTATTTAATTAAAGTGACAAATGTTTAATTTATGACACTGTTAAAATAATAATGCATTCAATCCGACTAACATTCAAAATCGGAGAAACTGCCTTTCAAAGAGATAAGATGTGTGATCCTAAAACTGCTTTGAAAGCCACTTAATGCACATCCACTCTAAAACTGACAACTGTCAATGTTAGGATGTGGACTTCTTCAAAAAAGACATGCATTTAACTTAGAATATTGTGTTTCATAATGCACAGAGTGCAGTATTATTACAACACATACTCAGTACCTCCTGTACCTAATAAAGTGCCCACTGAGGGTATGTTTGTAGTCTTCTGCTGCTGTACCTCATCCACTTCAAGGTTCGACGTGTTGTGCTTTCAGAGATCCACCACAGCTTTAATGAGTGGTTATCTGAGTTACTGTCAACCTCTTTTCAGCTTGAATCAGTCTGGCCATTCTCCTCTGACCTCTCCCATTTTCACTCACAGAACTTCCACTCACTGAGTGATTTTATTTTTGTTTTTCACACCACTCGCTGTAGTCTCTAGAAGCTGTTGTGTGTGAAAATACCAGGACATGGACAGCTTCTGTGATTCTCAAACCACCCCGTCAGGCACCAACAATCATTCCACAGTCAAAGTCACTTAGATCACATTTCTTCCCCATTCCGATGTTTAATTTGAACTACAACTGAACCGCTTGTCCATGTCTGCATGCTTTTATGCATTAAGTTGCTGCCACACGATAGGCTGATTAGATATTTGCATTAATGAGCTGGAGTACAGGTGTACCTAATAAAGTGGCCACTGAGTGTACCTCCAGAAAGCTGAAAACTACATTGCAGGATTGTGAAGAGCAGGACGTGGAATTCTTTGAGATTTCAAACAGCAGGCAACCAAAAGTCATTGCACAGATCAATGCTTAAGGCAGTCAAGCATGCGGAGTTATATTCTTTATCCTCCTCAGTTGGTTTCTGCTATCGCGGTGAAGCAGGCATCGAAACAATGTCGTTGACTCAGAGCCTGTCCCTGTTGGAGGTATATTGTTAGTACTGAGAGTGCTGCTCAGTACAAGGACATGATATTCAGGAACAGCTGCGAAATATGTTTGGGACTGCCACAAGGTGAGTTATGACACATCTCAAGGGTCTAGAAATTGATCTCGTGGGAATCGTAGACTTGAATCCATGTTGTCACTGTGGCGTAGTGGCTAGCGTAATGCTTTATCGCACCAGTGATCAGATTCCAGTTCAGGTGTGTTTATCGCATGTACACCGAAACATACAGTGAAATGCACCATCTGCATTACACACCTCAGCGTGTGCTGGGGACAGCCTTTAAGTGTGGCCACACATCCTGGCACTAACATAGCATGGCCCGAGGCGGGGCAGAATGACGCAGAGCACTGGATGCCACAGTTCCAACACTATTACAGCTCAGAGAGTCAGAGTTCAGAGTTCAGTTCTGATATCTGTGGTAAACTATGTATACCTGTCTGGACACGCCCCTCCTCCCACAGACCCCTGTATAAAGGCAATTGGGGCACTGCTCCTCCCTCAGTCTCCGAGATGTCCTGCTCCCTTTTCGCTGTTAATAAAAGCCTATCATTCACTTCCAGTATCCTAGAGTTATTGATGGTGCATCAATTTTATTAACAGCGAAAAGGGAGCACGACATGTCGAAGACTGAGGGAGGAGCAGTGCCCCAATCGCCTTTATACAGGGGTCTGTGGGAGGAGCCACAGGAGCAGTCAGCAGAGGGGCGTGTCCAGACAGGTATACATAGTTTACCACAGATATCATCTGTAAGGAGTTTGTACGGCCTCCCTGTGACCACATGGCTTTCCTCTGGGTGCTCCAGTTTCCTCACAGTCCAAAGACATATTGGCTAGTAGGCCAATTGGTCATTGTAAATAGTCCTGTGAGTAGGCTAGTGTTAAATCAAGGGTTGCTGGGCAACATGGCTCGAAGGGCCAGAAAGGCCTGTTAGACATTGACACAGACATAGAAAACCTACAGCATAATACAGTCCCTTCAGCCCACAATGCTGTGCCGAACATATCCTTACCTTAGAAATTACCTAGGGTTACCCATAGCCCTCTATTTTTCTGAGCTCCATGTACCTGTCCAGGAGTCTCTTAAAAGACCCTATCATATCCGCCTCCACCACCGTCGCCAGCAGTCCATTCCACGCACTCATCACTCTCTGAGTAAAAAACTTACCCCTGACATCCCCTCTGTACCTACTTCCAAGCACCTTAAAACTGTTTTGCACTATATTTTAATAAATAAATAATTATAACTAAATAAACTTACCAAGCAACAAACCAACACAGCAAAACAAGCTTCATCCACCCACACACACATGCATACACGGTCCTCTCATCCGAGGAGAGGCCATATTCAGACCCCAGCCTCCAACCTCCAGTGAACCCATGGAATCACAGTCACTGGGCTTTAGACTTCTACAGTGGATCATGTGTTTGACAAATCTTATTGAATATGTTTGACAAATATTATTGAATTTTTTGAAGAGGTTACGAGGAAAGTTGACGAGGGTAAAGCAGTGAATGTTGTCTATATGGACTTCAGTAAGGCCTTTGACAAGGTTCTGCACAGATGTTTAGTTAGGAAGGTTCAATTGTTAGGTATTAATATTGAAGTAGTAAAAATGATTCAAGAGTGGCTAGATGGGAGATGCCAGAGAGTAGTGGTGGATAACTGTCAGGTTGGAGGCTGGTGACTAGTGGTGTGCCTCAGGGATCTGTACTGGGTCCAATGTTGTTTGTCATATACATTAATGATCTGGATGATGGGGTGGTAAATTGGATTAGTAAGTATGCAGATGATACTAAGGTAGGTGGCGTTGTGGATAATGAAATAGGTTTTCAAAGCTTGCAGAGAGATTTAGGCCAGTTAGAAGAGTGGGCTGAACAATGGCAGATGGAGTTTAATGCTGATAAGTATGAGGTACTATATTTTGGTAGGAATAATCCAAATAGGACATACATCGTAAATGGTAAGGCATTGAAGAATGCAGTAGAACAGAGTGATCTAGGAATAATGGTGCAAAGTTCCCTGAAGGTGGAATCTCATGTGGATAGGGTGGTGAAGAAAGCTTTTGGTTTGCTGGCCTTTATAAATCAGAGCATTGAGTATATGAGTTGGGATGTAATGTTAAAATTGTACAAGGCATTGGTAAGGCCGAATTTGGAGTATTGTGTACAGTTCTGGTCACCGAATTATAGGAAAGTTATCAACAAAATAGAGAGAGTACAGAGAAGATTTACTAGAATGTTACCTGGGTTTCAGCACCTAAGTTACAGGGAAAGGCTGAACAAGTTAGGTCTTTATTCTTTGGAGCTTAGAAGGTTGAGGGGGGACTTGATAGAGTAATTTAAAATAATGAGGAGGATAGATTGAGTTGACTGGATAGGCTTTTTCCATTGAGAGTAGAGGAGATTCAAACAATAGGACATGATTTGAGAGTTAGGGGGCAAAAGTTTAAGGGTAACACGAGGGGGAATTTCTTTACTCAGAGCGTGGTAGCTGTGTGGGACGAGCTTCCAGTAGAAGTGGTAGAGGCAGGTTCGGTATTGTCATTTAAAGTAAAATTGGATAGGTATATGGACAGGAAAGGAATGGAGAGTTATGGGCTGAGTGCGAGCCTGTGGGACTAGGTGAGAGTAAGCGTCGGCACGGACTAGAAGAGCCGAGATGGCCTGTTTCCGTGCCGTAATTGTTATATGGTTATATGGTTACATGGTTATAAAGATTTCTAGACTTGGGGGTCCAACCATCGGGCCTTTGCTTCTGGATTCCAATTGATTTCCGGTCTTCAATCTGGACATCTGATCAACCTTCAATATCATCCTAGAACTCACAATGAAAATGCACAAGGACCAAACCTCAGGCCTTGAACTACAAACACATCAATGATAAGTCCTGAAACACTTGCCTTGAACTCTGGTCTCACCACCAGCCCTTAGGGTTAAATTCCTGCTGCTGTCTGTAAGGAGTTTGTACGTTCTCCCCGTGACTGCATGGGTTTCCTCCTGGTTCCCCAGTTTCCTTCCTCATTCCAAAAAGGTACAGTTAGGGTTAGTAATTAGAAGCTTAGTGACACTTATGAGCTGCCTCCAGCACATCCTCGGACTGTGTTGGTTATTGACAGAAAACTCACATTTCTGTCAATATTGATCTATTGATTTACATGAGACAAATAAAACTAATCTTTCATCTTTATTCTGCCTAGGTAGCCTCCAACCTGATGGCATGAACATTGATTCCTCCCCCTTCCTTCTTTTTTATTTCTCCACTCTTGCCTCTTACCTCTTCTCCTCACCTGGCTATCGTGGCCACCTGGTGTCCCTCGTTCTTCCCCTTCTCCCATGGACCACTCTCCTTTCCTATCAAATACCTTCATCTTCAGCCCTTTACCAGCTTCTTCCTTCATCGTCCTCCCCCACCCACTTGGCTTCACCTATCATCCTGTAGCTTGTCCTCCTCCCCCTCACCCCACCTTCTTATTCTGTCATCGTCCCCCTTCCTTTCCAGTCCCGATGAAGGGTCTTGGCCCAAAATGTCGACTGGTTATTTGTTTCCATAAATGCTGCTGGCCTGCTGAGTTCCTGAAGCAGTTTGTGTGTGTTGCTTAGGATTTCCACAATCTCCTGTGTATCTATGCATTCATATAAGGCACTCTTCAAAAACAATATTAATGAAAAATTTTTTTGCCATTACTGCAGAGCCTAATGAAATACTTCTGCCACATTTTACCATCTCTGGGGCCTGTCTCCAATGTCAGAACTGGACTGAAGCTTTGCTCTGTCTACCAGGATGTAACAGATTTAAGTGAAGTGGCTTCAGGCTTTCATATGTGGCACATTATTGAAAATGGCTCTTGGAAAGGTCAGGAGGATTCCTCCTCTGGGAAATTGAAAAACTATATTAGGGTAGAATGGAGATGTTTTTCCAAGCAAAGGAATATTCTGATGTTGATCTGAAGGAGCTTTGCTGTGTAGCTGTGAGGCTGGTGACACCATTCATGTTGAGAAATTAGACCATAAAGCATTGGAGCAGAATTAAGCCAATTGGCCTATTGACTCTGCTAAACTATTCTATCATGTCTGATTCATTATCCCTCTCAACCCCATTCCCCTCCCTTCTTCCTGTAACCTTTGACACCCTAACTAATCAAGAACTTATCGACCTCCACTGTAAATGCACTCAATGAATTGGCTTCCACAGCCGTCTGTGGCAATGGATTCACTAAACTCTCTCAAAAGAAGTTCCTCCTCATCTCTGTCTAAATAAATGTCCTTCTATCATGAGGCTGTGCCCTCTGGCCCTGGGCTCCCCACTATAGGAAGCATCTTCTCCCCATCCACTGTAGCTAGGCTTTTCAGTATTTGGTAAGTTTCAATGAGAACGTCCCCCCCCCCAACCTTATTCTTCTAAACTCTAGTGAGTACAGGCCCAGAGCCATCAAACGCTTCTCATTCATTTCTTTTCTTCGATGGGAGCCCACCTGTACAACTGCATCATTCAGCTGTGAAGAGAAGTAGGCTTTCACCCATTTCTGTTTAAGATGTATTCAAATGCTACTGTGTAATATAAGTAAACATAAGAAGATAAGAAACATGAGCAGTGTTTGACCATTCTGCCTGTCACGTCTACTCCACCATTCAATAAGAACATGGCTGCTCTGGCCATTGACTCAGCTCCACCTACCTGCCTTTTCCTCAGAACCCTTAATTACCCTGCAATGCAAACCTTCTAACTCTGTCTTAAACATAAGGAGGTAGCCTCCACTGCTTCCTTGGGCAGAGAGTGTCACACATTCACTACTTGCCAAGAAAAGTAATTCCTCGTTATCTCCGTTCTAAATCTATTCCCCCGGAATACCAGGCTATGTTCACTAGTCCTAGTCTCAATTACGTGTGAAAGCAATCTTCCTGTCTCTATTTGACCTATCCTAAAAAAAAAGCTCTATAATGCAGCTTTGTGAGATAACGTTGCAGCTCGATAAAACCCTGATTAGTCAACGCTTGGAGTTCTGTGTTCAGTTCTCGTCACCTCATTGTAGAAAGGATGTGGAAGCTTTAGAGGAGATTTACCAGAACACTGCCTGGATTATGCTGCCTTGTTGGGTTGGGCAAGCTAGGGGTTTTCTCTGAAGTGATGGAGGGTGAGAGATGTTGATAGGGGAGCACAAGATGATAAGGGAAATTGTTTGAGTGGACGGCAAGAGACCCAGTACACCTTTGAACTGTGGGCGGAAACTGGAGCACCAGGCAAAACATACACATTCCAGGGGGAGGATGTACCGAGATTCCTTACAGAACAGCACTGGAATTGAACTCGGAACTCCGAAATGCCCCAATCAGTAATAGTGCTGCACTAACCGCTACGTTACCCTGGTGTCCATGTTGGAAGGAAGGGTTGGATTGATCCTGGGGTAGGTTGAAAGGTCAGCACAGCATGATGGGCCAAATGGCCTGTGCTGAGCTGTAGTATTCTATGTTCTAAACAACCTCCAATGGATGTAAGTCTCTGCTTTCAAGGATCAACTCCAACAATCAACTTTATTCACCATCTACTTTTAGATGTGTAACCAGGTGACCATTGAGTATCACTTTTTATTGTTAGAATAGGCTTACGTATTTACCCTGGTAATGCTAAGATATAAAACCTGTATTAGGTATACAGGATACATGTATTAGCCAAAACTGTGCAATGCATCATAGGACATACATATAGAAAGGTGCCGGAAAAGGGTCAGTGATATCATGAAGGATCCCACCGACCCTGCTCATGCACTATTTGTTCCACTCCCATCAGGGAGGGGGCCATATAGCTTCCACGCCAGGACTCAAAAACAGTTACTTTCCCCAAGCAATGATGCTGATAAACACCTTCACCCACTAACCCACCCCTCTACACACCCAACCACCTATCATTTCCTGTCAGAGTCACCTTGTGTACAGACACTCCTGTGTGTGCCTAATGTCATGTTATGGACATACAATCAATCTATGCATATAAGCAATCTTATGTATTTATATCTACTGTGTTCTTTATCATACTGTGTTTTATTGTTCTGCAACAGATACAGAGTAACAACTATTTCTTTCTGCTTTACACTTATGTACTGGAAAAGATGTTAAACCTTCTTGAACATCAATATTTGCTGTGGTGTGTTAGTCAGACCGCAACATAGTTCGTAATTTGTACCCACAGATAAACTTCTGAGAACATGCCAACATCTAACTTCCTCTTCTGACAACATGCCAACATCTAACTTCCTTTTCTGACAACATGCCAACATCTAACTTACTCCTCTGACAACATGCCAGCATCTAACTTCCTCCTCTGACAACATGCCAACATCTAACTTCCTCTTCTGAGAACATGCCAACATCTAACTTCCTTTTCTGACAACATGCCAACATCTAACTTCCTCTTCTGACAACATGCCAGCATCTAACTTCCTCCTCTGACAACATGCCAACATCTAACTTACTCCTCTGACAACATGCCAGCATCTAACTTCCTCCTCTGACAACATGCCAACATCTAACTTCCTCTTCTGAGAACATGCCAACATCTAACTTCCTTTTCTGACAACATGCCAACATCTAACTTCCTCTTCTGAGAACATGCCAGCATCTAACTTCCTCTTCTGAGAACATGCCAACATCTAACTTCCTCTTCTGAGAACATGCCAGCATCTAACTTCCTCTTCTGAGAACAAACATCTAACTTCCTCTTACCTGACAGAACCTGAAGGTCAACATCGTTTCCCGTCCTCGAGCTTCCAGGGTTTTCTGCAAGGCAGCGGTAGGACCCGCTGTCACTTGCCTGGAGCTTGTTAATCACCAGGGATCCAGACGGGAGAACGGCCATGCGGACGTCGTCTGTGTTCAGCTGCAGGTCGATGCGGTTTCTCTGCCAATGAACCGACGGCATTGGCTCACCAGTCACTTCACATTTCAGCACGGCGACGTCTCCTGCATAAGCAGCGACTGACTCTGACTGTGAGATAAATCTCAGTGGGCCTAAAAATAAATCAGATAGATGTTTGTTAGAAATGGTGAGATGTGCAGAATAGAATTCAAACACAAAATGCTGGAGGGTTTCAGCAGGTCAGGTAGCATCTATGGAGAGGAATAAGCAGTCAGTGTCTAGGGTCGAGACCCTTTAACAGGACTAGAAAGGAAGGGGGAAGAAGCAAGAATAAGAAGGTGGGGGGATGGGAAAGATGACAAGCTCAAAGGTGATAGGTGAAACCAGGCGAGGGGAAATGTAGGTTGCTGGGGAAGGATGGTGAAGCAAGGAGCTGGGAGGGGATAGGTGGAAAAGGTAAAGGGCTAAAGAAGAAGGAATCTGATAGGAGAGGAGAGTGGACCATGGGATAAAGGGAAGGAGGAGGGAGAGCAGAGGGAAGTGATGGACAGGTTATGAGAGTGGGGTAGGAGAACAGAAGGGGTGAGCATGGTGCCAGAATGAGGGAAAAGAAAAGGGGGATGGATAGAGAGGAGTGGAACTTAGGGAAATTTAATCTAATCAATAAATCAATCATTAAATCAGTAATCAAAAGTTAACATAATTAATAGTGGCCATAACTAAATGATCAGGAGACACACAGAAGTCAGACAACACTAATTCTGTTACTATTGAGGCGAAGACTTAAAATGTGCTATGATGAGAGGTTGAACAAATGTGGGTTATTTTCTCTGGATTGGCAAAGCTTGAGGGGTGATCTGATAGAGGTTTATAAGATTATGAGAGGCATAGAATAGGAAGCCAGTATCTTTTTTCTGTGGTTGAAATGTCTAATCCAAGAGGGCATACATTTAAGGTGAGGGGGGTAACTTCAAAGGAGGTGTGAGGGCCAAGTGGTGGGTGCCTGAAATGCACTGCCAGTGGTGGTGGCAGAAGCAAAATATTAGAGATTTTTAAGAAATGTTTAGAGAGGCACATAAGTGTGAGGAAAATGGAAGGATATGGACATTGTGTAGATGGGATTAGCTTAGCTACCCATTTGATTGCTAATTTAATTGGTTCAGCACAACATTGTGGGCTGAAGGGCCTGTTCCTCTGCTGTTCTGCTCCATGTTCTCTGTTCTACGTTAAAATTAATGAGCTCACAGTTGTCCAATAGTTGCAATTTAAGCAAACATTCACAACACAAAACTGCCAAGAATCTCATTGTGAGAAACAAAAATGGGAATTGTTGTGGGAACGTGTAATTTCTCTGATACAATTTCTTCTGTTTAGAAGAACATCTTGATTTCCCTTGCAAACCAAACAGCATATTAACTGCATTACAATAGTGTAAAATGATGCTTAATGGTCTCACATTAATTAATGCACTTCCAGGGGAGATTAAATAATTAAAGATTCTCCTCCATACCGATTTGGAAAGACATAATTGTTCTGCGTGCAGTCTAGGATTCCCTCCCTAACACCAAAATAACTATCATGGTTTAGGAAAGTGGGGGCCACCACCTTCTCAAAGGCAACTAAGAATGGATAATAATGCTGGTTTTGCTTGCAACACTTACATCCTGAAAGAAATCCATAATTGTTAAGAAGAAAAATTATATTAGGTGGATTTTTCCTATAAACGAAAATAACTAACAAGCATTATTGGTAACACTCAACTGGACTTGAACTGGACTTCCTCATTACCCTGTGAACATATTTTATATTTGGTTATATTCAATTACACAATAATACTTTATACCATGAGGCATCGCAGTAGTGTCACAGTTAGAGCGACACTTGAGATGCTGGAGTTTGGAGTTTAATTCTGGCATCCTCTTTAAGGAGTTTCCACATCCTGTCCGTGACCATGTGGATTTCCTCTGGGTGCTCAGGTTTCCTCCTGCATTCCCAAGACGTACAGTTAGGATCAGTGAGTTGTGGGCATGCTATGTTGGCACTGGAAACATGGCGACACTTGTGGGCTGCCCCCAGCACATCCCTGGACTGTGTTGGTCACTTGATACAAATGACGCATTTCACAGTATGTTTCAATGTTTCGATGCACATGTGACAAATAAAACTAATCATTATCTTTATCTTTAACGCAAAACTTCTCAGATATTTTCCTGCATTTTATGACAATATCACATGGACAGTAAATGGATTTGATGGGTATGGTTTAGACACTCTACAACACTTACATGAAGAAAATATCTCCATAATCCTAAAGGGAATAAAACTAAACTTACTTAAAGATTAAGATCCCACTCATCCACTTAACTACTTTCTTCCCAAATGCTTCCCTTCTTCCCAACCATCAAGACTCCTCCACAAAGATGAAACACAAGCGATTCCACAGATGCTGGAGATTTTGATAGACACACACAAAATGCTGAAGGAACTCACTAAGTCAGATAGCATCTATGGAGGGGAATAGACTTCATCAGGGTCTCAAAGCTAAACTGTTAATTTGCCTCTATAAATGCTGCTTCTCTTGTTGAGATCCTTCAGCATTTAGTGTGTGTCCCACAAAGACTGACTTCCCCCCCCCCCCATTATCTAAGCTCGCATTCTCATGACTGTGCGTTTGAAATCTCCTCTCATTTCACCCTGCCTGAGCTCCTAAACAGTTCATTCTCCCATCACATTAGCAACCACAAGACGCAACCCTTTTGGATGATTGGAGGCTCTAACTTTTTCATTGTCTTCGTTCTTTGCTCATCCTCAGAGGCCATGGTAGTGTAGCAGTTAACGTAATGTGATTACAGCGCCAGTGATCAGCAACCTCATTTCAGTTCCTGCCGCTGTCTCCCCGTGGCCGTGTTACTTTTCCTCTGAGTTCTCCAGCTTCCTCCCAAAGGCATACAGGTTGGTAAGTTGTGGGCATGTTATGTTGGCACCAGAAGCACAGCAACACTTGCAGCTGCCTCCAGCAATGTTCTGTCTGGGCTGGTTGTTGACGCAAACGATGCATTTCACTGTGTGTTTTAATGTTTTAATGTACATAGGAAAAATTAAGCTAATGTTTATTTTTACTTTAGAGATACAGCACAGAAAAGGTCCTTCTGACCCAACGAGCTGCACTGACTAGCTACCCACCTATTTAACACCAACCTAATCACAGGACATTTTACAATTACTAATTAAACTATTAAACAAGATGTCCCTGGCCTGGGGGAGGAAACTGGAGCATCTGGAGGAAACCCATTCCGTTACAGAGAGAATGTACAAACTCCTTACAGATGGCAGCAGAATTAGAATCATAGATTCACAGAGTCATAGAAAAGTACAGCTCAGAAACAGGCCCTTCACCCCATCTAGTCCATGCTGAATCAATTTAAACTGCCTATTTCCAATGCCCTGTTTAGCCTTACATTCCATGTACCTATCCAAACTTTTCTTAAATGTTGAAATTGAGCTTCTGTGCATCACTAGTGCTGGGAGCTCATTCCACACTCTCGAGACCCTCAGAGTGAAGCAGTTTCCCCTCAGGCTCACCTTAAAGTTCCAAGGAATGAAGTCCTAACTGTTTCAATCTTTCCTTATAATTCAGGTGTTCCAAATCCGGCAACATCCTTATAATTTTTCTCAGTATTCTTTCAAATTTATTTACATCTTTCCTGTAGATAAGGTGACCTAACCTGCACATAAATTAGCACTCACAATGAGCTGCAATAGCATCACTCTAACTGTGGGACCCCAAAGATTAATATTGTAGAGTCATAGAAAAGTACAGCACAGAAACAGGCCCTTTGGCCCATCTAGTCGATGTTGAAACCATTTAAACTGCCTACTCCCATCGACCTGCACTGGGATCATTGCAGGCCATACCCCTACAATCCATCTGTCTATGTACCCTTTGATCTTTATTCTAATATTCTGATATCTTTATTCTTGTAACACTGAATAAAACAGCCACAACACTGTTTTCTGCCTCATTCTCAACTTCTGAAGCACCTCTAAGTCTGAAATGAAACATACTGCTCTGTGAAGGAAACCACGAGATAAATTTGAGCTCTGTCACTACAAATAGGACTACTTCAACTGAGTTGAGCGGCAACCACTGTGCCTTCGCACAAGTCCAGTCGTGCATGCTGCAGTGATAATGATGTAGAACAACATGAATTATTCTGGAGCAGAGTAAAAGTAAACCCCTGACATACAACAGTATCGGTAGGTGTCTCCAAACTAACAGTGGGATTAACAGTTAGTGTGATCAGATTAATTAGGCGTCACTTACTGCCTGTGTGCATATATCTAGCAATGTGTTGAATATGAGCTTGCTGGCTTGGGTAAGGTTTCTCAAACTGAAAACAGAAAACGTATAAACTGGTATTTAGTTCAGGATTTTCGAGGGTGGTGTTTTGTAAGTGTGTAGAATGTAGAGTGAATGCCTCTTCTATCTTCCTGTGGGAAGAGTCACAACCTACTTACGTAATCTTATCATGCACTCTGTGGCCAGTTTATTAGGTACACCTGTACATCTGCTCATTAATGCAATAATCTAATCAGCCAATCATGTGACAGCAACTCAATGCATAAAAGCATGCAGACATGGTCAAGAGGTTCAGTTGTTGTTCAGACCAAATGTCAGAATGGGGAAGAAATGTGATCTACGTGACTTTAATCTTGGAATGATTGTTGGTGCTAGACATTGTGGTTTGAGTATCTCAGAAACTGCTGATCCCCTGGGACTTTCATGCACAATAGTCTCTAGAGTTTACAGAGAATGGTGTGAAAAACAAAAGATATCTGGTGAGTGGCATTTCTGTGGGTGAAAATGCCTTGTTCATGAGAGAGGTCAGAGAAGATTGGCCAGAGTGGTTCAAGCTGACAGGAAGTTGACAGTAACTCAAATAACCACACGTTACAGAAAATAATCTCTGATTGCACAACACATAGAAATTGTAATGGATGGGCTACAGCAGCAGAAGGCTACAAACATACACTGAGTGACCACTTTATTAGGTACAGTAAGGTACACTTTATTAGGTACCTAACAACCATATCTGTTGCTGAATTTCTTGACCAGCTTTTTACGATAACATGTCTTGGTAATAAGCCATAAATATGAAAACACTCTGTCCATTCCCATATGTGTACCTCTACTTTCAATAATAAAAGACTTTCCCATTCATATCATTTTGAATCCATACCTTCATTGATATTTCAGTGGTCTTCCCCATTACTGGAACAAACCATTAAAATATGCGGTGTGTTATGCATAGATTACCACGTGGCAACATGCTGGCATAGTTAGTGTAATACTATTACAGCCTGGACAAAGGAGTTCACAGTTCAATTCTGGCACCATCTGGAAGGTAATTTGTACATTCTCCCTGTCAACATGTGTGTTTCCTCTGGTTACTCCCATTTCCTCACACAGTTCAAAGACATATTGGTTAGTAAGTTAACTGTCATTGTAAATTGTCTTGGGATTAGGGCTAGGATTAAATAGGTGGATTATTTGATTGGGCCGTAATAGCCTATGCCACACTGTATCTCTAAATAAATAAATACAATTGTTTCACATTTCAATAATGGATAAATGACTATGATGTTGCATTGACTGATGAGCTCAATACAGTTTTTGCATGCTTTGAAAGGGAGAATAATACTACGCCTTTATAAATCTGCACAGCACCTGGTGAGTGTGCAATATCTGCCTCAGAGAGTGATGCCAGAATAGCTTTCAAGAGGCTGAACCCTCAAAAGGCATCAGTCCCTGGTGGTGTATCTGGCCAGGTACCGAAAACCTGTGCCAACTGATGAGCTGGAGCGTTTGATGACCTCTTCAATCTCTCAGTTTTGTTTTCAGAGGTTCCCACCTGCTTCAAAGTGGCGCCAATCATACTGGTGCCCAAGAAGGTCAGGATGAGCCAGTGGCACTCACATCTACTCTGAAGACATGCTTTGAGAGGTTGATAATGCCAAAGCAGGTACCTGGACCCGCTCCAGCTTGCATATGGCCACAATTGGTCTACAGCAGATGCAATCGTACAGCTTCTTCACACAGCTTTGGACCAGCTTTGGACAACAACAATATATAAATCAGACTGCTCTTTACCTCATTGTTCAAAACCATCATTCCCTCAGAATTTAGCACCAAGATTCTGAACCTGCACTTCTGTGCATCTCTGTGCAAGCAGTGGCTGAACAATATGGTTTAGAGGACTGTGTATGTGCATACGTGGCTGGGAGGAAGGAGAGGGGTTTATTTTGCTGTTCTTGTTTTCACTGCTTGTTGTGTACTGTTTTATTGTGCTCTGTGTTGGTCTGCCAAGCATTGTGGGCATGCTATGTTGGTAATGCACACAAAATCCTGGAGGAACTCAGCAGGCCAGGCATCTATGAAAAAGGGCGCAGTCGTCGTTTCAGGCCAAGACCCTTCGACAAGGTTTCGGGCTAAACCGTCGACTGTATTTTTTTTCCATTGATGCTGCCTGGCCTGCTGTTCCTGGAGTTCCTCCAGAATTTTGTGTGCGTTGGTCAGATTTCCAGCATCTGCAGATTTTCACTTGTTTGTGATTGGGTGCCATGTTGGTGCTGGAATGTACGACAACACTTGTAGGCTGCCCCCAGCACATCCTCGAGTGTTTTGGTTGGTAATGCAAAAGACACTTTTGACAGTATGTTTTGATGCGTACATGATAAACAATCTTGAATCTTGATTTATCTATTGGGAGACCACGGTCAGCACGGTGATAACATCTCCTCCTTGCTGACGATCAACACAGGTGAACTTCAATGTGTGCTTAGCCCACTGATCTACTCTTTCTGCACCCATGACTGTCACAATGTGCAGACAGCATGTAAAATTCACAGATGAGACCAATGTTGGTAAAATTTTAGAGGACAATGAGGATGTGTACAGAAGTGAGATAAATTAGCTGGTTGAATGGTGTCACAACAACAATCTCATACTCAATGTCAGTAAGACAAAGGAATAGATTGTAGACTTCAAGAAAGGGAAATCAGGAAAACAGGCACCAGTCCTCATAAAGTGGTCACTGGTGAAAAGGGTGAGTGGTTTCAAGTTCCTGGTTGTCAGCATCTCCAAGGAATTGTCCTGGGCCGAACACCTTGATGGATTCACAAAGAAGGCGTGATAGTAGTTATACTTCATGAGAAGTTTGAGGAGATTTAGTAGGTCAACAAAGATCCTTGCAAATTTCTACAGGTGTACAGTGGAGAAAATTCTGACTGGTTGCATCACCATCTGCGTCAAATCAAATCAACGAGGAAAGCGCTGGCCAGTCTGCACGTGTCTCCACACTTCCGGTGTCAACATAGCATGCCCACAACTCACTAACCCGAACTGTACATCTTCAAAATGTGGGAGGAAACCAGGGCACCCATAAGAAAGTTACGGGGAGAATGTACAAACTGCTTACTGGCAGCGGTAAGAATTGAACGCCAATCGGTGATTGCTCACTCTCTAGTAGCGTTACGCTACCATGCTGCCTGCAGTTCCATGTCTTTGCACTGTACTGCTGATGTAAAACAACTCACTTCACATCATATTTCATGGAGTTTGTACCATGGGGGCTTCCTCCAGCTGCTTCAGTTGCTTCCCACATTCCAAAGATATCCGGTGAGGATTAGGATTTCAAGACAGTGATAATAAACCCAATTCTGAATATGATTTTTACACTTTGACTTCAAGTACCAGTAAGACAGCATGTTGCTCTAATTGGTTCATTGCTTCTCCACACCTGGTTCATGAATTTACAAGGCAACAAGAGTGTAAAATATGATATATGTGACTCTGAAATACAGTATGTTGCATGCACTAAACACTGTTTATAAACACGAGATTCTGCAGGTGCTGGAAATCTTGAGCAAAATGCACAAAATGCAGGAGGAAATAAAAAGTTTATATACAATATTATGAAGGACATAGATATGGTAAACACAAGCAGGCTCTTTTTCCATTGAGGTTAAGTGAGAACAGAACTAAAAATCATCGGTCAATGGTTGAAGGGTGAAATGTTTAAGGGGAACATGAAGGGGACTTCCTTCACTCAGAGGGTGGTGAGAGTGTGGACTGAGCTCCCAGTTGAAGTGGTAGGTGTGGGTTCTACTTCAATATCTAAGAGAAGTTTGCATGAATGCATGGGAGGGATATAGAAAGCTGTGGTCCAGATGCAATTCGATGAGACAAGGCAGAATAATAGTTTAGCATGGACTAGATGGGCTGAAGGGCCGGTTTCTGTATTGTAGTGTTCTATAACTGTGTCTCCAACTCAGCAAGTGAAGCAGCATCTTCAGAGGAGAGTAAACAGTTGACTTTTCAGGCTTCATCAGGACTGTTTATATTTTTATATAATTTTTTAATATCCTATTTTTACACTTTTTTATACTTTAATACCAACTTGATTTTTGTTGGAGATCATTCACCATTCAACCATGCGTTGTAACATAGTGGTTAGTTTAACACTTTACAGCACCAACAATCTCTGACTGGGGTTCAATTCCTGTCACTGTCTGTAAGAAGTTTTTACCTTCTCTCCGTGACGTGTGTTTCCACCTGGTGCTCCGGTTTCCTCCCACAGTCCAAAGATATATTATTAGGGTTAGGATTAGTGAGTTGTGAGGATACTATGTAGGTGCCAGATGCGTGGCAACACTTGCAGGCTGCCTCCAGTGGATCTTCGGTCTGTATTGGTCGCTGGCGCAAACGACACATCTCACTGTATGTTTCAATGTACACGTGGCAAATGGAGCTAATCTTTAATCCCTTAACGTGGACTGCTTTTCTCTTGTGCTAAATACTTTTAAAGCAGCACCGAAGAAGCCTTCAGTAATACGTTCATGTCAGCTTTTAAATCCGGTTCTTTACATGGGTTAAAAGTAATCTTTGATAGCTAAAGGTGGACAGTTAATCCCATCTGAAAAGAGATTGTTTGCTGATAGATTTCTTTTCAGGAAAGCAAACAATGGGAATCACAATAAAACTAAACCAAAAGTATACAGGTTTGCTAAACTGAAAGGAGAAATGGCAATCTGGCATTTTTAGAAATCATTGATGTTTAATTTACCTTATATTGGCTGAAACTTATTTCAGCAACGCTGTTCTTAAGTACAATAAAGGACAGGATCCTAGCAGTTAGCACAACACTTTACAGCAACAGTTGTAAGATCTGGGTTCAAGGTTCAAAGTAAATTTATTATCCAAGTATATATATGTCATATACAATCCTGAGTTTCCTTTTCTTGCAGTCATACTCAATAAATCCAATAACTACAATAGATAGATAGATAGATAGATAGATAGATAGATACTTTATTCATCCCCATGGGGAAATTCAACTTTTTTTCCAATGTCCCATACACTTGTTGTAGCAAAACTAATTACATACAATACTTAACTCAGTAAAAAATATGATATGCATCTAAATCACTATCTCAAAAAGCATTAATAATAGCTTTTAAAAAGTTCTTAAGTCCTGGCGGTAGAATTGTAAAGCCTGATGACATTGGGGAGTATTGACCTCTTCATCCTGTCTGAGGAGCATTGCATCGATAGTAACCTGTCGCTGAAACTGCTTCTCTGTCTCTGGATGGTGCTATGTAGAGGATGTTCAGAGTTATCCATAATTGACCGTAGCCTACTCAGGATCCATGTAAGACCACACCACCCCATGTTCAAAGGACAACAAACTGTGCACATACAAAAAGAAAGAATAATAATAAAAAATAAATAAGCAATAAATATTGAAAATGAGATGAAGAGTCCTTGAAAGTGAGCCCATAGGTTTTGGGAACAGTTCAGTGATGGGGTGAGTGAAGTTATCCCCTTTGGTTCAGGAGTCTGATGGTTCAGGGGCAATAACAGTTCCTGACCTGCTGGCGAGAGTCCTGAGGCTCTTGCAGTTCTTTCTGATGGCAGCAGCAAGAAGACAATATAGCCTGGGTGGTGGGGGTTCCTGATGATGGATGCTACTTTCCTAAATATACTCAATTACATCAAAAATGCAGCAGCAAAAGAGAAGGAGAAATCTATTGCCAGTGAAATTGTAGTAAATAAACTCAAGGGATTGACTACCAGAAAATGCCTGGGATGTGATGGTCTCTCATCTCAAAAGAAGTGGACAAAGGGGCAAAAGATGCAAGGGATGTTCAAAGTTCGAAGTAAATTTATTATCGAAGTAAGGATATGTTTCCATATACAACCCATATTCATTCCCTCGTAGGCATTCACAGCAGATAAAAACAAACAAAATAGAAGCAATACAGAACCTCAGTACAAACAAATAAAGAACAAAAAATATGCAAAAGACAAAGTGTAAGTACAAAAGGAAAAGCAAATAGTAATAGTGTATACAGCAAATTAGTGATAAATAATATTGAGAGTATGAGTTGTAGAGAACTTGAGTGAGTCCAAGTTATTCAATCAGCTCAGTGTTGAGGTGACTGAAGGCATCCACTCTAGTTTAGGTGGCTGATGGTTGAGGGGTTATAATTGTTACTGAACCTGGTGGTGTGGGAGCTAAGGCTTCGGTACCTCCTTCCTGATGGCAGTAGTGAGAAGACAGCATGACTTGGGTGGTGGGGGACCTCTGATGATTTCCTGGGACAGTGCTTCATGCGGACGTGTTCAATGTTGGGGGATGGGGCTTTTCCTGTAATGGACTGGGACATATCCATCACTTTTTATAAATCTTTCCATTTAGGGGCATTGATGTTTCCATACCAGGCCATGATGCAACCAGTCAATATACTCTCCACTGTGCATCTTGGTCAAAGTTGTAGATGACATGCCGAATCTTAGCAAGCTTTGAAAATGTGGCATTCCAACATTCCCAAAATCCCAGATAGGTCAGAGCAGAGAAGATAGGAATGATCTCGTTCCAGACTTTGCAATCATTTCTCACACCGAGACTAAATTTTGTTGCTATGCCTTATGTTCTTATCAGGGTCTCGGACTGAAATGCCAATTGTTTATTCCTGTCCTTTGATGCTCCCTGACCTGCTGAGTTCCTCTACCATTTCAAGTGTGTTGTATTAACATACAACGTGAAAAATAGTGAACCCAACTGTTGGAAGCAGGATGGTGCCGGTGGAGAGAACGATAAATCCAGCAGGAGTGATGCATCATACTTGAAACAAGGAAAATAAGGCCAAAATACTGATTAAAACTTAAAAGGAAACTGAGGGGAGACTGGAGGGACTGACACATCTAGAGGGTCATTTGTGGAGTTGGCAACATCTGACAGTGAATTCTAGATAAACATTGTTCAGTCCAAATCACTTGCCACTTTTACTCCAATGTAACATTACCTGTTTTTTTCATTTTATCATACTTTAAGACTGTAAGACCATAAGACAGGAGTTCCCAACCCTTTTTATGCCATGTACCTATACCTTTGAGCAAGGGATCCATGGACTCCTGGTTGGGAACCCCTGATATAAGACATAGGAGCAGAATTAGGCAATTCGACCTATTGAGTCTGCTCCACCATTCCATCATGGATGATTTATTATCCCTCTCAGCCACATTCTCTTGTTTTCCCCCCAGAACCTTTGACACTATGACTAATCAAGAACCTATCATCAAACACGAGGAAATCTGCAGATGCTGGAAATTTGAACGACACACACAAAATGTTGGTGGAACACAGCAGGCCAGGCAGCATCTATAGGGAGAAACACAGTCAACGTTTCGGGCCGAGACCCTTCGTCAGGACCTATCATCCTCAACTTTAAATATACTCAATAACTTGGCCTGTATAGCCACCTGTGGCTTTTGAATCACCACCATTTGGCTAAATAAATTCCTCCTTGTCTCTGCTCTAAATGGACATCCTTCTGTTCTCAAGCTGTGTCCTCTGGTCCTGGTCTCACCCACAATAGGAACATAGATGGAGAAAATATTCCTCTTGTCCTGTCCATACCTCCTGCCACCTCATTGTGATTGTATCAGGACACCTACTGGTAAACACTAAGCAATATTTTATTTATTTATGTAGAAATACAGCATGGAACAGGCCCTTCCGGCCCTTTGAGCAGTGCCACCCAGCATCCCACCAATTTAATCCTAGCCTAATCACAAGACAATTTACAAGGACCAATTAACCTACTAACCAGTGCGTCTTTGGACTGTAGAAGGAAACCAGAGCACCAGCAAATGGAAAACCCATTCATTCCTGGGAAGAAATGTACAAACTTGCTTACAGAGGACATCGGAATTGAACTCCGAACTCTGACATTTAATAGCATCGTAGTAACCACTACGCTACCATGGCACTCCAACATTTGACACAGAAATCTAGATAAACCCTGAAGTAATTGCTCAGGCACTGAGAGAGTAAACAAGAGAAATAAGAATTGTCTCAATCTGTATAAGAATAGATGCACTAGTTACGAATGAAACATGCAATGCATTTTTGAAAGGATGAGGGAGAAGAAAGTTTTGGAAACCAATGGTTTGAAGACAAGATCAAAGCAAAAGGATATAAAGTATAGGGTTAGAGAAATGAAAAGCTCAGCAGAAGAAAGAGAAGCAGCGGGCAGACACAGATGGAGGTAAAGAGAATCTTGTCTCACTGACACAGTAGGTGTCTTTCAAGGAACAGGTTGCAGCCGTCGCCTTTGTCAGGCTTTGCTTCTTTGCAGCAGGTATGGATAGGACAAAAAGAATATTTGTTTCTTACATTAGAAGCTTATAAAGGACATTCAGATAAGCACATAAATGAGAGGAAAATGGAAAGATATGGACATCTTGTCGATCAGGAGTTCCCAATTTTTTTTATGCCCGTGGACAAAAGTGATTAGTTTACTTGGCCGTTTGATTACTAATTTGATTGATTCACCAGAATATTGTGGCTGAAGGGCCTGTCCCTGTGCTGTACTGTTCTATGCTCTGTATCCTAACTATGCTTCCTATAAGTTCATTAAGACCATAAGATATAGGAGCAGAAATAAGCCATTTGGCCCATCAAGTCTGTTCCACCATTTCATCATAGCTGATCCATTTCCTTCTCAACCCTAATCTCCTGCCTTCTTCCCGTATCCCTTCATGCCTTGACTAATCAAGAATCTATCAAACTCTACAGATGGGAATAACCAGTCGACATTTCAGGCCAAGACCGTTCATCAAGACTGATGAAGGGTCTTGGCCCAAAACGTCAACTGTTCATTTCCATTGCCCGACCTGCTGATCGTCTTCAGAACGTTGTGTGTATCACTTTAGATTCTTGTGTCTATCAACCTCTACCTTAAATATAACCAATGAGTTGCCCTCCACAGCCACCTGTGGCAATGAATTCCACAAGGAAACATGAAGGGGAAACTTCCTTACTCTGAGGTTGATGTGAGTGTGCAATAAGCTGCCAACAGAAGTGGTGGACATGGGTTTGATTTTACATTTAAGAGCAATTTGGGTAGGTACATGGATGGATGGAGTATGGATGACTATGGTCCAGGTGCAGGTCAATGGGGGGCTCAACAGAATAATAGTATGGCATAGACTAGATGGGATGAAAGGCCTCTTTCAGTGCTGTAGTGTTCTATGACTCTATGACTCTAGTCTAAAAGTTTCCTGGTGAGCTGAATACGTGTTAAATCAGCCAACTTGATTCTTGCTGAATCAGTCGCCCATCTGTCATTACCACCTGATTCTCTATCTGTAAAAGTGTCAAGTCAACTGGCATAGTTTTGCATTCGTGTTCAGCTTGCTCCTACAGCAACAAACTCTCAACTTTCTTAGCTCCAAATTCACAGCATCAGCAACCACTGCCAGAGGTGGCATCTCACTCTGCAAATTAATATTTTCCTGTGAGCTCATTCTCCAAAGCTAAAAAGCTTGTAGTTTCTCTAGCATGTAAAGTGAAGCCATATGTCCTTTTCCTTCCCAATTAAATGCCAAAGAACAAACTTGTTTCCAAGTTAGTATTTTGATATCAAGAACCACAGTTGCTTCCGCACCTACCTTTGAAAAACATTAAAAATGGAGAGAGTCTACAGTTTTGTGATCAGACCGTAAGACCTTAAGATATGGAGCAGAGTTAGGCCAACTGCCCACTGAGTCCCCTCCACCATTCCATCATGGCTGATTTATTATCAGCCCCACTTTCCTGCCTTTTCCCTATAATTGTTTACACCCTGACTAATCAAGCACTTATTGACTTCCACTTTAAATATACTCTATGACTTGGCCTTGGCAGTCATCTGTGGCAATGAATTCCATAGATTTACTAAGCGCTGGATAAAGAAATTCCTCCTTATCTTTGCTTTGAAGGGACATCCTTCTATTCTGAGGCTGAACTCTTTGGTCCTAGAGTCCTCCACTATAGGAAACATCCTCTCCACATCTACTCTATCTGGGCCTTTCAACTTCCGGTAGATTTCACTGAGATCCCTTGTGTTGCCTTTTGCAACCATCTGTGGCAACAAATTCCACAGATTCACCGCCCTCTGGCGAAAGAATGTGCTGTGGCTTCTCATTCTGTATTTTAAGTTTCTACTTCTCTTTGGGCACAGCTTTAGAAAAATACTTCTGTGTCATTTGGGGACAGAATTTTTGTTGTCACCAAGACCACAGGCCTCCTGCACCCAAAGTATCAATCTGCTGACAACTACTGAAACCTCACATGCTCCAATATTTCTCATTGTTATTGATGTTTCTCATTTCTCCCTTCGGGTAAAAAAGCAAAAGCCTGAAAATACAGCGCCTGGCTCAAGGTCAGCTTTTATCAAACTCTGGAATGGATCTTTTGTACAAGGACTCTTGACCTTACAATCTGCTAAATTATGCTCATGGACCTTATTATCTGTCTGCTCTGCACTTTCTCTATAATGGTGTCACTCTGCTTCCAAATTCTTGTTGTTTTAACAGATCAGGGGACATGGGGAGGCACAGAAGTGTACTGGTGCTTTACAATACCAGTGACATAGGTTCAATTCCACCGCTACTCCTATAGAGTTTGTACATTCTCTCTGTGACTGCATGGGTTTCCTTCCACAATCCAAAGACATTAATTGGTCATTGTAAGTTGTCTTGCAATTTATGCTCGGGTTAAATTGGGTGATTGCTGGCTCAGAGGGGTGGAGGGGCCTATTCTGCACTGTACCTCAATAAAATAAAAAGTCTGCTGACCAAGGAAGTTACAAGTGGTCCAGGTGCAATCTCTGGAAAACCATCTCATGTGAGAGCGGCAATTCCGGACTAAACTTGAACAATGAAAGATGCCTGACAGTTGTGGCAGGATTTGAATACTATCACCTCTTCTAAAGTTAAATCAAGTGACACAGGCAACAACAGGGCTTTGCTTCTAGATGAACTCAATGCCTTTTATGCTTGCTTTGACCATCAAAACAGGGACTCCCTCTGCCCCGATAGCCCTATGATTTCAGTCTCTGAGACAGGCGAGCAGCCTTCAGGAAGATGAACTCACCCTTGAATGGAAAATCCTGCAGTAAGTAGTGAATATAGCCCAATCCATCACTGGTAAAGCCCTCCCCCCATTGACACAAAGTGTTTTCACTAGAAAGCAGCATCCAACATCAGGAACGCAACCACCCAGGACATGCTCTCTTTTTGCTGCTGCCATCAGGAGCCTCAGGACACACACCACCGGGTTCAGGAACAGTTATTAACAATCAACCATCAGGCTCTTGAACCAGAGGGAATAACTTTACTTGTCCCAACAGCGAACTGTTCCCACAACCAATGGACTCACTTTCAAGGACTTTTCATCTAATGCTCTTGATATTTATTGCTTATTTATTATTATTTTTATTTCTTTCTTTTTGTATTGGCACGGTTTGTTGTCTTTTGCATGTGGTTGAACACTCAAGTCAGAGCGGTCTTTCATTGATTCTGTTATGGTTATTATTCTATGGATTTATTGAGTATGCCTGTAAGAAAGTGACATATATGTACTTTGATAATAAATTTAATTTGAACTTGGCACTGCCTCAGTGCACTGTGTGATGATCTGATTTGTATGAACAGCTTGATAGGGTGGTTAGGAAGGCATGCTTGCCTTTATTAGTCGAGACACTGAGTTCAAAAGTCAAGATGTTGCAGCTTTATTGGACACGTCTGGACTACTGCATACAGTTCAGGTCTCCCCATTAAAGGAAGAATGTTGAGGCTTTGGAAAGGGTGCAGAAGAGGTTGATGAGGATATTGCCTGGAGTAGAGGGCATGTGCTATAATGAGAGGTTGGACAAACTTGAGTTGTTTTCTCTGGAACGGTAGAGGCTGAGGGGAGATCTGATAGAGGTTTATAAGATTGTGAGAGGCATCGATAGAGTAGACAGACAGTATCTTTTTCTCCAGGATCGAAATGTCTAATACTGTACATGTATTTAAGGCGAGAGTTGTTATTTCAAAGGAGACGTGAGGGACAAGTTTTTTTACACACAGAGTGGTGGGTGCCTGGGATGTGCTGTCTGGGGTGGTGGTAGAGTCAAATACATTAGAGACTTAAAGGACATTTAGACAGGCACATGAATGTGAGGAAAATGGAAGGATACAGGCAGAGGGGATTTGATTACTAATTAATGGGTTTGGCACAACATTGTGGGCCGAAGAAAATGTTCTGTTCCATGTTCTCTGCTGTATGTTAAAATGAATGAGTTCACAGTCATCCAATAGTCGCAATCTAAGCAAACAATGAAACACAAAACTCATTCAGAGAAACAAAAACAGGAATTGTTGTGGGAAAGCAACATTTCCCTCATGCAAAGTCTTCTGTTCTCAATTTCCCTTGCAAACCAAACAGCATATTAACCGCAAACACAAGGAAATCTGCAGATGCTGCATTAACTGCATTACAATAGTATACAAAGATGTTTTATAGGCCCACATTAATTAATATGTTAGCAAGGCAAGCTTTTCACTGTGATAATAATAAACTAATTCCAATTTCAATTTGAGAGACTCACAGACAGGCACAAGGATGTAAAAATATGCAGAGTTATGGTCTGTGTAGGTGAGCTTGATCATGGAGTCGGTTTATGAAAGCCAGGACAACATTGTGAGACTTCCAAATGTCGCTATTGTGTCAGCCTCTAGTACAGGGAAAAAGCAAGGAGTATGTAGAAGGACTAGACCAATTGGAATAATTGGCAAAGAAGCGGCAGATGGAGTACAGTGTCGGGAAGTGTACGGTCACGCACTTCGGTAGCAGGAATAAGGGCATGGACTATTTTCCAAATGGGGAGAAAATTCAAAAATCAGAGGTACAAAGGGATTTGGAGTTCTCATGCAGAATTCCCTAAACTTGCAGGTTGAGTCCATGGTAAGGAAGGTAAATGTGATGTTAGCATTCCCTTCGAGAGGACTGGAATACAAAAGTTCTGTAAGGAATTAGTCAGACCACACTTGGAGTATTGTGAGCAGTTTTCGGCCCCTTGTTTAAGAAAAGATGTGCTGACATTGGAGAGGGTCCCAAGGATATTCACGAGAATGATTCTGGGAAAGAAAGGGTTCTCGCATGAGGAGTATTTGATGACTCCAGGCCGTCGCTGGGGTTCAGAAAATGAAACCCATCAAATATTGAAAGATTGAGATAGAGTGGATATTGAGAGGATTTTTCAGATAGTGGGTGAGTCTAGGACCAAAGGGCACAGTCTCAGTGTGGTGAACTACATATACCTGTCTGGACACGCCCCCCCCGCTGACTGCTCCCGTGGCTCCTCCCACCGACCGTGGCTGCTCCCACTGACCCCGGTATAAAGGCGATTGGGGACTCCGCCTCAGTCTCAGTCTCCAGGATGCAGTGTGGTGGTCAATTGCTGCTTGTTCTTTCTTCCAGCCAATAAAAGCTGATATCTCGCCTCACGTCTCAGAGAGTTATTGATGGTGCATCACTCAGAATAGAAGGATGTCCTTTTAGAATGGAGATGAGGAGGAATTTCTTTAGCCAGATTGTGTGAATCTATGGATTTCATTGCTATAGACAACAACAGAGGTCCAGTCATTGTGTATATTTAAAGCAGAAGTTGATGGGTTCTTGGTGAGTCATGGTATGAAAGGCCACGGGGCAAAGGCAGGAGAATGGGGCTGAGGGAGGTAATTCAGCCATGATGCAATGGCAGAGCAGACTTGATGGGCTGAAAGGCCTAAATCTGATCCTATGTCTGTGGTTTTTATGGTCTTATAAAAGTATAGCAAAGTATTATTAGTTAAAAACGACATCCACTTAAGTTGAATGGAGGAAAATTTAGGGAGGATATCAGAGGTACGATTTTTACACAGAATTACGGGTGCATGGAACGTGCTGCTGGTGTAGTAGTTGAGCCTGATGCATTAGGGATATTTAAGAGACTCTTAGAGAGGCACATGGACGGAAAATAAAAATGGAGGTTTATGGGCTATATGGGAGAAAAGGATTAGATTGATCATGGAGTAGTTTTATGTAGGTCAGCATAACATTGTGGGGTGAAGAGATCAGAAGAACAGAAGAGATTATCTTTATTTGTCACATGCACTTTGAAACGTCAAAGATGGGAGGTAACAGGAGCACCGAGGGAAAACCCTTACAGTCACAGGAAGAATGTACAACCTCTTTACAGACAGTAATCGTTGGCACAGTAACAGTGTTACACTTATCGCTACACTACCATGCCCCCTATACAGTACAACGTTCTATGTTAAAAAACTAAATACGACTTGAATAAAGGCAAGAGAATCAAATATAATCATTAATTAAGCAAATTTAGATGTGAAAAGAAAGATGATTACCAGCTCGCTGCAAAGGTTAAACGTTCAAATTAGGAGCTGCTACTGTGCCTTGAGAACTTGTTGCGTTTGCAGGTTGTATTAAAGCACCCTAATGTTGGTCAATTTCCCAGCAAGGGATGTGGAGATTATGTGCCACGATTCGCTTCAGTGTTTGCCACTATGATTACTGAGGCAGCTCGGAGTAGCAGTCACCTCTACATGATCGAGTAGCAGCCCAACGTACTGCAGAGATTTTCCCAAGGGACGCTCTCCACAATACAAATCACATGAAATTAACATCATTACAATCACAATTTGTTGGCGCGCAAGTGGACTGATGGATGAACTGCTCTGTTAATATGGATCCAATTACGTTTCAAGTTATTTTATCCTGATCTAAGTAACCTTTTTATTATTAAAAAATGAAATCACAGAAGTTATCAACATTGGATTTTCTTCTTTGCTTAATAATTTCTGATTCCAGACAGCAATTCTGTATTACAGTAGGAGTATTGCTTAGAGAACATTTAATTGTGAGTTTGTTTTAATTGCAAAATTCCTCAGGGGAACATAATGTTTAGTGGTGTAGCTGGAATGGACCCAGTGTAGGATGACTAGCTTCCTCTTTGTGATCATTGAACTTTAGGAAAGACATTATGAATATACACAACGCCTTGGGACTCTACAGGAGCATAGCTCGGGGGTGTTCTGGAGTTCAGAGCACCTTCTGTAAGGAGTTTATGCATTCTCCCCGAGAACGCATGGGTTTCTTCCGGGTGTGCTGATTTCATCTCCAGTACTGGTTTTTAGGTTCATTAGTCCTTATGAAGAGTCGTGTGGTTAGGTTAAGGTTTGCTGGATAGTACAGCTCATTGGGCTGGAAGTGCATGTTTCACGCTGTATCTCCAAATTAAAAAAATATATATATACACTATAGCTGGCTCACCTTCACTGCAAATCACAATATATACAGTATAACTGCTCCATGACTTGGAATACATCTCCACAGGACTCCTCGATACTAATTGAAAGGCAAGTCACAACAACTATTTATAATTCTGTATCCTGATGGGGGAAAAATTGAGACTGAGCCAAACAGAAAAAGCTAACAACAAGATCTTAAAGAGGACCGTAAGGAAGAGATCTACACTTAGTGGTTGTTACTGAAAATAGCTAATCAGCAAATCATTTGGCCGCAACTCAATGCATATCAGTATGCAGACATGGTCAAGAGATTCAGTAGCTGTCCAGACCAAACATCAGAATGGGGAAGAAGTATGATCTAACTGACTTTGATCATGGATGGTGCCAGACAGGGTGGTTTAAGGATCTCAGAAACTGCTGTTCTCCTGGGATTTTTTCACTTAACAGTCTCTAGCATTTACAGAGAATAGTGTGAAAAACAAAAATGACTCAGTGAGTGGCAGTTCTGTGGGTAAAAACACTTTGTTAATGAGAGGTCAGAGGAGAATGGCCAGACTGGTTCAGGCTAAAAGGAAGGCAACAGTAACTCAAATAACCACACATTACCACAGTGGTGTGCAGAAGAGCATCTCTGAACACATAACATGTCAAACCTTGAAGTGGATGGGCTACAGCAGCAGAAGGCCATGAACGTACACTCAGTGGCCGCTTCATTAGTATAATATTTTGGTTTATGTGCTGAGTGTGATATATGTTTTGTGGGTGAAAAACATTGTTTCGTTTGGTTGTGTATATGTACAGTCAGATGACAATAAACTTGAAGTTGAGGTTTCTAGCCTTGGACTAGAAGAGGTCATGCTGTTAATCCAAACCAGTCTGATCTTTGCACTGCACTGTAGCTGGCTCATCTTCACTGCAAATCACAAACTTTACAAGGATCCACTTCAGGTTGCCATTATCTGGATGACAGAAAGCCAGATCCAAAATCATTGGCAGCAGTGTCTGGAAACACAACTGAGGGTTTGCATGTACGAGAGATATCATTGTAAATTCTGCAAGGAAAGGAAGGTGATGTAAGTGCCTAACACATACAGTACAGTGCAAATGTCTTAGGCACACACTGTATATACAGCTAGGGTGCCTAAGACTTTTGCACAGTACTGTAGTTAAAGATGTATCAAAGCAATTCAATAATTCTTGGCCCAAGGAAACAATGATTGCAAGGAAAATTTTTAAAAATTGGTACAGTAAGTAATAATAATAAACAAGTCTAACACCACAGTGACAAATACATAGCATTACACTACCAGGGTCAGGAACAGCTATTACCCCTCAACAATTAGGCTTCTGAATCAGTGCGGATGAATTCACTCAATTTCACTTGCCGCATCACTGGTGAAACCTGTCATAAATTGGGGGACCGCTTCATCGAGAAACCTCCAGTCTATCCACCAAATGCAGAACTTCCTGCTAGCCAATTATTTTAATTCCCATTCCCATTCCAAAATGTTGGCCCATGGCCTCATTTTATGCCAAGATGAGGACACCCTCATGGAGAAGGAGCAACACCTTATATTCCGTTTAAATATTGAAGTCTCCTTCCAGTAAAACAAATTTTCCCTCCCCCTCCACATTTCCTCTTTTCCTTACTCTGACCTCTTACCTCTTCTCACCTACCTGCCACCTCCTCCTGGGTCCCCTCCTTCTTCCCTTTCTCTTCTGGTCCTCTCTCCTCCCCTATCAGATTCCTTCCTCTCCAGCCCTTTAATTTTCCCACCTACCTGGCTTCACCTATCACCTTCCAAACTGTCGCTCCTTCCCTGCACCCCCCCCCCCCAACTTTTTTATTCAGGCATCTTCCCCTGCTTTTCTTGTCCTGAAGAAGGGTTTCAGCTTGAAACATGGACTATTTGTTCATTTCCACAGATGCTGCCTGACATGTTGAGTTCTTCCAGAATTTTGTGTATATTAATAAACCTAAACATACTGAAATATCACCTACCACCTAATAGGTAAATCACCTATTATTGGTTAATACAAGGGTCATCATTTTAAGGAGATTGTAAGATAGAATTTTATAATTTTTACTTGTACAACTTGTCTACTTTTGCATATTGGTTGCTTGTCAGTTTTTATGTGTGTTTTTTTTTTGTTGATTCTGTTGGATTTCTTTATTTTCCTGTTAATGCCTGCAAGAAAATGAATGGTGACATATGTTTACGCACTTTGATAATGAATCGACTTTGACTTTGAAAGTACGTGGGAATGTTAGAAGTAGGTTTTTCACAGAGAGTGTTTAGTGCGAGGAACACCCTGGCGGGGGTGCTGGGGAAGGCTGAAAAATGGAGGGCTATGTGGAAGGGAAAGTTTAGCTTGATCTGAAAATAAAAAGTTGGCACAGTATTATTCTATATTCTAACTGCCAGCTCTGTGCCCTTGGCTTTGTCTGAAACTCTCAATTCTATATTGTTTCTTTATTTTTCTGTGGCTGTCTGCAAGAAAGTGAATCTCAAGGTTGGATATGGTATAGACTGATAATAAAATTACTCTGAACTCTGAACTGTACCCCTCATAATTTTGTATATGGTAGTCATAGGGGATTTCAGTACTCAAGTAGTGTTAATACTTCGGGTCATTGGTGGAGTATTCTGAGGTCTCTGAGTTTCTGGCTGTTTTTTTTAAATTTGTAATCTCTGTGCTTTATTAATTATAATTAGCTGTATTGTTGCACCGAGTTTTTTAGGTGTTATTGTTAGGTCTTCACTAGTTTACAGTCAAGTTGCAATTGTCCTTGAAAACTTCTTAGACTCCAAGAGTCTGCAGGTGTCCAATTAAGTATCCTTGAACACTTATAAGAATAGATAGACCGTAAGATATAAAAACAGAACTCTCTCCAATGTCAGCACATCCTTTGTAAGTTAAGTGGCCCAAAACTGCTCACACTACTCCAAGTGAGGCCTCACCAGTGCTTTATAAAGACTGAACATTACATCCTTGCTTTTATATTCTAGTCCTCTTGAGGTAAATGTCAACATTGCATTTGCCTTCCTCATTACAGACTCAACCTGCAAATTAACCTTTAGAAACTCCTGCACAAGGACTCCCAAGTCCCCTTGCGTCTCAGAGTTTTGAAATTTCTCTCTATTTAGAATATAGTCAACCCTTTTATTTCTTCTTACAAAGTGCATAACCATCCACTTTCTGACATTGTATTCCATCTGCCACTTCTCCTAATCCATCGAAGACCTTCTGTAGCCTCTCAACTTCCTCTAAACCTGAGCTTCCACCTATCTTTTTATCGTCCGCAAACTTTGCAATAGTTACTTGTTAATAGTTACTTGACCAGGTGTGAGCCACAGTGGCAGGGCCTCTGGCAATAAGGCTGACCCTGTGATGCAGAAGGATGGGACGGAGAAGAGGAGAGCTGTTGTCATTGGAGACTCTATAGTCAGAGGAGCAGACAGGAGATTTTGTGGACATGAGAAGGAAACCCGCATGGTTTGTTGCCTCCCGGGTGCCAGGGTCCGGGATGTCTCTGACCAGGTGCATGACATCCTGGTACGAGAGGGAAAGCAACCAGAAGTCATGATACATGTTGGGACCAACGACACAGGCAGGAAGAGGGATGAGGTCCTGAAGTGTGAGTTTCGGGAATTAGGCAGAAGGCTGAAGAACAGGACCTCAAGGGTGGCGTTCTCAGGATTGCTGCCAGTGCTACGTGATGGTGATGGTAAGAATTGGAGGAGATGGCAGTTGAATGTGTGGCTCAGGAGTTGGTGCAGGGAACAGGGTTTTAGATTTTTGGGGAAGGTGGGACCTGTACAGATTGGATGGGTTGAGTACAGTTAGACGAGAAGCTAGACTGGACTGCCAACACAGATGCCTTGTGCAGAAGGCACAGAGTCGACTGTACTTCCTTAGAAGGTTGGCGTCATTCAATGTCTGTAGTGAGATGCTGAAGATGTTCTATAGGTCAGTTGTGGAGAGCGTCCTCTTCTTTGTGGTGGCGTGTTGGGGAGGAAGCATTAAGAAGAGGGACGCCTCATGTCTTAATAAGCTGGTAAGGAAGGCGGGCTCTGTTGTGGGCAAAGTACTGGAGAGTTTAACATCGGTAGCTGAGCGAAGGGCGCTGAGTAGGCTACGGTCAATTATGGAAAACTATGAACATCCTCTACATAGCACCATCCAGAGACAGAGAAGCAGTTTCAGCGACAGGTTACTATCGATGCAATGCTCCTCAGACAGGATGAAGAGGTCAATACTCCCCAATGCCATTAGGCTTTACAATTCAACCGCCAGGACTTAAGAACTTTTTAATAGCTATTATTAATGCTTTTTGAGATAGTGATTTAGATGCATATCATATTTTTTACTGAGTTAAGTATTGTATGTAACAAGTGTATGGGACATTGGAAAAAAAGTTGAATTTCCCCATGGGGATGAATAAAGTATCTATCTATCTATCTATCTATCTATCTATCTGAACTCAAGGGGGAGCAATATCCTTGCTGGTAGGTTTGCTAGCATGGTTCGGGAAGGTTTAAACTAATTTGCAAGGGGGATGGGACCCGGAGTGATAGAGCAGTGAAAGAAGTGCATGGAGTAAAGCCAGATCTAACATATAGAGAGGCTTTGAGGAAAGAGCAGTAGAATAAAGGGTGTAAAGTTAGTAAGGTAGAAGGGCTAAAGTATGTGTACTTCAATGCAAGAAGCATCAGGAACAAAGGTGATGAACTGAGAGCTTGAATACATACATGGAATTATGATGTAGTGGCCATTACAGAGACTTGGCTGACACCAGGGCAGGAATGAATTCTCAATATTTCTGGATTTCAGTGCTTTAAAAGGGATAGAGAGGGGGGGAAAGGGGAGGAGGGGTGGCATTACTGGTCAGGGATACTATTACAGCTGCAGAAAGGGTGGGTAATGTAGCAGGATCCTCTTTTGAGTCAGTATGGGTGGAAGTCAGCAACAGGAAGGGAGCAGTTACTCTACTGGGTATTCTATAGGCCCCCTGGTAGCAGCAGAGATACTGAGGAGCAGATTGGGAGGCAGATTTTGTAAAGGTGCAAAAATAACAGGGTTGTTATCATGGGTGACTTTAACTTCCCTAATATTGATTGGCACTTGATTAGTTCCAAGGGTTTAGATGGGGCAGAGTTTGTTAAGTGTGTCCAGGATGGATTCCTGTCACAGTATGTTGACAGGCCAACTAGGGGGAATGCCATACTAGATCTAGTATTAGGTAACAAACCGCGTCAGGTCACAGATCTGTCAGCGGGTGAGCATCTGGGGGACAGTGACCACTGCTCCCTGGCCTTTAGCATTATCATGGAAAAGGATAGAATCAGAGAGGACAGGAAAACTTTTAATTGGGGAAGGGCAAATTATGAGGCGATAAGGTTAGAACTTGCGGGTGTGAATTGGGATGATGTTTTTGCAGGGAAATGTACTATGGACATGTGGTCGATGTTTAAGGATATCTTGCAGGATGTTAGGGATAAATTTTTCCCGGTGAGGAAGATAAAGAATGGTAGGGTGAAGGAACCATGGGTGACAAGTGAAGTGGAAAATCTAGTCAGGTGGAAGAAGGCAGCATACATGAGGTTTAGGAAGCAAGGATCAGATGGGTCGATTGAGGAATATAGGGTAGCAAGAAAGGAGCTTAAGAAGGGGCTGAGAAGAGCAAGAAGGGGGCATGAGAAGGCCTTGGTGAGTAGGCTAAAGGAAAACCCCAAGGCATTCTTCAATTATGTGAAGAACAAAAGGATGACAGGAGTGAAGGTAGGACCAATTAGAGATAAAAGTGGGAAGATGTGCCTGGAGGCTGTGGAAGTGAGCGAGGTCCTCATTGAATACTTCTCTTTGGTATTCACCACTGAGAGGGAACTTGATGATGGTGAGGACAATATGAGTGAGGTTGATGTTCTGGAGCATGTTGATATTAAGGGAGAGGAGGTGTTGGAGTTGTTAAAATACATTGGGACGGATAAGTCCCCATGGCCTGATGGAATATTCCCCAGGCTGCTCCACGAGGCGAGGAAAGAGATTGCTGAACCTCTAGCTAGGATCTTTATGTCCTCGTTGTCCACGGGAATGATACTGGAGGATTGGAGGGAGGCAAATGTTGTCCCCTTGTTCATAAAAGGTAGTAGGGATAGTCCAGATAATTATAGACCAGTGAGCCTTACTTCTGTGGTGGGAAAGCTGTTGGAAAAGATTCTTAGAGATAGGATCTATGGGCCTGATCAGGGACAGTCAGCGTGGCTTTGTGAAGGGCAGATCGTGCCTAACAAGCCTAACAAGCCTGATAGAGTTCTTTGAGGAGGTGACCAGGCATAGAGATGAGGGTAGTGCAGTGGATGTGATCTATGTGGATTTTAGTAAGGCATTTGATAAGGTTCCACATGGTAGGCTTATTCAGAAAGTCAGAAGGCATGGGATCCAGGGAAGTTTGGCCAGGTGGATTCGGAATTGGCTTGCTTGCAGAAGGCAGAGGGTCATGGTGGAGGAAGTACATTCAGATTGGAGGGTTGTGACTAATGGTGTCCCACAAGGATCTGTTCTGGGACCTCTACTTTTCGTGATTTTTATTAACGACTTGAATGTGGGGGTAGAAGGGTGGGTTGGCAAGTTTGCAGACGACACAAAGGTCGGTGGTGTTGTAGATAGTGTAGAGGATTGTCGAAGATTGCAGAGAGACATTGATAGGATGCAGAAGTGGGCTGAGAAGTGGCAGATGGTGTTCAACCCGGAGAAGTGTGAGGTGATACACTTTGGAAGGACAAACTCCAAGGCAGAGTACAAAGTAAATGGCAGGATACTTGGTAGTGTGGAGGAGCAGAGGGATCTGGGGGTACATGTCCACAGATCCCTGAAAGTTGCCTCACAGGTAGATAGGGTAGTTGAGAAAGCCTATGGGGTGTTAGCTTTCATAAGTCGAGGGATAGAGTTTAAGAGACGCGATGTAATGATGCAGCTCTATAAAACTCTAGTTAGGCCACACTTGGAGTACTGTGTCCAGTTCTGGTTGCCTCAGTATAGGAAGGATGTGGAAGCATTGGAAAGGGTACAGAGGAGATTTACCAGGATGCTGCCTGGTTTAGAGAGTATGGATTATGATCAGAGATTAAGGGAGCTAGGGCTTTACTCTTTGGAGAGGAGGATGAGAGGAGACATGATAGAGGTGTACAAGATATTAAGAGGAATAGACAGAGTGGACAGCCAGCGCCTCTTCCCCAGGGCACCACTGCTCAATACAAGAGGACATGGCTTTAACGTAAGGGGAGGAAAGTTCAAGGGGGATATTAGAGGAAGGTTTTTCACTCAGAGAGTGGTTGGTGCGTGGAATGCACTGCCTGAGTCAGTGGTGGAGGCAGATGCACTAGTGAAGTTTAAGAGACTACTAGACAGATATATGGAGGAATTTAAGGTGGGGGGTTATATGGGAGGGAGGGTTTGAGGGTCGGCACAACACTGTGGGCCGAAGGGCCTGTAATGTGCTGTGTTCTATGGATTATCTTGTGATTAGTCTGGGGGTATTCTCAGCTGAGCACAGATTCTTTCATACTCTGGAGTGTATTTAAAGGGGCAGTGCCAACATTTTGTTTGTTTGGTCATCCTGATACTAAAGTTCTGGCTGAATTGTCCCAAGTTATCCAAGCTCTATTGTTTGCTTTTGCCTATGTGTGATCCTGCTCTTGGCTCCAAAAATGCAGCGTGACAGGTAGATTACGAAAATGAGGTTGTTGCTGGATCACAAGAGATGGAATTTGTACAATGCCTACAAGCTGGCTTTTTAGAGCAGCCTGTGATTGAGCCCACCAGGGGAAAGGAAATTTTGGATTGGTTGTTTTGTAATGACCCAGATTTGATGGCTCCGCTTAAAGGAAAGGAACCCTTAGGAAACAGTGATCATTATATGATAGAATTCAACTTACAGTTTGAGAGGGAGAAGATAAAGTCAGATATATCTGTATTACAGTGGAGTAAAGGGAATTACAGAGGCATGAGAGAGGAGCTGTCCAAAGTTGATTGGAAGGGAACACTAGCAGGTATGATGGCAGAACAACAATGGCTGGAGTGTCTGGGGAACAATTCAGAAGGTGTAGCATAAATACATCCCAAAGATGAAGAAGGGTTCTAAAGGGAGGATGAGGTAACCATTGCTGACAAGGGAAGTCAAAGACAGTATAAATGGAAAATACAGAGTATATAATATAGCAAAAATTAGTGGGAAGTTAGAAGATTGAGAAGCTTTTAAAAACTGAAAGAAGGAAACTAAAAAAGCCATAAAGACAGCAAAGATTAAATATGAAGGTAAACTTGCCAATAACATTAAAAAGCTTACTAAAAGTTTTATCAGTACATATAAAGAGTAAATCAGAGATGAGAATGGATATCGAACTGCTGGGAAATGACACTGTAGAGGTAGTAATGGGGGGACAAAGAAAAGGAAGAGGATTTTAATAAGTATTTTGCATCAGTCTTCACTGTTGAAGACACTAGCAGAATGCCGGAAGTGCGAGTGTGTCACGGGGCAGCTGAGTATTATTGCTAATACTAAGAAGAAAGTGCTTCAGAACCTGAAAACTCTTAAAGTAGATAAGTCACCTGGACCAGATTGACTACACCCTAAGGTTCTGAAAGAGGTGGCTGAATCACTTGAGTTTAGAAGAATGAGGGGGATCTCATTGAAACCTATCGAATATTGAAAGGCCTCGTTAGAGTGGATGGAGGAAGGATGTTTTCTATAATGAGAGGGGTGTGGAGTCTAGAACCAGAGGGCCCAGCCTCAGAATAGAAGGACATCCATTTAGAACAGAGATGAGGAGGAATTTCTTTAGCCTGAAGGTGGTGAATCTGTGGAATTCACTGCCACAGATGTCTGTAGAGGCCAAGTCATTGGATATATTTAAAGCAGAGGTTGATAGGTTCTTGATTAGTAAAGGTGCCAAAAGTTATGGGGAGAAGGCAAGAGAATGGAATCGAGAGGGATGATAAATCAGCCTTGATGGAATGGCTGAGCAGGCCTGATGGGCTGAATACCCAAATTCTGTTCGTATGTCTTACCTCTGTTAAATCTCCCTTCATTCTCCCATGGTCCAGGGAATAAAGTTCTAACCTAATCAACCTTTCCCTATAACTCAAGTCCTCAAGTTCCAGTAACATCCTTGGATCATCTTTGGCCATCTAGGATTCTTTAAACAGAGGATAGAATTTCAATTTGTCTATCTAATATAATTGTTTTAATGTTTTTTATCAAAACGGGATCTATCAATAAACCATTTCTCATGGATTTTAATGGAAGAAAACTTCCAAAATTATGGAAGAGGCTTTCCAATGTTCCATGACCTGCTTTATGCTGTCATCCAATCATAATTACCTGCACTCCCAGCTTCCAGCCACTTGCATTTTGCCCCCTGCCCCCTGCCCCCTGCCACAAAACCACCCACACACATAGACACTCAGTTGGCACTTCATTAGATACATTTGTACACTGGCTTGTTAATGCAAATATCTAATTAACCAATCATGTGGCAGTACCTCAATACATAAAAGCCTGCAGACATGCTCAAGAGGTTCACTTGAAACATCAGAATGGTGAAGAAATATAATTTAAGTGGTTTTAACTGTGGAAAGACTTTTGGTGCCAGACAGGATGGTTTGAATATCTCAGAAATTGCTGATCTCTTGGGAGTTACACACACAGCAGTCTCTTGAGTTTACTGAGAATGGTGCGAGACACAAAAAATATCCAGTGAGTGACAGTTCTGTGGGTGAAAACCCCTTGTTAATGAGAGCGGTTGGAAGAGAATGGACAGACCGATTCAAGCTGACAGGGAGGTGATAGTAACTCAAATAACCACACGTTACAACAGCGGAGTGCAGAAGAGCATCTCTGAATGCACAACATGTCAAACTTTGAAGTGGATGGGCTACAGCAGCAGAAGACCATGAACGTACACTCAGTGCCCCCTTTATTACGTACAGGAGGTTACTAATAAAGTGGCCACACACACTCCCATCAGTGTATAAAATATTTAGAATGCATTTGAACTAGTACTGCTCTACATCAATTTTAGTATCAATTAACCTTCCAGATGATTAATTACCAGATCTACTCACTTCTCACTCCAGTTTCCTGCTTTTATTCTGTTTTCCAATTATGTCTTTTTTTTTAAATGATTGTTAATGATTCAATATAATCTGATTGTGCTTTGCTGATAATATATTGTTCCAGTTTAAGGTTTAAGTCTACAATTAAGCACTAAACAACTAATTATTATTTCATGGTGACATTTTCCTTTCTTCAGTAAGGTTATAATTATCAGCTTTTACAGAGCGGCTGATACAGATTATACATAACAATGTCCTTCTAAAAGCAGGGTGTGACTGAGCATCGGGACGATATGTTTTTAATCAAAAAGAATATAATTAGAATAAATTGCTGGTTGAGTAATTAACTCTGCAGTCATTGTGCCTTCGAGTTATCATATCATTTGCTCACAATTTCAAGTCTATTTAGATTAAAGATTTAATTATTAAGAAGCCGATCCGGCAAATAGATAAACAAGGACAATTAGGTACCATGGTAGTGTAGTGGTTAGCGTGTTGCTGTTACAGCTCATGACATCGGAGTTTACAGTTCAATCCTGGCATCCTCTCTTTGGTCCTCCAGGTATGTGAGTTCAGCTCAGGGCTAACATGCATGACTGGTCAAACAAAATTGTGACAGAAACAGCAATGAAGTGTGACTTCTACATCTGAGTGTGACGGTATTCCTGAGTCTCCACCTAGGACATGCATAACTGTCAGTAGTGAAAACCGAGAAGAAGCTACTCGCACAATGAATGAAGCCCTGAGCACCGCCAGTGATGGAGAAACTTCATTGCTGCCCTAAATGTCAGTGGCATAATAGGCAGTAAGTCCTGTTAGGAGTTTGCACATCCTTCCACTGACTGCATGGGTTTCCTCTGGGTGCTCCAGTTTCCTCCCACAGTTCAAAGATGTATCAGTTAGTAGGTTAATTGGTCATTATAAATTGTCCTGTGATTAGGCTGGGGATAAATCAGGGGATACTGGGGCAGCACAACTCAAAGTGCATGTTCCATGCTGTATCTCAAAATAAAATAAAAAAATAAGGAAGGGGAACTGGGTTTGAGTTTTACACTCTACTTCGGAACCAATGTTCAGTCATCAGCAAGGGGAGATGATGGTGGGAGTTTAAAATGATCAACTATCACTACAAAAAGAGTGTTGAAAGATGGAGCATCAGAAATATTGTGAGGGGAGAATTCACCTGATGAACATGTTCAGGTGTGGGTCGATGGGAGTAGGTAGAATATCAGTTCAATCTGGATTAGAGTCGACTGTACTTCCTTAGAAGGTTGGCGTCATTCAATGTCTGTAGTGAGATGCTGAAGATGTTCTATAGGTCAGTTGTGGAGAGCGCCCTCTTCTTTGTGGTGACGTGTTGGGGAGGAAGCATTAAGAAGAGGGACGCCTCACATCTTAATAAGCTGGTAAGGAAGGCGGGCTCTGTCGTGGGCAAAGTACTGGAGAGTTTAACATCGGTAGCTGAGCGAAGGGCGCTGAGTAGGCTACGGTCAATTATGGATAACTCTGAACATCCTCTACATAGCACCATCCAGAGACAGAGAAGCAGTTTCAGCGACAGGTTACTATCGATGCAATGCTCCTCAGACAGGATGAAGAGGTCAATACTCCCCAATGCCATTAGGCTTTACAATTCTACCGCCAGGACTTAAGAACTTTTTAAAAGCTATTATTAATGCTTTTTGAGATAGTGATTTAGATGCATATCATATTTTTTTATTGAGTTAAGTATTGTATGTAATTAGTTTTGCTACAACAAGTGTATGGGACATTGGAAAAAAAAGTTGAATTTCCCAATGGGGATGAATAAAGTATCTATCTATCTATCTATCTAGATGAAACCTGCCATGGATGGTCCCTAGTCCTGCTGAGAAAAGAGGAGAGTTGGGCATGGGGCTAGCTTGCCCAACCCTTAAAAAGCCCAGGAATACAGAAACGCCAACGGATTTTCCAGAGACCTCATCCCTAGGAGAGGGAGGATCTTTGAAGATGGGCTACACCTGGGGATAAATTGAAAGATGTCGAGGAATGAGGACTCTAGTTGGCTGCCATCAGTGGCCTAAGCTCCAGAAGGGGAAATAGACTAAAACCGGAGACCAGATGGGCCAAAAGGCCTGTTTCTGTGCAGCAGTGCTCTATGACTCAATGACCGAAGCTGACTGTTTGTCCAACCAGTTTATGCTGCTGTTTATTGTTTACCAAAGCCTCCTTCACCATCCAGGCCATGTGTGCTCTCTTCTCTCTGCTACCATCATTCAGAAGGTTCAGGAGCCTTAAGTCCCATACCACTTGATTCAGGAATAGTGATTATCCCTCAACCATCAGGTTGCTCAATCAGAACAGATAATTCCACTCACCACAACTCCGGACTGGTTCCACAATCTACAGACTCACTTTCGAGGACTTGACAACCCTTGTTTTAGTATTCCTTATTTTTTATTTGCACAATTTGTCTTCTTTTGCAAATTGGTTGTTTAGCAGTCTTTGTTTCTGTAGAGAACATAGAACATAGAAATCTACAGCACATTACAGACCCTTCGGCCCACAATGTTGTGCCGGCCACGTAACCTACACTAGAAACTGCCTAGAATTTCCTACCGCATAGCCCTCTATTTTTCTAAGCTTTGTGTACTAATCTCAGAGTCTCTTAAAAGACCCTATTGTATCCACCTCCACCACCATCACTGTCAGTGCATTCTATGCACCCACCACCCTCTGTGAGAAACAATACCCCTGACATCCCCTCTAAACCAACTTCCAAGCACCTTAAAATTATGATCCCTCATGTTAGCCATTTCAGCTCTGGGCAACAGGCTCTGGCTATCCACAGGACCAATACTTCTCATCATCTTATACACCTCTATCAGGTCACCTCTCATCCTCCCTCGCTCCATGGAGAAAAGACCAAGTTCACTCAACCTATTCTCCAGGCAACATCCTTGTAAATCTCCTCTATGTTCTCTGTATAGTATCCACATCCTTCCTGTGGTTAGGTGACCAGACTGAACACAATACTTCAAGTGGGGGTCTAACTAAGGTCTTATATCACTGTAACATACCTAACACCTCTTGAACTCAATCCCACAGTTGATGAATGCCATCACACCAGACACCTTCTTAATACACTGTCAATCTGCACAGCAACTTTGAGTGTCATCTGGACCTCAAGATCTCACTGATCCTGCACACTGCCAAGAGCCTTACCTTTAATATAGCATTCTATCTTCAAATTTGATCTACCGAAATGAACCACTTCACACTTATCTGGATTGAACTCTATCTGTAACTTCTCAGCCCAGTTCTGCATCCTATTGGTGTACCACTGTAACGTCCGACAACCCTCCAACGCCCCCAACTTTTGTGTCATCAGCAAACTTACTAACCCACCTGTCTACTTCCTCATCCAGGTCATTTATAAAAATTACAAAGACGAGGGGTCCCAGAACAGATCCCTGCAGAACACCACTGGTCACTGTCCTCCATGCCAAATACCAACCATCTACAACTAACCTTTGCCTCTGTGAGCAAGAGGTTTTCATTAATTCTATTGTATTCCTTTATTTTCATGTACATACTTTGATAATAAATTTACATTAAACTTTGAACTTTTCCTCTATGGATGTTACATTGTCATCAACTGACATTTGATAATGACAGGCTTCTTTCCCCAAGCCTTCGGACTGAGATCCTGTTTTGACAAAGGTAAACTCATTCAGAACATAGCTGCTCAATATTTAACCAAAACCAAGTTGAAGAAACATATCACTCCTATCCCAGCTACTCAGCATTGGTTTCCAGTGTTTTTTAGAAATGATTTTAAAGTTCTTTTACTTGTTTTAAAGCTCTTAATCACTTTGGACCAGAGTACATCACAAATTGTTTTTGTTTTCTAATCCTGCTTGAGCTCTTAGGCTTGAGCTCTTCGACTAGTCCTCTTCAATTTAAACAATCGCCCTCAAAGGATAGTTGGCAGGTCGGCTTTGATAAACTTCACTCCTAAACTGTGGAATTCAATTCCTAAAGCTCTAAGGTATGCATACTCAGTTGTCACTTGGTAAACTACAACTCAAAACCTATTTATTTAACATGGCTTTTAACTAACATCTTTTTATCTTTTATTTACATATTCATTTTTATCTTTATTTTTTATTTTATTTTTCATATTTATTCCTTTATCTCATTGTAAAGCACTTTGAACTACATTGTTTGCATGAGAAGTGCTCGATAAATAAGTTAATATCAGTATTTATTTTTTCTCAGCTTAAGTGGGTAAAACCTGAAGTACAAGCATAGCCAAGCACATTCACTTCTCAATTGCTAGGAGCTTTCAGACTGTTCTGTGGTGTTTAGTATTGTGACTTTCTGATTTTGCCGCGTAGCCCAAATTGCTTAATGCTTTTGTGTAGTGACTTTGGAATGACACCAGTTGTAGATATTACTATCGAGACAATGCATACCCTGTTCATGTTTCAACGTAGAACCTAGAAACTTACAGCAAATTACAGGCCCTTCGGCCCACAATGTTGTGCCGGCCATGTGACCTACTCTAGAGACTGCCTAGAATTTCCCTTCCGCATAGCCCTCCATTTTTCTAAGCTCCGTGTACTTATCTAAGAGGCTCTTAAAAGACCCTATTGTATCCGCTTCCACCACTGTGGCCCTGCAGTGCATTCACGCACCCACCACTCTCTGTGTGAAAATATTACCCCTGACATCCCCTCTGTATGTATTTCCAAGCACCTTAAAACTATGCCTTTTCGTGTTTGCCATTTCAGCCCTGGGGAAAAAAGCCTCTGGCTATCTACACAATAAATGCATCCTCATCATCTGAAACACTTCTATCAGGTTACCTCTCATCCTTCGTTACTCCAAGGAGTAAAGGCCAAATACACTCAACCTATTCTCATAAGGTCCACCCTCCAATCCAGGCAACATCATTGTAAATCTCCTCTGCAGTCTCTCTATAGTATCCACATCCTTCCTGTAGTTAGGTGACCAGACTGAACACAGTACTTCAAGTGGGGTCTTACTAAGGTTTTGTATAACTGTAGCATTACCTCATGGCTCTTGAACTCTATCCCACAGTTGATGAATGCCAACACACCATAAGCCTTCTTAATAACACTGTTAATCTGCACAGCAGCTTTGAGTGTCCTATCGACACAGACCCCAAGATCTCTCAGATTCTCCGCACTGCCAAGAGTCTTACCATTTATATTATATTCTGTCTTCAGATTGAACCAACCAAAATAAGCCATTTCTCACTTATCTGGATTGAACTCTATCTGCCACTTCTCGGCCCAGTTCTGCATCCTATTGATGTCCTGCTGTAACTTCTGACAACCCTCCAGACTATTCACAACACCCTCAACCTTTGTGTCATCAGCAAACTTACTAACCCACCCTTCTACTTCATCCATTTCATACACTTTCAATTTCCTCTTTTAATTCTGTATATTTCTGGTGTTTTCACTTACTGATTTCTGTAAGTTATGTGTGTTTGGAATGGCTATATCTATTAAATAAGTTGTTCTTGCTTGTTTATCCTGTAATATTATAACTGGACAGTTATTACAGATTGTCCTATCTGTAATAACTGATCATTCATAATATAATTTGTGGTATTCTGGCTCTAAAACCAGATCAGACTTGCATTAATAGTAAGGTGTGATTCCATTCTTGAGTTTGGATTTTAAAAGCAAGTATTTGATTAATTATGTTTGCCACTTGATTGTGCCTGTGTAAGTAATCAGATTGTGTTAAACTGCTACAGGATCCTGTAATGTGTTGGATTGTTTTTGGTTTTCTTCGGCATTTATCATCTTGAATTTGTTGTTTTTTTATTGAGTATTTTTTGATAATTTTTCGTTAACAACCTGTTCCTGTACTGCTACAAGAAACCCATATTATTACTATTATTATTACTATTACTGTGGTGTATATTGTATGATGTAGTAGTTGTTGGGGATGGCGACAGAGCTATCTCAGATTTCAGATGTCCAATAAAGATTAAAGATGAGTTTGATATGTCACATGTAAATTGAAACATCAAAACATACAGTGAAATGTATCTTTTATGTCAACAACCAACACCATCCAAGGATGAGCTGGGGCAGTCTGCAAGTGCCAGTGCCATGCTTCCAGTGCCAACATAACAAGCCCGTATCTTACTAACTCTAATCTGTATATCTTTGTAATGTGATAGAAAACTGAAGCACCTGGAGGTAACCCAGAAGGTCATGATGAGAAAGTGCAAACTCCTTACGGGCATCCGTGGGATTTGAACCCCGATCACAGTCAGTGGCACTATAATGCCATTCTGTTAACCACTACACTACCGTACCACTGCAGAAAAGTGTTGAATGGCAAGAGTCAGTTGTTAGGTAGAAAGGAAAGAAATTTCAGGGAATATGTCAAATGGATAACATTTATACATGACTGAATTCCCATGCTCTCTTAATGGGAAGGCCATAACCCTGAGTTCTAGAACATAAATATAGAACATAGAAAGTTACAGCACAATACAGGCCCTTCGGTCTACGATGTTGTGCCAACCTTTTAACCTAACTCACATAGCCCTCCATTTTTCTTTCATTCACGTGCTTATCTAAGAGTCTTAAATTTCACTAATACATATGTCATACTTCTTTCCTTCAATCACTTTCTCATATTAGCCATTTCCACCTTGGGAAAAAGCCATTGACTCTTCACTTTATTTATGCCTTTTATCACCTTATACACCTCTACAAGGTGACCTCTCATCCTTCTTCACCCAAAAGAGAAAAGCTCCTACTCACTCAACCTTTGTTCTCCAACCCAAGCAACATCTCCTCTGTGGTCAATCTCCTCTACACCCTCTGTAAGGTTTCTACATCCTCCCTACAATGAGGCGACCAGAACTGAACACAGTGCACCAAGTGTGGTCTAATCAGAGCTTGATAGAGCTGTAACATTACCTCGTGGCCTTTGAACAGAAATCCACCACCTCCCCCCACCACCCGAACAAAGAAAGCAACACATCATATGCCTTCTTGACATGTTCCATGATGTTTCTGAACACGCCCACAATATCCTGAAAAGGGAAAGTGAGCAGCCAGAAGTAGAGGCAGGACCTCAAGTGTAGTAATCTCGGGATTGCTGTCTCTGCCACGCGACAGTGAAGATAAGAATAGAATGAGGTGACAGATAAGTGCATGCTTGAAGAATTAGAGCAGAGGGCAGGGATTCAGATTTCTGGATAATTGGGACCTCTTCTGGGGCAGGTGGAATCTGTACAAAAGGGATGGGTTGCACTTGTATCTGAGGGGGACCAATATTCTTGAGGGCAGGTTTACTAGAGTTTTTGAGAGTGGTTTAGACTAATATAGCAGATGAATGGGAACCACTATGATAGAGGATGAGCTAGCAGGTTTACTAGTAGATGATGAACATAAGGAAGGATGGACCAATGAATGGATACAAATGCAGCCAGAGCAAGGAGTCAAATTGTACTACAGAGGCAAAATTCAAAAGTGCAAAGAATGCAGGATGGAAGGTGCTGTACTTAAATGCAAATAACATTCAGAATAAGGTGGACGAAGTCGTGGTGCAATAGAAGGTTGGTCAGTATGACGTTGTAGGCATCACTGAGTTGTGGCTGAAAGAAGGCCACAGTTGGAAGATTAACATCAAAGGATATACTTTGTACTGAAAGGACAGGCAGGAAGGCATAGGAGGTGGTGTGGTTCTGCTGGTAAGAGATGGAATTACATTTTTTAGAAAGAGGTGACATAGGGTCAGAGAATGTCAAATCTTTGTGGGTGGAGTTAAGAAACTGCAAGAGTGAAAAAAAACATCATAGGAATCTTACATAGACCTCCAAATTGTAGCCAAGATGTGGGGTTGAGATCGCAAAGGGTTGCTGGAAAAGGCATGGCAATATGCAAGGGGATTGGGAAAATCAGGTTTGTGTTGGATCACAAGAAAGGGAATTTGTTGAATCCCTATGAGAAGGCTTTTTAGAGCAGCTTGTGCTTGAGCCTACTCAGGGAAGGGCCATCTTAGACTGGGTGTTGTGTAATAATCCAGATCTTATTAGGGAGCTTAATGTAAAGGAACCCTTAGGAGGCAGTGATCATAATATGATTGAATTCATACTGAAATTTGAGAGGGAGAAGCAACAGTCACATGCATCAATATCAGGATGGAATAAAGGAAATTACAGGGGCATGAGAGAGGAGCTTGCCCAGGTGGATGGGAGGAGGATACTGGAAGGGATGATGGCAGAGCAAAGCTGGCTGATGTTTCTTTGAATAATTCACAAGGCACAGGACAAATATGTCCCACAAAAGAAGAAGTTCTCAAATGACAGGGCTAGGCAAAGGAAGTTAAGGACTGCATAAAAGCCATGGAAATGACATAAAAGGTAGCAAAAGTGAATGGGAAGTTGGACGATTAGAATTCTTTTAAAATCCAACATAAGGCAACTAAAAGATGAAATATGAGGTCCAATTAGCCAATAATATAAAGCAGGAAACTAGAAGTCTTTTTCATTTATATAAAGAGTAAAAGGGAAGTGAGAGTCGGTATTGGATCACTGGAAAATGATGTTGGTGAGGTATTAATGGAAGACAAAGAAATGGCAGATGAACATAATGAATACTTTGCATCAGTTCTCACTGTGGGAGACATTAGCAGTGTGCCAGAGGTCTGCGAGCAGGAGTGAGTGCCATTGCTATTACCTAGGAAAAAATGTTAGGCAAACTGAAAGGTCTTAAGGTGGATAAGACACCTGGACCAGATGGACTACATCCCAGAGTCCTGGGAGAGGTTGCTGAAGAGATAACAGATGCATTGGTCATGATCTTTCAAGAATCACTTGATTTTGGCAAGGCCATGGAGGACAGGAAAATTGCAAATGTCACTCCACTTTTTAAGAAGACAGGAAGGTGAAAGAAAGTTAGCCTAACCTCAGTGGTTGGGAAAGTGTTGGAGTCTATTACTAAGGATGAGGTTTCAGGGTTATTGGAGACTAACAATAAAATAAGTCAATGTCAGCATGGTTTCTGTAAAGGGAAATCTTGCCCGACAAATCTGCTAGAGTTCTTCGAGGAAGTGTCAAGCAGGGTGGACAAAGGAGAGGCAGTGGATGTCATTGCTTAGATTTTCAGAAGGCATTTTATAAGGTGCCACACATGAGGCTGCTTAACAAGATAACATCCCGTGGCATTACAGGAAAGATACTGGCATGGATAGAGGAATGGCTGACAGGCAGGAGGCAGTGAATGGGAATAAAAGGGGCCTTTTCTGGCTGGCTGCCAGTGACTAGTAGAGTTCCTCAGGGGTCAGTATTGGGACCGCTACTTTCTACATTTTTTTGTTAATGATTTGGATAATGGAATTGATGGATTTGTGGTAAAGTTTGTGGATGATATGAAGATAGGTGAAGGTAGTGCTGAGGAAGCAATGCAATTGCAGCAAGACTTAGACAAATTGAAAGAATGGGCAAAAAAGTGGCAGATGGAATGCAGTGTTGGGAATTGTATTTTGGTAAAAGGAACAATAGTGCAGACTATTATCTGAATAGAGAGCAAACTGAAACATCAGAGGTGCTGAGGGACTTAGGAGTACTCGTACAAGACTACTAGAAGGTTAATTTTCAAGTTGAGTCTGTGGTAAAGAAGGCAAATGCAGTGTTGGCATTTATTTCAAGGGGAATAGAATATAAAAGCAAGGACATAATACTGATGCTTTATAAGACACTAGTCAGGCCACACTTGGAGTATTGCCAACCGCTTTGGGCCTCTTGTCTCAGAAGGGATGTGTTGGCCTTGGAGAGAGTCTAGAGGAAGTTCATGGGTTTTGATCATTCCGGGAATGAAGGGATTAACATACAAGGAGCGTTTGGCAGCTTTGGGCCTGTATTTACTGGAATTTAGAAGAATGCTGGGGGCTGGTGAGGATCACATTGAAACCTACCCCAAAATATTGAAAGGACTAGATATGGTGAATGTGGAGAGGGAGAGGGTGTCTTCTCTGGTGGGGATATCCAGAACCGGGGGGGCGCAACCTCAAAATTGAGGGGCGACCTTTTAGAACAGAGGTAAGAGGGTTTTTTTTAGCCAGAGAGTAGTGAATCTGTGGAATGCTCTGCCACAGACTGCACTGGCATGGGTATTTTTAAAGCAGAAGTTGATAGATTCCTAATTGGTCAGGGCATCAAAGGATATGGCAAGAAGACAGGTGTATGGGGTTGAGTGGGATCCAGGATCAGCCATGATGGAATGGTGGAACAGACTCAATAGGCTGAATGACCTAATTCTGTCCCTACGTTTTGTGGTCTCATGGTCTGATCACCTGAACTGAACACAATACTCAAAGAGCTCCTATACAGTTACAAGGAGAAACGAGACTACCATTAGCAATGGCAGCGAAAAACCACTTAGAGCTTCATTGTGATTCTGTGCATCTTTTGAAGACTATTTTAACATTAAAAAGATGATTTCTTACCCCTATATTTCCAAAGCAAACACACACACACACACACACACACACACACACACACACACACACACACACACACACACACACACACACACACACACACACACACACACACACACACACACACACACACACACACACACACACACACACACACACACACACACACACACGCAGTATCATTATAGAATTAGAGGACACTGTGCTTTTGATTTCTCTTCTGGGAGCCAGAAAGTGCAAAATGATATCTTATTGACATTTATGAATGCTATGAACATGTTTCCTTCCATGTTTATCTCCTAATAGTCTGAAATCTGAAGGGTTTGTAAACTGCTGGCTTGTGGAGACAGAGTGCAAGCAACTATCATATTTTGCAGTTTAAGGCTTTATAACAGTATTGATGCAATAGGGCCTGCAGTCTGAATTCCTATCGAGGCTTATCATATAATCACATTTAACACACGCAAAATCATGGAGGAACTCAGCAGGTCAGGCGGTATCTATGGAGAGGAATAAACAGTCGGCATTTTGAGTGGAGAGCCCTCATTGGGAAAGTCCTTTTGATCTCTCGTTCTCAGATTCCAGTGAACTAAAGAGCTGCTGGCATATTGATACAGGGTGGAAAGCGACACTTCCATTTTATTCCCACCTGTTTTAATTCCGATCACCATCCCCATTCCGACATGTCAGTCCATGGCTTCCTCTACTGCCCCAATGAGGCCACTGTCAGGCTGAAGGAGTGACACCTCATATTCTGTCTGGGCAGCCTCCAACTTGACAGCATGAACTTTGATTTATTTAACTTCCAATAATTTCTCTTCCTTTCCTCCTTCTCTCTTTTTCAATTCCTCTTCTGGCTCCCCTCTTACCTCTTCTCCTCACCTGCCTATCACCTTCCTCTAGTGCCTCTCCTTCCCTTTTTCCCATGCTCAACTCTCCTCTCTGATCAGATTACTTCTCCTTCATCCTTTACCTCGCATGCCACTTTGGCTGAACAGAGGAGCACTTTTAATAATAAACTAAGACAACTGCGTAACTCCAAAGAGAGCTATATGAGGTCATTCTTACCACTGCCTGTTACCTACAGCTGGGGAAGTGTTGACCCCCTCCTGTTCAACTGTTTGTGGCAACTTATTTTCTTATTCTTTCTACTTCTCTTCTAATATTTACATCTGTGCACTTGTAACATTACTGTGACACTGTAATTTCCTTTGGAATCAATAAAGTATCTGTCTTCTCCACCTGTCACCTCCCAGCTTCTTGCTTCACCCACTCTCACCTAGTAGTTTGCAGTCCTTTTCCTCCGCCATCTTCTTATTCTGGCTGCTTCCCCCTTACTTTCCTTCCATTTTGAAGGATTCAGTCAAAATGTTAACTGTTTATTCATTTCCATAGATGCTGCCTGATTGGCTGAGTTCCTCCAGCAGTTGGCATGTGTTGCTCTGGAACTCCAGCATCTTTATTTAGTTATTTTTTGAGATACAGCATGGAGTAGGCCCCTGTGGTTTTTGAGCCACACCGCCCAACAATTTCCCCAATTCCAATCCTGTCTTAATCTCAGGACAATTTACAATTATCAATTAACCCACCAGCCGGTAAGTCTTTGGACTGTGGGAGGAAACTGGAGCACCTGGAGGAGACCTACGTGATCACAGGGAGAATGTGCAAACTCCTTACAGGAAGCAGTGGGAATTGAACCCAGGTTGCCTGGACTGTAAAGTGTTGTATGAACCACAATACCACTGTGCCACCCCATCTGCAGAACCTCTTGTATCTGCATTGTCAATTTGCAGTGACTGCTTCTCTACACACTGTACTCCTGAGCAATTTCACTCCGAGCACTTGATTACCATTCACGGCTGCATTATGTCCAAGATGCATTCCAAATCTATTTGTAATTCTTGTTCTTGGTTACCCATTTCTGCAGCGATTTTTCGAAGCCAGTCTTTTGTTTCATATCAGACACAATTTGATTGAAATGCAAAATGGAAATATCTATTTTGGATTCTATCTAATAAAGACACTGCCATGAAAAAATAAATTACTCTTAATACTCTTCTGGAATGTTGATATTGTAGGTAGTAACCGCATTGCACTCAATTAGTCTTTTGTGTTGAAAGCAGCTGACAGTTAATTAATGTTAGATTAATTTTCTGATCCTTATTAATATTCACACCACTATCACATTCTGTGTTATTGGCATTTACTATACGTAGACAGCTACACCCCTGAGTTGTAAACCTCCTCAAAACTATCAATAATGTCCTGAAGAAGGGTCTCAGCTTGAAATGTTATTTCCCTAGATGTTGCCTGACCTGCTGAGTTCCTCCAGCATCTTGTGTGTGTTGCTCTGGATTTCCAGCATCTGCAGAATCTCTTGTGTTTATAGTAATGTCAGATTGTTTCCTTTAGTGGGGAAATGTTTTCCAAATCGCTAATATTCCGGATTATCCCTGGAAGTGGTTAGAGTAAAGGGCTACAAAAACAAAATCCACACCACCTTAAACATTCCCCCCCCCCCCCCCAGGTAGTTAATCTGATCAACCATTACAATTAGCCACCCCTACACCACTATTACTTCAGTCACTGCACTGTAAAATATTTCTAACCACTTTCTATAATGTCCTTTACATTGTACACACATGCCGGCCACAGCCCCGTCCACCACTTCGATGGGCAGGTTAAACCAGGTGAGTGAAGCCAGCGAGCCACGTACCCAGGTGAGACAGAGACATGCCTGTCCTAGCATGCGAAGGTCAGCTCCAGCAGACTGGGTGAATGAGATCTACAGTAAGATCAACAACCAGGAAGGAGGCTCTACAGTGCTCTGTGGAAGGCAAAGGGCTTGACGAGGCACAAAAGAAGTCAGGGTCATCTACTGCAACCAAGGAAGACCCCAATTTGTGATACTTGCTCGTACAACTGCACCCAGACCTCAGAGGTTGAGAGTGTGGAAATGTCCCAGTGCAATGGCTTTTCCACTTTAAAAACTTCTCCTGCAAATGTTTCCTATCTTCCTCAGATACGATGAACAACCACCAGATGTCCTGGTGTTTATATATTTATGCACATTTTATTCCGTAACTGTACTTTAACCTCCAATTCGTTTTCATATAATTCTTTATTGTTTGGAATTGTTGAATGGTGTTTTTGTTGCGTGCCATGTCAACAGACCACAGCGAACTCCTAATACATGTAAATGTAGAGAGCGAATAAAGTTGATCCTTCAGAAAAATCGTATGACAGGATTATGAGAGAATTTGGCTTTTATTACAATTCGTGGATATCAGACAGAAAGCGTAAAATCCCTTCAAGAGTATTTGAAATGGAAAAAAAGTGTATTAGAAAATTGTATCTTAAAATGAAGGTAAAATGAGACAGCTTCACTTGAAGCATCTGGAATTAGTGTAACCACAATGAACCAACACCATCCTTTGTCACTCTAATTTCTATGACTCTATCTAATGTCCGTTCAAGCATGCACCAGGCAATGGAAAGCCTGTTTTCCCTTGATAACCCAGTTCATCTGGTTTTTCTACGGACTTTATACTTTGTTGCTGTACCTGCTGAAGGTTTTAAACAATTAAATGCATGAATTAAACGCTGAGGAGAAATTTTCTACAGCTCTGCCCTCTGACTCAGCTTTCATAATCTCCTTCAACCTCTACTTCCTTTACCTTGAAGAATCATTTTCAAACAAATTTATTGGAAGAAGTTTTGCTGTAATTCGGTGTCTAATGCCATGACTTGATGGTTAGAAATTCCATTAATTTGCATGTAAAGCAAAATTGTGGGTCAGCAGGGATGAGTCTGTGAATGAGCCTCATTCTCAGTGTGGAATGTGTGATAGAAACTGAACATTCATCCAACCAGTTCACCATGCTCTTTACTGTTTACCAAAGCCCCCTTTATATTTCTCAATTTACATACAGTGCTTCCACATCATCAAAGACTTTCACCATACAGGCCTTGTGTGCTCTCTTCTCACTGCTACTATCAGGCAGAGGTACAGGAGCTTCAGGTCCCATACCACCCGGTTCAGAAACAGTTATTACCCTTCAACCATCAGGCTCCTGAACCTGGGTGGATAAGGAAAGGCACTGCGGAGTGCTTTGGAACAAAGGAATCTGGGAATACGGGTCCATAATTAATTGAAAGCGGTGTCTCAGTTAGATAGGGTTGTAATGAAAGCTCTTGGCACATTAGCCCTCTTAAATCAGGAGTACAGGAAATGGGATGTTATGTTGAAGTTGTGCAAGATATTGACGATGCCTAATTTGGGGTACTGTGTGCAGTTTAGGTCACCTACAGGAAAGATATAAATAAGGTTGAAAGAGTGCACAGAAAATTTACAAGGATGTTGCCAAGAGTGGAAGACATGAGTCAGAAGGAATGAGTTTATAGGTTAGGACTTTATTCCTCTGAGCGTAGAGGATTAAGGGGAGGTTTGATAGAGTTATGCAAAATTATGAGGGGTATAGATCGGGTAAATACAAGCAGGCTTTCCCTGTAAATGCCCACAAGAAAATGAATCTCAGAATAGCATATGATGATACAAATCTACATTCTTTGATAATAAATTTACTTTGACTTTAGTATGTGTATTGGTGACTGTAAATTGCTCTTGCAAGAGGAATAAAGCATTAAAAGGATTTTGTTAGGCATGTGTGAGAGAAAATAATTTGCAGTTGTTCTGGAAAATAATGAGAGAGAGAATGGATGACATAGGTTTGCTCTCCTGGGAGCTGGTTTAGACCCAAAGGGCAGACTGATCTCTACACAGTAGGACCTACTGTGTTAATTTAATTTATTTTGAGATATAGTACAGAGCAGGCCTTTTTGGCCCAACGAGCTGCATCACCCAGCAACCCACCCTTTTAACCCTAGCCTATTCACAGGACAATTTACAAAGACCAATTAACCTACCGACACACAAGTGAAGTAAGCGCACAAGATTCTGTAGATGCTGGAAATCCAGAGCAACACAGACAAAGTTCAGTAGGTCAGGCATCATCTATGGAGAGGAATAAACATACTGATCATTCCCCTCCATAAATGAACCTCTCTAAAGTGCTCCCTCACTTTCCACCAAATTAACCTCGTTTCTCTCCCCTCCCTCTTCTCTCTTTTTCCATTCCCAATTTTGGTTTCTGCCCATAGCATCCTCTTGATGCCTCTCCTTCATCCCTTTCTCCCATAGTCCACCGTGTTTTTCTGGCAGATTCTTCAGCCTTTTACCTCCTCTACCTATCGCCCACCAGCTTCTTACTTCATCTCTTTTTCCCACCCACCCACCTTCCCATCATGAAGCCTCAGCCATCACCTGGCAGTTTGTACTTCATTCCCTCCCCCCACACTCTTATTCTGGCTTCTCTCCCCTTTACTTCCAGTCCTGATGAAAGGTCTCAGCCCGAAATATCGACCATTAATTCCCCTCCATAGATGCTGCCTGACCTACTGAGTTCTTCCAGCATTTTGTGTGTATTAACAATGAGGTGCAGTAAGGGTCAGCCCATGGAATAATATCTCAATAATTTTTATTCAGGGAAATTATACTGAATTATACAGAAAGTTTTAAGTAAATATTTTTAAAGGTTATTTGTTGTGAATCTGTTAATTTGCACCTCTGTCTTTTCAAACACGATAGTTATTTTGTTATTTAGTGATACAGCAGGGTAAATGGCCCTCACGACCCAATTACACCCACGAGACCAATTAGCCTGCTAACCGGTAGGTCTTTGTACTGTGGGAGGAAACCAGAGCACCCAGAGGAAACTCACGCAGTCATGGAGAGAACGTACAAACTCCTTACAGCAGCGGCAGTAATCGGAGTTGCAGTCTCTGAAAAGCAATGTGCTAACCGCTAGGTTACTGTGCCATCAGTTACACTACTGTGTCGTACATCATTAGAAGCAATTTTCAAAATCTAAAGGGCCAAGTGGCTCAAGTAAAAGGTGTAATATCTGATTCTCCATGCTGGCTGGTTCCAGGTTTGTTTGGTGTTCTTTACTGATAGTTCATTGCTAGAGAGCATTTGGAGTGTTACAGCTGGCTTTACTGACAAAAACTGGCATGATAACTGTGCCTTGTCTTCACTAGAAAGTGTGCTTGTGGTTGGGAAAGGATATTTGAGAAGCGGAATGGTTTCATTCTAATCTTTCTCTGGAACTGAACGCCAACAATTGTCCTGCAGTGTCTCAGGCTATGTGTGAGAAACGACAATATGAGTGACGTCCAGACGGTCGGTGAAGATTCAGAGTCTCTGGGCATAACATCAGAAGACAGCAGATAAAAACCTTCGAGTGAGGCAGACAGAAGCAAAAGTACTGCTGAAAAAATACATAGCAAAGCCCTTCCAGATTTTCCAGAGGCACAGGGTTGTCTGGTTGACGTCCCCAAACTTGGTCGAAATGTAATAAGACTGAAAAATAAGCAGTTATTTGTCAGCAACCCCATGGGAAAGAATAAGAGCTGCTACTTCTTGCAAGCACATATGCTGTTCAGAATGCAAAACTGAGAGGCACATTATGCTCGACAAGTAACCAAGTGGGAGTTTAATCTCTCCCCACAGAAAGGCTAATTATTAAGCAATTAAAAGTTCATTTAAAAAATCTAATCATTAGGGAGAAACCCTTTGGCTCTTAAAGTCACCTAAACTGTTTAGCATTCAGTAAATGCTTTGCTCTGAGCTTGATGGGGATGGACAGAAGGCAGAGAGGCTAGAGTAGGGGGATGTTACCATTTCTGTTCCTTAAAATATTCATGATACAATATTTATGTCAAATAAGCTGAACATCATTTTTATAATTACTGTGAAATGTCATGAACCCTTATCAGCTCTGTGTACTTAAAGGTGACATTAACATTATCAAATAAAAAGCAGATCAGGGTTTCTCTTCCAAAACTGCAGTCAATATTTGATGATTTTTAGATTTAATCTTGATTTTGTTAATATCTTAAAGTGTTCTATTCTATAAACAACTGTATAGTTTCTAATTTGCACTGGATTTACATTCACATATGACATGGGGTGGGGTGGGGGGTGGTTGATGAGAGCATCAGGGTCGGTGCCCTCCAACAACAGCAGTGTGGCACAGCATCGAGACTGGAATCAGTGTTCCCTCGAAGGGGAGACGGGCTCCATTGTGGTTGACTGTAGATTGAACTTTGGTCTTTTTGATTGCATGACTGTGATACCATTTGAGCTTGCTATCTTGCGTGTGCTTTGTGCTGTGTGTGACTGTTCGTACTGTGTTTTGCGCCTTGACTCCATAGTAGCACTGCCTCATTTGGCTGTATTGATGAGTATTTATGTATGGTTCAATAATAATTAAATTTGGATGAATTGAATTGAATTTAGTTTAGTATTTGAAAAAAAGGTATTTCAAAGGTTCAAAGTAAACTTATTATTGAAGTACATTTATTTCACCATACACTACCCTGAGATTCATTTTCTTTCAGGCTTTCACAGTAAATGCAAAGAAACACAATAAAATCAATGAAAAGCCACACACAAAAAGATGGACAATCGATCAATGTGCAAAAGACAACAAACTGTACACACATAAAAAGAAGAAAAAAAATAATAAATATCGAGAACATGAGATGAAGCGCTCTTGTAAATTAAGTCAATATGTTGTGGGAAATGTTCAGTGATGGGGCATATGAAGTTGAGCAAAATTATCCCCTCTGGTTCAAGAGCCTCAGGGGTAATAACTGTTCTTGAACCTGGTGGCGTGGGTCCTGAGGCTCCTGTACCTCAAATCTGATGGTATCAGCAAGAATAGAGCATGACCTGGATGCTGGAGGTCCTTGATAATGGATTTTCCTGTGATAGCATTCCATGTAGATATGCTCAATGGTGGGGAGGGCTTTACCCGCAATGGACTGGGCCATATCCACTACTGTTTATAAGATTTTTCGTTCAAGGGCATTGGTGTCCTCATATAGATTTAATAGAGTTTTGATGTAGATTTAATTTTGATTTCATTAATAATTTAAGGTGTTGTATTCTGTAAATAATTGTATAAATTTTAATTCAGATTGGATTTAGTTTAGCATTTTGGTGTTTGAATAAAAAAGGAATTACGCTTTTCGATGGAATAATATTAGACCCCTGTTATTCTTATAGAGTTTTGTTTAATTCGTAGAGCATTTTTTAAGTGCCCACAGGACAGATATTTCACTATATCAATAATTCACAAATGTGGTATAACGTTCAGTGGTTTGCAACAGTGCACAGGATCCAAGAATTCATTAAAATATCTTGCTAAGGCCTTATCAGATTCTGTGTTATCTTCGAAAACACACAATCACCATGGAGCACCACGTCTGCCCAGTACTGCACGCCTTCTACACTCATTCTCACCAGGTCTTTTTTTTATTTTTTTTTAGTATTTCTCATTCATACTCTTACAAGACAAAAGGTGAAGGCCGATAAATAGGGAATTAGCAGTTCTCAAACTGCAGGGAGGATTGTTTTTTTACTCTCAGAGTTTATAATCTGCAACCATATGATGTGATAATGTTTGTACTGTGAGTTTCAGTATAGTAAGGATCTGGTTGAAAATTATCCTAAAGTAATTTACACAATCCTTGCTTCCAAGATGGAAATTGGAGACATAGAACCCATTATCTGAATTTTAAATTTCTGAAGGAATTCCACCGTCATTGGTCCAGCTAGCTTTCTATTTTAATTCTATTGGTATTAAAACAGACCAGAGAACACACAGTACAGATATTTCATCACATGGAGAGAATGTTTCCTATATTTGAGGAGTCTAGCACAGACTCAGAACAGAAAGATATTCAGAGATGAGGAGGAATTTCTTTAGCCAGAAGGGGGTGAATCTGTGAAATTCTTTGCCACAGACTGCTGTGGAAGCCGAGTCATTGGGTATATTTAAAGCAGAGGTTTACAGGTTCTTAATTAGTCAGGGTGTCAAAGGTTATGGTGAGAAGGCAGGAGAATGGGGTTGAGAGGGATAATGAATCAGCCATGATGGAATGGTGCAGAAGACTTGATGGGTTGAATGGCCTAATCCTGTTCCTATGTCTTATGGTTTTATGTTCCTATGAATGAAAACCCTAAATCAATAATTCACAAGTGCGACTTAATGTTCAATGGTTTGCAAGAGATCCCGGGATCCAAGGAATAACTGAGAGTACCTTGCTAAGGCCTTATTTATTTATTTATATGATACTTATTCATTTATTTGCTCGCTTGCTCAGTTTGTCTTCTTTTGCCCATTGGTTGTTTGATGGTTTCCGTTTGTGTGTAGTTTTTCATTGATTTTATTGTGTTCCTTTGTTCTACTGTGAATGTCCACAAGAAAATGAAGTATCTGACACCACATACTCTGAGTATAAATTTACTTTGAACCTTGAACTTATTAGATTGTATTATCTCTTGGAGTTAAACATTGGACACTACTGTACAGCACAGGTTGTGCTGACCTTTTGACCTGCCCTAAGGTCAATCTATCTCTTCCCTCCTAAATACCCCTCCATTTTTCTATCATACATGTGCCTTTCTAGAGTTTATTAAATTGTCGTAATGCATCTGCATCTACCACCATCCCTGGTGCTGTGTTCCGCACTCCCACTACTTTCAACGTAACAAAACATCCCCCATGGAACGTTACAACACAGTACAGGCCCTTCCATCCACGATATTGTGCTGACCTTTTAACCTAGTCCGAGATCAATCTAACACATCTCTCCTATCTAACTCGCCATTTTTCTGTCATTGCTGTGCCTATCTAAGAGTGCTCCTAATATATCTGCCTCTGCCACCACCACTGGCAGGTCACACCACTTATATGTAAAGAACTTACCTCTGACATCTCCTGCAATACGTTCTTCCACTCACCTTAAAGCTATGCTCCTTCGTTTTAGCCACTTCCACCCTGGTAAGAAGTCTCCAGATGTCCACTCGATCTAGCCTCTTATCATCTTGTACAGCTCTGTCATCGCTGAACATTGACGGCTCCTCGGTAGAGATCGTTAAGAGCACCAAATTTCTTGGTGTTCAGCTGGCAGAGAATCTCACCTGGTCCCTCAACACCAGCTCCATAGCAAAGAAAGCCCAGCAGCGTCTCTACTTCCTGCAAAGGCTGAGGAAAGTCCATCTCCCACCCCCCATCCTCATCACATTCTACAGGGGTTGTATTGAGAGCATCCTGAGCAGCTGCATCACTGCCTGGTTCGGAAATTGCACCATCTCGGATCGCAAGACCCTGCAGCGGATAGTGAGGTCAGATGAGAAGATTATCGGGGTCTCTCTTCCCGCCATTACAGACATTTATACGACCCGCTGCATCCGCAAGGCAAACAGCATTATGAAGGACCCCACACACCCCTCATACAAACTCTTCTCCCTCCTGCCATCTGGGAAAAGGCCCCGAAGCATTCGGGCTCTCACGACCAGACTATGTCACAGTTTCTTCCCCCAAGCTATCAGACTCCTCAACACCCAGAGCCTGGACTGACACCTTACTGCCCTATTGTCCTGTTTATTATTTATTGTAATGCCTGCACTGTTTTGTGCAGTTTATGCAGTCCTGGGTAGGTCTGTAGTCTAGTGTTGTTTATTTTCTGTGTTGTTTTCACGTAGTTCATTCTAGTTTTTGTATTGTGTCATGTAACACCATGGTCCTGAAAAACATTGTCTCATTTTTACTGTGTACTGTACCAGCAGTTATGGTCGAAATGACAATAACAGTGACTTGACTTGAAGTCACCTCCCATCCTCTTTCACTCCAAAGAGAAAGGCCCTAGCTCCCTCATCCTTTCCTCAACACCATGTTATCTAATCCTGGTACATCTCCCTCACATCCTTAATATTTTCCAATCACCTTAAAATTCTCCCCCTTTGAATTACCCATTTCTGCTCTGGGTAAAAGACTCTGGCTGCCCACTTCAGCCATCTACTGCACATTGTATCCTCTTTCAATATTCAGTCGGTTGTTTCCTCAAAACGTTCAATTAATTTTGTCAAGAATGACCGGCCTTTTACTAAATCCATTGCAATTGTTCCCTGCTGACCTCAGTTTCTGTTACAGGACTGCTTAGTTATAAATTATCTGTTTTATTTATTCCCTTCAGGATTATTGGATAGTTTTCTTCAAGTAAGTGTTGTAGAAAGTCTAAGCAACACACACAAAATACCGGAGGAATTCGGCAGCTCAGGCAACATCGATGGAAAAGAGTAAATAGTCGACATTTTGGGCTGAGACCTTTCATCAGGGCTAGAGAAAAAGTTGAGGTCAGAGTAAGAAGGAGGGCGGAGGGGAGGAAGAAGTTCAAGGTGGTAGGAGATAGGTCAAAAAGGGAGGTGGGTGGGGTTAAGTAAAGAGCTGGAAACTTGATTGCTGAAAGAGATAAAGGGCTGGAGAAGGGGAAACTGATAGGAGAGGACAGAAGGCCACTGAAGAAAGGGATGGGGGATGAACACCAGAGGGAGGTGATGGGTAGGTAAGGAGATAAGGTGACAGAGGAAAATGAGAATGGGGCATGGTGATGGAGAGAGCGGCAGGGCAATTACTGAAAGTTCAAGAAATCAAAGTTCATGTTATCAAGTTGGAAGCTACCCAGATGGAACCCAACCTGAGTGTGGCCTCATCGTGACAGTAGAGGAGGCAATGGGCTGACATGTCGGAATGGGAATAGGAAATAGAATTAAAATAGGTGGCCACCAGGAGATCCTGCTTTTTCTGGTGGACGGAGTATGGGTGCTTGGCAAAGCTGTATTCCAATCTACATCAGGTCTCACCGATAAACAGGAGGCTACACTGGGAGCACCGAACACGGTATATGACCCCAACGGACTCACAGGTGAACTGCCACCTCATCTGGAAGGACTGTTTGGAGCCCTGAATGGTTGAGACAGAAGAGGTGTAGGGGCAGATGTAGCACTTGTTCCACTTGCAAGGGTAAGTACCAGGAGGGAGATTAGTGGGGAGGGACGAATGGACAAGGGAATGGTGTAGGGAGCGGACCATGCAGAAAGCAAAAAGAGGAGGGGAGGAAGGAAACACGTGCTTAGTGGTGGGATCCCGTCGGAGATGGCTAATGGCTGATGTGCTGGACATGGAGGCTAGTGGACTGGTAGGTGAGGAGAAGAGGAACCCTTTCCCTGGTGGAGTGGCAAGTGGATGGGGCGAAGCAGATGTGTGTGAAATAGAAGTGATGTGGGTGAGGTCTGCGTTGATGGTGGTGGAAGGAAAGCCCCTTTCTTTGAAGAAGGAGGAAATCTCATTAGTTTTGGAATGAAAAGCCTCATCCTGAGAGCATTTGCAGCGGAGGCAGAGGAATTGAGAGAAGCGGATGGCAATTTCTCCTTTAGATGTAGCCATGGGCACTCGTGTGGGTCCCAGCTATGCCTGCCTTTTTGTCAGCTACATGGAACAGTCTATGTTCCAAGCCTACACCGGTATCACTCCCTCACTAGTCCTACGCTCCATCAACGACTGCATTGGTGCTGCTTTCTGCACCCACACGGAGCTCATTGATTTCATCAACTTTCCTCCAACTACCAGCCTGCCCTCAAACTCATCTGGTCCATTTCCAACACCTACCACCCCTTTCCCGATCTCTCTGTCTCTATCTCTGGAGAGTTTATCTACTGATATCTATTATAAACCCACTGATTCACACAACTACCTGGACTATACCTATTCCCAAAGTGTTGCTTGTAAAAATGCCATCCCCTTCTCTCAGGTCCTCCGTTCCTGCTGTATTTGCTCTCAGGAGCACACACAAAATGCTGACCGGGCAAAATCTACAGAAAGGAATACAGTCGATGTTCCATGCCGAGACCCTTCAGCAGGACAGAGGATGCTCTCAGGGTAAGGCTTTTCATCCCAGAACTAGTGAGATGTCCTCCTTCCTCAGAGAAAGAGGCTTCCCTTCCTCCACCATCAATACTGCCCTCACCCATATCTCTTCCATTTCGCGCACATCTGCCCTCACCCCATCCTCCCACCACCCCACCATGGATAGGGTTCCTCCTGCCCTCACCTACCACCCCCACCAGCCTCCACGTCCAGCACATAATTCTCCATAACTTCCACCATTTCCAATGGGATCTCACCATGAAGCACATCTTGCCACCCCCACTTTCCGCTCTCCACAGGGATCACTCCCTATGTGACTCCCCTGTCCATTCGTCCCTCCCCACTGATCTCCTCCTGGTACTTGTAAGCAGAACAAGTGCCACACCTGCCCCTACACCTCCTCCCTCACTACCATTCAGGGCCCCAAACCGTTCTTCTAGGTGAGGCAACAGTTCACTTGTTTGGGTCCTCTACTGCATCTGATGCTCCCCATGTGGCCTCCTGTATATCAGTGAGACCCAAAGTAGAGTGAGAAATCGCTTTACCGAGCATCTACGCTCCATCTGCCAGAACAAGCGTAATCTCCCAGCGGCTGCCCATTTTAATTCCCCTTCCCATTCCCATTCTGATATATCAGTCCATGGCCTCTTCTACTGTCATAATGAGGCCACACTCAGGTTGAAGGAACAACACCTTATATTGTGTCTGGGTAGCCTCCAACCTGAAGGCATGAACATCAATTTTTCAAACTTATAGTAATGCCCCCCATCACTATTCCCCATTCCCATTTCCCTCTCTTACCTTATCTCCTTACCTGCCCATCGCCACCCTCTGGTGCTCCTTCCCTTCCCTTTATTCCATAGTCTTCTGTCGTCTCCTATCAGATTCGCCTTTCTCTATCCCTTCATCTCTTTCACCAATTGACTTCTCAGCTTTTTATTTCACCCCTCCCCCTCTCCCAGTTTCACCTACCACCTGCCACCCCTCCCTTCACCTTCTTAATCTGACTTCTCATCTTTATTTGCTGCCCGAAATGTTGACTGTTTATTCTCTTCCATAGATGCTGCCTGACTTGTTGAATCCTGCCAGCATGTTGTGTGTGTTGCTTGGATTTACTGCACCTGCAGATTTTCTCTTGGTTGTAGAAAGTCTAAACCATTCCCATCAAATCAATTTACTGCCCATGTGATGTTATCAGAAAATGCAGAAAAATATTTGAGAAGCTTTGCTTTGAAGATTGTTGTTTTTGCTATTGAGGGAGAGTGCAGAGCACACCAGGACACCAGCATGCAGGATACTCAACTGAACTTCATTGATAACCCTGCTTGTACAGTGTGTGGCACAGGAATAACACTATTAACTCTCACTACAAAGATGAATATTAAAATACACTGTGAATGGGCTGTTTGCATCAATGACCAACACCGTGCAAGATGTGCTAGGGGCAGCCCACAAGTGTTGCATGCTTCCAGCACCAACGTAACGTGTACGCAACTCATTAACACTAACCTCTACTTCTTTGGAGTTAGGGAGGAACCTGGAGCCCCCGGAGAAAACCCACAGTCATGTGTTCAAATTCCTTACAGATAGCGGCTGGAATTGAACCCAGGTTTGGCATTGTAAAGCATTGTGCTAACCCCTACGCCACCTGGCCCCTCTTTATGATTTTAAACATGGCAATTTTTTAAAATCCCACTAAAACCTCATAAATGCAGAAGGATCTAAAAAAAGTCATCCTAAGGAAACTATCACCGTGTTTCCACTGTTTAGCACTTCTATAAGCTGAAGGTAAAAAATGACAATGTGGACATCTTTGTACTGGAGATTGATTATTGAGTCAGCAAGTCATTTTATCCAAAGACGGGCAGAAGTACCTAACCATAATATATATTTACACACTGTCGCCACTTTGTTAGATATACCTGTACCCTGCTCAGTAATGCAAATATCTAATCAATCAAATATCTACTCAATCATGTGGTAGCAACTTGATGCATAAAAGCATGCAGACATGGTCAAGAGGTTCAGTTGTTGTTCAGACTAAACATCAGAATGGGGAAGAAATGTGATCTAAGTGACTTTGACCATGGAATGATTGTTGGTGCCAGACGGGGTGGTTTGAGTATCTCAGAAACTGCTGAGCTCCTGGGATTTTCACACCACAGTCTCTAGAGGTGACAGAGAATGGTGCAAAAAAACAAAAAATAGATCCAGTGAGGATCAGTTCTGTTGGTGAAAACACCCTGTTAATCAGAGAGGTCAGAGAAGATTGGCCAGACTGGTTCAAGCTGCCAGGAAGGTGACAGTAACTCAAATAACCACACGTTAAAACAGTGGTGTGCAGAAAATGTACAACACGTCGAACCTTGAAGTAGATTGGCACATCAGCAGAAATTCCCAACATATGCTTAGTGGCCATTTTATTAGGTACAGGTAGGTACCTAATAAAGTGGCCACTAAATGTATAAGTGATTAGAACATGAAGGCACTGCAGTCCAGGCTGGTCAGGAGGATGAAACAGAACAGCAAAGAGGAAACAGATTGTGCTGGTTAGGGATTTTGTGCAGGACAAAGGGAAATGGGTGTGACTGATATGAATCACTGAGAGGCCTACATCACACGTTTGGCACCATATATTTAGTTTAAAGCTCTGTGATATCACCTGTCCCCATCACTATGTCAGTTCAACTGTTATGAAAACCTTCCAGTGTGATTTTCTGGCTCTGGCCTACCATCATATCAATCCCTTTAATTTCATGACCAGCCTCCCTACCTCAGCTTGCCTAAGTGATTCAGAAACCTGTCTCGAACAGGAAGATGATGGCTGGGGTTGAGGCTTCTGTATGTTATGGAAGACAAGCGGAATGTCTATGAGTGCTATTTCTGTGGAATACCAAGAGGCTGATCCATCGCCCTCCATCCAGGACACGCCTTCTCCTCAGAGAGGAGGTGCAGGAGCCTGAAGACCCACACACAATGTTTTAGATCAGCTTTATTATTGTTATTTAGAGATGCAGCGCAGTAACAGGCTTTTCCAGCCCAACGAGCCCACACTGCCCAATTACACCCATGTGGCTAATTAACCTAGTAATCTGTCCGTCTTTGGAACACGGGAGGAAAGTGGACCACCCAGAGGAAACCCACACAGTCATGGGGAGAATGTACAAACTCCTTACAGGCGTGGTGGGAACTGAACTGTTGTGCTTGCCAACGTTTATCGATGGGTGATAGAGAGCATATTGATTTATGGAATGACAGTGTGGTACTCGAGCTGCAGGAGGACAGGTCACTAAGCACTCCACTGGGTGATCAGCACGGCTCAGCATATCACTGGGACTCGACTACCGGAACTGGAGACGATCTATAACTCTCAATGTCTATGGATGAGTCATTAAAGACCCATCCAATCCCTGACACTGTCTGTTCTATCTCCTGCCATCCGGTCGGAGATACAGAAACTTCTTAGCCAAGAGAGTTAGATTGAAAAACAGCTTCTTCCAGAGGGCTGTTGTGCAGCTGAATAATGGTACACCCCGGCTTGCCAATGACCTTTGAGTGTCTTGGACTATCAAAGTCACTTCTTGCATGCAAATGAGGTTTTTATTTTAATTTAAGCCATACTGTATGCATTGTAAATATCTAGTTTACACAGACTGGAGTAGCACCATAATCTCATTCTCCTGAGCAATGACAATTCGATTCTGTACTGCCTCCAAGCGGGCCACAACCTTGTGGCTTGGAGGCTTTTGTGCCTCAATAACCCTGAGAACTATGCTGCCTGGAGTCAGGGCTTTATGCTTCAGCTCTTGGTAGGGTCACCCATGCAAACCAGGTCAAAGGGTAGAGGCCAGACTAAGAGTGGTCCACTGTTCCTCCAGGTCAGGTGTTCAGTTCATGGCTAACAACCCTGACTGATAAAACACAATTGTTACGGAAACAGCAAAGAAGAACCTTTCCACCTCTGAGTGTGATGGTATTCCTGAGTCTCCACCCAGGACTTTCATGACTGAAAATCGAGTTACAGACAAGATGAAGGAAGCCTTGAACACCTCCAGAAATGGAGGACCCTAAATGCCAGCGGTGTAACGGACAGTAAGTAAGTATTCTATAACAGCATTACGCCAACCGCAACACTACAATGTGCCCTCTTCCCCACTGTCATTAAATTTCTGAACAGATCATGAACACATTATCACCACCTCACTATTTTGCTCTCTTTTTGCTCCATTTATAATTTTATACTTCTTAATGTAATTTATAGTAATTTTTTATGTCTTTGCACTGTTCTGCTGCAAAATAACAAATTTCACATCTTTTATCAATGATAATACACCTGATTCTGATTCTAATAAGCAACAGAATTTAAAGTGAGTTGTTAAACTAGTTATACAATTTGCAACAAGGGCAGGGAACAGCATAGTGACAAAAGGCAGGTATTTTATTTACCATGGTGTGAATAGTCATATCCATGCAGAACATGCCTGGGACCCTCAACTACTATGTGTTAATGACTTCTATGATAGGATGGGAAATCTTGTTATAGAAATAAAAGTATTGATCGCCATCAGTGGTTAGATTGAGGCAGAGAATTACAAAGCATACTAATGAGCAAAACTATGAACAGATTTCAATAGAGGAATACAAGACATCCAGTCAATGTTTCGCCATGAAACCCTTCACAAGAACTCCTGAAGATTCAGAATCTTCAAGATGTAGAGTCTTGGCCTGGAACATCAACAAAATGCCTCATTAATGAGAGAGGTCAGAGGAGACTGGCTAGAGTGGTTCAAGCTGACAGGAAGATGACAGTAACTCAAATAATCTCGCGTTTACAACAGTGGTGTGCAGAAGAACATCTCCAAACACACATGTTGAACCTTGAAGTGGATGAGCTACAGCAGCGGAAGACCGTGAACATGCACACAGTGGACACTTTACTAGGTACTTCATGTACAGGTGGAGTATATCCAAAATTCCAACATCCAAAATCTACTGAGCGCTGACTTGACATTACAAATGTGCTGGGAAGGTTCAGGCCATGCACAGGTTTCTGCACACCACAGACAGTTCTGAGAAGTGGCCTCACATATGCTATGAACAGAAATGAATGAAAAATACAAAAACACTGCATCAGAGGAAAATAAAAATCTTGAACATGTAACTGAAAGAGTGGATTTATTAGCATCAGAGTGAACATATGCCACTTAACGGTATGCTGATCATGAAACAAGCAAAGATCTATAATGACAAACTGAAAGTTGATGGTAATTGTGAATATTCAGCAGTCTGGTTGCAGAAATTTGTGAAAAGGCACGGCATTAAATTTTAAAAGATTTTTGGTGATAAAGTGTCTGATGATCATGAAGTAGCAGAGAAATTCGGTGATGAATTTGCCAAGACTGTCACCAATGAAAATCTAACACGCTGAATATCTGCATCAGTACATACGAGTGATGAACAAGTGTAAGACAATTGTCGGAAATGATGGCGGTCCCAAGCTATCACAACAGGTGTTCCTAAATCCAAACGAATCCAGAATCCGAAATGCTTCTGGCCCCAAGCATTTCAGATAAGGAGTACTCATCCTGTATTTAGTTCTTATTGTAACCCATAATAACTTTAATGTTTTGCACTGTCCTGCTGCCACAATGCAACACATTTCACAACATATGTCAGTGATAATAACAAACACACAATGCCGGAGGAACTCAGCAGGTCAGGTAGCATCTACGGAGAGGAATAAACAGTGGCAACCCTTCGTCAGGACTGGGAAGGAAGTGGGGGGGGGGGGGGGAAGGTGCCAGAATGAAAGGGTGGGGAGAGGGGGAAGGAGGACAAGCTAGAAAGTAATGGGTGAAGCCGGGTGGGCAGGAAAGGTCAAGGGCTGGAAAAGAAGGAATCTGATAGAGGAGAAGAGTAGATCGGGGAGAAAGGGAAGAAGGAGGTGACAGGCAAGTGGGAAGAAGAAGTAAGAGGCTAGAGTGGGGAATAGAAGAAGAAGGAAGGGGGAGGAGAAAAGGAAAAAAAATTAACAGAAGAAAAAAATCAATGTTTATGCCATCAGGTTGGAAGCTACATAGATGGAATATGAGGACATGAGTTATAAGGAAAGATTCAATAGGGTTGGAGTCTATTCCTCCGAATGAGGGGAGATTTGATAGAGGTATACAAAATTGTGAGGGTATAAATAGGGTAAATGAAAGCAAGTTTTTCCCACTGAGGTTGGCTGAGACTACAACTACCAAAGTTTAAGGAGAACATCAGGGGTAACTTCTTCACTCAGAAGGTCAGGAGAGCATGGAACAAGTGATGCTTGTGGGTTTGGGTTCAATGTTTAAGAGAAGTTTGGATAGGTACTTAGTTGGTAGGGGTATGGAGAGCCACAGTCCAGATGTAGGTCATTGGGACTAGGCAGTTTAAGTGGTTTGGCATGGATTAGCTGGGCCGAAAGGTCTGTTTCTGTGCTGTATTATCTATGATTCTATGAAGTGCTGTTCAGAGATTAAAAAAACCTGATGCTAATTTTGAGAAATTATAAGAAAACTTAATCTCAGTTTTCTGTTTCAAAAATGCAGTCAATTAGAACAATCTGATCTGCCACCTGCATCGTGTGTGCAGTTAAAATTTCCTGCCTGAATGTGCTGCTAATGCACCAATTATCCCTGTTGCTTTCTATTCTAACCAAGCAGGTGTGTCCTCAGGGCCTGACTGAGAATTTAACAGTGGGTGGTAGCCTGGAGCAGAAGCTATTGTATGTGGCCCTCCTTGAAGTTTACATTTCAACAATCTCTTCCTCTGATGCTCTACATTTCATGCGCAATTTTTCATCTGGAGGCAATTGCAACTGAAGAGGGGAATCCTTACAAAAATATACACATAGATTTGATTTTAAAATTTGTCACGCAGGAGGTGGTGAGTATTTGGAATGAGCTGCCAGAGGAAGTGATTGGGCCAGGTACAATAGCGTTATATATTATAACACCTTATATTCCATCTGATTGGTCTCCAACTTGATGGCAAGACCATCGATTTCTCGAACTTCCAGTAATTTCCCCCTCCCCTCTCTTTCACCATTTCCAATTCTTGTTTCCTTCCCTAACCTTATCTCTTTAGTTGCCCAACACCTCCCTCTGGTGCTCCTCCCCATTTCCTTTCCTCCATGGTCTTCTCCATCAGACTCACCCTCCTCCAGCCCTTTACCACTCTCACCAATCAACTTCCCAGCTCTTTACTTCACCCCTCCCCCTCTCCCAGTTTCACCTATCACCTGCCACCTTGTACTTCTACCTCCCCTCCCCCCCCCACCTTCTTCGTCTGACTTCTCTTTTTCCCAGTCCTGATGAAAGGTCTTGGCCCAAAACACCAACTGTTTGCTCTTTTCCATAGGTGCTGCCCAGCCTGCTGAGCTCCTCCAGCATTGTGTGGATTGCCAGCACCTGCAGGTTCTCTCATGTTTGTTATGTCATAGTGCTAATTAATAATACTATTAATTGTGCTAATAACAAGGGGTATAGATAGTGTAAATGCAAGCAGAGTTTTGTTTCCACTGAGGTTTGGTGAGACTACAACTAGAGGTCAAGGGTTAAGAGTGAAAAGGTGAAAAGTTTAAAGGGAACGTGAGGGGAAACTTCTTCACTCAGAGGGTTGTGAGAACATGCAATGAGCTGCCAGTGCAAGTGCCAGCTTGATTTCAATGTTAAGGAGAAGTTTGGGTAGGTGCATGGATGGTAGGGGTATGGAGGGCTGTGGTCGCGGTGCAGATCAATGGGAGTAGGCAGTTTCAATGGCTCAGCATGGACCAGATGGGCTGAAGGGCCTGCTTCTCTGACTATGAATCTATAATAGATACAATAGTATTGTTTAAGAAGCACCTGGATAGTTACATGGAGGGACAGGGTTTAGAGGGATATGGGCAGGAAATTGAGATGAGCTGGGTGGACACTGTGGTCGGCATGAACTGTGGGCTGAAGGGCCTGTACCTGTGCAGTATTGCTCTATGACTCTAATCCCAATCTGACACAGGTGAGAAAACACAGAGGACAACTACTTTTTGATTTTATCACATTGCACCAGTTCATAGCCACCACTGGGGTGTGGAGAAAGTTGTCACGGAGTGGAACAAGAAGGTGAATCTGAGAAATTCCTGACTTGAGAAAATCTAAGCTTTTTTTCCAGACAAGCACAGCTATTCTCCCCAACACATCACCAGCACCAGCCTGCCCGCCATCAGGAACATACATACAAAAAGGTGCCAGAAACAGTTCAGTAACATCATGAAGGATCCCACCAACCCTCCTCATGGACGTTTGTCCCACTTCCACCAGGGAGAAGGCTCCGTAGCATCCATGCCAGGACCTCCAGACTCAAAAACAGTTACTTTCCCCAAGCAGTAAGGCTGATTGACACCTCTGCCTACTAACTCACCCCTCCACATCCCCAACCACCACTCCTTTATCGTTTCCTATCATCATCCCCTTTCGTACAGACACTCTAGTGCCTAGTGTCACTTTAAGGACATACAATCAATGTATATAGGCTATCTTAAGTACAATCAATTCTGTTTAATTGGAGCACATAGAGAACAGTACATTTTGGCCCAAAAGTGGCTGCCCCAATTAAATTTCATGGAAATAATTAAGAAAGACAAACTACCGTTTAAAGGAGTAACAATTTATGTATTTGAATACTATCAATACTGCTACAATACTGTAAAATTGTGTTAGTTCCTAAAGTTATCGATGGAAGGATTCATCTGCATCTTTTACTTTTGACTGACTGTAAATGAACAATATGGTGAAGGTAATGGACTGCCTTCACACAATGCTGTTGATGACTGCATCCTCCAGATTTTCATTTCATTGTTTTTGTCCTTTAAGAGTTGTCCCAAATAAGCAGCTGCTCCGATAAACCGATGGCCCAATTAACCAGAATCAACTGTATAGATATTTATTTTGTTTTTAAATTATTGTGTTCTTTATCTTATTGGGGGTTTTTTGTGCTGCATCGAATCCAGAGTAACAATTATTTCACCCTTCTTTGCACTTGTATACTGGAAATGAGCTTAAACAATTCTGAATCATGTATCATGAAACAAGACCTTTATCTCTCATTACCCACAGTTTCATTTGCCCTGGTGTTTCCACCCAACCCATCACACTCACTTTAGTCTTTAGCTAAAGTTCACGCTCAGAACCTTATTTCTAGTCAGCTATCTATCCCTGCAGAAAAAGCGCCCACTACTGGCTATTGTTCCAACATCTTTTACCTCTTTTATTAACCTTCACCAACAATTTACTCAAATACTTCAAACCCCATCATCGAACTGTTCCCAGAGCCTATGGACTCACTTTCCAGGACTCTTCATCTCACGTTCTCATTATTTAGAAATTCTTCACTTATTATTAATATTTTTATCTTGTTTTTTTTGATGGGCCTTTACAGTGCTGTAATATTCTATGTTCTATGTTCTAGAAATTCCTTTAATTATACAGTTACTGGTGCAAAGTTGACATATCAATAGATCAGAGAACATGCTTTGTCTTCTTTCACACATTCTCCATACTTAATGCAACGTGACATTGGAATATTCATGTTGTTTACGTCCTGAGGTTCCTTAAGGTTGTCCCAGCCGGGGTGGAGGCAGTGGGGAAAAGCTCCCACTACCTGATAAATGCTCCCAATGGAATGCATCTCAAATAGCCTCTGACAAGCAAGCCCAACTCCTGGTCTTCATGTGTGGCTTAGCTACTGAGCCCAGTGGAGCTATTTCTACTGACGAGAAAAGGGGCAAAGGAAGGTTACTGTCACCTTAAATTCAATACTTTGGGCAGATGGGGCTCGTCATCTGTGGTTGGCAGCTCGCCTAGAAGGAAAACTCTGATCTCAAACCTCCGCTACAGAGGGGGAGCCGGCTACATGGGCAACAGCTCGCTCTCCATATCATTCTGCCCTAGCTTGTGTTTCATGTATACAGCTAGGACACAACATCCATGGTTAACTAATGGAGGGGTCAATGTCATGTCAGGTTGAATCTCCTCATGGTAGATGGAAGATGGATCGTATTATTAATGTGTGGTTGATGTGACTGGATATGACTCAGATCATTCAGTCTTTAACCATGAATTGGATCCAGATGATAAGTATTCATAGAAATGCAAAGTTCCAGGGCCAAAATTAATTCACTGGCAGCTGAGGTGATTCTACTGAAGGCATGGTGATGATAAATTCCCTGCATTATGACAATGAAAGGCTGGGATGAGTATTCAAGACTTTAAAAGGCAATTAATTGCAGCATAGGTGAATGTTAGGGCCAGACTTGTTGCAGTAATGGTATTCTGAGATCACAATATAGTTAGCAATCAAAAAGCATGGTTAGCCTGTGTCAAAAGCCATTTATTTATGTTTAAACATATTATACCACTTTACAGATTGTTCAAGCCCATGCTCAAGGATTCAACTTGGTCCTGTCCAATAATTTCTAGATGTCTCATGACCTGGGTGCTCACTAGATTGAAAAATGGTGACTGGAGTCAGCAATAGGTACAAACAGCAGGTCAAGCAGCATCTATGGAGGGAAATTAACAGTTCGTGTTTCTGGTGGAGACCCAGTCATAAACAAACTTCACAGTGAAACAGGGAACAAAACAATAACAAAAGCTGGCACCTCAAAGAGGTAGCATCCATCATTAAGGACCCCATCATCCAGGACATGACCTCTTCTCACTGCTACCAACAAGGAGGAGGTACAGGAGCATGAAGACACACACCTAACATTTTAGGAACAGTTTCTTCTCTCTGCCTTCAGATTTCTGAACAAGCTGTGAACTTTGTTGCTCTCTTTTTTAATTTAATTTTTAACATATATCTTATTGTAATTTATATATTTTTATGTCTTGCTATGTACTGCTGCCACAAAACAACAAACATCATGGCATATGTCAGGAATATTAAACCTGATTTTGATTGTTGTCATAAGCGACATTTTTCACTGTGTGTTTCAGTGTTTCGATATACATGTGACAAATAAAGCTAATCTAATCTAATCTCTCTTGAAGGTGACTAATGCCAGTGATGATTTTAGTGGTAAAATCTTTATTCAGTTATTCAGAGGTAGCTTTGAATCTTTTCTGTAGAACCGTCAGTTAATGCTGCTGGCAACTGATAGCTCATGCTACTCCATCAAGGAGGAGGTACAGGGGCCTGAAAACCCACACTTAGCTTCTTCCCATCCGCCATCAGATTTCTCAATGGACGATAAATCCCTCAACACTACCTCAATATGTTTTGCTCTTATTTTGCACTACTTATTGAATTTATATTGTTTAATATATTTCTAATTGTAATTTTGTTGTAGATTCAGCCAGCTCCATCGCATGCATAACACTTCCCAACACTGAGGACACCTGCAAAAGGCGATGTGTCGGGAAGGCAGCATCCATAATTAAGGACCCACACCCTCCAGTACACATCCCTTTCTCATTACTGCCACCAATGAAGAGGCACAGGAGCTTGAAGATACACACTCAGTGTTTTAAGAACAATTTCTGCCCTCCGCCATAAGATTTTTGAACTGACAATAATAAGACATAGAAACAGAATTAGGCCATTCAGCCCATCAAGTCTGCACTGATGTTTGAACATGGCTGATTCATTATCCCTCACAACACCATTTTCCTGCTTTCTCCCCATAAACCTTGATGCCCTTAGTAATCAAGAACCTGCTATCTGACTGGCTAATTAGATATTTACATTAGTGAGCAGGTGTACATAATAAAGTGGCCACTGAGTGAAGTTGTGAGATTTTGGCCCAATGAAGGAGTTGTATTGGATTTAATTTCTCCCTAGGAGTGTTATCAGCTGGAACCTGGTGTGTGCTCACAGGTAGTATCAGAGATTAAAGAATTACCGTAGCTAATGTCTTTACTGTGGCTCACAGAGGACATCACTCTGCATATAGTCAGGTCAAGTCAAGTCAAGTCACTTTTTATTGTCATTTCAACCATAACTGCTGGTACAATGCACACTAAAAATGAGACAGCTTTTTTCAGGACCATGGTGCTACATGAAACAGTACAAAAACTACACTGAACTATGTAAAAACAACACAGAAAAAAACTACACTAGATTACAGACCTACCCAGGACTGCATAAAGTGCACAAAACAGTGCAGGCATTACAATAAATAATAAACAAGACAATAGGCACAGTAGAGGGCAGTAAGTTGGTGTCAGTCCAGGCTCTGGGTATTGAGGAGTCTTATACTTGGGGGAAGAAACTGTTATATAGTCTGGTCGTGAGAGCCCGAATGCCCGAGTACCATCTCCTCCACTGTTTTACCCATCTGTAGAAGATTCCTGAATGGTGGGTGTCTCTCTCCTTCTGGTACACTCCCACTTTAACTCCTTCATTTACTTATTTAGAGATATGGTGCAGAACAGGCCCTTCCAGCCCAATGAGCCACACTGGCCAGCAACCCACCTATTTAACCCTAGCCTAATCACAGGACAATTTACAATTAACCAAGTAACCTACTAAACCCGTTGCCCTGTAGTTCTCACTATTCTTGTCTGGCAGTGCTGACAGTATCCTGATCGGGTGTACATGCTAGGCTAATAGTGAGGGAGAGAGGGAGGGAGAAAAGGAGGAGGAAGGGGGAAGGGAGAGAGAGAGGGGGGTTGGAGTTGGGAGGTATGGTAAGGTGAGGTGTACTAACTCAGACTGATGTGTTAGAGTTGTAGTCCTAAAGGTCTGATGGTATATATCTGTTTTTTTCTGTCATTTTTGTTATTTTTGTCAATTTTGCACTGTAAATTTTTTTACACTTTTTTGAAAAGTTTTCTTCTACCCTGGCACACTTTGCACTGAATGTGTTGTTGCAGCCTGCCATCTGATTGTTAAAGTCCACACCTTGATAAGGGCATGCAACCCTCACCAGAACCCCCGGCGTGACTCTGATACACGTTCACACTGTGGGGGGAAACTGGAGCACCTGGACAAAACACAAGGGAAGCAACGTACAAACTTGCTTACAGAGGATGCCGAAAATGAAATCCAAACCTCAACGCCCTAACCGTAATAGCATCATGCTAACTGCCACGCTACCATAGCACCTTTTTTTAAAATCTATTTTTTTTATCCAGTCTTTTATTTTTATAATTTGAGTTGCTTTTGCGGCTTTTGCCATTTACAGCCGATGAAGGCCAAACGATATTTTTAGACAAGAAGCGACTTGCAGAAAACCAAACAAATGGAATAATTGAATTTTAAGAAATATAACACAAATTTAAATACATCAAGCCTATTTTCTACGAGAAAGCTTATTATAATCAGATTACTTAACTCATTAAAAGGCTGAGAGAGATCTTTCTTGTGTGCACGCACGGCTGCTATTTACCCAACGATGGAGATGCTCTAATTAAATGAAGATTACTTTTACTCAACCGTGCTGATTCAGCTCATTAAGAAGATAATCTCAGCATAACCTTTACTGTGGTATCTGACGGAGAAATAATGCATTAACTGTGGAGCCGTGAATAGTTATGAGGGTATACTGTATGACAACTACACTTCAATTCAGGGTCAGCAATTGCAACAGAAAGAAGTTATAACAGCATAACTTCCAATACAGAAATTTTCAATACACTCAGTGGCCACTTTATTAGGTACACCTCTACATCTGCTCATTAACACAAATATGTAATCAGCCAATCATGTGGCAGCAACTCAATGCATAAAAGCATGCAGACATGGTCAAGAGGTTCAGTTGTTCAGACCAAACATCAGAATGGGAAAGAAATGCCCTCTAAGTGACTTTGACTATGGAATGATTGTTGGTGCCAGATGGGGTGGTTTGAGTAACTCAGAAACTGCTGATCTTGGATTTTCACACACGGCAGTCTCTAGAGTTTACAGAGAATGTTGCGTAAAGCAAAACCAAAACATCCAGAGAGCAGCAGTTCTGTGGGTGAAAGTGCCTTATTATTGACAGAGGTCAGAGGAGATTGGCCAGACTATTTCAGGCTGACAGGGAGGCAACAATAACTCAAGTAACCATGCGTTACAACAGTGGTGTGTAGAAGAGCATCACTGAACGCACAATATGTCGAACCTTGAAGTGGATGGGCTGCAGCAGCAGAAGACCACCAGACATACACTCAGTGGCCACTATATTAGGTATCTCCTGTTCCTAATAAAGTGGCCGCTGAGTGTAAGTCCTCGCATAAGTATTAGTGCAAAGAAAGGACATCAGACTAGACAAGGAGCAAAAAAGTTATTAAAATGATAGAAAAAGCAGAAAAATATTAGAAAAACTCAACAGGTCAGATAGTGTTTGGATAAAGAGAGAAAGTCAAAATGGAGCAGCTTGTACATTCTCTCATTGACCAGGTACGTGCTCTGGTTTCCTCCCACATTCCTAGGCTATAGCTCTCTATACGTTTCCTATTCATGCATCTATCCAAACTTCTCTTAACTTTTGAAATCAAATGCACATCCACCAATTGCACTGACAGCTCACTCCACACTCTCAGCACCCAATGAGTGTAGAAGTTCCCCCTCAGATTCCTCTTAAACATTTTACCTTTCACTCTTAACCTATGATCTCCAGTTCTACTCTCACCCACCCTCAGTAGAGAAGATCTGTTTGCATTTACACTATTCATACCATTCATAATTTTGTACACCTCTATCAAGTCTTCCCTCATTCATCTATGTTCCAGGAAATGAAGTCCTAACCTGTTCAACATTTCCCTATATGTCCTCAAGTTCCAGCAACATCCTTGTAACTGTGGAAACAAAACACATAATCTTTCCACCCATGCCCAAGGGAGCATCATAACTGATAGGTTTACTTTCCACTCAGAGTGAATACTGCTGCTTTGGCAAGTTGCAAATATCCATTCCTGAAATCACAAATGCTTTTGCACTCTGCGTAATGGACTGGAAAAGGCCCCCTCTCCAAACATTGTGGGACTATTATTGTCTTAATTCTGCAATTTCAGGTGACCCTCTCCACTGAAGTGTTTGATGGCTTTTTTCAGGAAATTAACCGGTAGCATACAAAGCATTTCAGCACCTCAGGGAACTACTTAGCTCCTGAGGCACCAATCTTCCTGTCAGGGCTTTGTTCAAAGTCCTGGCTCCATCAGTACTTTCCCAGATCATATTAGAGGTTTACTAATAGAACTAAATTAAGCATAGTAAATTTTGTGCAAAAATATAACTCCCTATACTGTATTTCTAAATCAACAGAAGATCTCAAGGACTTCTCAACTCATGTCCTCAGTATTATTTACTTATTTATTTATGATATTTGCACTGTTTGTCTTCTTTTGCAGATTGGTAGTTTATCTGTCTTTGTGTGTAGTTTTTCATTGATTGTATTATGTTTCTTGTTCTACCGTGAATGCCCATAAGAAAATGAGTCTCAGGGTAGTATACTGTGATATAAACGTACTTCAATAAAAAAATTACTATGAACTTTGAATTTTGAAGAGACTCAAACAATTTTTAAACATAAATCAATTTATAGGGTGGTTAAGAATTCATATGGTGTGTAGGCCTTCATTTGTCAGGGGATTGAGTTTAAAAGCTGTGAGGTAATGGTGCGGCTCTATAAAACTCTGGTTAGACCACACTTGGAATATTGTGTTAAGTTTTGGTCACCTTATTAGAGGAAGGATGTGGAAGCTTTCGAGAGGGTGCAAAGGAGACTTACCAGGATGCTGCCTGGATTAGTGAGCACCTCTTATGAGGATAGGTTGAGTGAGCTGGGGCATTTTTCCTTGGAGTGAAAGAAGATGAGAGGGGACTTTCTAGGTAATAAGAGCCATACATCAAATAGACAGTCAGAGAGCTTTTTTCCCAGGGTAAAAATGGCTAGTACCAGAAGACATATTTTTAAGGTGTTGGAGGAAAGTATAGAGAGGATATCAGAGGTAGTCTTGTTTTACACAGAATGATGGGTGCGTAGAATGCCCTGTCAGGGGTGGTGGTAGAGACAGATACAATAGGGGCGTTTAAAAAACTCTTAGATCGGCAGATGAATGATAGAAAACTGGAGGTCTATGTAGGAGGGAAAAGTTAGATTGTTTTCAGAGTAGGTTAAAAGTTTGGCACAACATAGTGGGCTGAAGAGCCTGTACCATGATGTTCGATGTCCAATTGCAATGTTGCATTACTTGTGACTGCATACGCATTATCCATTGCTCATTAATATTACATACAGGCGCAGGATATAAAAGCAAAAAAATATCATAATTCATGGTCAAAGACAAACACCAAAGTAAAATTTACTATCAAAGTACATATATGTTATCATATACTATCTTAGCAGGTCAGGCTCTATGACGGGTAGTCAAAACTCTTTCCTCCCACTGATGCTGACCAGCCCACTGTTAGTGACTTGACATCACAGAAACTCACTACATTCCTTTTCCTCCTTGTACCATATCAGATCGACTGCAAGAATACGGCTGATCACGTGGTACATCGATTGAGCCTCTTACGCACTGAGGGCTCTCTCACAAAAGGGTCATAGATGGGAAAATCTACACATTCCCCGGGATCTTATGCTTTGTTATTCTCAGAAGACAACATGTATAGATGAGATACTAATGTCACACACTGGGACACAGCAGGAAAAAATACAGTGCTTTCAGGGAAAGAACATCACTAAAGCAGCTGTCCTCCTCTTCTGCCACGTTGAAGTCACTCACCTCATATTCTGTCTAGGCAGCCTCCAGCCTGATGGTGTGAACATGAATTTCTCCAATTTCAGCCAATTTTCACCTCCCCCTTCCCTCTTCTTTAATTCCCCACTCTGGTCTCCTACCCCATCTCCTCACCTGTCTCTTGCCTCCCTCACTTTCTCCTCCTCCTCCCTGACCAGATTCCTTATTCTCCAGCCCTTTACCTTTTCCGCCTTTCACCTCCCAGCTTCTTACTTCATTCTCCCCTCCGCCATCCACCCACATTTCCCATCACCTGGTCTCACCTCTCACCTGCCAATTGGGACTCCTCTCCCTCCCCCCCACCTTCTTAATCTCACTTCTTTCCCCTTCCTTTGCAGTCCTGATGAAGGGCTTTGGCCTGAAACTTCAACTGTTTATTTCCCTCCATAGGTGTTGCCTGATCTGCTGAGATCTTCCAGCATTTTTGTGTGTGTTGCTCAAGAGTTCCAGCACCGCAGAACCACTTGTGTTTATGTAGACAAACCCTGCCGTTTGATGCCCCCAGTAATGTCTACCACAATGTGCACAGCTCCAATATCAACCTCACCAAATACCTCAGGACTCTAAACATGAGGGCAGCACAGCAACTTAGTGCTTAGCACAGCAATTTACAGGACCAGCAATCCAGGTTCAATTCCCACCACAGCCTGTAAGGAGTTTGTATGTTCTCCCCGTGACCTCATGGGTTTTTCCCAGGAGCTCCAGTTTCCTCCCAGATATGGATTAGTAGGTTAATTGCTCATTGTACATGGTCCCGTGATTGGGCTAGGATTAAATCAGGGTAGTGCTGGGCAGTGCGGCTCAAAGGGCCGAAAGTTCCTATTCTGCACCTTCTCTCAATAAAATAAAATAAGAATAATAATGATCACAAGAGATGCAACCCATGATTCTGCGAGATTATGGGCAATAATAAAACCTACAGTTATTTTCTAAATAAAGATTTTTTTCTTTGATTTTTATTTTTGGGTTTCAGCCCAAAACGTCGACTGTACTTTCTTCGATACATGCTGAGTTCCTCCAGCATTTTGTGTGTGTTTCTTGGATTTCCAACATCTGCAGATTTTCTCTTGTTTGTGGCAAATAATGTTAGTCTTTAATCCATGACTTGATTTTTCATTCCAAAATCTAATGTTGGAGTGGATAAAGCTGTTTCTAAAATGTTGCATGTGTGTCTTCAGGCTCCTGTACCTCCTCTCTGTTGGTAGTAATGAGAAGAGAGCATATCCTGTGCTTAAAATAAGATAATCAACAGGCAATCTCCAGTCTGCTGAACATTTTGCAGGTGAAAATTGGGTAAAGACATGATCATAATTGCTTGTGAGACCATAATATTACCAGGCTCACTGATGTAGGAGAGATGAGGGGTGAAACCTTAACCTGGCAGGAATCAGCACCTCCAAAGGAAATAGGAGAAACCATGATTAAGAAGAAAAGAAAATTCTGAGAGATTGTCTTGACTCATGTCAAGTCCACAAGTGTTACACATTCTGGCAAATGGTTTTTACATTAATATGTTTTCTCGTGCCTCATTAATAAAAGTCAATGGCACCGTGTGACTGTACTATTTTTAACCCATGTTTCTCGACAATACCAGTGTTATCTCACTGACCCAGAACACCTGTTCCAAACCGAGCCAGGCAGGCATGAATGCTCCGTCCATTTCACTTTGGCTCTGAAAACAATCAAATGAGGCATGAAGCCATCTATCTGAAGCCATGGCATTAACCTTGTTTAATTCAAAATTCGAAGTAAATTTATTATCAAAGGTCACCATATACAGTCCTCAGATTCATTTTCTTTTGGGCATTCACAGTAAATACAAGAAACACAATAGAATCAAGGAAGGACTTTGCTTGACAAGACAGAATACAAACAGTATGAAAAGAAAATCCACTAACTGTGTAAACACAAAAAGGAGACAATATAATAATAAATAAATAAGCAATAAATATCAAGACATGAGATGAAGAGTCCTTGAACAACCTTGAAACCATAGGTTGTGGGAACAGTTCAGTGATAGGGTGAGTGAGGTTCAGATTCAGATTCAGATTCAGTTTATTGTCATTTAGAAACCACAAATGCAATGCAATTAAAAAATGAGACAATGTTCCCCCAGAATGATATCACAAAAGCACATGACAAAACAGACTACACCAGAAAATCCACGTAACGTTTGGCAATCCCCAATCCAGAGTCCGGAGAGGTTGCTGCGTATTAATATCGCGCTACCGCCTAGCGCATTCCCTGCAAAGGAGCTCCAAATCCACCAGACAAAAACAAGACCAAAAACTAAAGCTACAAGACCTGCACAAAACCGCATAATTACAACATATATAATTACAACAGTGCAAACAATAGCATAATTGATTAAAAAAAACAGACTATGGGCACAGTGAAAAGAGTCCAAGATGTTAAAGGACTGTAAGTTCAAAAGGTTGAGGGCAGTTTGCTTGGTAGATGTCTATCACTGTCTGTTCAACTTTCCTTTGTTCTAACAACTGTTAATAAGGCAATCATGAAACAATGTTTTGTGCCTCTTTCCTGACTTCTGAAAGAACCTTGGACCTAAGACTCTTCAAAATTGCACTACTGTCATGGATGTGCTATGTGATTAACACTATTTTATAATATCTATTACTATACAAGATCATAAGTGAAATGGCCCTAGAATATGTTAGATTTGTCTTCATTGCGGAATTATAATTTATGTGTTACAACAGTGGTCCACAACCTCTGGGCCGCGGACCGATACCGGGCCACAAAGCATGCAGGAGTGCAGGGTAGCCAGATGCACCCAGCACATCTTTAAGAAAAAAGCCTCTGATCTAGGCCAACATTTACGTGCCGGGTGGCACCTAATTAATTGGCTTGTTTATTTCGGCTTTTTTCTTAAAGATGTGCCGGGTGCGTCCAGCTACCGCTGCACCCCTGCATGATTTGCAGCCCAGTATCAGTCCGCGGCCCGGAGGTTGGGGACCACTGTGTTACAATTCAGTTTTATCAGCAGAAACAGATACAGGACAATGAATGTCCCAAATTCAAAATCTTTATTAAAAATAGCAATCTAAGAAATTTTACTCCGGGTATAGGAGTGGAAGGAAGACAAGAGATTGTGCATCCTTGCATGAGGATACGAAGATTACCAGCACAGGCAAAGGTTTTTCAACCCATCTGGGAATATTGTGCTCAATTCTGGTTGCCTCATTATAGGAAGAATGTGGAAACTTCAGAGGGGGTGCAGAGAAGATTTACCAAGATGTTGCCTGGTTTAGACAGCATGTCTTGTGAGAAAAAGTTGAGTATGCTAGAGCATTTTCTCTATAGAGTGAAGAAGAATGAGAGGTGAAATGATAGAGATGAATACGTGTTGATAAGAGGGATAGATCGAGTGGACAGCTAAAGACTTTTCCCAGGGCATAAATGACTAATATGAGGGGGCATAATTTTAAGACAATTGGAGGGAAGAATAGGGGGAATGTTAGAGGTAGGTTTTTTTACACAGAGTTTTGGGTACATGAAACACCCTGCTGGAGGTGGTGGTAGAAGTAGGGGCATCTAAGAAACACATGGATGTTAGTAAAATGGAGGGTTATGTGAGAGGGAAGGGTTAGATTGATCTTGAAGTAGGTTAAAAGGTCAGCACAAGATTGTGGGCTGAAGGGCCTGTATTGCATTGTAATGTACAAGGTACAATGTAAATTTATTACCAAAGTACACATATGTCACCATATACAGCCCTGAGATTCATTTTCTTGTGGTCATACTCGATATATCCATAATAGAATAATAACCATAACAGCATCAATGTTCTACATTCTATATGATTTTTCATTACCCATTGCTTCCATTAATTATCTTTTCTTTTAAAAAAGCATTTTCAGCACCTCTATCATTGGATGAGACAAAGGCTTCTAAGCTTCAACATGTCTGTAAATAAGGACTATCTCTTTGGAGCAAAGGAGGATGAGAGGAGATTTGATAGAGGTTTACAAGATGGAGTAGACAGCCAGCACTATTTTCCCAATGTGGCCCTGGCCAATAATATCCATTTAAAGAGACTGGAGGAAAGTTTTGGGAAAATGTCAGTGTTAAGTTTTTTACACAGAAAGTGGTGAGTTCCTGGAATACACTTTCAGGAGTGGTGGTGAGTGAGTGAATGAGTGAAGCCTCCAACAGTCAGGAATGACCGTGGAGTTTACATCCTAGCTGTCTAGATACGCAAGCCTAGGAAGTATGATATAGATAACATTGCTCATGTAGCAGGCTCCCCCTCTCCATGCATCTGATGAACCCAAAAGAACGACAGAGACCCGTACAGTTTGGTACCAGCAGCATCATAGGAATTGTCAGTCAGTGTTGAACTCAACGTACTTAAGCCGTCTTAAGATTATAAAACATTGGAGTGCCAAGAGATGGGTGTAAAGGAAAGGAGTGTTTTGGAATAGGGCAAGACCTGTTACAAATCATGGTATGTTATAGACTAGGTCTAAACAATTAACGATATTAATAGGATGGTAGAGGAGATGTTGCAAAGGCAACATTAATGGAATTATTAATGATAATGGATTATAAATTAAATTAGGATTAATAATTAAGTAGTTATGGAAATAGGTGATCATCTGTTAATGTTTATTAATAATTAGTTGAAGATGAATTGTTATTATTACGAACAAAACCTGTTCTACTTGGGGAGATGTAACCCTTGTGTTTTGTGATGTGCTGCAGTCCCAATAAACTGTGGGGATGTGTAAATCCAAGAGGTAATTCACTGATGTTCCCTATAATGGGTAATGAAATAGCGGAATATAGATTAATGAGGATTAAACATAGTATGCAATGATAGTAGGGGAATAGAGATTAATGAGGATTAAACATAGTATGTACTTATGTACGATATACATAATATGTGGTCTGGCCAACTTAACGCAAAAATAAGTCGGTTGTTCCAGGTTCTTTTCTCAGGAAATAGTTTAATGAAAATCTTGGTTTTGGGAGCCAAGGATGAGGGTTTGGCCCCCTTTTTCCTGAAAATGGCTTTGCTCTAGAGAGGGATCTCACCTCTGCTCTTCGGTTTACAAGACCGATGCCTTGAATACTGGGCTACTAGGGCAACGGTTTAGACGTTCAACATTTTGTTTTCTCATCAACCGGCGATTGGGAAGAGAACAAGGAAGAAGGAGAAGTAGTTGACTGAGGCGACTTGGCCAATGGTGATGAACGGCTGTTTCACGGGCTGGCTGCCGATTCATGTTAAGATCATTGTGTTTGTTACTAAAAGTCAGAAGAGGAGTTGTGTGATTGGGCAGAAGGTAAGGCTTCGCTGATTGGAGGTGTGGAGAATGGGAACTAAAAGGAGGATTAGGATTGAAAAGACGAGAGCAAGGACTCCTCCTAGTTTGTTGGGGATAGAGCGTAGGATGGCATAGGCAAATAGGAAATATCACTCGGGTTTAATATGGGGTGGTGTGACGAGGGGGTTGGCTGGAATGAAATTTTCTGTGTCGCCTAAGAGGTTGGGCATGAAGAGAGCTAGGAGGGTGAGTAGGAGTAGAAGAATGAAGAAGCCTATGAGATCTTTGTATGTGTAGTAGGGATGGAATGGGATTTTGTCTATGTTGGATTGTTTGAACCTGCTTCATGAAGGAAGAGAAGGTGAATTATAGTTAGAGCTACAATTACAAAGGGAAAGAGGAAATGGAATGTAAAGAATCGGGTTAGTGTTGCGTTGTCGACTGAGAAGCCCCCTCAGATTCATTGGACTAGTATGTCTCCGATATAGGGAAGGGATGATAATAGGTTGGTGATGACAGTTGCTCCTCAGAAGGATATTTGTCCTCAGGGGAGGACATAACCTATGAAGGCGGTGGCTATAAGTAGTAGGAGGATGGCTACTCCAGTGTTTCAGGTTTCTTTGTTAAGGTAAGAGCCGTAGTAGAGTCCTCGAGCAATGTGGAGGTATACACAAATGAAGAACATGGAGGCACCATTGGCGTGGATGTTGCGAATTAGTCAGCCATAGTTTACGTCTCGACAGATATGTGCGACTGAGGAGAATGCTGATGAGATATCTGCGGTGTAGTGTATGGCTAGGAAGTGGCCTGTGAGAATTTGGATAATTAAACATAGGCCTAGTAGAGAGCCAAAGTTTCATCAGATGGGGATGTTGATTGGAGCTGGAAGATCAATTAGGGAGCTGTTGATAATTTTGAATAGAGGATGGGTTTTGCGGATGTTTGTGGCCATTAGTTAGTTCTTGTAGTTGAATAACAACAGTAGTTTTTTCAGATTAAAGGTCTTAGTTAAAGTCTAAGTAGGAATAATGACATATGTAATGTTGATTTTGATAGTAAGTTTTATTTTAGGTTTAGTAGCTGTAGCATCAAATCCTTCTCCTTACTTTGCTGCATTAGGGTTAGTGGTTTCTGCTGGGGTAGGTTGTGGCTTGTTGGTTGGATATGGGAGTTCTTTTTTATCTTTAGTTCTGTTTTTGATTTATTTAGGCGGGATGATAGTTGTGTTTGCATATACAGTGGCGTTGGCCGCTGAGCCTTATCCTGAGTCCTGGGGGGTTTGATCTGTTTTAGTTTATGTAGTTGGGTATTTTGGCATTCTTTTTTGGGTGGGAGCAAATTTTGTGGTTGATTGAAGTTGAGGGGGTTGAGTGGGTGGTGAAGAGTCCATGGAAATAAGTATAGTTCGTGGTGATTTTAGTGGAGTGGCGTTGTTATATTCTTGGGGAGGTGGAATGTTAGTTTTGCAGGGTTGAATGTTGTTTTTAACTTTGTTTGTGGTGTTGGAGTTAACACGAAGGGTGTCTTGGGGGGCTTTGCATACAGTTTAGTAGAATAGGGTAAGTGCGATTGATAAGGCGAGAGTTAGAAGGAATAGAATTATATATGTTTTAATGAATGCTTGAGAAGAGGTTGATAGTTCAATTATTGATGTTTGTTGAATGATTGGGCTTTTTGGGCCGATTTTTTCATTTCATGAGAGGTCAGTTATTTGGGTTGAGATGGTTTGGGCTCAGGATAGGTTAAGTTTTGGTAAGAGTCAGTGAATAATTGGAGGGAAATAGCCTAGTATATTAGAAAAGTTGTGGGTGGATAAGTTAGGGTGGATTTTGAGTTGGGTGGAGGTCAGGCTGGCTATTTCTAAAGCTAATGTAAAGCCTAGGATAGTTACTAAGAGGGCAGAAAGCTTTAGGAGTGGGCTTATTGTTATGATTTGTGTTTTTGTGGGTGATATGTTGGAGGTAATGATTAGGCTGGCTACGATACTTCCATAGGCAAGACATTTAATTGGGTTAATAAGCAGGGGGTTATTTTCATTGATCGGTGAGAGGGGTGGGAACCATGGGTGCTTTATAAATGAGAAGAACACTAGGCATAAGCTATAAATAGCGGTAAAGGATGTAAATAATAGGGTCAAGGTTAGGGCTCAGGCGTTTAGGTATGATGTGTTTATTGCTTCAATGATAGCATCTTTTGAGAAGAATCCCGATAAGAAGGGTATACCAGTAAGGGCTAGGCTGCCGACTGTGAGGGATGAGGAGGTAAAGGGAAGGAGTTTGTGTATACCTCCTATTTTTCAGATGTCTTGTTCATTGTTGAGGCTGTGAATGATAGAGCCTGAACATAAGAATAATATTGCTTTGAAGAAAGCATGTGTGCAAATGTGTAGGAAGGCTAGTTGGGGTTGGTTAAGACCGATGGTGACTATTACAAGACCTAGTTGGCTGGATGTAGAGAAAGCGATAATTTTTTTGATGTCATTTTGGATTAGTGCACAAGTAGCTGTGAAGAGCGTGGTCAGTGCTCCTAAACATAAACAGAGTGATAGGATTAGTTGATTGTTTTGGATTAGGGGATGGAGGCGAATAAGTAAGAAGACTCCTGCAACAACCATGGTACTTGAGTGAAGTAGGGCAGAAACTGGTGTAGGACCCTCTATGGTGGCTTGGAGTCACGGGTGTAGGCCAAATTGAGCGGATTTTCCAGCTGCTGCTAGGACTAGACCTAGGAGGGGGAGAGTTAAATCTGCATTTTTTTTGAGAGGAAGAAGAGTTGTTGGATCTCTCATGAATTAAGATTTATGGCAAGTCATGCTATGGCCATAATTAGGCCGATGTCCCCAATACGATTGTAAATGACGGCTTGAAGGGTGGCTGTGTTTGCGTCAGCCCGGCTCAGTCATCAGCCGATAAGGAGAAATTATATAATACCTACGCCTTCTCAGCCAATGAATAGTTGGAAGAGGTTTTTGCTGTGATGAGAATAAGTATTGTAATTAAAAATAGGAGGAGATATTTAAAGAATTTATTGAGGTTAGGGTCTGAGTGCATGTATCATAGGGCAAATTCTAGGATAGACCAAGTGACATAGAGGGCCACGGGGGTGAAAATGATAGAGTAAGAATCAAATTTAAAGCTTATGTTAATGTCAATGGTTTCTAAGTTAATTCAATTTCAGTTGGTTGTAATGGATTCTAAACCCTGATCTAGGAAGATAAATAGGGGGATGAGGCTAATAAAGAAAGAGGTTTTTACGGCTGTTTTGACATGGGTTGAGGATCAGGTGTGGTTGAGGGGTATTTTGGTAGGAATTATGGATGAAATTAAAGGGTACAGGAGAATTAGGAAGATTAATAAGAATGATGTGTTGAAGATTAATGAGTTCATAGCTTTAGCATGGAGTTGCACCAAGAGTTTTTGGTTCCTAAGACCAATTAGGAATTATCTTTATCTATTATCTATTATCTTTCTAAAGCTTCAAGAAAACCATGGATTTGAACCATGGATGAGGGAAATTAGCAGTTTCCCTTGTCCCAGACCTTTCTTGGGTAATTAAAGAGAGTTTAACTTTTATTTTTAGAACCACAATCTAATTTTTTTTATTAAACTATAATTACAGGATGTTCAACTTTGGACTAATTCTGGTTTAGAGATAAGGAGGAGTGTTGGGATTAGGTGGAGATATATTAATGGGTGTTCTTGTGTGTGGGAAGGATTTATAAGAGCAAGGTGAGGGGGAAGAGGTCCTCGTTGTGTTATAATAAATATGTATAGGGAATAGGAAGTGGTTAATAGGACACCTAGTCCGGTAATAATAATAGTTCATTGAGACCATTTAAAAAGGGAAGAGATGATGAGAAGTTCGCCTATGAGGTTTGAGGAGGGAGGTAGAGCTAAGTTTGCTAAGTTGGCAAGGAATCATGAAGTTGCTATTAGTGGAAGAATGATTTGTATATCTCGGGTGAGAAGGAGGGTTCTGGTGTGTGTTCGTTTGTAGTTGGTGTTGGCTAAGCAGAAGAGGGCAGATGAGATAAGGCCGTGGGCGATTATTAGGGTGGTTGCTCCTGCGAAACTTCATGGTGTTTGAAAGAGGATGGCTGCCGCTACAAGGCCTATGTGACTTACTGATGAGTAAGCGATTAGGGATTTGAGGTCTGTTTGACATAAACAGGTGGAGCTTGTTATAATAATTCCTCAGAGGACTAAAATTAGGAATGGAAAGGCTATTTCTTTTGTTAGGGGGTTGAGGATGGGGATGATTTGTATTATTCCATATCCTCCTAGTTTTAGTAGGACTGCAGCTAGAATTATACAGCCAGCAATGGGGGCTTCTACGTGGGCTTTAGGTAGTCAGAGGTGTGCTCCGTAAAGGGGTATTTTTACTAGGAAGGCAATTAGGCATGCAGCTCATCAGAATTTGTTTGCCCATGAGTTAAGGTTTAGGAGTTGGGGGAATTGAAGGGTTAGTATTGAGAGTGAGCCGAGGTCATTTTGTAGGATGAGGAGAGCGATTAGAAGGGGCAGGAAGCCTACAAGTGTATAGAATAAGAAGTAAGTTCCTGCACTTAGTCATTCAGTTTGATTGCCTCAACGAGTAATAATAATGTGTTGGGATGAGAGTTGCTTCAAATATGATGTAAAATAGGATTATTTCGGTAGCACTGAAGGCTATGATTAGGAGGAATTGGAGGGTAATAAGGAGGTTAATGTAAATGTGTTGTTGGGTGTGTGGTTCATTGCTGAGGTGATTTTGGCTGGCGATTATTATCAGTGGGAGGAGTCAGCAAGTTAATACGAGTAGTGGAGATGATAGGGGGTCAACTCCTAAGTGAAAGTTGGAAAAGTCTCAGCCAATGTCCATGTTTCATTTGAATCAGTATAGGCTAGTGAATGCGATGAGAAGGCTGTGGGTGATGGAGGTAGTTCATAGTCATTTTTTAGGGGTAAGTCATGAGATTGGGTAGAGTATGATTGTAGGGATGATGATTTTTAACATTGCAGAAGGTTGAGGTTTTTTAATGTGTCTGAGCCGTGGGTGCGAGCGGTAGCTACTAGTAGGGCTAGGCCTGAGCTTGCTTCACAAGCTGAAAATGTTAGTAAGATTATGGGTGTGAGGGAGCAAGCGGAGGAAGCTATTGTTATTGACCAAAGAGAAATAGCAATAAATAAGGATAATATTATAACTTTGAGGCAAATAAGAGCTGATAAAATATGGGATTGGTTTAGGGCTAGGCCTATAAGGCTTAGGGCAAAGGCAGAGGAGAATGTGAAGTGGACGGGGGACATAAGATACTTATGGGTTTTCACCATAATTAATTGAGCCGAAATCAATGGTCTTAATTTTGGACTAAGTAACTATTCTGCTCATTCTAAGCCCCCTTGAAGTCATTCGTAGACTAGGCCTAAGGTTGGGAGTAGTAAGATGGTTGTTGCCCATAAAGAGGTTATAAGGGGGGAATTGAGTTGATCTCCTCAAGGTAATGGTAAGAGGAGGGCAATTTCTAGGTCAAATAGAAGGAAGAGGATGGCGACTAGGAAAAAGCGGAGTGAGAAGGGTAAGCGTGCGGTTCCCAGCGGGTCAAAGCCACACTCGTATGGGGATATTTTTTCGTTGTCGGGGTTGAGCGTGGGTAATCAAAAGGCTAATATTGCCAAGATTAGGGAAATGAGGGCTGTAAGGGCGACAATAAATGTGATGATGTTCATTACTTTTCCTTGGATTTTAACCAAGATTAAATGATTGGAAGTCACTTGTACTAGTCTTTATACTAGAAAAGTAATTGTTAGGAACCTCATCAGTAGATTGAAATGTAAAGGAATAGTCAAACTACGTCGACGAAATGTCAGTATCATACGGCGGCTTCGAAGCCAAAATGGTGTTGGGATGTAAAGTGGTATTGGATTTGTCGTAGGAGGCAGACTAGTAGGAATGAGGAACCAATAATTACATGGAGGCCATGGAAGCCTGTGGCAATGAAGAAAGTGGTTCCGTAGATACCATCAGCAATAGTGAAGGGGGCTTCATAGTATTCCATAGCTTGGAGTGCAGTGAAATAAGGTCCCAAAATAATTGTAAGGGTAAGAGCTTGGATGACTTCTTTTGGGTTTCCTTCTATAATGCTGTGATGGCCTCAGGTGACTGTTACTCCAGAGGCAAGGAGAACAGCGGTATTGAGAAGGGGAACTTTGAAGGGATCCAGTGCATGAATACCTGTGGGTGGTCAGCGACCACCGAGTTCGGGAGTTGGGGTGAGACTTGAGTGCTAGAAGGTTCAGAAGAATCCAATAAAGAAGAAAACTTCTGATGTTTATAAATAGGATTATTCCGTATCGCAACCCCTTTTGAACGGGCTGGGTGTGGTGGCCTTGAAAGGTTCCTTCTCGAATAATGTCTCATCATCATTGAATTATAGTTAGGATAAAGAGTAGGAGGCCTAGATAAAGCAGGGATAGGGTGTGAAAGTGAAACCAGATGGCAAGGCCTGAGGAGGGCTGCTAGTGCTCCTGTGAGGGGTCATGGACTTGGGTCAACTATGTGGTATGCGTGTACTTGGTGGGCCATTAAACGTTTTCTTGTAGGTATAGACTTAAGGGAAGAACAAACACATAAGCTTGGATTATTGCTACAGCGACTTCTAAAATTGTAAGGAGAAATAAGATAAGTGAAGTAAGGAGTGCAATTGAAGGTATAATAGAGATTAGGACGAAAGCTGCGGTTGCAATTAGTTGTATTAGGAGATGACCTGCTGTAAGGTTGGCTGTTAATCAGACTCCTAGGGCCAAGGGTCGAATAAATGAACTAATAGTTTCGATGATAATGAGAATTGGAACTAAGGGAGTGGGTGTTCCTTCTGGTAGGAAGTGGCCTAGGGCCACTGTTGGTTGGTTGAGTATACCAATTAAGACTGTGGTTAGTCAGAGAGGAAGGGCAAATGCTATGCTTAGTGAGAGTTGGGTTGTAGGGGTGAATGTGTATGGAAGTAGTCCCAAGAGGTTGATGGTAATTAGGAATAGTATAAGTGCTGTGAGAATCGAGGCTCATTTATGTCCTCCAAAGTTTAGTGGCTGCATAAGTTGATAGGTGAATTGGTTAATGAACCATGTTTGTAGGGTAAGTAGGCGGTTATTTAATCATTGTTTAGATGGTGTGGGAAAAATAAATCAAGGGGTTATAATTGCTAAGGCGATAAGAAGGACCCGCAGTAATGATGGGCTTAGGAATTGGTCGAAGAAGTTTAGGCTTATGGTCAGTTTCAGGGGGTTGGTTGAGATTTTTGGGTACTTTTTGTGGTTGGGCTATTGTTGAATAGGTAGGATATTACTTTGCCTGGCATAATGGTTAGAAAAAATACTCATGCAAATAAGATTAGGAATCAAGGACTTGGGTTGAGTTGAGGCATGTCATTAAGGGTGGTTGGGAATCACCAATTTTTAGCTTAAAAGGCTAATGCTAGGCCCAGTTTAGCTTCTTAATGAAAGTTCTTCAAGTGTTAGTGAGGATCAGTTCTCGAAGTGTTCTAATGGAACTGCTTCAACTACAATGGGTATAAAGCTATGGTTGGCCCCACAGATTTTGGAGCATTGGCCATAGAAGATTCCTGGGCGAGAGATGATAAAAGCTGTTTGGTTTAGACGTCCTGGTACTGCATCAATTTTTACCCCTAATGCCGGAACTGTTCATGCATGAAGGACATCTTCTGCGGTTACTAGGACTCAGATTGGGGATTGTATAGGGACTACCATGCGATGGTCTGTTTCTAGGAGACGGAATTGTCCTGGGGAAAGATCTTCCGTTTGAATTATATAAGAGTCAAATTCTAGATTTTGATAGTCTGTATACTCATAACTTCAATATCATTGATGACCGAGGGCTTTAATTGTAATGTGAGGGTCATTAATTTTGTCTATTAAATAAAGAATGCGTAGGGATGGCAGGGCAATTAAAATTAGAATAATTGCTGGGACGATGGTTCAGACGATTTTGATTTCTTGGGAGTCTAAAATATATTTGTTAGTTAATTTGGTTGAAGCTGTTGCTACAATGACGTAAAGAACTAATGAGCTGATAAGAAACACGATAATAAGGGTATGATCATGCAAATGGAGTAGTTGTTCCATAACAGGGGAAGCTGCATCTTCAAAACTTAATTGTGACGGATGTGCCATGTTTGAGATTCGTGGGGCTTAAACCCACAATTTTACCCTGACAAGGCAATGTAATATTGTTTTACTAGAATCTCAAGAAAGTGACAGAGTGGTTATGTGGTTGGCTTGAAACCAATTAATGAGGGTTCAATTCCTTCCTTTCTTGTTTATTGATTTAATAAGGTTGTTGAACTTGGACGCATGCTGGTTCTTCATAGGTATAATAAGGTGGTGGACATCCATGTAGTCATTCTACATTTGAGTGGGGTAGTTTGATATATAGGATTTCGCGTTTTGATGTGAATGCCTCTCAGAGAATAAATATCATGATGATTACAGCTACTAATGAAATTAAAGAGCCGATAGATGAAATAATGTTTCAGAAGGTATAGGCGTCTGGGTAGTCTGAATATCGTCGTGGTATTCTGGCTAGACCTAGGAAGTGTTGTGGGAAGAATGTTATGTTTACTCCTACAAATATAACTAAAAATTGTGTTTTTGTTCAAGCAGAGTGCAGGGTGTAGCCTGTGATAAGTGGGAATCAATGAACGAAGCCAGCCATAATAGCGAATACTGCTCCTATTGACAGGACGTAATGGAAATGAGCTACAATGTAGTAGGTATCGTGGAGGACAATGTCTAGGGATGAGTTCGCTAAGACGATACCAGTTAGACCTCCAACAGTAAATAGGAAAATAAAACCTAAGGCTCAAAGGAGGGGCATTTCTCATTTAATAGATCCTGCTTTCGATTTTTTCCCTCGGGGTTTACTCCTGAAGCCTTCCCCGTGAGCAGGTACTGTATAGCCACAAGGTACCTGAGGTCCAAGATCAAAGTTTCCTTTCCCTAGATGAGCTGCCAACCACCGCTAATGAGCCTTATCTGCTCAAAGCGACTTATTTTAAGGTGGCAGTTAACTGCCTTTGTCTCTTCTCCTGTCAGCAGAAACAGTTCCACTGGGCTCAGTAGCTAAGCCACACGTGAAGGCCACAAGCTGGTCTTGGTTGTCAGAGGCTATTTGAGATGCACGACATTGGGAGAATTGAATAAGTAGTGTGAGTTTGTCCCCATTACCACCCCAGCTATAACAGCATTAAGGAACAAGGAGTGGTGGTAGAGGCTGATATATTAGGGATACTTTAGAAACTCTCCGATAGCCACATTGATGAAAGAAAAATTGAGAGTTATGTGCTGACACAGGAAATTCTCACCCTGCTGCAAAACTTGAGCAACACGCACAAACTGCTGGAAGAATTTGTCAAGTCAGGCAGCATCCATGGAAGGAAATAAAGTGTTGATACTTTGGGAAGGATCGCCACTGTTATTTCACCTCCTCTGATACTGCCTGACTTGCTAAGTTCCTCCAGCATTTTGTGTGGGTTATGGGATGTATGGAATGGAAGAGTTGAATTGATCATGGAGTAGGTTTAAGTTTAAAGTTGAAAGTACATTTATTATCAGAGTCTATCCTATATACAACCCTGAGATTCGTTTTCTTGCAGGCAGCTACAAAACAAAGAAAACAACAGAACCCTTTAAAAAAAAACCACACCATCAAATACAAAATGTGTGGGGGAAAAAAGAACAAATAAATCAAGCAATAGAAAAATAAACAAATAGCACACAGAACATGAACCACAGAATCCCCAAGTGTGAGCTCACAGCCATGTCAACTTTTCAGCTCTTAGATTCATCCCTCCCCCTCCTGTCTTCTCCTATCATTTTGGATCTCCCCCTCCCCCTCCCACTTTCAAATCTCTTACTATCTTTCCTTTCAGTTAGTCCTGCCGAAAGGTCTCGGCCCAAAACGTCGACAGTGCTTCTTCCTATAGATGCTGCCTGGCCTGCTGCGTTCCACCAGCATTTTGTGTGTGTTGCTTCAATGATTGCCGTCCTCATTCTTCTGAATTCCAGTGAGTACAGACCCAGAGTAATCAACTATGTGTCGATTTAAAGATCTCTTAAAAGTCCCTAATGTATCTGCCACTCCCACAACCCCAGGCACCCACCACTCTCTGTGTAAAAAATCTTGACCCTTGGAAATTTCCCCTCTCACCTTAAATGCATTTGTGATATTAAACATTTCAACCCTGGGAAAAGTATTAATTTGTGTTCAGTTAATATTTTGAGTAAAGTGAAAACCACGTTTTATTCCCTTTTTGACCTAGGCTATTTCACTGGAACATTACCTAATATCATCACAGAGTAATCGTTTCTCATGCCTGGTGTTGTGACATATTGGTTCTGCATACTTTGTGTTTTTTTGTACTGTTGTACAGAATCAGAATAAAATACTAGTAGTGCAGCCCAGAGCGGTTCTTCATGACTTATTTCACTTTTAGTATATACCTGATACTCTGCAAGATGACACTTGGGTTTTAGTGACTTGTTTAATGGCAAAAACTACATGTTGTGATTCTGAAGAAAATTTTAAATTTGTGCTTTGTTATTATTTCGCAAATTTCAAACAGATGGGGTTTGTTTACCTGGATTAATATATCTATCTGAGAATAGAGAGTACAGAGCAAATTCATTTTTATTTCAAGATATAGCACAGTAACAGCCCCTTCCGGCCTGATGTGCCACACTGCCCAATTCACCCATGTGACCAATTAACCTACTAACCCACCACCTAGGCCATGCTCTCTCACTGCTGCCATCAGAAAGGAGGTACAGGAGCCTCAGGGCCAATCTTCTCTCTATTTTTTTGCTCTGAGCAGGAAATCTTTACGCAGTCTGAAAATCGTGTGGCATTTTAAATGCTTTTTATTGTAATATGCATACTATGAATATTTAGAATGAAAATTCAAAATTCATTTAATTTTGATTTTATTTATTAATTGAACGGTACAAGTGAAATACAATACAACAAAGAAAATCTTCCACATTTCATAAATGTTTTCTCATCTGTCTTTTTTCCAGATATGCAACAACAAAAGCATTAGGCACAGTGAGAGGAAACAGTGCTCAGGACCAGGGTCAGAAACAGTTATTGCTCCTCAACCATCCGGCTCTTGAACCACAGGGAATAACTTCACTCAACTTCATTCACTGAAATGTTCCCACGTCGTATGGACTTACTTTCGAGGACTCTTCATCTCATGTTCTTGATACTTATTGCCTGTTTATTATTATAATTTCTTTAATTCTTGATGTTTGTATTGGCACAGTTTGTCATCATTTGCACACTGGTTGTTCATTCATCCTGTTGGTTGTGGCCTTTCATTGATTCATTAGTGACGGTGCATATCCACGTATAAATTTAAGAAAAACATACATGCGAGAGATGGCTTTAACTGAAGTATTTACCTTGCAGCGAGAGAGATAAGAACATACATACATAGACAACAGCACATGTGCAGACAACAGATCAATACACAGTGCTGGGGGGGAGTCATTGCTCTAAAAGAAATAGATCCATACATTATACTTCCTCCCCCTTTAGACTAATGTAACTTAAAATCGTATATGTACAAAACATTCAATTTCCCTTTCATAAACCCATATTCTAAATAAACATGCTTTCACAATAACATTCCATAACTAACTTCACATTTTAAAGTCTCAGTCTTTTAGGTGGCGCTCTGTTGCTTTCAGGATAGTGCCTCTGGACCTGTTGGTGGCATCAGGTTCGGTAGATGTCTTGCCTAAGACAATGCTCTCTGATGCTGGTGTCATGTTGCTGTCAGTGGCATGATTATCACTGAGAGGTATGTCCAGTGACTGTAATCTGTCCGTCTTTTTGGATGCAGTCGACTCAAGTGTGTTCTTTGGTTGATCATTCAGTAGCTGGTCCATATGATGTCTTCATGACTGATCTCCAACATCCATTGTGTACACCAGTGTAACTATTGTGTACCTATCCTACCAGGTGCTCATATGTCTTCTTGGTAATCATGCACAAGGACTTCCTATCCAATCTTGAAGCTCCTTTCTGCTTCACTGGGGAACTGACTGAACTGCATATTCTGCACTTCCCTCCACAGAACTGGCTTCAGAAGATTTATGTGAGATCTCAAATTCCTGTTCGTGAACAACTTTGTAGGTGTTCGATTTATCATCACACGAACAAAGTTCCAATACACAAAAAGGAAGTTGTCCACCTTGTGCTGAAGAGAAATGTCCTCCTTCTCCATCACTTTAATGGACTTCTGAATGGTTTGGACAAACCTTTAAGCTAACCCATTCATTACTGGGTGGTGAGGAGCTGACTGGAAATGTCTGATGCCATTTTTCTTCATCAATAGTTGGAACTCTTCTGACATGTATTGTGGTCCATTGTCACTCACAATTTGTTCTGGTAAGCCATTTCTGGTGAAGATAATCCTCAGAGAAGAGCAAACACGAGAAAATCTGCAGATGCTGGAAATTCAAACAACAACACACACAAAATGCTGGTGGAACACAGCAGGCCAGGCAGCATCTATAGGGAGAAGCGCTGTCAAGAGAAGAGAGTCTTTGCTGAGGTGGTTGCATTCATTGGTATGACCTCTGGCCACTTCGAATGAACATCCACAGCAATTAGGAACATGGAGTCTTTGAATGGCCCAACAAAGTCAATATGTACTCTTTGCCATGGCAAAATGGCCATTCCCATAGGTGTTTCATTGCCAATGGAGGTCCATTTTGAACCTTTTGACATCCCAAACAGCTTTTGGCCAAGTCCTCAATCTGTTTATCTATTCCTTTCTCAAACACCTTCTGATTAGCATTAAGCAGCTGTGACAGCCTCTAGTGAGTGCTACCATTTGGGCTGCAGTTGTCTGTTGATGTCACATTGAGAACTTTGATTGAGTGCCAGTCTAGTTGGAATTTTCTCAACCATTCACATCCAAAAGTGCTGGCCCTCCACTTTTCAAAACATAAAGCTCTAACTGTTGTGTTTGGCCTCCATTTGTCACAGTTTGCTTGTGGGAGGCATTTTTTTTTCTCCTGTGTAACTCTTTAGCATCACTGAGGTCTTGCCTAATGGTATCTTATAAAGCAGTCTGTTGTAGTCAGCCTCTGGAATTATGGACAAAGCTTACCCTGTATCCAGCTCCATTTTCAGTATTACGCTGGACACAGATGATTTTGTGATCTGCTTCAGTTACACTATACAGTTCTAGGCATGACAGCTCGCCTTTGTCAGACTCTATGTTGTCTGATTCTGTTTTACATTCGGTTACTTTATGTATTTGCTTAGTTGTGTGTTTGAGACTTTTCACTCAGTTGTGCTTTTTGCCTGCCTTGCACATTTTCTCTACATGATCTTGTCTGTGACACTTTCTGAAGACTTTTTCTTTGAACCAACAGTCACTTGCATCATGGGAGGATTTGCCACTTTGATAACATCTTTGGCTTTTTGCACCATTCAGGGACATTTTGTGCATTTCACATTATAAGCTTGTTTTCTCTAACTCTGCTTCATCCTTTGCTGCATTCTCTAATGTTATTGCAATGGTCAATGCCTGTTCTAAGGTTAGGTCTCTTTTGGACAGTAGCCTCTTTTGCGTGCTTTGACTAAGCATGCCACATATAAGCCTATCACTTAATACATCAGAAAGTCCATCTCTAAAGTCACAGTACTGGGAAAGTTTGTGCAGTTCTACAATGTATTCAGAAAGGCTTTCATCTTTTGAATGACCCCTTTTGTAAAATCTAAATCTCTCAGCTATTACCATTGGTTTAGGGCTCAAGTGATTATGTAAAATTGTAGTAATTTTGTTGAACGTCTTGTTTGCTGGCTTTGCAGGGGTTACTAGGTTGTTTAAGAGACTCTATGTTATTGGGGCCCTTAAGCTTAGAAGTGTAGGGGCTTTCTTTTGCTCTTCTACATTGTTTGCATTACAATACAGTTCAACCCTCTTTATACATGACTGCCAATATTTATTAGCGCTGTCAAATTCGTCAACTTTCCTGACTGATGCCATTGCATGTTATTTTCACTTTAAATTCAGTGCGTCTTTCACTGTTACTATGCACTGTACTCACGCCTTTGTTAGCGTCCGAGACGGCCTTCTCTGTACTGATTAATTCTTGCTGTTTTATCTCGTAATCGTGCCATAATTGTCGGTGCAACTTGTGGTATTTTCTGACATTCAGATTTGTACTAGTTGCCAATTTGTTTGATTTGTGCACAGCGACATATCAATTAAATAAAAACACACACGTGGGAGATGGCTTTAACTGGTGTATTCACCTTGCAGCAAGAGAGAGAGAACAATGTGCGTGTGTAGACAACAGATCAATATGTAGTGCTAGCAGGGGAGTGCCATTACTCTCAATGAAATGGATCCATACTTTACATACATTACAGATTCGATTGTGTCTCCTGTGTTTACTGTGATTGCCCACTAGAAAATGACCCTCAGGGTTGTATATGGTGACATGCATGTACTTTGATAGTAAATTTACTTTTAACTTTGAACCTGCACATTTTTGGGATGTGTGAGGAAACTGGAGCACCTAGAGGAAACACACATAGTCAGGAAGAGGGCATACAAACTCCTCACAGACAGTGCAGGAATCAAACTCGGGTCGCTGATGCTGTAATTGTGTTACACTAACCATTACGCCTCCATGACAACCCATTTACAAGAATGTTGGGGGTCTTAATATGATTTGAGTTATAGGGCAAGATTGAATAGGTTAGGACTTCATTCCTTGGAGCGTATGAGAGTGAGAGGAAATTTGATAGAGGTATATAAAATTATGAGGGTATAGATAGGGTGAATGCAAGCAGGCTTTCTCCATTAAGGATGGGTGAGACAAGAACTAGAGGTAATGGGTTAAAGGTGAAAGGTGAAACGTTTAAGATGAATATGAGGAGGAACTTCACTCAGAGGGTGGTGAGAGATGGAATGAGCTGCCAGAGGAAGTGCTGGATGTGGGTTTGATTCTAACATTCAAGTGAAGTTTGGATAGGAGAGATATGGAGCATTATAGTCCACGTGCAGCTTGATGGGACTAAGCAGAATCACAGTTCAGCACTGTGTATGTGGGCCGAAGAGCCTGTTTCTGTGCTGTAGTGTCCCATGACTCCGTAACAGATTCTGGCCAGACATCACTGTGAAACAACCTACAGACTGTAAGGAGGTTTGCACACCCTCAAGGTGTAACCAGATGGAAGCTCTGCTTTCTCTTGAGGGAATTCTGGAGAAAACAGGTGATCATGCTTTTTCAATCCTCCTTTGAAAATACAAATTTATGCCTTTGGACACAAATAGAAAGGTAATGCCTATGCCCAAAATAATAGTGAATGGTTCCTAAAATATAAATGAAGCTCCTGAAACATTTATGGACAAATTTTAGAGGCCACAGTTCAGAATTAAATTGTTGAATTACTGTGAACTAGATGGAATATCCTAGGACATTTATCAGGGCTATTTTATAGACATACTTCAATCAGCATTTTGCCATGTTTTTGAATAAATTACCGATAGTATTGATTATTGGAAATACAAATAAATAATGTATGGATCTTCAGAAAATCTGGGATAAAACTTCTCACAGAAGGCTCATTACAAAATGTATAGTCTTAGGTATGTACATATGTATTTATGTATATTAATTATGTAGGTATGTACATATGTATTTATGTATATTTACTATGTACCTATGTATTAATGTATATTAATTATGTATGTATGTATATTTATTTATATACATACCTATCTATTAATTTGGAAACACAGCGTATTAACATATGGCTCTGGCCAAACAAACCCATCCTGCCCACTTACACCCAAGTGACCAATTAAACTACTAACCAATAAGACCACAAAATATATCAGCAGAATTAGGCCATTTGGCACATCAATTCTGCTCTGCTATTCCATCATGGCTGATTTATTATCCCTCTCGATCCCATTCTTCTGCCTTCTCCCCAAAAAGTTTTGACCCTCTCGACTAATGAAGAACCTATCAACCTCTGCTTTAGATATACCCAATGACTAGGCCTCCACAGCTGCCTGTGGCAATGACTTCCACAGATTCACCACTCTCTGTCTGAAGAAATTCCTCCTCATGTCTGTCCTTGTATTTCTCTGGTCTTAGACTCCCCCACGTGAGGAATAATCCTCGCCGTATCCACTCTATCCAGGCCTTTCAATATTCAATAGGTTTCAGTGAGATCCCACCCTCATTCTTCTAAACTCCAGTGAGCCATGAAAAGCACTGCACTAAAACTGGCCCTTTGGCCAATCTAATCCATGCAGAACCATTTAAACTGGGTAGTCCCATTGACCTGCCATCCATACCCCTTCTATCTCTGTACCAGCAGGTGCTCGTCATACATTAGCTTTTCATTCCAGGGATCATCCTCATGAACCTCCTCTGGACCCTCTCCAATGACAGCACATCCTTTATGAATGCGCATACTTTTAAAGATTCAAGATTTAAACTATATTTATTACCAAAGTACGAAAGTAAGACACAACCCTGAGATTTGTCCTCCCACAGACAGCTATGAGACAAAGAAAACCATGGAACCCATTCAAAGAAAAACATCAAACCTCAATGTGCAAAAAAAAAAAAGAAATACTGCAAATGGGGAAAAAAAACAAGCGATAAACATCAAATGCAAAGTCATCAAAGAGGTCCAGGAAAGATCAGTTTCAGCTCAGTTCATATACAACTGTAGATGTCACCATATACTACCTTGAGATTCATTTTCTTACAGGAATTTACAGGAAAACAAAGAAATATAATAGAATTTATGAGAAGAGAAAGATAAACAGGATGAATTTCTTTAGTCACTGAGTGTAATTTCTTCAATATTTTTGAAAGCTAATTCAAAGTGTGAATTATACCTTTCATTCTCCAGAACTCAACACCACTTTAATTCCTAAACTGTTGCACTCTTCTGCAGTCACAACAATTTCCATTACAATTGTTGTTTTCCAAAGTAAACCATTCCTTAATAATCTGACTTGTTGTTATATAATTGCAAACAATTTCATTAAGAAACAGTTCCAAATGCAGCTGTTTTCATCTCAGCTGTCAACAACGTGTGATGTTACTTTGCTAAAAGCCAATACCATTAATAATTTTACTCAGGAATGGGTTTATAATGAGGGAGAAGGCAATGTAAATCTGTCTGCTAGAGCTTAATACATCCTACTGTGTTAGCAAAATGTTACACCAACAAGCCCATTATCAAAAATCTGTGCAGTGGAATGGTGTATGAAAGATGTTCTCACTAGTATTTGTAGAATCATAGAACACGATGGCAGAGAAACAGGCCCTTCAGCCAGTCTAATGCATGACAAAATGTTAATCTGTCTCCATTGATCCATGCTGGGACCATAGCCCTCCATACCCTTCCCATCCAGGTACCTATCCAAACTTCTCTTAAATATTGAAATCAAACTCACATTCACTACTTCCACTGCAGCACGTTCCACATTGTCAGCACTCTCTGAGTGAAGAAGTTCCCCCTCAGGTTCCCCTTAAATATTTCACCTTTCACCCTTAACCCATGAGGTTTAGTTCTAGTCTCTCCCAACTTCTGTGGAAAGGTCTACTTGCATTTACCCTATCTTACTCTAGCTTTGTGAGGTGTGTGTTAAAAACTGAAGCAAACATTATATTTTATTTAGAGATAACAGGCTCTTCCAAACAAGCGAGCCTGCTCTGCCCAATTACACCCCTGTGACTACCAACTGGTATGTCTTTAGAATATGGGAGGAAACTAGAGAACCCAGAGGAAATCCATGCAGTCATGGAGAGAATGTTCAAACTCCTTGCAGACAGTGATGGAATTGAAGCTAATTAGACTTTATCAGGTAGTGCTTAATAAAGTGTATGTTCGTGGTCTTCTGCTGCTGTAGCCCATCCACTTCAAGGTTCAACATGTTGTGCATTCAAAGATGCTCTTCTGGACACCACTGTTGTAATGCGTGGTTATTTGAGTTACTGTCACCTTCTTGTCAGTTTGAACCAGTCTTGCCATTCTCCCCTGACCTCTCTCATTAACAAGGTGTTTTTGTCTACAGAACTGCCACTCACTGGATGTTTCTTGTTTTTTGCACCATTCTCCGTAAACTCTAGAGACTGTCATGTGTGAAAATCCCAGGAGATCAGCAGTTTCTGAGGTACTCAAGCTACACCATCTAGCCCAGCAATCATTTCATGGTCAAACGCACTTAGATCACATTTCTTCCCCATTCTGATGTTTGGTCTGAATAACAACTGAACCTCTTGATCATGTCTGCATGCTATTGTGCATTAAGTTGCTGCCACATGATTGGCTCATTAGATACTTGCATTAATGAACAGGTGTACAGGTGTACCTAATAAAGTGGCCAGACAGTGTATTTCTAACTGTTACAATGTCTGATGTTCAGTGGTTTAAGAGCCAGAAATTCCTACAAATCCTTATTAAGGCTAAATCCATCACACACACCATCAACTCCATCTGTAGCTGTAATTATTTGTTTAAGATGAACACGACATGCAATTATGGCATTTTGTCTGACCCACAGCCAAGCATCTAATTGTTATGTCTCATCTGCTGCCAAGGCACTTTAATCACACGTCTGCTAAAGGATTCATTTCTGCCTATGCCCAATCATCATGTGACCCCTGTTCCTCTCCACAGATTCACCCACTCTAGAACCAGCTTCTTAGCACCCTCAGTAAAATCATGAAGGATCCCACCCACCCTGCACGTGGACTTTTTGTCCCACTCCCATCAGGGAGGAAGCTATGAAGCATCCACATCAGGACCACCAGACTCAAAAACAGATACTTTCCCCAAGCAATAAGGCTGATCAACACCTCCACCCACTAACCCACCCCTCCACAACCCCAACCACCACTACATTATCATTTCCTGTCAGAGTCACCTTATGTATAGACAATCCTGTGTCCAGCATCACTTCACAGACATACAATCAATGTATATAAGTTATCTTGTGCACTTTATCTTACTGTGTTGCTTTTTGTGTGATGCATCAAATCCAGAGTATCCATTAGAATATAAGAAACCGGAGCAGGAGTAGGCCATCTAGCCCATTGAGCCTGCTTCACCATTCAATAAGCTCATGGCTGATCTGGCCTTGGGTTCATCTCCACCTACCTGCCTTTCCCCCATAACCCTTAATTCCCCTACTATGCAAAACTCTACCCACCCTTGTCTTAAATATATTTACTGAGGTAGCCTCCACTGCTTCAATGGGCAGAGAATTCCACGGATTCACCACTCACTGAAAAAAGCAGTTCCTCCTCATCTCTGTCCTAAATCTACTCCCCTGAATTCTTGAGGCTATGTCCCCTAGTTCTAGTCTCAACTACCAGTGGAAACAACTTTCCTGTCTCTATCTTATCCATCCCTTTCATAATTTTATATGTTTCTATAAGATCTCCTCTCATTCTTCTGAATTCCAGTGAGTACAGACCCAGCTGATTCAATCTCTCCAAAATTATTTTGTTTTCCTTTACACTTGTGTACTTGAAATGACATTAAACAATCTTGAGTCTTGAATCTTCTCAGTATCCAGAAACACCAAACTAGACCTGGTCTCTCTAAACACATCCTGTTCTGTTCAAAGACATGGCTATCCTTTGCCATCTGTGCTCTCACCCACTAACAATCCACCTCCCAATAAACCAGAATTAAATGTGGAAGGTTTGTAGATGACACAAAGATTGGCGGTGCTGTAGATAGTGTAGGTGGTTATCGTAGATTACAATGGGACATTGGCAGAGCTGGGCTGAGAACTGGCAAATGGAGTTTAACCCAGAAAAGTGCAAAGAGGTTCAATTTGGAAGAATTAAAACAGAATACAGGGTTAATGGTGGGATTCATTGCAGTATGGAGGAACAGAGGGATCTTGGAGTCTACATCCAGTATTGCCTGCAAATTGATAAGGTTGTTAAGAAGGCAAATGGTATCTTGGCCCTCATGGGTCAAAGATTGGGTTCAAGAGCCATGGTATAATGGTGGTCTAATGAGGGTTTATAGAGCTGCAACATTAACACAGAGTTTTGTGTCCAGTTCTGCTCACCTCATTAGAAGAAGGATGTGGAAGCTTTAGCGAGGGCGCAGAGGAGATTTACCAGGATGATGCCCGGATTACATTGCATGTCTTAGGAGGACAGATGGAAGGAGTTAGCCTTTTTCTCTTTGGAAGAAAAGAGGATGAGGGGTGATTTGATAGAGGTGTACAAGAGTCTTAAATTGAGTGGACAGCCAAAGACTTTTACCTAGGGTGGACATGACTAATACCAATGGGGATAACTTTAAAGTGATTGGAGGAAGTTACAGGAGGATGTCAGAGTTAGGTTTTTCACAGAGAGTGGTGGGTACATGGAACATCTTGCCAGTGATGGTGGCAGAGACAGATAAATTCGGGACATTTAAGAAACTCTTAAGCATATGGATGATAGAAAAATGGAGAGCAGTGTAGGAGGGAATGGTTAGATTGATCTAAAAGGTCTGTACAACATCACAGGCCGAACATACTGTTCTATGTTTTAAAATTTTCATCCTCGTTGTACTCTGACATCTCCTCAAAATTAACTTCAATGGTATACATAGAGAACAACATTTGACATAGAACGTAGATTATAGAACAATCTACTTCAGCCCACAATAATCTGCCAATCTTGTAACATACACTTAACACTTCCTTCCCTCATAGACCTCCATTTTTCTTTCATCCATGTGCCTATCTAAGAGACTCTTAAATGTCCCCAATGTTCCTGCCTCTACCACCACTCCTGGCAAGGCATTCCATGCACCTACCCTGTAGCAGATGATCGGAGAAGTCCATTATTTTCTGTTTTACTGTTTTATGTTGTACTATCTCAATGCACCACCAGGCTCAAAGATAGGTTCTACCCAAATGTTGTAAGACTATTAAATAATTTCTTAGTACAATAAGTTGGACTCTTGATCTCACATCTACCTCACCATGATCTTGAACTTTATTGTTTACCTGCACTGCACTTTCCCAGTAGTTGTTACACTTTATTCTGCATCCTGTTCTTGTTTTATCTTGTTCTACCTCAATGTGCTGTGTAAAGATCTGATCTGTATGAACAGAATACAAGACTAATTTTTCACTGTATCTCAATACATATGATAATAATAAACCAATTTACTAGCTTACCTTTTTGGTTACTGTCTGTCCTAGTTCATGACATTTTAATGATCCCTTTCAATGTCCCCTTCCTGAGATAGCTTTCCTCTATTTAAGAAGTATTCTTTTCTCAAAGTCAATGTAGATTTATTATCAAAGTTCAAATATGTCACCATATACTACCCTGAGATTCATTTTCTTGTTGGTTTTTACAGAAAAAGAAGGCAGGTGTATGGGGTTGAGTGGGATCCAGGATCAGCCATGATGTGGAGCAGGCACAATGGGCTGAATGGCCTAATTCTGCTCCTATATCTTATGTCTTAAAAATAAAGAAATACAATAAAATTTATGGAAAAACTAAGCATAAACTGTCAACAATCAACATGCAAAAGAAGATAAACTGTGCAAATACAAAAATACACCACCGTGTCCACAGGTTGTAGAGTCAGTTCAGAGTTGCAGTGAGTAAAGTTATCCACGCCAGTTCAGGAGTCTGATTCTTTTTTGTAGGGTAATAACTGTTCCTGGAAATGGTTGTGTGGGCTATAAGGCTTCTGTACCTTCTGCCTAAGGGCAGCGGTGAGAAGAGAGCATGGCCAGGATGGTGGGGGTCCTTGATGATGGATGCTGCTTTCTTGTGATAACACTCTATGTAAATGTACTCAGTAATGGGGGGAGGTGGTTCTTTGATGGACTGGGCTATATCAATCATTTTCTGTACACTTTTTTGTTCATGGCCATTGGTGTTACTATACCAGGTAGTGATTCAACCAGTCAGGGTACTCTCCACTGTGTAGATGTAGATATTTATCAAAGTTTTAGGTGACATGCCCCCACTTCCAATCTCGTAATGAGGACTGGCTCATGGCTCTTGGCTTCTTCTTCTTGTATTTGGCTTTGTTGACATTGAGTGAGAGGTTGTTGTTGTCGCAGCACTCAGTCAGATTTTCAATCTTCTGTGATAGATTTTCACTTTCTGAGCCAAGGGACCTCTTGTATTTGTCAAGCTCAGCTTTCTAAACATGGTAGTTGCCACTTGTAAGTAACAACCAGTTGTTTAGCTTTTGGTCATAAAAGGGAGCCCATCTTCAGTTCTTAAAATGTAAGTGGCAAGCTATAATCAGTCTGAAGTTTCAAAACAGGTGCATCGTCTATAGAAAGCAGGTTGAGAGGGCAGACACGGAGTCGGGAAGATGAACAGCAATGGCCTTCTGCTGCTCAGCAAATGTGAAGGGCATGACCTCACTATCACAAACACAGTGTTCAGAATGGCCAACAAATTCAAGACAACATGGATGCACCCTAGATCCAAACAATGGCATCTGATCGATTATGTCATTGTCCGTCAACGTGACATCCGGGACATAGTCATCACACGAGCCATACGAGGAGTAGAGTGTTGGATGGACACAGACTCCTCCACACCACCCTCAAGCTACACATCGTTCAATCTCACAAAAAGTGTCCAAAGGCAGTACGGCCATCCTTTAACACCTCCAAACTTCAGCACCCTCCGTGTCTACGCGAATTTCAAAATGCTCTTAAACAGAAACTATCAACAAACCGGCCACTCATGGGTAACCCAATCCAGAAATGGAGCCACTTCAAAAATGCTATAACTGAAACAGCAAAATCAACCCTAGGCCGCAGAAAGCGCACCCACCAAGATTGGTTCAATGAGAATAGCACCATCATCGATTACCTACTCACCAAGAAGAACAAGGCATTCAAAGAATGGTAGGATGACCCGAGCTCCACCTGCAAAAAGGACAGATTCAAGTCCTATCAGGCACTCGCTCAAAGGGAAATCCGTATAATGCGTGACACATGGTGGAATGAGAAGGCAGATGAGGTTCAGCACTATGCTGACACAAACAACACCAAGCAGTTCTTCAACGCCATCAAGTCTGTCTTTGATCCCTCAAAGTCAAGCATTGCTCCTCTGCTTTCTGCAGAAGGATCCTCGCTTATCAAGGACAAAAAGGGCATCAACACCAAATGGAGGGAACACTTCAGTCAGCTCCTGAACCGCCCCTCCACTGTCGACCAGTCAGTACTCAACCAGATTCCCCTGAGCCCAGTCCACGAGCACCTCAACAACCCCCCCTCCCTGACCGAGGTCAGCACAGCCATCAAACAGATGAGCTGTGGCAAAGCACCAGGCAAGGATGGCATTCCCGCAGAATTGTTTAAAGCCCTCAACCAGGAGTCACTCGAAGCATTCCAGGACGTCCTGGTCAGTATCTGGGAAGAGGAAGTAATGCCACCCGACCTTCGGGATGCTGCAATAGTCGCCCTATACAAAAACAAAGGCCCGCACACGGACTGTGGGAACTACGGGGGCATCTCCCTACTTTCCATCGCCGGCAAAATCCTGGCTCGCATCATCCTCAGTAGACTTATTTCAACAGTATCTGAAGAAAACCTCCCAGAATCGCAATGCAGCTTTCGGCCTAAATGCAGTACTGTGGATATGATCTCTGTTAGACAAATGCAGGAGAAATGCCTGGAGCAGAACATGAACTTGTACTTTGTCTTCATTGATCTGACTAAAGTGTTTGATACTGTCAACAGAGAAGCCTTGTGGATCATCCTCGGGAAACTTGGCTGTCCTCCAAAGTTCATCAACCTCATGCGCCTCTTCCATGACAACATGACTGGAGAGATTCTCTCAGCTGACGAACCAGCAAGAAATTTGACATCTCCAACGGCGTTAAACAGGGCTGTGTGCTTGCACCAGTACTTTTCAACCTTTTCTTCACTCAAGTACTAATGCATGCCGTCAAAGACCTAAACTTGGGCATTTATATCAAATACCGCCTGGTCGGGTCACTCTTTGACCTACGTCACCTTGCAGCACACACAAAGACCCTCCAAAAGCTGTTCATAGAAGCGCTCTTTGCAGATGACTGTGCATTAATGGCGCACCAAGAGGACCACCTACAAACAATGGTCAGCAGATTCTCACCGTATCTAAATTGTTCGGCTTGACAATGAGCGAAGGTAGCTGAGCGAAGGGCGCTGAGTAGGCTACGGTCAATTATGGATAACTCTGAACATCCTCTACATAGCACCATCCAGAGACAGAGAAGCAGTTTCAGCGACAGGTTACTATCGATGCAATGCTCCTCAGACAGGATGAAGAGGTCAATACTCCCCAATGCCATTAGGCTTTACAATTCTACCGCCAGGACTTAGAACTTTTTAAAAGCTATTATTAATGCTTTTTGAGATAGTGATTTAGATGCATATCATATTTTTTTTACTGAGTTAAGTATTGTATGTAATTAGTTTTGCTACAACAAGTGTATGGGACATTGGAAAAAAGTTGAATTTCCCCATGGGGATGAATAAAGTATCTATCTATCTATCTATCAGCCTCGGTAAAACAGAGGTCCTCCTGCAGCCTGCACCTAACAGCGCCCCACCACAGCTATGCATCACCATCGATGACACACAACTACAGAACATTGACAACTTCAAATACCTGGGGAGTACCATCTCCAGCGACGGTGCCCTTGATAAAGAAATCACGTCAAGGATCCAGAAAGCAAGCCAGGCACTCGGAAGGCTCCGGGTCAAAGTTCTGCAGCACAAAGACATTCGCCTCTCCACTAAACTGAAGGTTTACAATGCTGTTGTGGTCTCATCACTTCTATATGGCTGTGAAACCTGGACACTGTATCGCAGACATGTCAAACAGCTTGAACAATTCCACAATCGTGCTCAGCGATCAATCATGCAAATCCACTGGCAAGACCGTATCTCCAACCTGACAGTCCTGGACCCAGCCAATTCCACGAGCATTGAAGCCAAGGTTTTGAAGGCTCAGCTCAGATGGACCGGCCACGTGATCCGCATGGATGAGTCCAGAATGCCGCGTCAGTTGTTCTACGGAGAACTGGAGCAGGGCAACCGTGCCCAAGGTCGCCCAAGGAAGAGGTACAAGGACAACCTCAAGTCAAACCTTAAGTGGGCCAAACTCCAGCCCTGCGATCTCAAACACACTGCTGCTGATCGGTCCAAGTGGTGCAATCTATGCTCCAAGGCAGCAAACAACTTCCAAGCCAACTGGCCCATGCAGCGCCTCAAGGCGAGGCAAGAAAGACACAGGAAGGCGTCCGCTCCTGCCCCAACAGGCGGTGCTCCTTGTCCCATCTGCAACCGTATCTGCGCTTCGGACTTCGGCCTCAGAACTCATATGCGTGTCCACAGACATTGACTGAGCAACACATCTGTCTTCCTCAGACTTCGAGAGACTACTACTACTATAATTTGGAAATACCCTATACGATAAAACCTCTCTGTAAGCTTTAAATGTGTTTTTAAAATGTTGTATGGATTAAAATGTGTATCACTGAAAATAAATGAATTGTGTTTAAACTACTTCGATAGGTGGAAGCATTTCCTCCTCGGTAGGGAGAGGTACCCACTGCTTGAATAATCAGCATTGGCAGCTAAACTCACCATAGAGGACAAACAGAGAAGTGATCTAGTCTTTAAAGATTCGGGTAGTTACAGTATAATCTCCCTTTAGTGAAAAACTGTTTATATCTGATAGGGCTTAAGTTCTTTGAGTTTAGAACTTCATGGTCAGCAAACCCAATACCATCACACTCCCTCCAATATGCTGATGCGGTAAAGAGTTTAATCATTTTAGGAACAAAATAGATGACTTCCATTTTTAATCCATATTATGGGTATTTACCATAGTTATGTCCATTTGCAAGACACTCTCCATAATTTTATGCTTCCATCTACATTGCTTACATTACAGCCTATGTTTGTACCATCAGCAGAATTGGACATGCAATCATCAGTCATTGATAAATATGGTGAAGAGCTGAGGCCATGATTTAATCAATGCAAAATACCATCAGTCAGATCCTGCCTGTCACTCATTCAATCCTGTAATCAGATAAATCATTTTCTGCAAAGTTTCTTAAATCATAAGACCTTAAGATATATGAACAGAATTAGGCCATGTGCCCCATCGTGTCTGCTCTGCCATTCCATCATGGATGATTTATTATTCCTCTCCACCATATTGTCCTGGCTTCTTCACATAAACTTTGATGCAGTGACAAATCAAAAACCTATCAACCTCTGCCTTAAACATACCCAATGACTTGGCCTCCACAGTTGTCCGCGTCAATGAATTGATTAACCACCCTCTGGCTAAAGAAATTCCTCTTTATCCACATTCTACAGGGATGCCCTCTGGTCGGAGACTGCGCTTTCTAGTCCTAGACTAACCCCACTGTAAGAAACATCCTCTCAGTATCCACTCTATCGAGGCCAAGGGTTCCCAATCTATTTAATGCTATAGACCTCTAACTGAAGTTAATGGACCCCAGTTTAGGAACCACTGATCTCGGCCTTTCAATATTCAATAGGTTTCAATAAGGATCCCCTCATTCTTCTAAACTCCAGTGAGGACAGGCCTCTTTAAATGCTCCAAATGACATTAATAATCCAATTCTAGTTCTAATTCCAAATTAATCTGTGCCTTCAAATAGTGCAGGCTATGCATGCTGACGCAGACCTGAACTTTTGACACTTGGGTGTAGTTGGACAGCACAGGTCTGTTGACCCAAAAGGGCCTGTTACCATGCAGTATCTTTAAATAATATTTCAAAAGAATAAAGGGTGGAAAAATGCTTTGGCTTCAGTTAAGGCAAGCTAAACTGGTTTGGTATCAGTTGCAAAGATGAGTCAAATTATACTGTTTAGAAGACATTTGGACAGGTAAATGGATGGGAAAGTTTTAAATGATTATGATCCATCATTCTTGTAGTGTTGAGCAAAATAAAAGTGTGCTTTCAATGCACCTGTTAAGGCCGAATGGTCTAATTCTGCCCAATGTCTTATGGCCCATTGAGTCTGCCCTATCAGTCAATCATGGCTGATTTATTATCCAACTCAATCCCATTCTCCTGCCTTCTCCCATATCCTTTGACACCCTGACTAATCAAGTAACTGTCAACCATCATGTATGACTCTAATAACTCTACTCTTCACTGTGTAAGTCCTACTCTGGTTTGTCCTCTCAAATTCCAACACCACACACTCGTCTACATTAAATTTCATCTGCCATCTTCAGCCCATATTTCCAGTTGGTCCAGATCTAACCAAAGTAGTCGCATTGAGTGAATTGACAATGTTATTGGGAAATTTAGGCAGGCAAATAGATGGAGTTTCAGTGGAAAAGCATTCTGAAGATGGTGACTATAAATCTGTAAGCTTTTAGGTTGGAATGATTTCATGTGTTTGCGATGTTGCCCAACTTGCTATTTGCAACACTTTGGTTTTTTTTATTTTTGATTTTAAGCACATCTGGTGGTTTTTCTTGCTTTTCAGTCCTATAGTTCCACATTTGAAATCCCTTTTTATGTTTACCAAAGCGTTCTTTATGAAATTGTATGAGATCTGTTTAGACTGGATTTTCAAGTGTGCTTGGAATTTGCTAATGTCCTAAGTCAGTAGTTTTTCTCTCATACATTTTTCCTTTCAATGGCTAGTCAAAACTGCCCAATGTAAAACGGCACCAGCCCACCTGCCATAAAGTACATATATACAGAAAAATGCATGAAAAAAGACAGAAACACCATGAAGGATCCCACCCATCCTGCTCATGGACTGTTTGTCTCACTCCCATCAGAGAGGAGGCTGTATAGCATCCACACCAGGACTACCAGACTTCAAAACTGCGACTTTCCCCAAGCAGTAAGACTGATCAACACCTCCACCTGTTAACCCAGCCTTCCACACCCCCAACCACCACTATGTACACATCATGTAGCATCGCTTTGCGTACATACAGTTAGTCCATGTATATAGAAGTTACAAGTATATTGTGTTTCATTGGTTTCCTTTTGTATTTATATTTTAGGAACAAAATAGATGACGTATTATTTTGTTTTTTTTGCATATTGTGTTTTTTTTTATCCTGCATCAGATCCAGAATAACAATCATCTTGTTCTCCTTTATACTTACATACTGAAGGTTGACAAAAAAAAGCTGTCTTGAGTCTTAAATCTTATTATATAAGTGAAACATTCTCAGTTCCTCCGGTCAGAAGAAGGTCAGCCACAATATTACAAAAGCAGATAATTTGAGTTCATTTCATTAAATGCTTCTGGAATCATTAAAGGAAAGTGAACATTTGGGAACATTTGCAACAGTTTTTTTTAAATTTTAAATGATCACATAAAGCATACCAATATAATATGAATAATGAATTCGGAGGCATGTATCTTTGCAGGTTTCAAAACTCGCATATTCATTTAGCAAAGTCTTGGTAGGTTCCAGATCATCACATTCCAAGGGAGATATTAAATCCATTGCAACTCCTTCTTCGGGACAAAATTCGTATCTTCACACATCTGCACCCAGTGGCCACTTTATTAGGTATGCCTGCTCATTAATGCCAATATCCTATCAGCCAATCACGTGGCAGCTAAATACATAAGAGCATGCAGACATGGTCAAGAGGTTCAGTTGTTGCTCAGACCAAACGTCAGAATGGGGAAGAAACATGATCTAAGTAACTTTGACTGTGGAATGATTATTGGTACGAGACTAGGTGGTTTGAGTATCCCAGAAATGGTTAATCTCCTGGGACTTTCACACACAACCATCTCTAGAGTTTACAGAAAATGGTGTAAGAAACAAATTTTAAAAATATCCAGTAAGTTCCAGATCTGTGGGCAAAAATGGCTTGTTAATGAGAGAGGTAGGTCAGAGGAGGATGGCCAGAATGGTTCAAAATGACAGGAAGGCGACAGTAACTCAAATAACCATGCATTATATATTATTTTTATTGTGTTCTTTATGGTTATTGTAGCTTTTTTTTAAGCTGCATTAGATCCGGAGAATGAAGGGAGGTGGAAGGAGATTCAGTCGTTACTTTCAGAATAAAATATTTGAATCAATAGCTGATGGTGAAATATTTGAAGAACTATTGAGAAATAGCAAGGGAGTGGGTGATATAAAACCATAAGACATAGGAGAAGAATTAGGCCATTTGGCCCATCGAGTCTGCTCTGCCATTCTAACGTGGCTGATTTACTATCCCCCAATCCCATTCTCCTATATATATAATGGTCATACAGTATGTTGGATTACCCTTTCCAAGAGCACACTGAGGCACAAATAGCATGCTTCTGTTCAATGATAATGGAGGGCAGTGCCAAAGGAGTACTCATGTATGTACTCCTGAACCCCTAAAACCAGCAGTGAATGGCTGCGTGGAATAGCTTGTTCTCACATGTCAGGAGAACACTTTGGAAGACTTCCATGGAGTTCAAAACCGGATAGAAGAAATATTGATAAAACTGTCTTTGGGGTCTGGAGTAGAGAACCTAAAGGGCAAAGGAAATAGAATTGGAGTTGTTATGAGGGAGGTGAGGACCTCCTTCTGTCTGAGTTGACCATGGATATTGCGCCTGAGCTGACTCGATACGCAAGCCGGGGCAGTACGCTATGGAGAGCAAGCTGTTGCCCGCGTTGAAAGCTCCGCCTCTCCATGCATGTGATGAACCCAAAGGAATGGCAGAGACTGATGTAGATTGGTGCCAGCAGCATTGCAGGAGTTGCCAGTCAGCATTGAAGTTAATGTAAGACTGCCTTAGAGACTCCAGCTCCAGATTTTTCCCTCAGGGTTTACTCTGAAAGTTTTCCCCATGAGTGAGTATAGCCGCTAGGCAGCAGAGATTTGAGATTAGAGTTTCCCTTCTCCTAAGTGAGCTGCCAACCACAGCTGATGAGCCTCAACTCTTCGAAGCGACTGGTTTTAAGGCATCAGTAACCCAACTTGGACCTTTCTCCTGTCAGTAGAAATGGTTCTGCCAGGCTTAATAGCTAAGCCACATGTGAAGGCCGGGAGTGGTTGTCAGAGGGTATTTGAGACATACACCATTGGGAGCATTTAATAGGTAATTGGAGCTTGTCCCCTTTACCACCCCTGGCTATAGCAATCTTAAGGAATTGTTATAAGATCATAAGAAGAATTAAACCATTTGGCCCACCAAGTCTGCTCCACCATTTCATCATGGCTGATCCAATTTTCCTCTCAGCTCCAATCTCCTGTCTTCTCCCCAGATACCTTCATGCCCTGACCAATTAAGAATGTATCAACTTCTGCCTTAAATATACATAAAGACTTGGCCTCCATGGCTGTCTGAGGCAAAGAAATCCACAGATTCACCATTCTTTAGCTAAAAAGAAAATTCCTCCTCATTTCCATTCTAAAAAGATGCCCCTCTCTCTGAGGCTGTGTCCTCTGGTCTTAGACTCACCCACCATAGGAAACATCCTCTCCACATCCACTCTATCAAGGCCTTTCACAATTCAATAGGTTTCAATGAGGTCACCCCTCATTCTTCTGAATTCGAGTGAATACAGGCCCAAAGCCACCAGACACTTTTCATATGACAAGATGTTCAATCCTGGAATAATTTTCATGAACCTCCTTTGAACTCTCTTCAGTTTCAGCACATCCTTTCTCAGATAAGGGGCCCAAAACTGCTCACAATACACCAAGTGAGGCCTCACCAGTGCCTTATAAAGTCTCAGCACCAACCTAATTTTTCAAATATACCTGCAAATTGAAATCCCTCATGACTATTGTAACATTGTACCTTTGGCATGCTTTTACAATCTCACGTTGTAATTTGTAGACCACATCCTTACTAGTCTTCGAGGGTCTGGTTTATTGTCACATGTAATGAGACACAATGAAAATCCTGTCCTGCATACTGAACATGCAGATGAGTGGTAAAGATAGGGCAAATGCATGCAGGCTTTTTCCACTGAGGTTGCATGGGACTACTACCAGAAGACAAGGGTTAAGGGTGAAAGGTGAAAAGTTTAAGGGGATCATGATGGAAAACTTCTTCACTCAGAGTGTCGTGAGAGTGTGGAATGAGCTGCCAGTGCAGTGATGCATGAGACCCTGATTTCATCATCTAAAAGAAACATGGATAGGTACGTACATGGTACGGGTATGGAGGGCTATGGTCTGGGTGGGGTCGATGGGTGTCAGCAGCTTAAATGGTTCAGCGCAAATTAGATAGGCTGAAGGGCCTCTGTTTCTGTGCTGTACTTTTCTATGACTCAATGACTCTAGATCAATTCATTACGTAGTACAAGGTAAAACAATAACAATGCAGAATAAAGTGTAACAGCTACAGAGGAAGTCCAGTGCAGTAGAGAAAAAGCTGCAGGTCATAACAAGAGCCCAGTTTATCATAGTAGGCAGCCATTTAATAGTGCTTTCAGGCTTTTGTATCTTCAGCCCAATGAGAGAGGGGAGAGGAGAGAATGTCTGGAGGTGGGTGGGGATTTCACTTTACTGGATGTTTTACTGAGGCAGTGAGAAGTGTAGGCAGAATCCATGGAGAGGAGGCTGGTTTCTTTGATGTGCTAAACTCTGGTCATGTGTGGAGCAGCTACCATACCAAGCCGAGGTGCATCTGGATAGTACGCTTTCTATGGTGAGTGATAACATCAAAGGAGATCTATTATCAAAGTGCATATATGTCATCATATACTACCTTGAGATTCAGTTTCTTTATGGCATTTACAGGAAAATAAAGAAATACAATTAAATTTATAAAGGTAGACCAGAGTTGCAAAGACCTTGCCAGTAAATCTGTCAGTAATGGAATTAGTTCAGTGTCGGGATGAGTGTGGTTGAGTGAGGTTATCCACGCTGGTCAGGAGCCTACTGGTTGTAGGGTCCCATGCCTCCTGAATCAAGAGGCATGAGACGTACTACTCCCGTATGATGGGAGCAGTGAGAAGAGAGCATGGCCTGGAGGGTGGGGCTCCTGATGATGTGGCAGCACTCCATGTAGATGTGCTCAGTGGTGGGGAGGGCTTTTCCTGTGCTGGACTTGGCTGTGTCCATCACATTCTACAGACTTTTCTGTTTATGGGCAGTGGTGTTTCCATACCAGGTCACAAAGCAACCAGTTAGGAGACTCTCCGCTGCATATCTCTGGAGGGGTTTAAAATTCAAGGTGACTTACAGAATCTATGCAAACCTCCAAGAAAGTAGAAGTGCAGTCGTAATTTCTCTCTAATGGCACTTACATGATTTGTTTACTCGATTTGTTGTTGTTTCACTTTCCTAAAAATTTCATAACCAGTCTAGTCTGTGGTGAGTTTTGAGCCAATCTCTCTCAGGCAACAAGAACAGTACTCCATTGTCACTACACTGGAATCCTGATTGTGGGTAATCAAGTAAACAGGTTTTGATATTTTACCAGAGACATCAGTTCTGTTAGTCCACTGTGGGATCAGGTTGTCTCTCTATTGCGTTCAGTTCTGTTCACATTATTATAGGAAGGATGTGGACACTTCAGAGAGGGTGCAGAGGAGATTTACCAGGATGCTGCCTGGACTAGAGAGCATATCTTATGTTGAGCAGGCTTGGGCTTTTCTCTTTGGAGTGAAGGAAGAAGAGAGGTGTTTTGATAGAGGTGTACAAGATGGTAAGAAGTATAGATCAAGTGAACAACCAGAGACTTTTCACAGGGTGGAAATGGTTATTACAAGGCAAGATAATTTTAAGATTGGAGGAAAGCATAGGGGTTTGATCAGAGGAAAGGTACATATCCATGTTTTAGATTTTTCTTTTTAGAACAAAGAGAGGGAATTTCATCGAAACCTATTGAATATCGAAAGGCCTCAACAAAGTGGATGTGGAGAGGATGTTTCTTTTGCAGGGGGAGTCTAGGATCAGAGGGCCCAGCTTCAGAATAGAGGGATGTCCATTTAGAACGAAGGTGAGGATGAAGTTCTTTAGTCAGATAGTGATAAATCTGTGTAATTCATTGCCACAGGTGGCTGTGTTATATGTTATAACTGTTCTACGTTAGAACATATGGAACATTCAATATTACAGCACAATTACAGGACATCTTCAAGGAGAAAAACCTCAAAAGATGGCAGCCACCTTTAAGGACCTCCATCACCCAGGACATGCCCTCTTCTCATTGCTACCATCAGGAAGGAGGGACAGGAGTCTGAAGGCACACACTCAGTAATTCAGGAACAGTTTCTTCCCCTCTGCCATTCGATTTCTGAATGGACACTGAACCCATGGACACTATCTCAGTACTTCTTTATTTCTATTCTTGCACTACTCATTTAACTATTTCATGTATATATAGAGTAATTTGCATTTTTTTTCCTATTATTATATATTGCATTGTTTTGCTGCCATAAAGTCAACACATTTCATGACATATGCTGGTGATATTAAACTTGATTCTGATTCTGATTCAATAGAATCCAATAATTTTTCCACCACTGCAGTAAGACCCACATGTCTAAAATTATCTTTACTCCTTTTCTTGAATAAAGGAATGACATTTTGCACCCTCCAGTCATCTGGTTCTACTCCTGTGGCCAGACAGGATGCAAAAATCATGGTCAACAGCACCACTATCTCTTGCCTTGTTTCCTGTAGTAACTTAGGGTATATCCCATGTCACTCTGTGTTCTGCGTTCTAATGTGATTCGCAGAAAATTAGAATGCCTTGCAAATTATTGCAAGTTTCAATCCATAGATATATTTCCCCAACATACAGCCAACTGCCTTAATCTCCTAAAGTTCCTTTGCTTGTACAAAACACGTTACAACATTTCTTCTTACTATTTAGTACTTGGAAGCAATTCAACTACATTGCAGCTATTGATCTATGGCTATTAAGCTTGTTCCAGTAATGTGAGTTTTTACTGCATATCAATACTAACTCTCTCAGCCAATCACATCTCAAAGTCATCATGGTCTATTGGTATTCAACATTTTAGGTTTAAATAAATATTTAACATCCCCCTTGACCATAATCACCCACTTCATATGGCACAGCACATAATGAAGGAATAAAGGTATTGTGAGCAATTTTGGGCCCTTTATGTAAGAAAAGATATGCCAGCATTGGAGAGGGTCTAGAGGAGGTCCACGAGAATGATTCTGGGAATGAAAGGTTTAATGTAAAAGGAGTGTTTGATGGCTCTGGGCCTGTACTCACTGGAGTTTAGAAGAATGAGGAGCAGACCTCATTGAAATCTATCAAATATTGAAAGGCCTAAATAGAGTGGGTGTGGAGAGGATATTTCCTATGGTGGGGGAGCCCAGGACCAGAGGGCACAGTCTCAGAATAGAGAGGAGTTCACTTAGAACAGAGATAAGGAGGAATTTCTTTAGTCAGAGGATGGTGAATCTTTGGAATTCATTACCACAGACGGCTGTGAGATGTAAGTCTTTGGGTATATTTAAAACGGAGATTAAACCATAAGACCATAAGACATAAGAGCAGAATTTGGCCATTCAGCCCATCGAGTCTGCTCTGCCATTCCATCATGACTGATTCCAGATCCCACTCAACTCCATACACCTGCCTTCTCGCCATATCCTTCGATGCCCCGACTGATCAGGAAATTATCAACTTCTGCTTTCAATATACCAAACTTAGCCTCCACCCCAGTCTCTGGCAGAGCATTCCACAGACCTGCGACCCTCTGGCTAAAAAAGTGCCTCCTTACCTCTGTTCTTAAAGGTCATCCCTCAATTTTGAGGTTGTGCCTTCTAGTTCTGGATACCCCCACCATAAGAAACATCCTCTGCACATTCACCTTTTCTTTTACAAAACTGTAAAAGTTTATTTACATCACATTGCACAGTCCATATTTACAAGACAGTAAGCATGCTCCAATTAAAACATGGTTACTACCACCCCACCTTATCTAGTCCTTTCAACATTCAGTAGGTTTCAATAAGATCCCCACTTCATTCTTCTAAATTCCAGTGAGTACAGGCCTAATACTACTAAACTCTCTTTGGATGTTAACTCCTTCATTCCTGGAATTATCCTCCTGAACTTCCTCTGGACTCTGTCCAATGACAACACATCCTTTCTGAGATATGGGGCCCAAAACTGTTGGCAATACTCCAAGTACAGTATGTTTAGTGTCTTATAAAGCCTCAACATTATCTCCTTGCTTTTATATTCTATTCCCCTTGAAATAAATGCCAAGGTTGGTAGGTTCTTGATTAGTATGGGGAGAAGGTAAGGGAATGGGGTTGAGCAGGATCAGCATGATGAAATGATAGAGCAGACTCGATGGGCCAAATGGCCTAACTGGTCTCCCATGACTTATGGTCTTATGGTCCATGACCAGTGTTCAAGGCATACGTGGAGATCATAGAGTAGTTCCAATTGCTGGTGTTCAGCCCATATCCCATCAAGCTTTTCCTACCGTGTACCCATCCTCCTAAATGTTGCAATTGTACCCACCTCAGCCCCTTCCTTTGGCAGCTCGTTCCAGGTACTCACCAGCCTCTGTGTGAAAAAATTACCTGAGTCCCTCTTAAATCTTTCCCCTCTTATCTTGTGTCTCTGCCCTTGAGTTTTGGATTCCCTAACCCTATGCACCTATGTTTTATGGTCATAATGATCTTGTTACCTTTAAGCAGAACTAATACAAAATTATTTGCAGTTGAAGGAATTTTCCCAGTGGCCAAACATTTTAGGTCTGATTCCCACTCCTGTTCCATTGCAAGATGAAGCCACCCTCAGTGGAGGAGCAACACCTTACATTTTGTCCGGGTACCTTTCAACCTGATTTCTCCTACAGGTGAACAAAAGTTCTCCTCCCCCCTCTATTCCCTATTCTGACCTTTTACTTCTTTGCACCTGCTTCCCCCGGTCCCCTCCTCCTTCCCTTTCTCCTATTATCCACTCTCTCCTATCAGATTCTTTCTTCTCCAGCCTTTGACCTTTCCCACTCACCTGGCTTCACTTATCACCCTCCAGCTGTCCTCCTTCCCCTCCCTCCACCTTTTAATTCAGGCATCATCCCCTTTTCCCTCTCAGTCCTGATAAAGGGTCTCGGCCCAAAACGTTGACTGTTTATTCATTTCCATAGACGCAACCTGACCTGCTGATGTCCTCCAGCATTCTGCGTGTGTTGCTGAAGGAATTTCATTCACTCAAATTTGTGAGCCCCATTGTTAAATACTTCTTGTAGATATTTTCATTTTACAAGGAGCCATATACAACAATCAGAACATAAGCTGGTCAACATGTAAAATATTAGCATCATAAAATGTTATATAAATAGTCCAATGAATCATTATAATGTCTCGGCAAACCCTTCTCCAATCAAAGCTCCACATGAAAATGATTGTCTACCATCGATCTGTCATGTTCTCTGGCCCGAGGGGCCAAGCTTTCACAAAATCATTAAATGATACACTACAGAACGCTCTGCTTATTGTGTGAGTGCAGAGTCCTCAAAAGAGCTTCCAAACTAATTCCTGCAATGTTATGCTTTTAAATTAATTACCGTACACAATTCCCTTTGAAGATTTCTATTAAATTTATTTCACTACCCTTTAGTGCCTTCCAGGCCATGAAGACTCTGTTTTCTTCACGTCTCATTTGGTTGTCAACCCTTCTACCACAGAAAACTCATTAATCTCCTCATGAATCTGAACACTCCAATCAAATCTCACTTCAGCTCTAGCTGCTCAAAGGACTGAGAAAACTGCGCAGGGACAGGTCATACAGCTCGTGGTGTCTGTGCCCACAACAAATCTAATTTGAATGTCCCACCTGCCAGTACATTATCTATATCCTTCTATCCTCTGCATGGTCTCAAGCCTGGCTAAAAACTTCACTATTGCGACTGTTCCCCCCACTACCCTGGTAGCATGTTCCAGCATCTATCACTCAGTGTAAAAAGCTTATGGCTTAAATCCTTTCCTTTTCTGATCAAACCTTCAATATCCTTTAAAGGTGAAGATTACCTTTAGTTGTCAACATGTACAGAGAAATGCATTGTTTGCATCAAATCAAATCAGCGAAGATTGTGTTGGGCAGTCCGCAAGTATTGCCACGTTTTCAGTGCTAACACATCGTGTCCACAGCTCACTATCTCTAATCCAGAAGTGTTTGGAATGTGTGAGAAAACCTACACATTCACAGGAAGAACATACAAACTTCTTACAGGCAGTGATGGGAATTGTACCCCGATCCTGCTGCTGGAACTAAGACCCTAATGAGGCGAGTGAATCTCCCAATCCCCCATCCCATCGAGAATGTCCTGACCAGACACATCACCATCTGGTATGGGAATTGCAAGTCCCTACAAAGGATTGCGAGGACTGCTGAGAGGATCTCTCTCTTCCATCCAATAGGGATATTTATCAGGAGTGCCGGAAACACAGGGCCCTTATCATTGTCAATGATCTCTCCCATCTGTCCCACCATCTCTTTCACCCTCTACCATCAGGCAGGAGGTATCATAGCATTAGGACAAGAACTGTTGGCTTTTCCCCAGGCGTAAGAACTCCCTGTTCAGGTCTCATCACATATGAAACGCCAGTACTGTTACACTGTGTAATTTTTATCTTGTGTTGCAAATGTATCTTATTATTTGTCAATTTATTTGTGGTAGTGTTATTTTATGTGTAATGTGTGTGGGTTGTATGTACTCTGTCGTCAACCTTGGAATCCAGAGGGACATTGTTTCATTTGGCTGTGTACATGTGTATGGTTCAATGGCAGTAAACTGAACCTGAACTTGAACTAACTGTTAAACAAACATGACATCCCACTGCCAACCTTGTCATCCTATCTTTGTCAACCAAGATTTCGCCCCATTTTTGCCATCCGAAGTTCTGTCATTTCCCCATCTTTGCTTTTCTCCCATCCGGGAACTTGCACCTCTGAACTCTAGATGACTCTTACAGACCAAAGTCCAAAGGTGTTTTATCATCAGGCACCCGTTCCCCGTCTATGTTTGCCAGGTCCTCTCTTATGCTGTTGAAATCAACCTCATCTTTGTGCAGGGCCTTCACTGAAGGACATAACTTGCCCTTTTCTGTAACTGGCTTGAAATGGAGAGAATCGTCTCACTGAACCCAAGGTTTCCCTGACACTTTGACCACATGCCAGTTTTATTAACTACGGTAAGTAGAATCCAGACTCCAGATGGACTATCCACATATTGCCTCAAAATATCTCATGGATGCGTGGAAGAGGTTCCACATCAAAAACAGCCCTGTTAACTAAGACAACCATGTTAGCTGGACAGCAGAAAAACACATGAACAGGCCCTTTGGCCCATCATGTGCTGACCTATATAACCTACTTCCTGCCCCTTATCTCACATGCACCCATAACCCTCAAATAATTGTAAACTGTCCAAAATCAAAGGTGCTGACACATCAGTCTACAGGAGGATGATTGAAAATCTAGCTGAATGATGCCACAACACCCCTCACTCAATGTCAGCAATACGAAGGAACAGAATACTGACTTCAGGAGGAGGAAATCAGGAGTCCATGAGTAGTCCTTATTGGAGTATCAGAGGTGGAGAGGATCAGCAACTTAAAATTACTCAGCGTTATCATGTCAGAGGAATTATGTAATTTCGTGTGCAGTTATGGAGAAAGCAAGGCGGTGCCTCTGCTTCCTTTGGACTTTGCCAAGATTTGGCATGACATTTAAAACTTTGACAAACTTCTACAGTCGTTTCAGTGGAGTGTATATTAACTGCCTGCATCACAGCCTGGTATGGAAACATCAATACCCTTGAATGGAAAATCCTACAAAAAGTAATGGATACGGCCCAGTCATGGGTAAAGCCCTCCCCACCACTGAGCACATCTACACAGAACTGTCTCAGGAAAGCAGCATCCAACATCAGTGACCCCACCACCCAGGATACACTCTCTTCTGGCTGCTGCCATCAGGAAGAAGGTACAGGAGCCTCAGGACTCGCACCGCCAAGTTCAGGAAAAGTTATTACTCCTCAACCATTTGGCTCTTGAAACAGAGAGGACAACTTCACTCAACTTCACTCACTCTATCCGTGAACTGATTCCATAACCTATGGACTCACTTTGAACGTATCTACAACCCATATTCTTGATATTTATTACTTATTTATTTATCATTATTATTTTGAGTTCTTTCTCTTCTTGTACTTGCACACTGGTTGCCTGTCTGTCTTTGCTGTGTGTGGTTTTTTATCAATTCTACTGTGTTTTTTTGTACTGTGAATGTCTGCATGAAAATGAATTTCAGGTTTGTTAGTATATGGTGATATATACACTTTGAAATTAAATTGAACTTTTGAACTTGAACTTTGAAAATGTAATAGTAAATTAGTAAAATGACAGTAGTGGTTCTCTACTATGATAAGCTGGACTCTTGACCTTACAAACTCCATCATTCAAATCCATACTTCATTGTTTATTTGCACTGCACTTTCTCTGAGGCTGTCACACTTTATTCTGCGTTCTGTTATTGTTTTACCTTGTTCTACCCAATACACTGTGTAATGAGCTGATCTGCAGACAGTATGCATGAAAAGCTTTTCACTGTATCTTGGTACATATGACAATAATAAACCAATTCCAATTCAATTTAACTCCAATTTCAAAGATCTCTTACACCCTACATTTCCTAGTCCACTGTTCATCACTAACAGAGAGTGACAAAGATCTAGTTCATCAGAATTCTTGTGTTATTACTCATGATCAAATATCAGCTCTCGGGTTTTTTAACAGAATTAGAATATCACTGACATATACCATGAAATGAAGAAAGGTCTCAGTCCTGAAGAAGGTTCTTGGCCTGAATTATCAACTGTCTACTCCTTCCCATAGATGCTACCTGCCCTAATGAGTTTGTCCAGCAATCTGTGTGTGTTGTCATGAAATATGTCGTTTTGTAGCAGAGTACAGTGCAATACATAAAGAAGCTAAACTTTGTAAGAAGTATATATGTATATATACAGTACTGTGCAAAAGTCTTGGGGGGGGGGATGTGTGTGTGTGTGTGTGTGTGTGTGTGTGTGTGTGTGTGTGTGTGTGTGTGTGTGTGTGTGTGTGTGTGTGTGTGTGTGTGTGTGTGTGTGTGTGTGTGTGTGTGTGTGTGTGTGTGTGTAATGATAAACCTGATTCTGATATGGGTCTCTATTGTGGACTGTGAGTGGGAGGGGGGCAGGAAGAGGGGAATCATGTTTGGGAAAAAGGGAAGGGAGCAGGAAGCACCAGAGAGACATTCTGTAATGATCAATAAACCAATTGTTTGGAATCAAATAATCTTGCCTGGTATCTCAGGGTTGGGTGTGTCTGCACCCATGCCTCCCCCCTGCCCCAAGCATTACTCCTCTGCCACCTGTCCCACACCCCTCCTGCAGTGCCCCACCCTTGCCATTCCCAACATCCTTTGCTACCATGGCATTTACAAACACGCTTTCTGCTTTCTGTACAACAAGTACAGTGCTATGCAAAGGTCTTAGGCACCCTAGCCATATAGCCATATCTATGTTCCAAAGGCACAAGACTATATATATAATTTATTTAAATTAAATAAGTAGTGCAGAAAGAGAGCAAAAAAAACTGAGGTAGCAGTTGTTCATGGGTTGATTCACTGTCAGACTCAGAATCAGGTTTATTATCACTGACATATGTCATGAAATTTGTTGTTTTACGATAGCAATAGATCAAAAATACTGTAAATTACAATTAAAAATATATATTTAAATATCTAGTACAAAAAGTGAGATAAAATAGTGAGGTAGTGTTGATGGGTTGGTTCATGTCCATTCAGATACCTGACGGTGGAGGCAAGGAAGTTGTTCCCAAAATGTTGAGATTGTGTCTTCAGGCTCCTGTACCTCTTCCTGGTGGTAGTAATGTTATTCAATGGTTTCTCTTTTCTTTCTGCAAATTGTTATGTGTACCATTTGTATGGACCTTATCGGAGAAACTTGAAGTCATGGGTTACATTTTAATGAGTCATATAATGATCCCGGGAATAAAACTGAGTTTCATTCCACCACTCTGTTTCATCATTTCAAAGCTCTTTAAGCACAGCACAGAGATATTATTGTTAACTCCACATTACTCACTGAACCTCTCGCTGGCAACTAACAATGACCAACGTGGAATCATCTGAGTATACCACATGAAAGAAATTAAGTATGACTTTAAACATGGAGCATTGCATCTCTCAGAGTTTACCTCTCTCACATTTTGAGACCAAACGCTTCCCACAACGAAAAGGATCAAAGATCAACTTTATTCGCTGTATACATTTACATCTATTTGGAATTTGCTGTGGTGTGTCAGTCAGAGTGCAACATTGCACAATGAATAAAGAATTATATAAGAGATAAAGTTAGAGACTAAAGTATAAACAATAAATAAAATGCATAAATACCAACATGTATGTACAAAATTTGGGGCAGCATGGTAGCGTAGTGGTTGGTACGCTTTGCTGTACAGGTGACCTGGGCTCAATTCCGACCCGCTGTCTGTGAGGAGTTTGTACCTCTCCCTGTGACTGTGTGGGTTTCCTCCGGGTGCTCAGGTTTCCTCCCACATTCCAAAGACGTACCAGTTGGTAATTTAATTGGTCATTGTAAATTGTCTTGTGATTAGGCTAGGGTTAAATTGGGGAATTGCTGGGTAACGGGGTCAACTCCATGCTGTATGTCAAGTAATAAATAAATAAACAATATGGACAGCATTATAAGACGTGGTTTAAAGTCTTTACAGGTCAGTGCAGTGACAGGGTACCAGACAGAGGAAGGTGGGGGTGACTAACCAGATTGGTTGATGTTGACATTGTGGAAGATAATTCAAGGATTTCCAAACTGAAATTCAAGTCCCATATTTCAAATGAAAGCAAATATGAATTAAAATTTACTTATTGTAATTCTGTGACTATTTTGCAGTTTTGTACAAATAATGACTGCTGAAATGGCATCAATTAGGAAAAATGTCAAACTTTCAAAATTGCCATGGATGGAACTTTATGTTCTGCTGTGAGCCCAGTCTGTCTCCTGAAGCTGCTTTATATGATCGACAATATTTAATGTTTAAAAACGTACTATCAAGAAGGTAATAAGTATTAGATTAATAAAGAATATTATAACTACAAGCTCAACACTGTTAATATAAGGCTTTGCTGCTTATTCCACAGATCGGCTTTACTTGTCACATGTGCATGGAAACGTACAGTGAAATGTGTCGTTATGTGTCAAATCAATTCAGCGAGGATTGTGCAGGACCTTGCTTCCGGGATCAACGTAGCATGCCCACAACTCACCGTTTGGCTTTCGAATGTGGGAGGAAACCAATGCATCCAGAGGAAACCCAGGTGGTCACAGGGATAGGAGTTGATGGCCACTCTCTCAGCCAGTGCTCTAAATATCATGGTAAATGTTATGGTACTGTGGCAGGGGACCACAGAGCGTGATGCTATGACAGCTCAGGTCAGTGGAGTTCGGAGTTCAATTCTGATGCCATCTGTAAGGAGTCTGTACATCCTTCTCATGGGATGTGTGGGTTTCCTCCCACAGTCCAAAGATGCACCAGTCAGCAGGTTAAATGGCTAAATTGTTCTGCGGTTAAATCGGGGATTGCAGGATGACAGGGGAGAAGGGCCAGAAGGGCCTATTCCAACTGTATCTCAATAAAGAAATAGCATGCCGCAACTCAGTAACCCTACCCTACACATCTTGGGAATGTGGGAGGAAAACGGAGCACCCGGAGGAAACCCACACTGTGATGGGGGAACATACCGCCTCCTTACATATGGCGGTGGGAATTGAACTTCAATCTTACAGCTGGCATTCCAAGCGTCATGCTAACCACTATGCTACCGTGCCACCATGGAGACTGTGGTAATGGCAGGGGTGGAGGGAAGAGGACAGGTTGTGATGCTAGTCCGGCTGTGAAGCCACACCACAGGGAAATATTTCATGTATGCAAAGTCAGGAGTGTAAAACTGATTTGATGTAGCACCCCCTTTACTTTTCAAAACATACAGATGATTAAAACTGCTGATTGACATTTGAACCCACGGTGTGATGAATTAGGTAATTAACCACTTTATTAAGTTCAGGTTCAAGTTCAGTTGATTGTTATTCAATCATAAATTTTTTGTACTTAAATAATAAGCAATATTTCCTCCTGTCGTAGATATGTGCTATCAGTCCCACTCCTGTCAACTTCCTTGATTTACAAACAAAATAATAACCACCCTCATGCAGTTTAATTTCTGCTGTGAACCCCTATAGTTACAGATTAAAGCCATCTGTTAGCCTCTTGCTGAACAGCTGGGTGAGCCGTCTCACAGACGGGAACCTCTGGGGTTACAGGTGAGTACCTGGCTACCATCTGCTGCAAGTTTAGCCACAGGAGATCGCAGACTGCTAGTGGATCCCCCACTCTCTGGAAAGGGCATGTGTAATCAGGATACCCATTATCGTGAGGTCATGTTGACGGTGTTACATGAGTGATCGTTGCTGACACCAGATTGCCTCTGGACCCTCCTGGCTTCTTGTGTTGCAGCTCTGATTCCTGAATGCACAGACCCTATGGCAGAATTACTTCCCTGATGAACTGTTAGTTCAAGTTAATTACAAAAGCACAAAGCAAGCCCTCATGCACACAGCCGAGTCCTTACTCTGGATGTGATGCTGAGGCTTTGTAAGGCACTGGTGAGGCCTCACTTGGAGTACTGTGAACAGTTTTGGGCCCCCTATTTAAGAAAAGATGTGCTGATATTGGAGAGGGTTCAATGGAGATTCAGGAGACTGATTCCAGAAATGAAAGGGTTATTGAATGAGGAGCGATTGATGGCTCTGGGCCCGTGCTTGCTGGTATTTAGAAGAATGAGGGGGGATCCCGTGGATACCTATTGAATATTGAAAATTCTAGATTCAATGGATGTGGAGAGGATGTTTCCTATATTGGGTGAGTCTAGGACCAGAGGACACAGACTCAGAATAGAGAGATGTCCATTTGGAACAGCGATAGGAAGGAATTTTTTGGCCAGAGTGTGGAGAGTCCGTATAATTTATTGCCACAGGCAACTGTGGAGGCCAAATCGTTGGGTGAATCTAGAACAGATGTTGATTAGTCAGGGTGAGAAAGCTTATGGGGAGAAGGCAGGAGAATGGGAAATGGATCAGCCATGATGAAATGATAGAGCAGACTCAATGGGCTGAATGGCCTAATTCTGTTCCTATGTCTTAACAGGACTGCCTTTTCAAACAGACCGAGGCCCCCATTCAGAAACGGAATAATATTTTGTGACTGATTTATTTGTTTTACTTAGTGATGCAGCACAAAGTCGGCCCTTCAGCCCTTCGAGCCATGCCAATCCAGCAACACCACAACCCCGGTTAGCCCTAACCTTATGACAGGACAATTGACAATGACCAGTTATCCTACCCTGGTACATCTTTGGAAAGTGGGAGGGTACTGGACACACGTTCCACAGGAATGATGTACCGAGAGTCCTTACAGAATGGCAGCAGAATATCCTCAGCGGTCATAGTGCTGTGCTAACCACGGTGTTATCACAATCAGTAACGTGCAAGGCTCAAATGATGGCAAGTGGGCAATTATTGTCATCAACACAGTAGATACAGTTGAATTAAACTGTAAATTTAAGATCATTCTATAGACATTGTTTTTGAGTTAGAACATAAGAACATAAACAGAATCAAGAATCGGCCAGCTGGTCCGGTGAGCCTGTTCCACCAGTCAGGAAGATCATGGTTGATCTGACTGTGAACTCAGCTCCACCAATCTGTCTTTTCCTCAAAACCTTTAATTCTCCTGCTAAATTCTATTTAACAGTGTCTTAAATATATTTAATGAGGTAGTATCTACTGCTACCCTGGGCAGAGAATTCCACAGGTTCTCTACTCTCTGGGGAAAAGCAGTTACTCCTCATCTCCGTCCTAAATCTATACCCCTGAATCTTGAAACTATGTCTCTCAGATCTAGTCTCATTTACTAGTGGAAACATTTCTTTTTTGTATCTGTCTTAACTTACCCCTTTCATAATTTTATTTATGTTTATAAGATCACTTCTCATTCTTCTTATAATAGGTTAAGACTTTTTTTCTTCGGAACAAAGAGGATTGTGGGGAGATTTGAAAGAGCGACACAAAATTATTGCAGGTATAGATAGGAAAGGATAGTGTAGTGACATCAGCACTGGACTTCGAAGCAGATGGACCTGAGTTCAAACCCAGCTGGGTCCCAACCTGGGCAGCAACAGTATCTGCGTGGAAGAAAGGCCTGGCAATCTACTTCCGTAGCTTGACACAAAAGCCCTATGGACAATTACACTATCCAGAGGGGCGCCATGAGTTGACAAGATTCGCTGGCACTCAGCAACACAGACAGGGTAAACGCAAGCAGGCTTTTTCCACTGAGGTTGAGTGGGACTACAACTAGAGGTCATGGGTTAAGGGTGGAAGGTGAAATGTTTAATGAGAACATGAGAGAAAACTTTTCACTCAGAGGGTTGTGAGAGTATGGAATGAGCTGCCAACACAAATGAGGCATGTGAGCTTAATTTTAATGTTTAAGAGAAGTTTAGATAGGTGTATGGATGGCAGGGGTATGGAGGGCTGTGGTCCCTGTGCAGATTGATGGCTCGACACAGACTGGATGGGCCAAAGAGCCTCTTTCTGTGCTCAACTTGTCTATGACTCAATAACTTCACTCAACTTCACTTGCCCCATTACTGAAATGCTCCCACAAACTTTGAACTCATTTTGAAGGACTCTTCATCTCATATCATCAATATTTATTCTTTATTTAATTATTATTATTTCTTTTTTCTTTTTATCTCTACTGATTTTATTGTCTTTTGCACAGTAGTTTTATGCCCAATTGGTGCAGTCTTTCATTGACTCTATTATCATTATTGCTTTTATTGAGTATGCCCATAAGAAAATGAATCTCAGGTTTGTATATGGTGACGTATATTTACCTTGATTATAAATTTACTTAGAACATTGAGCTTTAGTCCCAGGTGACTCAGTTTCTCCTCATAAACTGACTCCATCTCTAGAATCAACCTGGTGAACCTCCTCTGCACCGTCTCCAAAGCTAGAATATTTTATCTCAAGTAAGGAGACCAGAAATGCATGCAGTAATCCACCTTCATCCTCAGCAGTACTTTGAATTCTCACTACCAGCCCATGAATCTGGAAATTAATTCAGAGTTGGTTCCCTTCAATTGATAAATGGCTATATCGCACAGTGGGGGTGCACCTGGATGACAGACTCGAGTGGACCACCAACACAGAGGCTGTGTACAAGAAGGGCCAGAGTCACCTCTACCTCCTTTGGAGTATGCAAGCCTCTACTTCAGTTGTTCTACCGGTCTGTTGTCTTCAATACAGTGGTGTGCTGGGGCAATGGCATCAAGACTGTAATTTCCTTTGAGATTAATAAGCTATCAGTCTACTATTTAACAACGATGAGACAAAGAAATCAAGGATCTTTCACCAATTATGGATCTATTTTTCAGATTGTTCTGCTCTGAAGAAGAGTAATATATCACCCTATAAATATTAAGTTGATTAGAGAGAGTCAGCATGGATTTGGAAAACAAAGAACATGGAAGAGTACAGCATAGGACAGGACATTTGGCCCACAATACTGCGCCAAGCCAGGAAAAAAGCAAATCAAAAACACCGATACACTAATCCCTCCTACCTACACCATATCCATATCCCTCTAATTTATTTGCCTCTATCACCATACTAGGCAGTACATTCCAAACATCCATGACTTTCTGAGTAAAAACCATAACCTTCACATCCCCCGTGAACCTACGCCCTCTCACCTTCAATGCCTACCCTGTGGTATTCGACATTTAGAAAGGATAGTCATTCCTGATGAACCTGAATTAATTCTGAAAAGATATCTAATACAGGAGGCAATTAAACCCAATCTACTACGTACCTTCTGCACATACTAAAGCTGCCACTGAGCATATTTCTGTATGTTTGTGGTTTCTGTTGTTATTTCCCATCCACTTCATGTTTCAACATGATGTACATTCAGAGATGCTCTTCTGCACACCACCGTTGTAATGCATGGTTACTTGAATTGCTGTCCAGTCTGACCATTCTGCCCTGTCCTTTCTCATTTACAAGGTGTTTCCACCCACAGAACTGCCACTCACTGGATGCTTTTTATTGATTTTGCACCATTCTCTGTAAACTCTGGAGACTGCCGTGCATGAAAACCCCAGGAGATCAGCAGTTTCTAAGATACTCAAACCACCCCGCCTGGCACAAACTACCATTTCCTGGTCAAACTCACTTAGATAACATTTCTTCCCGATTCTGATGTTTGGTCTGAACAACAACTAAACCTTTTGGCCATGTCTACATGCTTTTATGCATTGATTTGTTGCCACATGATTGGCTGATTACATGTTTGCATTGACAAGCAGGTGTACAGGTGTACCTAAAGAAGTGGCCACAGTGTGTATATAAACTTTTAGATGTTCGAAGTCCGGCTGAAGAGAGTATGAGCAAGATCCCAGCACATGGAATTAAAGATGGATTACTAACCTGGTTAGGAAATCAGTTCACATCAGAGATGCTGCAGATGCTGGAAATCTGGAGAAACACACACAAAATGCTGGAGGAACTCAGCAGGTCAGGCAGCATCTTTGGAGTGATTGATAAAGGCTTTCGACCTAAAACATCAACAGCAAATTTCCATCCAAAGATGATGCCTGACCTGCTGAGTTCCTCTAGCACCTCTTGTGTAGGAAACCGGTTACACAGAGTCATAGATCACTGCAACACAGTACAGGCCCTTCAGCCCATCTAGCCCATGCCAAACTGTTAGTCTGACGAGAACAATCTGCCAGTGGCAAAATGAAGAATATAGGACAATGGGCCAATATGCGGAGAGACAGAACGTAGCCAGAAGTCCAACAGGGAACTCTGCTGGGATTACCAATGTGCATTATGGTAGAGATGCCTTATATGATGGGATGAGGTATCCATGTTTCTTGATGACTCAAAGGAACATTTGATGGTTCCGGATGAATACCCACTGGAGTTTAGAAGAATGAGGGGTGCTCACATTGAAATCTACCAAATATTGAAAAGCCTACACAGAGTGGACATGGAGAGGATGTGGGAATGGGAACAGCCTCGGAATATATGTAAGTCCCTTCAGAACACAAATGAGGGAAGCGTGGCAAATCTGTGGAAATTACTGCCACAGACAGAAAGTCATTGAATACATTTATAGGGGGAGAGGAGAGGGGATTGATAAATTCTTAATTATGGTCATGGAGAGAAGGTAGGAGAATGTAGTTGAGAGGGATATTAAATCTCTTATATCGCACGGATAGTTACGATAGGAAAAAAACATACAGTTACAAAAAAATATATAGGTCATGTCCCTGAGTGGCGTGGCCTATAGATTGATGGTGCATGGATATTGTTCTGGATGTTGTTTGTTTCTGCAAGAGCAAGCATGCAGCAGTTCCTCATCATGTGCTAATGGAGCCACAGCGAAATCTAATCCTGTTTGTCTTCCACTGAGCAAGCTCTGGTGAGCAGCGCCAAGCAAACACTGGAGGGCAGCACTGAGCGAGCAATGGAGAGCAGCACTGAGCAAACACTGGAGGGCAGCACTGAGCGAGCAATGGAGGGCAGCACTGAGCAAACACTGGAGGGCAGCACTGAGCGAGCAATGGAGGGCAGCACTGAGCAAACACTGGAGAGTTGCACTGAGTGAGCAATGGAGGACAGCACTGAGCAAACACTGGAGGGCAGCACTGAGTGAGCAATGGAGGGCAGCACTGAGTGAGCAATGGAGGGCAGCACTGAGCAAACACTGGAGGGCAGCACTGAGTGAGCAATGGAGGGCAGCACTGAGCAAACACTGGAGAGTTGCACTGAGTGAGCAATGGAGGGCAGCACTGAGCAAACACTGGAGAGTTGCACTGAGTGAGCAATGGAGGGCAGCACTGAGCAAACACTGGAGAGTTGCACTGAGTGAGCAATGGAGGGCAGCACTGAGCAAACACTGGAGAGTTGCACTGAGTGAGCAATGGAGGACAGCACTGAGCAAACACTGGAGGGCAGCACTGAGTGAGCAATGGAGGGCAGCACTGAGCAAACACTGGAGGGCAGCACTGAGTGAGCAATGGAGGGCAGCACTGAGCAAACACTGGAGAGTTGCACTGAGTGAGCAATGGAGGGCAGCACTGAGCAAACACTGGAGAGTTGCACTGAGTGAGCAATGGAGGGCAGCACTGAGCAAACACTGGAGAGTTGCACTGAGTGAGCAATGGAGGGCAGCACTGAGCAAACACTGGAGAGTTGCACTGAGTGAGCAATGGAGGACAGCACTGAGCAAACACTGGAGGGCAGCACTGAGTGAGCAATGGAGGGCAGCACTGAGCAAACACTGGAGGGCAGCACTGAGTGAGCAATGGAGGACAGCACTGAGCAAACACTGGAGGGCAGCACTGAGTGAGCAATGGAGGGCAGCACTGAGCAAACACTGGAGGGCAGCACTGAGTGAGCAATGGAGGGCAGCACTGAGCAAACACTGGAGGGCAGCACTGAGTGAGCAATGGAGGGCAGCACTGAGCAAACACTGGAGGCCATCCCCAACTCAGTATGAAATCCAAAGACACACAAATAACTCTGCTCCCTCCCTCGACATCTCTGACTCATGATCCTTCTGAGCTCATCAAACTGAAACCCAGATGCTATACTGATTTTGCCTTGACGTTTTCACAAGGGTATGTTACAACTGATGTCATTAATCTTGCTTAAAATGAAATAACTTTCAACATTTTGAAACAAAGACAATTAATTAAATATTACTTTAATAAAAGCATTAATTACTTCAGTTTACTATGAATATTTTATAATTTGCAGTAAATTTTATGTACTATACTATACTGTTGCCACAAACAACAAATTTCACAAGATATGTCAGTGATAATAAAGCTAGTCCTAGTTCTGAACAATGAAAGTTTTAAAAGATCAGAATCAAAATCAGGTTTAATATCACTGGCATATGTCATGAAACTTGTTGTTTTGCCACAGCAGTACGTTGCAATACAAAGGAAAAACGTGAATTACAATAAGTATATATATTAAATAGTTAAATAAGTAGAGCAAAACTAAAAATAAACATAAAGTAAAGTGGTGAGGTAGCATGCACAAGTTCAATGTCCGTTCAGAAATATGATGACAGAGGGGAAGAAGCTGTTCCTGAATTATTGATTGTGTGCCTTCAGGCTCCTGTACCTCCTCCCTGATGGTAGCAATGAGAACAAGACATGTCCTGGGTAATGGGGGTTCTTAATAATGGATGCTGCCTCTTTGAGGCATTGCTCCTTGAAGACCATAAGACTATATATAGGAGCAGAATTAGGCCTTTATGTCCATTGAGTCTGCTCCACCATTTCATCATGGCTGATCTAATTTTCCTCTCAGCTCCAATCTCCTGTCTTCTCCCCAGATCTGTTCATCTGTTCATCCAATCAAGAATTTATCAACCTCTGCTTTAAATATACGTAAAGACTTGGCCTCCACAGCTGCCTGTGGTAAAGGATTCTGCAGATTCACTACTCTCTGGCTAAACAAAAAATTCCTCCTCACCTCCGTTCTAAAAGGATGCCTCTCTATTCTGAGACTGTGTCCTCTGGTCTTAGACTCTCCCACCATGGAAAACATCCTCTCCACATCCACTCTATAAAGGCTTTTCACCATTCAATAGGTTTCAATGAGTAGAAGGAGCTGCTCCTAAAATGTTGAATGTGTGTCTTCAGGTTCTTGTACCTCCTGACTCATGGTAGAAATAGGAAGAGCTCTCACTTTGGAAAATGCAACCGGTGGTCCACAGTCCCCTTGCATAATGGATTGATCCACGTGCCAAAAACATTCAACAGGTCAGTCAGCATGTGACATGAAATAGATTAGGTTGGCACCTTAGATAGCATGGAAGCATAGACAAACTGGGTCATGGGGCCTTTTCCTATGTTGAGTAATCATATAAAATTGAGGCAACACAGTACCTTAGTGGTTAGCACAAAGCTTCACTGTACAAGTGACCGGGTTCAATTCCCACCACTGCCTGTAAGGAGTCTGTACATTTTCCCTATGACTGCATGGGTTTCATTTGGATACTCCAGTTTCCTCACATTAGCCAAAGATGTACCAGTCGGTAAGCTAATTGGTCATTGTAAATTGTCCCGTAACTAGGTAGCATTAAATTGGGCGGTTGCTGGGCAGCAGGGCCTGAAGGGCTGGAAGGGCCTATTCTGTGCTGTATGTCAATAAATAACTCAGTAAAGAAAATTGAGTTAAGGTTTCAGATCAAAGGCCTTTGATCAGAATAATTTTTAGGTTGATTCAAAGTACATTTATTATCAAAGCATGTATGCAATATACAACCCTGACATTCAGCTTCCCGCAGACAGCCACAAAATAAAGAAAATCCTGGAACCGCTTCAAAGAAAAAAACATCAAACCCTCACCCACCAACACAAATAGGGAGGGATCAGATGGAGACATCCACGGAACTGAACCAAGAACTGATGGCAACAATGTCACTATCAGAATCAGGTTCATCGCCACTGACATACACCTAAAGTTCAGAGTTCAAAGTTAATTTATTATCAAAGTACATATATGTAACCATATACAAGCCTGAGATTAATTTTTGTGGGTATACTCAATAAAGCCTTAACAGAATAATAACTATTATAGAATCAATGAAAGATTGCACCAACTTGGGCATTTAACCAATGGAGAAAAGACAACAAACAGGGCAAATACAAAAAGAAAGAAATAATAATAATAATAATAATAATAATAAATAAGCAATAAATATCGAGAACATGAGATGAACAGTCCTTGAAAGTGAGTCCAGAGGTTATGTGATCAGTTTATTAATGGGGCAATTGAAGTTTCCTCTCTGGTTCAAGAGCCTGATGGCTGAGGGGTATAACTGTTTCTGAACCTGGTGATGTGAGTCCTGAGGCTCCTGTACCTGCTTCCTGGTGGCAGCAGTGAGGAGGGAGCATGTCCTGGGTGGTGGGGGTCCCTGATGATGGATGCTACTTTGTTGCAACAGTCTTCTGTGTATATGTACTCAATAGTGGGGATAGTGGCTACTTTATTAGGTACACCTGTACACCCGCTTTTTAAATCAGAATTAGGTTTACTATCACTGTCATTTGTCGTGAAATTTGTTAACTTAGCATCAGAAGTGCAATACAATACATGATAATATACAAAAAAGTACATCAATTACAGTAAGTATATATGTATGTATATTAAATAGTTAAAATTAAAAATAGTGCAAAAACAGAATGATAAAAGTGAGGTAGGGTCCAAGGGTTCAAAATCCATTTGGGAATCAGATGGCAGTGGGGAAGAAACTATTCCTGAATTATTGAATATGTGCTTACAGGCTTCTCAACATCCTTCTTGACGTTAACAATGAGAAGAGGGCATGTGCTGGGTGATCGGTGTCCTTAATCATGGACGCCTCCTTTCTGAGGCACAGATCCTTGAAGGTTTCTTGGATGCTATGGAGGCTAGTAAACAAGATGGAGCTGTCTACACATGTCTGTAGCTTCTTTCGATCCTGTACAGTAGCCCCCTACCACCACCCCCCACCATCCCACACAGTGATGCAGCCTGTCAGAATGCTCTCCGCGGTACATCTGTAGAGGTTTTTGAGTGTTTTGTTAACAAACCAAACTTCCTCAAACTTCTAATGAAATACATCTGCTGCCTTGCCGCCCTTGTAACTGTATCAATGTGTTGGGATTCGGTTAGATCCTCAGAGATCTAGACACCCAGGAACTTGAAACTCCTCACTCTCTCCATTTCTGATCCTTCTATGAAGACCAGTGTGCGTTCCCTTGTCTTACCCTTCCTGAAGTCCACAATCAGCTATTTGGTCTCACTGATGTTTAGTGCATTGTTGCTACGACACCACTCAACTAGCTGGTATATCTTGCTCCCATGCGCCCTTTCATCTCCATCTGAGATTCTGCCAACAATGGTTGTATCATCAGCAGATGAGCTATGCTCTCTATACCCATGACTGTGTGGATAGGCATTTGAGCTACACCTAGCCACACAGTCATGGCTGTAGAGAGAGTAGAACAGTGGGCTAAGCACACATCCTGAGGTGCACCAGTGTTGATCATCAGCGAGGAGGAGATATTATCAACAGTCTACACAGATTGTGGTCTTCTGGTTAGGAAGTCAAGGATCCAATTGTAGATGTAGGTACAGAGGCCTAGGTTATCAATCAGGACTGTAGGAATGATCTATTAATGCAAATATCTAACCAACCAATCATGTGGCAACAACTCATTGCATTAAAGCATGCAGACATGGTCAAGAGGTTCAGTTGTTGTTCAGACCAAACATCAGAATGGGGAAGAAATGTGATCTAAGTGAATTTGACCAAGGAATGATTATTGGTGCCAGATAGGGTGGTTTGAGTATCTCAGAAATTGCTGATCTCCTGGGATTTTCACACACAACTATCTCCCGAGTTTACAGAGAATGTGCAAAAAATATCCAGTAACCAGCAGTTCTGTGGACAAAAATGCCTTGTATATGAGAAAGGTCAGAAAATGGCCAGACTGGTTCATGCCGACAGGAGAGTGACAGTAACACAAATAACTACACATTACAAAAGCGTTTTGTGGCTGCCTGTGGGAGGATGATTCTTATAGTTGTATTCTGTGTATGTATTTTGATAATAAATGTATTTTGGTCTACAGAAGAGCATCTCTGAACACACATGACGAGCATTGATGTGAATAGACAACAGCAGCAGAAAACCACAAACATACACTCAAAGGCCACTTTATTTGGTGTAGGTTGTACTTAATAAAGTGGCCACTGAGTGTATGGTGTGAAATTTGTTATTAAGTCTAATATTTGTCATTACGTCTAAACATGAGGATGTGATTCTGATTCTGAAAAACGTACTGCTGGGTATTATATACAAATTTGCCCATTGTATTTATTTTAAGACTCATAATTAAGAATATCCTAATTGGGGAATTTGACCCAAAGTGCAAAAAGATGATGCTCAGCTTTTACTTGACAAATTGCTAAGAGAGGATGAAAGGATTGTACTTATGCTGAGCAACACACAGATAATGCTAGAGAAACTCAGCAGGTCAGACAGCATCTATGGGAAAGAGTAAGCAGTCAGCGTTTCAGACCGAGGCCCTTCTACTCATGCTTGTTACTTATTGCTGAAAAGTGTTAGCATGAATATGAGAAGGAAATCTAACTGAATGCAAAAGCAGGAGAACAAAGCCATGATTATAGGTGAAGCAATTTTCACTCTAGTTCTGTTTTATGGCAACATCTATATAGGGCTGCCTCAGGAAAGCATGCATTATATTGCTAAACAGTGACACAGTTCGCTTGGAACCATGTACATCCTGGAACTAAATTAGTGAACAAGATTTCAAGAAATAAACAGCGTTCATTCTGGCTGCTCCAATTCTTCCCAAATTCCGAAGGAGTATGGGGTCAGTGGATAGTGAATTGTGGGAATGCTGTGATGGAGAAGAAGAAATCTACTAGGAGAGGAGAGTGGATCATTGGAGAAAGGGAAGGAGGAAGTGCAAAGGGGGAAATGATAAGACGAGTGAGGAGAAGAGGTAAGAGGCTAGAGTATGGAATGGAAGAAGAGGGAAGGGGGAAAAAATTACTGGAAGGAGAAATTGGTGTTCAAGCCATCAGGCTGGCAGATGGAATATGAGGTGTTGCTACTCCACCCTGAGAGTGGCCTCAACGTAGCAGAGACAAGACGACATTTGCAGTTTACACAGCTCAATCTGACGTGAATTCAAGCCATCATCTTATTCCATTGTATGTTTCAATGTACATGCGACAAAAATAATCTTTAATACAAATGAAGTCATTCCCATCTTTCATATGCCCTGAATGCATGAGTCTAAAACTGAATTAATTCTGTAAAATTAAGACGTTAACAATGTACTCAATATACTTTGTAATTACTAACACTAGAGATTGGAAATCCTGAGCAACACACACAAAACGCTTGAGGAACTCAGCAGGTAATTTTGTAATTACTATCCAGAATGAATTATGTTCTTTAATATAGAAATTAATTCTCAGCTTTTTTTTGTTTTTTTGAGATAGCATTTTCAACAAAATGATTCTTAACTAAATTTCAAAAGCAAATTGAATTTTTGATAAAAATCATTCTATTGAAAATGTTATCTCAAAAAAGCAAGCACTCCTCTGCGAATTTAAAAATGTCTTTTAAGAGTATCGTGTGGATTTAAACATGTATCACTGAAAATAAATGAACTGTGTTTCAAACTACTTTGTTAACTGGAAGTATCTTCTCTCTGATAAGAAGAGGGCACCTGGCATATGAATAGTGGGTGTTGGCAGCTAAGCTTGCCATGGAGAATGAACAGGGAAGTAAACTAATCTTTGAAGACTGGGTAGTTACAGTATTTTTTCCCTTTAGTGGCTATTTATACCTATAGGTCTTAAATTCTTCGCTTGAGTTTAGAACTGCATGGTCCACAAACCCAATACTATCACAGTTGGCGCCCGACATGGTCACCAAAAGTTACAGCTCCCTATTGGACAAACAATTGGCTTTGTTCTTAAATGCATTTTTATGCACTAATGTCCCACTTATTGCAAGATGAGTGATACATTTTTATTCCTTTGAAGAAAATGGCAATTTCATTGGCATTATGTGCTGAGGCTTAAATACAGTCTGAATATTGGATTGTCAAGATGTTACACTGAGGACCAGAACTCAACTGTTCTGGCTGTAATCCAGAATTCTATGGGCTTTTTAAATTGGTTTGTCACTGTGTCTGGATACTGAATATGATGAGTCTACTATTAGTCTGGGTCATTTTCCAAGTTCCCCCTCTGCCTTTTCAAATCAACTCATTGTGCACCTGTGTAGCTCCCTGTGTTAATGGCCTTTGCTCAATCTATGCCCTATTACATCCCAAAGCATATTTCACTCAAGCCCTCGACAACCAGTAGTAAAGATGAGATTTGGATGTGCAATAATACAGCCTCCTTGGTCACAAAGGTTTAAGTACCTGGACTGATACGTATCAATAGTAAGAATGTGGTAAGTGCACGCGTGGCTGATTGATTGTGCAGTGAAGTGATTGGGTCTCCTATGTAGGAAGGACTTTCTCTCATGAAACTGCTTTTCCTGGGCACATTCAGGACCAGTTCATTGCCACTGTACTGTAGGTTGCCCAGTGTGTATCACAGCAAACATGACCAGGTGAACTGATTTAATCCTACCATCCACTGTCATTCCTTCACCCCACACCCATATGTAACAGCACCCATCACCGTGAAATAGTCTGAGTCAGACTACAACAAGCAGGTGATTACTTTTCCCAATAGAAGAGTGATCAGGTAGAAAAAAAAGCTAATTTATTAAATAAAACAGAGAGCAGAATGACCTAGTGCAATTTCAGTTTACCCAAGTACAAAGTCCAAAGTTCAAAGTAAATTCATTATCAAAGTACATCTCTATACCATATACATACACCATACACCAGATATAGACCTGAGATTCTTTTTCTTGTGGACATCTACAGCAAGAAACACTACAGGATCAACAAAAGGCTGCATCCAGCAGGATTTCTGCCACTGTCTTTGTATGCTCTCCCTGTGACAACAGTCCAAAGATGTATCAGTTGGTAGGTTAATTGGTCACTGTAACTTGTCCTGTGACTAAAACTGGGGATTGCTGGGTGGTATGGCTCAAAGGGCCGGAAAGGCCTGTTTCATGCTGCATCTTAATAAATAAATAAACAAACAAATAAATAAATGGATGGCTGGACAAATAGTGTGCAAAAGACTGTGCAAGCACAAAAAGAGAAAAACAGTAAGAATGATTATATATAGTAACAGTAAATCAATAAGCAAAACAATAGAGAACATGAGATGAAGAGTCCTTGAAAGTGAATCCATAGGTGGTGGGGAGAATGATTTTATCCCCTCTGGTTCAGAAGCCTGATGTTTGAGGGGTGATACCTGTTCCTGAACCTGGTGGTGTTTGGATCCTGAGGCTCCTGTACCTCCATCCTGATGGTAGCAGGGAGAAGAGAGCATGGCCTGGATGGTGGGGGTCCCTGATGATGGATGTTAGTTTACCACGACGCTCTCCTTGTAGATGCGCTCAGTAGTGAGGAGGGCTTTACTCGTGGTGGTCTGGGCCGTGTCCATTACTCTTTGCATTTTATATACTATGCTTGATAAACAGCATTACCTTCCACAACCGGCTGCTTCTGTGATTTGGCAGGTTTCTTACTCCTGAAATGCAAGTCAGTATGGCAGGGGCTGGCATCTATTATGCACGATGTGTTTCACATTTGCTCAGTGAATCTGTCTTTGTACACGGCTCATCAGAATCCAAAATCATGACAAAACGGTCCATGTGACAAGTAATAAACTAATGCTGATAAGAAATTGCAGAATATTTCCTAACGAAGCGATTGAATGCATTTCATTTGTTTCATAAAACGTACAACCTTACAGCACTGTACAGGCCCTTTGGCCCACAACATTGTGCCAAACTTATAACCTACTCCAAGCTCAGTTTAATCCTTCCCTCTCACATGGCCCTACATTTTTTGTTTATCCATGTACTTACCTAAGAATTTCTTAAACCAGATTTAATATCACCAGCATTTGTTGTGAAATTTGTTGTCCTGGATACAATGGAGCTGACTCATTTTACCACTCTTTGCAAATTACTTCAATCCTGTGCAGTAGCCCCCACCGTCATACCAGACCCCTAATATCTCAACCCCCCCCCCACCCGGCAGTGCAGTCCATGGACCCACCACTCTCTATGTAAAAACCTTACCTAAGACATGCCCCTATAGCTTCCTCCAATCACCTTAAAATTATGCCCCTCCTATTAACCATTTACACCCTGAGATGGGGCATAAGAGCAGAATTAGGGGATTCAGCTCAGTCAACCTGTGGCCGACTGGGGACGGCATGGTAGCATAGGGGTTAGTGTAACATCGTTACAGCATCAGGGTTCAATCCCCGCCACTGTAAGAGTTTATACGTTGTACCTGTGACCACGTGGGTTTCCTCTGGGTGCTCCAGTTTCTTCCCACATATGCATCAGGGTTAGTAAGTTGTGGGCACCAGAAAAGCAGTGACACTTACTATCCTCGGACTGTGGTGGTTTTCAATGTTTATATGTACAGTACAAGTGACAGATGAAGCTGATCTTTATCTTTAGACAGGGAAATAGTATCAACTGGTAAGGAAACATGAAATGCTGAAGACTCACCAGGTCAGATAACCTGTTCATGTATAACTGGCCAGTTCTGATCCAAGGTCACCCACCTACACCATTAACTAGGTTTTAATTTCTCCACAGATCCAGTGAGTGGCAGTTTTGTGGGCAAAAATGCCTTGTTAATGAGAGAGGTCAGAGGAGAATGGCCAGACTGGTTCAAGCTGACAGGAAGGTGACGTTATCTCAACTAACCACACATTACCACAGTGCTGTGCAGAAGAGCATCTCTGAATGCACAACATGTCTAACCGTGAAGTGGATGGCCTACAGCAGCAGAAGACCATTAACATACGCTCTGTACTGAATAAGGTAGTGGATATGGCCTAGTCCATCACAGGTAAAGCCCTCCTAACCATTGGGCACATCTACAAGAAACACTGTCATATAAAAGCAGCACCCGTCATCAAAGACCCCCACCATCCAGGACAAACTCTCTTCTCGCTGTTGCCATCAGGAAGAAGGTACAGGAGACTCAGCACTCACACCACCAGGTCCAGGAACACTTACTATCCCACAATCATCAGGATCTTGAACCAGAGGGGATAATTCCACTCAACATCACTTGCCCCATCATTGAAACATTCCCATAACCTATGGACACACTTTTAAGGGCTCTTCATCTCATGTTCTCAATATTTATTGCTTATTTAATTATTTATTATTATTATTATTATTATTTCTTCTTTTTGTATATGTGTAGTTTGTTGTTTTCTGCACTCTAATTGAACACCCTCGTTGGACGGTCTTTCATAGGTTCTGTAATGGTTGTTATTCTACAGATTTATGGAGTATGCCAACAAGAAAATGAATCTCAGGGTTGTATATGTACTTTGATAATAAACTTTATTTTGAACTTTGAAGTTATCACTGAGTGTAATTCTTTATACTTTATAATTGTTGAACGTTGTTTTTTGTTCCATGTCACACCCTGACCAACAGCAAATTCCTAACATAACTAACAAGTTCTACAGATGCTGGAAATCTAAAGCAACACACACAAAATGCTGGAGGAGTTCAGCAGGCCAGGCAGCATCTATAAACAGTCAACACTTTGGGCCGAGACCCTTCCTCTGGGCTGGAAAGGAAGGGGGTGATGCAAGAATAAAAAGGGCAGGAGAGGAAGAAGTACAAGGTAGTAGGTGATAGGTGAAACCAAAAGAGAGGGAGAGGGGTGAAGTAAAGAACTGGGAAGTTGATTAGTGAAAGAGATTAAGGGCTTGAGAAGGGGAAATCTGACAGGAAAGGACAGAAGACCATGGAATAAAGGGAACTGGGAGGAGCACCAGAGGGAGGTGATGGGCAGGTAAGAGGGGAACATGTGGGAGGGAAACAAAAATGGCAAAAGGTGAAGGGGGGGAAATTACTGCCAGTTTAAGAAATTGATGTTCATGCCATCAGGTTAGATCCTGTCCAGACAGAATATAAGGTTTTGCTCCTGCAACCTGTGTGTGGCCTCATCGTGGCAGTAGAGGAGGCCATGGATTGGCATGTTGGAATGAGAATGGGAAGTAGAATTGAAATGGATGGCCACCGGGAGACTTTGCTTTTTGTGGCTTTTGGAGCATAGGTTCTCTCAAAGGGGTCTCCATATCTATGTCGGGTCTCACCAATATACAGGAGGCTGCATCGGGAGTACTGGATATAGTTGGTGACCCCTACAGACTCACAGATGAAGTTATTTGCAAATTGCTGATACATGTAAATGTATACAGTGAATAAAGTTGATCATTGATTAATCTTTGAAGGTGGAAAAGCTTTCCAATTTTCACTTTGCAGCAAGCTCAGAAACGGCCAGGGTGACAATAGTGGGCATTAAACAGTAACAGTATTTGTATTCTAAGATTATAATAGACCTTGCAGCAGTTAAGTAGATAAACCATAAGTTTTATTTAATTCAAAGGGAATCCCCAGGAACACCAAGATCAAATTTCCTGATGAGCCTCAGAAAACTGCTCTGAGTAAAATTGCCAGCCCTCCAGACCTGCCCTGAAGGTTCCAGGACATTAACACTGATCTCTGCACCTTGCCTTGAGCATCTAGGGGGAATAAAACTGTGTGGGCCATGAGGTGAAGTAAGCAGACACAAAGCGCTGATGGAACTCAGTGAGTCCTAGTCAAGCAGCATCTTTGGAGAGAAAGCTGGTGGAGATGTGGATAGTCTGGAGGGTTATTGAAGTTTGTATTGGGATACTGACCAGATGCAGAGCTGGGCTGATGAGTGGCAGATGGAGTTCAATCCAAAAAACTGTGAAGTGGTTCATTTGGAAGCCAGTAACTAGTGGTGCTCTTCAGGGGTCAGTTTTGGAACCGTTACTTTTCACACTGTTTGTTAATGACTTGGATAATGGAATTGATGGCTTTGTGACAAAGTTGGCAGATGATATGAAAATAGGTGGAAGGAGGAGGGAGTTAGTGCTGAGGAAGCAATGTGATTGCAGCAGGGCTTAGACAAATTGGAAGAATGGGCAAAAAAAGTGGCCGATGGAAAAAAGTATTGGGAATTGTATGATAATGCATTTTGGTAAAAAGAACAATAGTGTGGACTATTATCTAATGGAGAGAAGGATCAAACGTCAGAGGTGCAGGGGGACTTTGGAATCCTCAGGTCAGACTCCCATAAGGTTAATTTACAGGTTGAGTCTCTGGTGAAGAGGACAAATGCAATGTTGGCATTTATTTCAAGGGGAATAGAATATAAAAGCAAGGAGATAATGCTGAGGTTTTATAAGACACTAAACATGCTGTACTTGGAGTATAGTCAACAGTTTTGGGCCTCATATCTCAGAAAGGATGTATAGTCATTGGAGAGAGTCCAGAGGAAGTTCACAAGGTTGATTCAGGGAATGAAAGGGTTAACATACAAGGAGCATCCTTCCACCTATTTTCATATCATCTGCCAACTTTGCCACAAAGCCATTAATTCCATTATCCAAGTCATTGACAAACAATGTGAAAAGTAACGGTCCCAAAACTGACCCACTTTCCAGCTTGTAGGCTTTCAGAACTCCCGTAGTGAAGAAAAAGAGGTAATCAAAACTAAAGAAGCGCTGATCAATAAAGATTGATTACTAACTGAATTTCAAACAGGCAATATCATTACAAGATCCACATCATTACATGAAGCATTGGGACACTGCTGGCTTCCTTTTGGCAATAACACTAGGTCTATAAGCAACTGGGGGCAATCTGAACATGAATCCTTAATGTAGGTTTATAAAGTGTTTGAATTACCTCTTAAAATGCTCAGCATAAATGGGGTTGGTCACATGTCAAATTTTACCCAGAGGCAGGAGTACATGTATGGAAGTGAAATTAGTTTTCATTAAAGTATTGACATGGTTAGGACAGATTATACATCATGTCCTGAAGGAGGAGGGAAAATCTTCATGTACTGCTATAAAATGGAATTAATCTGAGTAAACCAATGCCTTCACACCCCATATTGTGATTAAGCATTTACTTTAATCACAACGATGCGGTGGACTTGGAGACAATCACTAATATTATATTTAAATAATTGATTGAAGTAATTATTTTCATACTTGCTCCCAATGGGGTAAGTGTATTACCCTATAACCTATTTATATTATGAACATATACACTTTTTTACCCTATAATATTCTTGATTAGCCAGGGCATCAAAGGGAGTGGGGATGACTGGAAGAATTGGATCAGCCCATGATTGAATGGCAGAGCAGATTCAATGGGCCAAATGGCCCACTTCTGCTCCTATATCTTATGGTCTTGTAACCCATCAGGCATCCATCATCAAGTACCCCCACCACCCAACCCATGCATTTTCCTCACTATATCCATTGGGCAGGAGGTAAAAGAGCCTTAGGTCCCACACCACCAGGTTCAGGAACAGTTATTACACTTTAACTACCAGGCTCCTGCACCATAACTTCACTCACTTCAACTCTGAACTGATTTCACAACCTACAGACTCACTTTCAAGAACCCTACAACTCATGTTCTTAGTACTTTTTTAATATATCTGCATAACTTGTCTTCTTTTGCAAATGGGTTGTCTGTCAGTCTTTGGCTCTCATTAATTCTATTCTACTTCTCTATTTTGACTTCAAGAAAATGAATCTCAAGATAGTACATGGTGGTATATACAGACTTTGATAAAAATAATGACTTTGAACTTTGACTTTGAGATGTTGACATTGCTTAGAATTCTCTACCAGAGAAACTGCACTGTTTTATAAACCTCCTGTTCCATCTGTGCTGTGACAGCATGAGACCATAGGACATAGGAACAGAGTTATACCATTCTGCCCATCAACTCCACTCTGCCATTCCATCATGGCTGATTTATTATCCCCACCCCTCAACTCCATTTTCCTGCTTTCTCCCCATAACCTTTGACACACTAATCAAGAACTTATCAACATCTGCTTTAAATATACTCAATGTCTTGGCTTCCACAGCAAGGAATTCCATGGATTTGTCACCCTCTGGCTAACAAAATTCCTTCTCATCTCTGTTCTAAAGGGACGCCATTGTATTCTGAAGCTGTGCCCTCTGGTACTAGGCTCACCCATGATAGGAAATATCCTTGTCACATGCATGCTACCTAGGCCTTTCAATATTCAACAGGTTTCACTGAGATAACCCCTCCGACACTTGGTTCTTCTAAAGTCCAGTGAGTAGAGGCAAAGTGGTTCCACACTCCCACCACTCTCTGTGTAAAAGTCTTACCTCTGACTCTCCCTGTATAGTTTCCTCCGACATTATCCTATTTGTATTAGCCATTTCTGCCTCGGGGAAAAGTCTATGCCTCATATCATCTTGTGGACTTCTTGTTCTCCTTCTCTCCAAAGAGAAAATCCCTAGCTTGCTCAACATACCCTCATAATCCAGGAAGTATCCTGGTAAATCTCCTCTGCACCCTCTCTAAAGCTTCCATACTCTTCCTAGAACCAAACGCAATATTCCATGTGTGAACTACCCAGGATTTTATTTATTTATTTATTGATCTACCACGTGGAATAGGCCCTTATAGCCCTTTAAGCCACACCACCCAGCAAATCCCCTGATTTAATCCTAGCCTAATCACGGGACAATTTACAATGGTCCAACCGGTGCGTCTTTGGATTGTGGGAGGAAACCGGAGCACCCAGAGGAAACCCATGCAGGGAGAACATACAAACTCCTTACAGACATTGAATCTGGGTCACTGGCACTGTAAACCATTGAGCCAACCATTATGCTACCATGGCGCCCCATAATGAGGCGACTAGAACTAAACATGGATCCTTCCTTCTTCCAGTCACCTTAAGCATATACCTCCTCATATTATACATTTTCACCCTACAAGAAAGTCTCTGGCTAAATTTCCTCTGCACTATTTCAATCTTATTTACACCTCACCATAGGAAAGTTATAAATAAGATTGAAAGAGTGCAGAGAAATTTTACAAGGATGTTGCCAGGACTTGAAGACCTGAGTTTTAGGGAAAGATTGCATAGGTTAGGACTTTATTTCCTGGAAGGTAGAAGATTAAGAGGAGATTTGATAGAGGCATACAAAATCTGGGTGGCGAGGGTGGAGATATCTCTCTGCCAAAGGAGATGTAAAGCACTCCTTTGCTAGCCTGCAGGTTGCCCTTGAGCAAGAAGCAGCACCTGCTTAGACTCCCCATGATCAGGGTCACGTGAAGCATGGGAGCAAGTGGTGGATGGTTGTATGATGCATATCACAAGTCCTGGTGATGCGACCACTGATGCCAGGCAGACAGTCTCTAAAGAGTATTGATAATGGCTGGGGTCACCCGTCTTGTAAAGACACTGCCCAGAAGAAGGCGATGCCAAACCACTTCTGTAGAAAAAAATGCCAAGAACAGTTATGGTCACGGAAAGACCATTATCGCCCACATCATATGACATGGCACATAATGAACAAATGATACAAAATTATCAGGGGTACAGTCAAGGTAAATGCAAGCAGGCTTCTTTCCACTGAGATTGGGAGAGACTACAACCAGAGGTTATGGGTGAATAGTGAAGGGTGAAATGTTTAAGGGGAACATGAGGGGAACTTCACTCAGAGGGTGGTGAGAGTGTGGAACGAGGTGCCGACACATGGTGGATGCAAGGTATCTCAATGCTTGAGCGATATTTGGACAGGATGAGAGGGCTATGGAGGTCTGTGGTCCACATGTAGGTCGATGGGACTACGCAGATTACTGGTTTGGCACAAACTAGATGGACTGAAGGGCCTGATTCCATGCTGCAGTGTTCTATAATTCTATCCACTCTATCTTCTAAAGATAAAGGAACAATTATTTAAAATACCACTTATCTAATAAAAGTTTTGCAAAGAATATGCTGTATTCACATTTCCTGTAAGGTCTATTCTGTAACACTTCTCAGTGACATTTAATTATCGTAAAATATATTCAAGCCTGGGGAAATTTATTCCACTGCACATGAGCAGTTGTTTGCTGGCTTGTTGATTCCCAGGTTTGCCTTCCTTGGGCCCAACATTGTCTTTTACAATACATGTCACCAGACCAGAGAAAAGTAACTGGAAACAAGTCTAAAATGATTGATGGCTCCAAGTTTTGAATCTACATAGGAATTAAGTTAAACCTCAATTCCTACAATTGGATTATTTTATGTTTCTTCCTCCAGCAGTCCTTCCTTCAGATGATGTCTACTTCCCCCTCCTCTCTCAGCTTTCAGTCCACCCTGACCCACCTGGAAAATGGTGCCTCAAATGCCAGGATGCTGCTGATTGACTTCGGCACTGTGCTCATACAGCCATACCTCCGAAACTGGTGGGTAAACTGTCCTCGTTGGGCCTCGACTCCTCTCTCTGTGACTGGATCCTGGACTTACGCGATTTCAGAAATAGCTCCAGCTCCATCAGGCTGTGCAAGGGCACTCCCCAGGGTTGCGTGCTCAGCCCGCTGCTGTTCACTTTGCTAACGCACGGCTAGATCCAGTTCAAACTGAATCATCAAGTTCACTGATGGACACAACAGCGGTTGGCCTCATCAACAGACACACAACCCAGAGATTCTTTGTCTGCAGCCTACTTAGCAAATCTATAGAACAGTAACTGTAAACAGGATCAATGGGCGACAATCAGTGCAAATGCAGATATAAATATATAGCAATAAAGAATGGGGGGAGGGGGAGGGAATTACCGGAAATTGGAGAACTCAATGTTCATACCACCAGGCTGGAGGCTACCCAGACGGTAGATGAGGTGTTGCTCCTCCAACCTGAGTTTGGCCTCATCATGGCAGTAGTATGAACATTGGTATGAACATTGAATTCTCCAATTTCCAGTAATTCCCTCCCCCTTCCCCTATCCTAGGTCCCTCTCTGCCTCTCTCCCCTTTCAACTTTCTGCTCCTTTATCTCTACAGTTCTTTCATGCTTATCCCCTCCCCCCTTTATCCTTCCTCTGATTGGTTCTCTGTCTGGCGCCTCTAGCCCTTTCCCCTCCCCTATCTCTATTACTGGGCTTCAGCCCTCTCTTCCCCCCCCCCCCATTCCTGATGAAGGGTCTTGGCCCGAAACGTTGGCTACTCTTTTCTCACAGATGCTGCCAGACCTGCTGAGTTCTTCCAGCATCGTGTACATATTCCATCATTTAGGACCCCCATTACCCAGGAAATGCCCCCTTCTCATTGTTACCATCATGGAGGAGGTACAGAAGCCTGAAAGCACACTCTCAATGATTCAGGAACAGTTTCTTCCCCTCTGCCATTCGATTTCTAAATGGACATTGAACCCATGAACACTACCTCACTTGTTTTTATTTCTGTTTATTGCACTACTCTTTATAGCTCAACTATTCAATGTACTGTAATTCATTTGTTATATATTTTTATCATGTATTGCATTGTACTGCTGCTGCTAAGTTAACAAATAACATGACATATAGCAGTGATACTAAACCTGCTTCTGATTCTGAAATAAGCGATAAGTATCAAGAACATGAAATAGAGAGTCACTGAAGTGTATCCATAGTTTATGGGAATGTTTCAGTGATGGGGCAAGTAAAGTTGAGTGAACTTGTCCTCTCTGGTTCAGCAGCCTGATGTCTGAGGGGTAATAACTGTTCCTGAACCTGGTGATGTGAGTCCTGAGGCTCCTGTACCTTCTTCCTGATGGCAGCAGCAGGAAGACAGCATGACCTGGGTAGTGGGGATCATGTAGGGTAGGCAAGGCTTTACCCATGGTGGATGTGGCACTCCTGTAATCAATCCAACTCCTCCCTCTTACACAGTGCATAGCCCTCCATTTTTCTATCATTGATGTCTCATGAATGCCTCCAATGTATCTGCCTCGACCACCATCCCTACCAGAGTGTTCCATCCACTCAACAACTCTGAGTACAAATCCCTATCTCTGACATCTCCCTTGTACTTTCCTCTAATCATCTTAAATGCTGTTCTCTGGTATTGGCATAGGGAACTGACAATACAAGTCCATAATTCATTGAAAGTGGCATCACAAGTAGATCAAATCATAAAGAAATCTTTAGGAACATTGATCTTCATAGATCAAAGTATTGAGTACAGGAGTTGGGATGTTATGTTGAAACTGTATAAGACATTGTTGAGCCCAAAATTGGAGTAATTGTGCACTGTTTTGGTCACCTAGCTACAGGAAACATGTAAGTAAGGTTGAAAGAGTACAGAACACAGGTAGAACTTTATTCCCTGGAATGTGGAAGATTGAGGGAAATTTGTTAGAGATATACAAACCTATGAGGGGCACAGAAAGGGTAAATGCAAGCAGGATTTTTCCACCGAGGTTGGTTGGGCTACAACTATAGGTCATGGATTAAGGGTGAAAAGTGAAAAATTTAAGGGGAACACGAGGGGAAACTTCTTCACTCAGAGGGTGATGACAGTGTGGAATGAGCTGCCAGTATAGGTTGTGCATGAAAGCTCAATTTCAATGTTTAAGAAAGTTGGATAGGTGCATGGATGGGAAGTGTATGGAAGGGTAGGAAGGGATAGTTTGGCACAGACTAGATGGGCTGAAGGCCCTTTTTTTTGCTGTAGTTTTCTATGACTCAAGTTCCTGAAAACAAAACAGTCATGATGTCCTTTCTTATCTTTTTGATCCTCTAAAGCTTTTTTTTAGCTATTCACCTCTATTGACTGCTATTGGCTCTACCATGAACAATCAAAGATCCTCTTGTCAATATTTTCCTCTGATCACTCTGATCTGAGGCAGCGCATCTATCAAGTGCTGCAAGATATAAGACAGTATTAGTCCATCGCACTACCCCTTTGTTCATCCAGGATTGTCAGCCAGGGTTCCCGTCATGCTTCTGAAAGCTCAGATCTCATTGACCCACGTCTTTCAAAAAACAATTATTTATTTTGAAATGAAATCATCTTCAGTATTATCTGTGTTTACTTCAGATTGCCAGCTTGTGCAGAGTTTCTTTGATGTCCAATCATTACAGTATCTGGAACAGCAGGATATTTTAGTTGGTCCAGTGGCCCAAAAATAGTTATTAATAATTATTCAAAAGATACTGTACCATCAACACTTCTTGAAATATTCCAAGAATCTCCACCCACACTGTAAACTGGTATTGTTCCTCACACCCCAAACTGTAAACTGGTTTTATTCCACAAACCCCACTCTGTAAACTATCTGATAGAACAAAACATCACATCATCCCATTTGGGGCCACGTGGTAGCATAGTGGGCAGCACGATGCTTTACAGTACCAGTGACCCGGGTTTAATTCTTGCTGTTGTCTACAAGAACTTTGTAAGTTCTCCCTGAAGTTGTGTGCGTTTCCTCTGGGTGCTCTATTTTCCTCACACAGTCCAAGACATACATGTTGGTCAGTTAATTAGTCATTGTAAATTGCCCCATGATTCTGCTAGGATTAAATAAGTGGTTGCGCTTGAAGAGCCGGATTATCATCCACGGTTCCCGTCATTCTTCTGAAAGCTCAGATCTCATTAACTTACATTTTTCAGAAGAAGATTATTTACTTTGAAATGAATAATTTTGAGTATTATCTGTCTTTGCTTCAGATTGCCAGCTTCTGCAGTGTTTTTTTTTGATGTCCTATCATTACATCAGCTGGAACAGCAGGATATTTTAGTGGGTCCACTGATCCATAAAAATAGTTATAAATAATTCTTCAAAAGGTATTGTACCATCAACAGCTCTTGAAATATTCCAGGATTCCAGAATTGTTTCAACCACATTTTAAAATATTTTCACTCAAAATTTAGATTTTGCTTCACAAACCCCACACTGTAAACTGGTTTTGTTTCACAATCCCCACACCCCACACTGTAAACTGGCTTTTGTTTCACAAACCATTCACTGTAAACTGGTTTTGTTCCTCACACCCCACACTATAAACTGTTTTTTGTTCTCCAAACCCCACACTCCACACTTGGTGAGCAGGATTAAGGAAAACCCCAAGGCATTCTACAAGTATGTGAAGAGCAAGAGGATAAGACGTGGGAGAATAGGACCAATCAAGTGTGACAGTGAAAAAGTGTGTATGGAACCGGAGGAGATAGCAGAGGCACTTAATGAGTATTTTGCTTCAGTATTCACTATGGAAAAGGATCTTGTTGATTGTAGGGATTGAAAAGCTTGAGCATGTAGATATTAAGAAAGAGGATGTGCTGAAGCTTTTGGAAAGCATCAAGTTGGATAAGTCACCGGGACCAGACGAGATGTACCCCAGGCTACTGTGGGAAGCCAGGGAGGAGATTGCTGAGCCGCTGGTGATGAACTTTGCATCATCAATGGGGACAGGAGAGGTTCCAGAGGATTGGAGGGCTGCGGATATTGTTCCTTTATTCAAGAAAGGGAGTAGAGATAGCCCAGGAAATTATAAATGAGTGAGTCTTACTTCAGTAGTTGGTAAGTTGATGGAGAAGATCCTGTGAGGCAGAATTTATGAACATTTGGAGAGGCATAATATGATTAGAAATAGTCAGCATGGCTTTGTGAAAGGCAGGTCGTGCCTTACGAGCCTGATTAAATTTTTTGAGGATGTGACTAAACACATTCATGAAAGTAGAGCAGTAGAGGTAGTGTACATTGATTTCAGCAAGGTATTTGACAAGATACCCTATGCAAGGCTTACTGAGAAAGTAAGGAGGCATGGGTTCCAAGGAGACATTGCTTTGTGGATCCAGAACTGGCTTGCCCACAGAAGGCAAAGAATGGTTGTAGATGGGTCATATTCTGCATGGAGGTCAGTGACCAGTGGTGTGCCTCAGGGATCTGTTCTGGGACCCTTACTCTTCGTGATTTTTATAAATGACCTGGATGAAGAAGTGGAGGGATGGGTTAGTAAGTTTACTGATGACACAAAGGTTGAAGGTGTTGTGGATAGTGTGGAAGGCTGTCAGAGGTTACAGCGGGACATTGATAGGATGCAAAACTGGGCTGAGAAGTGGCAGATGGAGTTCAACCCAGATAAGCGTGAGGAGGTTCATTTTGGCAGGTCAAATATGATGACAGAATATAGTATTAATGGTAAGACTCTTGGCAGTGTGGAGGATCAGAGGGATCTTGGGGTCTGAGTCCATAGGACACTCAAAGCTGCTGCACAGGTTGACTCTGTGGTTAAGAAGGCATACGGTGGATTAGCATTCATCAATAGTGGATTGAGTTTAGGAGCCAAGAGGTAATGTTGCAGCTATATAGGATCCTGGTCAGACCCCACTTGGAGTACTGTGCTGAGTTCTGGTTGCCTCACTACAGGAAGGACGTGGAAACCATAGAAAGGGTGCGGAGGAGATTTACAAGGATGTTGCCTGGATTAGGGAGCATGCCTTATAAGAACAGTTTGAGTGAACTCGGCCTTTTTTCCTTGGAGCGACGGAGGATGAGAGGTGACCTGATAGAGGTGTATAAGATGATGAGAGGCATTGATCATGTGGATAGTCAGAGGCTTTTGCCCAGGACTGAAATGGCTAGCATGAGAGGGCACAGTTTTAAGGTGCTTGGAAGTAAGTACAAAGGAGATATCAGGGGTAAGTTTTTTACGCAGAGAGTGGTGAGTTCGTGGAATGGGCTGCTGGTGACGATGGTGGAGGCGGATACAATAGGGTCTTTTAAGAGACTCCCAGATAGGTACATGGAGCTCAGAAAAATGGAGGGCTATGGATAACCTTAGATAATTTCTAAGGTAAGGACATGTTCGGCGCAGCATTGTGGATGAAAGGGTCTGTATTGTGCAGTAGGCTTTCTATGTTTCTGTGTATCTATCTGCTTCTACCATACACCCTCCACTCCCTGTGTAAGGCATCCACATCCGACATTTCTCCTATAAGTTCTCCCAACGTATCAAAATTATGTTCCCTTGTATTAACCATGTCTGCCTTAGGAAAATGGGACTGGCTGTGTACTCGATCTATGTCTCTTATCATCCTGTATATCTCCACCAAGTCACTTCTCATCCTCCTTCTCTCCAAAGAGAAAAGCCCTACTGTGCTCTTGTACCTTCTCCCAAATGGTAGTAATGAGAAGGGAGCATGCCCTGGATGGGGAAGGTAATTAGAAATCAATACCAGCTTCTTGGAGCATCACCTTTTGAAGATGTCCTCGATGCTGGGAAGGGTTGTGCCCATGATGGAGCTGGCTAAGTTTACAAACCTCTGCATCTTTTTGCAATCCTATGCATTGGCCCCTCCACACCAGACAGTGATGCATGCAGGGAGAATGTTCTCCACGGTACATCTGTAGAAATTGGCTAGACTCTTTTGAGAGTCAGGGTGCCACTGTTTTGCTCAGGATGACAGAGTTCAGAGTTCAATTCCTACGCCATCTGCAAGGAGTTTTCACGTCCTCCCCGTGAACGCGGTGGTTTTCTCCAGGTCTGAGCCCCACTTTGGACACTGTTTATCAGGGAGCCATGGTAGCGATAAGGGTAGCATGATCCTTTTACAGCCTCGGGCATTGGAGTTCGGAGTTCAGTTCCAGGGTCCTCCGTAAACACATTTATACATTGCTTTCCATGTGTACATGTGTCTCCTCCGGGTGCTTGGCTTTCCTCCCATAACCCAAAGATGTACCAGCTAGTAGGCTAATTGGTCATTGTAAATGGTCCTGTGATGAGGCCAGGGTTAAATCACTGCTTTCTGGATGGGGCAGCTCGAAGGGCTTGAGGAGCCTGTTCTGTGCTGTATCGCTAAATAAATAAATACCAAATCCTCTTAAACAAATAAAAATTCTTTTGGAGAGCAGGAGGCCATGATTAAAAATCAATTCTCCAGCCTTTCTAAATCACACCTTTCTAACCCTCTTTACAGCCTTAATCTGCCCAGCAAGTCAAAGTCAAAGTAAATTTAAATAACCGCTTCGTTGAGCACATCCAACTCCATCCACCAAAAACAGAACTCCCCAGTGGCCAAATAATTTATTTATGGAGAAGCAGTGCAAAGTAGGCCCTCCCAACACTTCGAGCCGTGATGTCCAGCATCCTTGATTTAATCCTAGCCTAATCACGGCACAATTTACAATGACTAATTAACCTACCAACTGATTTGTCTTTGGACTGTGGGAGGAAACAAGAGCACCTAGACGAAACCCACGTGGTCAGGGGGATAACATACAAATTTCTTACAGACAGCAGAGGGAACTGAACCCAGATCACTTGTACTGTAAAGGGTTGTGCAACCTTTCACTCAGTATTCCCACTCCTGTTCCAGTATGTTGGTCCATAGCTCCTCTTGTACCAAGATTAAGCCCCCTTCAGAGAAGAGGAGCATCACCTTATATTCCATCTGGGTAGCCTCCAGTCTGATGGCATGAATATCAATTTCCACTTCTAGTAAAATAAATTCCTCCCCCTCCCCTCTTCTTCTATTCTCCACTCTGACCTCTTACTTCTTCCCACCTGCCTATCACCTCCTCCTAGGTCCCTTCCTCCTTCCCTTTCTCCAATGGTTCACTCCCCTCTCCTATCAGATTCCTTCCTTTCCAGCCCTTTATCTTTCCCACTCAACAGGCTTCACCTATCATCTTCCAGTTAAACATCTTCCCCATACCACCTTTTATTCTGAGGTCTTCCCCCTTCCTTTCCAGTCCTGAAGAAGGATCTCAGCCTGAAATATCAACTGTTTATTAATTTCCATTGATACTGCCTGACCTGCTGTGTTCCTCCAGCACTCTATGTGTGTGTGTGTTGCAAAGTAAATTCATTATCAAAGAATGTAAATGCCACCATATACTACCCTTGAGATTCATTTTCTTACAATACAATAGAATTTTTGACAAACTATACATAAACAAAGACTGACAAACAACCAATGTGCATAAGAAGACAAACTGCACAAATAATAAATAAATTACTGAGAACATGAGTTGTAGTCTTTGACAGTGAGTCTGTAGATTGTGGAATCATTTCAGTGTCGTGGTGAATGAAAACATCCACACTGGTTCAGGAGCCTGGTGATTGTAGGGTATGTTGGGTCTGTTGATGTTGTAGGTGATGTCAGAATCAGATTCAGAATCAGGTTTATTATCACCGGCATGTGACGTGAAATTTGTTAACTCAGCAGTAGCAGTTCAATGCAATACATAATGTAGCAGAGGAAAAAAATGATAAATAAAATGTTTAAAAATAATAATAAATAAACAAGTAAATCAATTACATATATTGAATAGATTTTTAAAAACGTGCAAAAACAGAAATACTGTATATTTTTTTAAATGAGGTAGCGCCCAAAGCCTCAATGTCCATTTAGGAATTGGATGGTAGAGGGGAAGAAGCTGTTCCTGAATTGCTGAGTGTGTGTCTTCAGGCTTCTGTACCTCCAAACTGATGGTAAGAGTAAGAAAAGGGCATGCCCTGGGTGCTGGAGGTCCTTAATAATGGACGCTGCCTCTCTGAGACACCGCTCCCTAAAGATGTCCTGGGTACTTTTAGGCCAGTACCCAAGATGGAGCCGACTAAATTTACAACCTTCTGCAGCTTCTTTTGGTCCTGTGCAGTAGCCCCTCCATACCAGACAGTGATGCAGCCTGTCAGAATGCTCTCCACGGTACAACTATAGAAGTTTTTGAGTGTATTTGTTGACATGCCAAATCTCTTCAAACTCCTAATAAAGCTCATGATAGCTGGGCAGAGATTTCTTCAAACTAGCCTGGTTGAAGCCCCAGCCAGGTTGTTAAAGGTGTTGGGGTAGGCCATTTTTTGTTTGTTAATCATGACACTCAAGTACTAGCTTGACATCTGCCTTTGGTGGTATGTAAACTGTCATCAGGATCATGGTGGAGAACTCTCTTTGGAAGTAGAGTGGCATAAAGACAAATGAGCTGCATTTTGGAGGGAAAGTGAGTTTCCTAGAAAATCTTGGTTGTTTTGTGATCAAACATATCAACTCCTGCCCGAGGAAAGCCTGGGATCTGCTCCAATTTGTCAACTGTCACAGCAGATACCATTTCATTGGCTTGTCACTCAATCCTGAAACATCTGGACAACAAACATGTTCATTGACAACAACTTGGCATTCAAAATCATCTTCCCCTCAAAACACCATTGTAGCAGGTATTGGAGGAATTGAGGCAATGCTGTTACAGATTGGGGCATTCCAGAGTTCAGGGATCAATTTCACCATCACCTGGAATGAACTTGTACGTTCTCCCTGTGAACTGCATGAGTCATCTCCAGATGCTCCAGTTTCCTCCCATAGACCAAAGATGGACCGGTTAGTAGGTTAATTGGTCTTTGTAATTGTCCTGTGATTAGGCTAATGTTAGGCTAATATACGTTCTCTGATATTAAATGGAACTATTGGAACAAGCCAGCGAGTTGTTTGTTATGTCTCCCCTCTCGCTGTGAAACAAAGACATCTCTTTCTCCCTTATTGGGGGGAGAGAGAGCCTTTGGTATGTCGAATACCGTGTGAAACGCTTAGTCTTTTGAGTACTGCAAGTCTGTGTCTTTGCTGTTGCTTTTGCTGCACGCTTGAGTGTTTGGTGGTGGGTGCCGATGCTTTCTTTTGCTGGTGGATTGTTACCATTTTTCATGCAGGAGGGAGGGGAACTGGGGGGGACTTTGGGGTTCTCACGTTTAACTGTCATTCATTCTTTGGGGAAATTTCTCTGTTTTCATGGATGGTTGCGAAGAAAAAGCATTTCAGGATGTATATTGTATACGTTTCTCTGACATTAAATGTACTTCTGAACCTTTGAACCTTTGGACTATTGAGCTATCAAATAGAGTGTGGCTCGTGGGCCAGAAGGTACCATTCCATGCGGTATAAGTAAATAAATAATCAATAACCTTCAAGACCTTGGCCTCAGTACTTCCTTGTGGAATTGGATCCTTGATTTCCTCACTTGCAGACCTCAGTCAGTTCAAATTAGCAACAATGTCTCCTTCACAATCTCCATCAGCCACAGGTCCACCACAGGGCTGTGTGCTTAGCCCTCTGCTCTATGCCCTTGATCACAATCAGAATCAGAATCAGGTTTAATATCATCAACATATGTCATGAAATTTGTTGTCTTTCCAGCAGCAGTACAAAGCAATACATAATAATAAAAAGAAACTGAATTACAGTAAATACAGATATAATAGTTAAATGAAATGAGTAGTGCAAAATCAGAAATAAAAAAAGTAGTGAGGTGGTGTTCATGGTTTCAATGTCCATTCAGAAATTGGACGGCAGAGGGCAAGAAGTTGTGCCTGATTCATTGTGTGTGTGCCTTCAAGCTCCTGTATCTCCTCCTTGATGGCAGAAATGAGAACAAGGCATGACCTGCATGAGGGGGGTCTTTAATGATGGACCCTGCCTTTTTGAGGCATCGCTCCATGAAGATGTCCTGGATACTATGGAGGCCAGTGCTCCTGATAGACTGACTAAGTATGCAAATTGCTGTGGCTTTTTTTTTTATTCCACCCCCCCCCCCCACCCCCCACCTCCACACCGGCAGTGATGCGGGCAGTTAGAATGCTCTCCTTGGGTCGTATGTAAAATTTGTGAGTGTTTTTGGCAACGTACTTATGATTGTGAGGTTAAGCACAACTCCAGTGTCATATTTAAGTTTGTTGACTGCTGTTGGCTGAATCAAAGGTGGTGATGAATCAGCATATAGCAGGGAGATTGAAAATCTAGATGAGTGGTGCCACAAGTTAGAGCCTAGGGCCTCAGGAACTAAGCAGATTACTTCAGTCCTATCTCACGCAATGAAAATAATCACCGGAAGAAAACTCAAAGAACATTAATTCAGCTCATTCTTGAACACCAAAATATTGTGGCCACTGAATGAGGAAGGATAAATGGAAGCTTTAAAGAGATTTATTTTCAAAAATTGCATTCTGTTCCAGTACTAATCTGGAACTTGTCAAACCAACTGCAACACAAGGCTTAGAGCTGACGCATTCTCTGACTACTTTGAATGGAAAGTGAGATATTTGTTGTGGATGTTATAATAACATTTCCATTATCCTTCTGAGACCCAGAGCAGCAAGTCTGCAGAATGCCAATCATAGTGACAAGGTTAAAGGATTTTCATGATTTTTTTTTGTGGCAGTTTTAATCCAAAAGGAGAGTTATCAGTCCTTGAGGCCCCTTTAATGAAATTAGTATCAGGGATATGAGGATTTTATTATATGGCCAGATGTTACATGGACAACACTGCTGATTAGGCAATCAACGGTAGCTGATAAGCAGGCCTTGAATTTTTCTGTTCCAGCTGGTGAGAGCAAATGGAAAATCAAACACCCCCGAAAACCTTCTTAATAAAACTCTTTTTCATTTCCTTTCAGTGGCGACATATTTTATATTGTCAGCCATGTGCTTTGCTTTAAGAAAGCAGTTTAGTTTCCTAGTTTTGCTTATTTATTTAGAGATATAAGGCAGAACAGGCCCTTCCTGCCCAAAGAGCTGCACTGCCTAGCAATACACCAATTTAACCCTAATCTACCGGTAATCATGGGATGGTTTGCAATGACCTGTTAACTTACTAACTGTTCTGTGGGAGCAAACGGGAGCACCCGGAGGAAACACACACGGTCACAGGAAGGAACATACAAACTTGCTTACAGAGGACGCTGAAATCCAACTCCTAACTCCAACGCCCCAAGCTGTGATAGCATCGTGCTAACTGTTACACTTGCATAGCACCCTAATCGTTACGATTTTGGACTGTGGGAGGAATCCAGAGCACTTGTAGGAAATGCAGACACACACGGGTAAGAGCATACAAACTTGCTTACAGAGGACGCTGGAATTGAACTCCTAACTCCAACGCCCCAAGCTGTAATATCATCATGCTAACTGTTACATCACTGTAGCACCCCAAGAAAAGTACGCCCAAAGTGAGGCTTGATCCCACAACCCAGATATTAAGAGTCTCATGCTCTACTGACTGAAATAGCCGGGCTGGGTGATAACCTGGAGAGATGATGCAAGATAAGCTCTGAAGAGGCTGGGAAAGCGGGAGATAGTTAAATCTGGAACGGATAAAAAATTCGTCCTGATGAAGGGTCTCAGCCTGAAACGTTGACTATTTATTCCACTCTACAGGTAAAAATGAATATCCAAGAGGGAGAAAGAATTTTTACTCAGCTAGACTTTTCCAGACCTATTTCACATTTGAACTCTATGGCCACATGAGCATTCATGCAGGTTTAAAGAAGCTCAAGGCTTCACTGCCAAATATAGTGGAGGCCCAAGTGTGAACTAGGCCTCAAATCATGGATTGTGAAGGCTGCTCTGATAACCTTATGACAACTCAGGTAATTAAGGGACATTTGAAAACAATTCAGTGGTATTGTGATCATTAACAAAATTCAAAAATGTCACTGTTAACTGGAGAAAATCAATTAAAAATAAGGTAAAAAGACAAGCTTTCTTCTTTTATTTACCATTGCCATCCAGGTCAGTAAGGTCAGATGAAGCTAATAGGTTTAAATTGATCCAGAACTGCCCTGGACTCTGACAGTAGCCAGTGTCTGACCTCCCACTCATTCGTCACTTCTACCACAATCTCCCCCACGGGCCACAGGCAAATGGCGAGGTTACTAAGAGTAAAAGCTACTTTAACTGTATGTTATCAACTCCTGTTTGTGATTGGATGATGACTTTATAAAGAATTGATCAGATCATATTTGGGGTATCATGAGCAGTTTTAAGCCCCATATTTAAGAAAGGATATGCAGATATTAGAGAGAGTCCAGAGGAAGTTCATGAGAATTATCCCAGGACAGAATGGGTTAACATCTGAGGAGCATTTGATGGCTCTGGGCTTGTACTCGCTGGTGTTCAGAAGAATGGGGGGGGGGGGGTTCTCATTGACATCTACAGATTATTGAAAAGCTGAGATAGTGTGGGTGCAGAGAGGACGTGTGAGAGTCTAGGACCAGAGCACAAGGCCTCAGAATACAAGGACATCCTGTTAGATCAGAGAGAAGGAGGAATTTCTTTAGCAAAAGGGTGGCAAATCTATGGAATTCATTGCCACAGAATGTTGTGGAGTCCAAAGCATGGAGTATATTTGAAGCAGAAGTTGACAAGTTCTTGATTAGTCAGGGTGTCAAGGGATATGAGGAGAAGGCAGGAGAAGGTCAAAAGGGATAATAAATCAGTCATGATTGAATGGCTGAGCAGACTCAATGGGCTGAATGGCCTGATTATGCTCCTGTGTCTTATGGACTTGAAAGTACAATGTCTCCATACACAGAATGACATGGTGATGAACACAAGAGATTCTGCAGATGCTGGAACTCCAATGCAACCCACACAAAATTCTGGGGGAACACAGCAAGTCAGGCAGCATCTATGAACATTAATAAACAGTCAACATTTTGGGGCCGAGACTCTTCCTCAGCACTGGAAAGGAAGGGGGAAGGTGCCAGAATAAAAGAGGAGGGGTGAGGGAAAGGAGGACAAGCTAGAAGGTGATATGGCAAGCCAAGTTGGTGAGGGAGGTAAAGGGCTGGAGAAGAATAGATGAGGGGAGTGACCATAGGAGAAAGGGAAGTAAGAGGGACACCAGAGTAAGGAATTGAAGAGGGAAGGGGGTGGGGAAAAAAGAGAGAGAAAAATTACTTATGATTACATGATGTTAAAAGCAGCTTTGCTGGGATGGTTTTCTCTCAGTCCTTGCTCAAACAGAGAAGAGTTGATCTGATAATTGGCAACTGGGAATGCTGCCTTTGGTAGCAAATTTGCTATTCTTCTCTGGAGTTGAGAAACAGCATGGTGCACTGACTCAGACTTTTGTGTTTGCATTATTTGTTCATGGGCACAGAACACAAATAAGACCACAGTTAATACATTAGATTCTTTCAATCGTTCTATTGAATCATAGATTGAGTGTGTGGGAAGCATGAATCTTTATTACTTCAAATAAAATTACAGGAAGGAAGAATCCATTTTGCTTGTGTCCATTTGCACAAAGTTCATAAAAATCTTGCTGACTCGAGATAAACATTTAGAGGTCACTATGGAAAGTCAAAAGTGCAGGCAAATACAAGAGTGCTCCTGATTTCATCAACTTCGGTTGAGGATACATGTGGAATTTTTTAGAGATACAACATGGTAACTGGCTCTAAAGCCCAATTCCACTCAGGTGACCAATCAACCTACTAGTCCAGTAGAATCAGAATCAGGTTTAATATCACTGGCATATGTCATGAAATTTGATGTTTTGCAACAGCAGTACATTGCAATACAAAATGTAAAAAAACAATAAATTACAATATCAAAAAAATATATATATATCCTGGGTGGCATGGGAGCGCAGTGGCTAGCACAATGTTTTACAGTACAGGTGACCCAGGGTTCAATTTTGTAAGGGTTTCCTCCGGGTGCTCTGGTTTTTTCCCACAGTCCAAAGACGTGCTGGTGAGTATGTGAATTGGTCATTGTAAAATTGTCTTGTGGTGGGGCTAGGGTTAAGTCAGTGGGCTGCAGGGCAGCGCACCTTGAAGGTCTAGAAGGGTCTACTCCACGCTGTATCTCAATAAATAAATAAAACTTTAAAAGTTAGTACAAAAAGAGAGCAAAAAAGTAGTGAGGTGATGTTCATGGGTTCATCGTCCATTCAGAATCTGATGGCAGTGGGAAGAAGCTGTTCCTGAAACATCGAGTGTGTGACTTCGGGCTCCTATACCTCGTCCCTGATGAGAAGAGGGCATGTCCTTTATGGTGAGGGTCCTTAGGGATGGATGCTGCCTCTTTGAGCCATTGCTTTTTGATGGTATCTTCGATTCTGAGGAGGCTAGTGCCTACAATGGAGCTGGCTATTTACAACTTAATTCAATCCTGTGCAGTGGCCGTTCCATTGCAGACGGTGATGCAACCTATCAGAATGCTCTCCATGGTACATCTGTAGAAACTTAAGAGAACTTTTGATGACATACCAAGTTTCTTCAAATTCCTAATGAAATATGGCTGCTGTTGTGCCTTCTTTTAATTGCATCAATATTTTGGGCCCAGGCTAGATCTTCAGAGATATTGATACCCATGAATACCCTTTCTACTTCTGATCCCTCAATGAGACCTGGTGTGTGTTCCCTCAACTTCCCCTTCCTAAAGTCCACAATCAATTCCTTGGTCTGACTGACATTGAGTGCAAGGTTGTTGTTGTGACACCACTCAACCAGCGAATCTTGCCCGCTCCTGTATGCCTCCTTGTCACCATCTGAAATTCTAACAATAGCTGTGTCGTGGCATTTGAGCTGTGCCAAGCAACCCGTATGTCTTTGGAATGTAGGAGGAAACCTGGAAATCCACACAGTCACAGAGGGAACATAGAAACTCCTTATAGACAGTGTTGGAATTGGACTTTGCTCACTAGGGCTGTTGGGCTAGACTACCACGCCACCTTGTGATAATAGTGTCATGTTAATCACTATGCTACCGTGTTGCCACTTAAACCACCATGATTGCAGTTAGATGCACATTCAAAACCAACAGAAGCAATACCTTGGATACTAATACATCTCAATAGTTTCAAAACACAAAACAATTGTTACAAAAGCTACTGTAACCAAGGCAGTGCAAGATGACATGCCACACAAAGAGGCTTTTCCGTCTTCTGCTGATGTCCCTCGGGTGGCAGGATGTAGATACGTCTCTGTCAAAGGAAGTTTAGGGCATTTCCTCCCCCTGCTAACCTGCAGATTACCCTTGGGCAAGGTGTAGCACCTGCTTAGCTACTCTTCCCCCTGACTCCCCCACTCGATCAGGGTCATGTGAAGCCATGGGAGTAGGTGGTGGATGGTCATATGAGCAGCTGGTGCATATCACAAATCCTAGTTATGAGACCACTGACGCCAGGCAGATAATCTCTGAAGATTATTAATAATGACTGGGGTCACCTGTCTTGTAAAGACACTGCCCAGAAGAAGGCAATGGCAAACCACTTCTGGTGAAAAATTTGCCAAGATCAATCATGGTGGTGAGACGATGATCACTCACCCATGACACATAAGACAGGACATGATAATGATGATGATGATGTTCCTGAGAAATTTAAACTTCATCATTTTTACTGGAGGGATGGGATGGTGGTGTAACAGTTGACGCAATCACATTACAGTGACAGCGATCACTGATCAGGGTTCAATTCCCTATGCAGTCTGTAAGAAGTTTGTACATTCTCCCCTGGACTACACGGATTTCCTCTGAGTGCTCCGGTTTCCTCCCACATTCCAAAAGATATATTGTTTATGATTAGTAAGTTGTAGGCATGCTACGCTGGAGCCAGAAGTGCAGCGACACTTGTGGGCTGTCCTGGCATATCCTCAGAACGCATTGATTGTTGTCGTAGATGATGCATTTCGCTGTATTTTTTTAGATGTTTCAATGTGGATGTGGCAAATAAAGCTAATTGTTAATCTTTAAATAGGATGAATTTGTATGCATGAGAATTTAGTTAGCAATGCAGTGTGGAATAGGCTCTTTCGGCCCTTCGAGCCAAGCTACCCCAGCAACCCCTGACAACCCGATTAACCCTAACCTAATCAAGGGATAATTTACAACGACCAGGTACATCTTTGGACTGTGGGAGAAAACCCATGCATTCCACAGAGAAAATGTTAGTTAGGTAGTTCATCTCCAGCTTTGTATTTTTTGATAGTATTTCACACCAAGGGTGGAGGATTGTGGTCATATATTTTACAGGAGGTTCCTTTAAGAGAAGCTGCGATTCTATTAGTACCAATTTCCTCTCGTGATTGGATGACAACATAAATATATTTCCAGTTTCAATTATCTTAATTTCCTCATGAAAAAAATGTAAACTGTTCATCTCAATGAGTCTATACTGGTTGTCAGATGAAATTCATCAATCCCATTCCCTACTGGGATTAGAGTAACACTTTATAATGGCAGCAATCAGGGTTCAATTCCCACTGCTGCCAGTAAGGAGCTTGTACGTTCTCTTCGTGACCACGTGGGATTCTTCTGGGTGCTCCAGTTCCCTCCCACGTTCTAAAGGTGTTAATAGGTTAATAGATTGATTGGTGAATTGGTCACGTGGGTGTAATTGGGTTGGAAGTGCCTATTGCTGGCTGCAACTCTAAAGAAATGCAAAATAAAATAAATCGGCTTTGCCCCTCTAGAAGCTTGTGGACTACTGAATACTAGGCACTGCTTTTATGTGATGGTCACATGCACTGAAGCCATTACAATAATGAGTAATTTTTTTACGCTCTACCATTACTGAGCTATGTGTAATTTATTACCGAAACGAATAACAGAAAATAGCTGATTTTGCAAAACAATGATAATTACTTAACAAAACACCTCTGAACTTAATCAAAATTAAAAACTGAAAAATACAAGGCTGCAGATAAGTAAATCAAAATTATTAAGTAAGACATGTCAAGAATAAAAAAATACATAGTCAACCTTTTGTTAATTGGCAATCTTCATTCCGGGATAAATGGAGGGTAACTAATGATAATTATTAAAATAGATTAATCAGAAACTGGTTTAATATCACTGGCATATGTCATGATTTTATTTTTGTTTTGTGGCAGCAGTGCAATTCAGTCACCATCATCATTATGTGCTGTGCCGTATGATGTGGGTGATCATGGTCTCAACCACGATTGTTCTTGGCACATTTTTCTACAGAAGTAGTTTGCCATTGCAATCTTCTGGGCAGTGTCTTTACAAGACTGGTGACCTCTCATGCCTTATTAAAATAGGTTGAGTAAACTCGGCCTTTTCTCCTTGGAGCAGCGGAGGATGAGAGGTGACCTGATAGAGGTGTATAAGATGATGAGAAGCATTGATCGTGTGGATAGTCAGAGTCTTTTTCCCAGGGCTGAATTGGCTAGCACGAGAGGGCACAGTTTTAAGGTGCTGGGGAGTAGATACAGAGGTGATGCCAGGGGTAAGTTTTTTACACAGAAAGTGGTGAGAGTGTGGAATGGACTGCCGGCGACGGTGGTGGAGGCAGATACAATAGGGTCTTTTAAGAGACTCCTGGATGGGTATAGAGCTCATAAAAATAGAGGGCTATGGGTAACCCTAGGTAATTTCTCAGGTAAAGACATGTTTGGCACAGCTTTGTGGGCTGAAGGGCCTGTATTGTGCTGTAGGTTTTCTATGTTTCTATATAATTTACTGTAAATTAAATAAGTAGTGTTAAAAGAGAGCAAGAAAAATGTGTGGTAGTGGTCATGAGTTCAGGGTTCATTGCCCATTCAGAAATCTAATGGTGAAGGAGAAGAAGCTGTTCCTGGAACATTGAAACAAGGAAATCTGCAGATGCTGGAAATTCAAGCAACACACACAAAATGCTGGTGGAACACGGCAGGCCAGGCAGCATCTATAGGGAGAAGCGCTGTCGACGTTTCGGGCCGAGACCCTTCGTCAGGACTAACTGAAAGAAAAGATAGTAAGAGATTTGAAAGTAGGAGGGGGAGGGGGAAATCCGAAATGATAGGAGAAGACAGGAGGGGGTGGGGTGAAGCTAAGAGCTGGAAAGGTGATTGGCTAAAGGGATACAGAGCTGGAGAAGGGAAAGGATCATGGGACGGGAGGCCTAAGGAGTAAGAAAGGGGGAGGGGAGCACCAGACGGAGAGGGAGAACAGGCAGAGAGAGAACAAAAAGGGGAGGGGGGAAAATAAATAAATCAGGGATGGGGTAAGAAGGGGAGGGGAGCATTAATGGAAGTTAGAGAAGTCAATGTTCATGCCATCAGGTTGGAGGCTACCCAGCTGGTATATAAGGTGTTGTTCCTCCAACCTGAGTGTGGCTTCATCTTGACAGTAGAGGAGGCCATGGATAGACATATCAGAATGGGAATGGGACGTGGAATTAAAATGTGTGGCCACTGGGAGATCCTGCTTTCTCTGGCGGACCGAGAGTAGGTGTTCAGTGAAACGTTTTCCAGTCCGCGTCAGGTCTCACCAATATATAAAAGGCCAATATATAAAAGCACCGGACGCAGTATACCACACCAGCTGACTCACAGGTGAAGTGTCGCCTCACCTGGAAGACCTGGTGCGGCCTTTTATATATTGGTGAAGCCACACTCAGGTTGGAGGAACAACACCTTATATTCCATCTGGGTAGCCTCCAACCTGATGGCATGAACATTGATTTCTCTACTTTCCGTTAATGCCCCTCCTCCCCTTCTTACCCCATCCCTGATTTATTTAATTCCCGCCCCTCCCTTTTTTTTCTCTCTCTGCCCATCACTCTTTGTCTGTTCTCCATCTCCCTCTGGTGCTCCCCTCCTCCTTTCTTTCTCCCTAGGCCTCCCGTCCCATGATCCTTTCCCTTCTCCAGCTCTGTATCCCTTTTGCCAATCACATTTCTAGCTCTTAGCTTCATCCCTCCACCTCCGTTCTTCTCCTATCATTTCCGATCTCCCCCTCCCCCTCCTACTTTCAGATCTCTTACTATCTTTTCTTTCAGTTAGTCCTGACGAAGGGTCTCGGCCCAAAAGGTCGACAGTGCTTCTTCCTACAGATGCTGCCTGGCCTGCTGCATTCCACCAGCATTTTGTGTGTGTTGCTGGAACATTAAGTGTTGTGTCTTCAGGCTCCTGTATTTCCTTTCTGATGGTAACAATGAGAACAGAGCATGTCCTAGGTGATGGGGTCTTCTTGATGGATGGCACCTTTTGAGGCATTGCCTTTTGAAGATGTCGCAGTTCAATGAAGTAATATTCAAACTATTGGTGAATCATTGGCCACAAATGAGAAAAACGTAAGCATGAGTGTAACAAATGAAGGAAAAATCAAACTCAATTACTAGAGCAAATCCCCAGTGTAATAAGAACAACAAATATTAATGAAGGTATTATCCTTATAACATAACCCACTATTTATTTATAAAGCAAACTAATTTGTCTATAATTTTCACCAAAAATGTAACTTCATATGTACATGGAACATAGAACATAGGACATGACCACACAGTATAGTCCCTTCAGCCCACAATCTTGTGCCAACCTTCTGACGGCCCGGTATAGAAATAGCAGGAAAATGCCTCAGAATGGAAAACTCTACAAAGAATAACGGATTTGGACCAGTCCATCATGGGTGAAGCTGTCCCAACCATTGATCACATATTCATGAAACGCTGTTGTAGGAAAGCAGCATCCATCAGCGGAGATCCCCACCACCCAGACCATGCTCTCCTCTCGCTACTGCCATCAGGTAGAATGTACAAGAGCCTCAGGTCATGCACCACCAGGATCAAGACCAGTTACTACCCCTCAACCATCAGGCTCTTGAATAAAAAGGGATAACTACACTCACTTGCCCCATCACTGAAACATTCCCACAACCAATGATCTCACTTTATGGACTTTGTGTCTCATTAGCTCACGTTTTTGTTATTTATTGGAATTTATTTACATTTATATTTGCACAGTTTGTTGTCTTCCGCCCTCTGGCTGATCCTCCATTGATCCTGTTATAGTTACTATTCTATAGATTTGCTGAGTATGCCCGCAGGGAAATGAATCTCAGGCCTCTATATGGTCACATATACAGGATGTACTTCATAATAAAATTTACTTTGCACTTTGAACTTTGAACCTACTCCAAGATCAATCTAACCCTTTCCTCCCACATATCCCTCCAGTTTTCTATCATCTATATGCTTATCTGAGTTTTTAAAATACCCTTTACATACCTGCCTCCCGCACCACTCTTGGCATTCAACCCATGTAATTTATATATACATATATTTCATATGTATACTAAATAGTCAGGACATCTTTAGTGAGGAAATGCATTAATATTCAAAGGAGGAAATAACCCATAAATCTCAAAGTCTATATTTCTAAAGATTGTAAATCTATATTCATATCTACAGCATATTTATAATAAATTATAAATTTACATTTCAAATGTTGATTGGAAATCCCGAAATCAGCGCCTGAGGGACCAAAGGCTGGAGACCGGAAGCTGGGAGTTGGAGAAGACCGTAGGACCATAAGATAGAGCAGCAGAATAAGGCCACTTGGCCCTTCGAGTCTGCTTTGCCATTTCACTATAGCTGATCTATTTTCCCTTTCAGCCCCAGTCTCCTGCCTCCTCCTTGTATTCCTTCATGACCTAACTAATCAAAAATCTATCAACATCTCCTTAGATATACTCAATAACTTGACCTCCACAGATGCCAGTGGCAATAAATTCCACAGATTCACCACTCTCTGGCTAAAGAAATTCCTCCTCATTTCCATTCTAAAAGGACGCCCCTATTCTGAGGCTGTGTCCTCTGGACTTATACTTCCCCACCACAGGACCCATCCTCTCCACATCCACTCTATCGAGGCCTTTCCATGTGGTTTGGCGGGAGGAAGGGGGTTTGTTTTGTTGTTGTTGTGGTCTGGGCTGTTGTGCAGAGCGTAAGATGATATGTCTGCGCCAGAATGCATGACAATACTTTCAGGCTTCCCTTTAGCGCACTCTTGGACTGGTTGGTTGTTAACGCATTTCACTGTTCATGTGGCTGCATTTGTCCATTATCTTGTTGTAGTGTCTATTTCCAACATCTCTCTCCCTTTTCTCGATCTCTCTGTCTCCATCTTGGGAGACAGCCTATCTACTGATATCTCTTATAAACCCACTGAATCTCACTGCTATCTGGACTGTACCTCTTCCCACCCTCTCACTTGTTAAAATGCTGTCCCCTTCTCTCAATTCCTCTGCTTCCACTGCAACTGCTCTCAGGATGAGGCTTTTCATTCCAGAACTCCTGAGATGACCGCCTTCTTTCTCCACCAGCAAAACCAACCTCACCCGTATCTCTTCCATTTCACGCCCATCTGCCCTCACCCCTTCCTCTTGCCACCACACCAGGGATAGAGTTCCTCGTGTCCTCACCTACCACCCCACAGGCCTCCACATCCAGCACATAATTTTCTGTAACTTCCGCCATCTCCAACGGGATCCCACCAGCAAGCACAGTTTTCCCTTCATCACCCTCCACTTCCGCTTTCAGCAGGGATCACTCCCTATGCAACTCCTTTGTCCACTTGTCCCTTCTCACTGATCTCCCTCCTGGCACTTATCCTTGCCAGTGGAACAAGTGCCACACCTGCCCCTACACCACCTCCTTCACTGCCATTCAGGGCTCCAACCAGTCCTTCCTGGTGAGCCGACACTTCAGCTGTGATTCTGTGTCTGGTGCTCCCGATATGGCCTCCTGTACATCAGTGAGACCTGACGTAGATTGGGAGACTGCTTCACCAAGCACCTTCACCCCATCTGCCAAAAAAAGAGTGGGATCTTCTAGTGGCCACCCATTTTAGTTCTTCTCCCCATTCCCATTCTGACATATCAGTCTATGGCCTCCTCTATTGCCACGATGAGGCCACACTCAGGATGGAGGAGCCACACCTCATGTTCCATCTGGGTAGCCTCCAACCTGACAGCATGAACAACGATTTCTCAAACTTCTGGTAATTGCCCACCTCCTCTCCTTCACAATCCCTATTCCTTTTTTGCTCTCTCTCCTCATCTCCTTACCTGCCCATCACCTCCCTGTAGTGCTCCTCCCCCTCTCCTTTCTTCCATGCTCTTCTGTCCTCTCCTATCAGATTCCCCCTTCTCCAGCCCTTTATCTCTCTCACCAATCAACTTCCCAGCTCCTTACTTCACCCCCTCCCCCTCTCCCAGCTTCACCTATTATCTGTCACCTTTTACTTCTTCCTCCCCACCCCCACCTTCCTATTCTGACTTCTCCCCTTCCTTTCCAGTCCTGATGAAGGGTCTCGGCCTGAAACGTTGACCGTTTACTCTTTTCCATGGATGCAGTCTGACCTGCTGAGTTCCTCCAGCATTTTGTCTGTGTTGCTTTGGATTTCAGACATCTGCATATTTTCTCATGTGTTTGTGTTTTAAACAGCATGATTACATCTAATGTTTGCCAATGAGAGATCAGTGGAATAGTTCGGCACTAAAGAAGAACATTCAGACCAAGTTAAAAGCAGTGCAGGTATCAGTGATAGCTTTACAGTGCTGAACAAGGTGACAGTAGATCCCTTCTACTCTACTCACTTTATACTTATCACTTGAGACAAAGCACAGCTCCCATGCCATATTTAAGTTTGCCAATGACACCACTGCTGTAGCCCGAATGAAAGGTGGTGATGAATCAGCATGTAGGAGGGAGATTGAAAGCCTGGCTGAGTTGTGCCACAACGACAACCTCTCACTCAATGCCACTAAGACCAAGGAGCTGATTATTGACTTCAGGAGATTGAAACAGGAGCTCCATGAGCCAGTCTTCACCGGGGGTCAGCAGCTTTCAATTCCTCAGTGTGATAACTTCAGAGGATCTGTCCTGGGCCCAGCGCGTAAGTGCAATTATAAAGAAAGCACAGCAGCACCTCTGCTTCCTGAGGAGTTTGTAAAGATTCAGGGGTCACGTTGAAAAGCGAGATTTCATTTTGTCAGTTCGTACGTGGACTGTTTTTCTCTCGATGTCACCCTACGTGTATGTGCTGTTCTGGGATTGTTTTCCGTTAATGTCGAGCTGTTTGCCTTTGCTCTGTTTTTCCCCTGGTTTTGCCACTGTCTCATCGGGATCATGGAGATTGTTAAGCTCCTTGTATTAATCACTTCTCTTTATTTTGGAGTGATTTAATCAGCACAGTATTTTCAATACCCGGAATTCCTTTGCACTCCAGGGTGTGTTTCAGGGGGTAATGCCAACCCTTGTTTGTTCAGTCATTGTGGTCCTTGTCAGGTGAAACTCAGACCGAGTTCGTCTGTCCATCCAAATTCTGTACAGTTTGCCTGAGCTCTTGTCCATTTCTGTAATAAATCTTTAGTTTTATTTTAATTGCTGAAGTCTCTGTGATTCCTGCTCTTGAGTTTGCTAGTGATCATCACATTTGATATTTCATCTAAAATTTGACAGACCTCTATTTTCAGGCAGATGGGGCTCGTCAGCCGTAGTTGGCAGCTCATCTAGAAGGAAAACTCTAATCTCAAACCTCCGCTGCCTTGCGGCTACACCCATTCACGGGAAAGGCTTCCAGAGAAAACCCAGAGGGAAAAATCCGGAGCTAGAGTCCCTAAGGCAGTCTCACGTTCAGTTCAACACTGACTGGCAACTTCTGCAACACTGCTGGTGCCAAACTGTATTGGTCTCTGTCCGTTCATTTGGGTTCATCAGCTGTGTGGAGAGGGGGAAGCTTGCTATATGGGCAACAGCTTGCTCTCTATATTGTACTGCCCAGGCTTGCATATCTAGAGAGCTAGGACACAACATCCATGGTTGACCCTGACCAACGGAGACCTCACTCACTCACTCTATAGATATACAGTGGAGAGTATCCTGACTAGATGCATCATGGCCTGGTGTGGAAACACTAATGCCATCAGTGATACCTTTACAGTACTGAACAAGATCACAGCAAGTTAGTAGATCCTTGAAAGGTGAGAAGACAGAGACAAGACTGAGGGTTTCCAAATTAACCCATCAAACCACAAAACAAACAAACACACAAAGCATACAAACAAGGTGAGGCAGGCATGGAGGAAAGGCAGCAATCAATGTTGTTACAAAGATTTCAAGTGTAGCACCATGCTGAGTGAATAAATTCTCATTCAATGTTAATGTGTTTAAAAAAACAACAGTATATTTATCGATTTTTTTCTCCCAAACATGGGTTGAGACTGGAATGAGTTTGAATGGAGTATTGATGGCATCAGATCTGTCACGAATACTAATAGCACTGAAAGCAATGTGAGGTAATGAATTAAGAATGGCAGATATAAATCAGGTTTATAGCATTAAGTGTAATTTATTGTATAATGGTTTCAATTCATTATACAATATTAACAACAACAATACTGAAACCATGTTTCAGTAATGATTTTACATTTCACAAGAAGTATTTAATATTCTTTGTCATATTAAATACAGACACTAATCACCCGGCAAACTGCCTTTTCCAAAACCTCCCTTCTGGAACACACTATACAGTTATTCAAACAACTTCACTCCATCTTACTTATTTCTTTATTGAGATTCAGCGTGGAATTCGGAGCATGGAAAGATGGTGCCAAAGGGGACTTCTCTCAGTTCATCAGCGAAACAGTTAAACTCTTCCTATACTAATGTCTCTATTTTCCTTTCCAGGGTGGTTGGAGTCCTATCGGGATCTTTGATCTGCAGTGGCACGCAAAACTGTGGTTCAACAGGACAGTGTGTTCCCGTGTCTGGAACTCACCGATTGGCTGCATTTCGGCCTGAAGCCGGGCGACTCTGGGGCCTTGTGCGGCCCTGTGGAAATGAATTCTCGCCGCAGCTGCAAACTGAAGCATTGCGGGAGCCACAACATTGAAGACAGCAGCAGCAGCTGTCGGAGGGCTCTGCACTTGGTAATCGATCTATCCTTCGCTCTCGGTGGTAAGGGAGAGTTTGCTGCCGATTCGAGTCCAGGTACTCTAAATAAAATGCAACGCTTCAGACTGGCTGTAACGTCAAAATAGCAACTGTTGTCTCCCCTGTCGCTGTGGAAGGAGCAATATCTGTCTCTCCCTTGTAAGTGAGAGAGAGTGCTGTGGGATGTCAAAAATGTTAGAGAGAACAGTTAGTTTTTAACATACTGTAGACCATGGTCTCTCTTCTTCGGGGGCTTTGCTGTTGCTTGTATGGTGGGTGGTACAGGTGCTGATGCTTCAGGCTAGAATAAATGGGGAAGAGGGAAGGGCTTTGGGGTTCTTGCGTTTTTTTCTGTCCTTCATTGTTGAGGGTTTTCTTCTGTTTTGAGGATGTCTGTGGACAGTACGAATTCCAGGTTTATATTATATACATTCTCCGATATTAAATGGAACCATTGAACTATTGAATAGGCCTTTCCGGCCCTTCAAGCCCACTGCCCAGCTATCCCCTGATTTAATCCCAGCCTAATCACAGGACAATTTACAACCACCAATCAACCTACCAACCAGCATGTCTTTGGACCGTGATAGGAAACCGGAGCACCTGGAGATAACCCATGCCTTCATGGGGTGAATGTACAAATTCCTTACAGAGAGTGGCTGGAATTGAACTGGAGTCGCTTGCACTGTAAAGCATAGTGCTAACCACTACCCTAATGTGCCGCCCTAAAAAATGTCTAAAATGTTTCTCCCCCCTTGGGGAGGACTTAAATGGATTTTTTGCATCCGTATTTACTCAGGAGATGAACGCAGAAGTGAGGCAAAACAGCAGTGAGGTCATGGAATCTGTGCAATTTACAGAGCAGGAGGAGGAGGTGTTTGCTGTCTTGAGGTAAACTAAGAGTGGATAAATCCCCAGGGCCTGACAAGGTGTTCCCTTGGACTTCATAGGAAGCAAGTGCAGAAACTGCAGGGGCCGAGCAGAGATATCCTGCTACAGGGATATTCTGCTATAGGTGCCACGGGGATCAGTGCTGAGCCCATTTTAGCTTTGTCATCTATATCAAATATCTAGATGATAATGTGGTTAATTAGATCAGCACCATGATTGGGGGTGTAGTGGACATTGAGGAAGGCTATCATAGCTTGCAGAGGGTTCGGCATCAGCTGGAAAAATGGGCTGAAAAAATGGCAGATGGAATTTAATGCAGACTATTGCAAGGTTGTCCACTTAGACCTTAAGACCATAAGATATAGGAGCAGAAGTAGGCCATATGGCCCATCGAGTCTGTTCCACCATTCTATCATGGGCTGATCCACTTCATCCAGTCATCCCCACTCCCCTGCTTTCACTCCATCCACACATTTTGATGCCCTGGCTAATCAAGAACCTATCTACCTCTGCCTTAAATACACCCAGTGACTTGGCCCCCACAGCCACTCGTGGCAACAAATTCCACAGATTTACCACCCTCTGATTAAAGTAATTTCTCTGCATCTCGGTTCTAAAAGGATGTCCTTCAATCCTGAAGTTGTGCCCCCTTGTCCTAGAATCCCCTACCATGGGAAATAACTTTGCCATATCTAATCTGTTCAAGCCTTTTAACATTTGGAATTTTTCTATGAGATCCCCCCCTCATTCTCCTGAACTCCAGGGAATACAGCCCAGGAGCTGCCAGACATTCTTCATACGGTAACCCTCTCATTCCGGGAATCATTCTCGTGAATCTTCTCTGAACCCTCTCTAATGTCAGTATATCCTTTTTAAAATAAGGAGCCTGAAACTGCTCTTCAGTAAGACCAAGCAGGATAGGTCTTACACAGTGACTGATAGGGCACTGAGGAGTGTGGTAGAACAAAGGGAATACAGGTGTTCATTGAAAGTGGCATCACAGGTAGATGTAAAAAAAGCATTTGGCACATTGGCACATAAATCAATGTATTGAGTACAGGAGTTGGGATGTTACGATGATGTTTTATAAGATTTTGGTAAGGCCTAATTTTGGAGTATTCTTTGCAGTTCTGGTCACCTATCTAAAGGAAAGATAGCAATGAGATTGAAAAAGTGCAGAGACAATTTACAAGGATGTTGACTGAACTTGAGAACCTGTGTTGTGGAGAAAGGTTGAATAGGTAAGAGCTTTATTCCCTAGAACATTGGAGAATAAGTGGAGATTTGATGGTGGTATGCAAAATTATGAGGAGTATAGATAGGGTAAATACAAGCAGGCTTTTTCCACTGAGGTTGGGTGGGACAACTAGAGGTCATGGGTTAAGAGTGAAAGGTGAAATGTTTGAGGGAAAAATGAGAGAGTGGTGAGAGTGTGGAACAAACTGCCAGCAGAAAGGGTGGATGGAGGTTTGATTTCAACATTTAACAAAAATTTGGATATGTACATAGATGGGAGGGGTTCTTTGGGCTATGGTGCATATGCAGGTCAATGGGACCAGCCAGATTAATAGTTCAGTATAGCTGAAACAGGCTGAAGGGTCGGTTTCAGTGCTGCAGTGTTCTATGCCTCTCTGGCAGTTAATCTGATCAACCATTCTAGTTAGCACTACCACCCCTTCCAACTATTAGCTCAGTCACTGGAAACACTTTAAACCACTTTTGATAATGCTGTCTACATTGTAAATGCATTCTGGTATTTGTGTATGTATGTACACTTTATTCATTATCTATTCTTTACAATTATTATTTTTTTCATTTCAAATCGCATCAATTCCTTTCATATATAAATGTATAGTACTGTGCAAACGTCTTAGCCACATATCTATAGCCAGGGTGCCTAAGAATTTTACCCCAGTACTGTAATAATTTTATGTACTGTGCAAGATGAGCTAATTTATACAGCTCATCAAAAAGTGGTGTGATAACATTGAAATAGCCCTTTATTTGAACATTGCCCTTACAGGATACAAACGCAGGGCATTTTGATAAATCAATACGAACTGGTAATTCATGCACTGCACTGCTACCAAAAATAAACAGATTTCATGACGCATGTGAGTACTGATAAACCTGATTCTGATATGGGTCTCTATTCTGGACTGAGAGTGCGAAGGATGCAGGGAGAGGGGAATCATGTTTGGGAAAAGGGGAAAGGAGGGGGGAGGGAGCTAGAAGCACCAGAGAGACATTCTGTAATGATCAATAAACCGTTTGTTTGGAATCGAATGACCTTGCCTGGTGTCTCAGGGCTGGATGTGTCTGCATCCACACCACTCCCAGCCCTAGCACTCCTTCTTCTGCCACCTATCCCAACCTTTCCTGCAGTGCTCCACCCTCACCATTCCCAACATTCTTTCTTCCTGCCAGATTTACAAACTCGCTCTCCACTCCACATTGACAAATACAACACTGTGCAAAAGTCTTGGGCACCTTAACTATATATACGTGCTGAAGACTTTTGCACAGTGTAGAGCACTGGTAAATAAACTTGATCCTTGATTCTCGATAAAATTGATCTTTGATCCATAAAAAAGGTGATGGGACAAAAATTCAAAATCAGGTTTATTATCACTGGGATATGTCATGAATTTTGTTGTTTTGTGGCAGCAGCAGTACATAAAATATACTGTTATATACACTCAATGGCTATTTAGTTAGATGCACCTCTACCTCTGCTCATTAATGCAAATATCAAATCAGTCCATCATGTAGCAACAACTCAATGCATAAAAGCATGCAGACATGGTCAAGAGGTTCAGTTATTGTTCAGACCAAACATCAGAATGCAGAAGAAATGTGATCTAAGAGTCTTCGACTGAGGGATGATTGTTGGTGTCAGGCAGGGTGGTTTGATATCTCAGAAGCTGCTGATCTCCTGGGATTTTCATTCAAAACAGTCTCTACAGTTTACAGAGAATGTGCAAAAAACAAAAAATATCTAGTAACAAGAGAAACATGCAGATATCCGTTGGGAATCCGAGTGACACACAAAATGCTGGAGGAACTCAACAGGCAAAAAATATCCAGTGGAGTATTCAGGAATATCTTCAACCTCTCACTCCGGCAGTGTGTGGTATCCACCTGTTTAGAGCAATCTCCAATCATACGATTGCCCAAGAAGAGCACGGTAACCTGCCTCAATGACTATCATTCAGTGGCTCTTACATCCACTGTGATGAAGTGTTTTGAGAGGCTGGTGTTGAAGCATATCAGCTCCTGTCTGAATGGCGACTTGGTGTGCTCCAATTTTCCTACCGAAGCAACAGGTCTACAGCAGATGCCATCTTGTTGGCTCTTCACACAACCCTAGAACATCTGGACAGCAAAGATGCATACATCAGGATGCTCTTTATCGATTACAGCTCAACATTTTAACACCATCATCCCCCTCAGAACTAATCAGTAAACTCAAATACCTGGCCCTCTATACGCCCTTATGCAATTGGATCCTGGATTTTCTCACTTATAGACCCCGGTCAGTTCAAATTGGCAAAAACATCCCTTCTATAATCTCCATCAGTACAGGAGTACCACAGGGATGTGTACTTTGCCCCCTGCTTTACTCGCTTTACACCTATGGCTGTGTTGCTAACTACAGCTCCAACACCATATATAGGTTTGATGACAACACCACTGTTGTGGGCCGGATCAAAGTGTGTGATGACTCAGCATACTGCAGGAAGAATGAAAACTTGGCTGTGGTGTAATAACAACAACCTTTCACTCAATGCCAACAAGACCAAGGAACTGATTATAGGGGAGGGAAACCAGAGGTCCATCAGCCAGTAATCATCAGAGGATCAGAGGTGGAGAGGGTCAGTAACTTTAAATTCCTGGGTGTCACTATCTCACAGGACTTGTCCTGGACCCATCATATAAATATTATTGCAAAGAAAGCGCAAGAGTGTCTGTGGAAGTTTGACATGTCATCAAAATCCTTGACAAACTTCTATAGACGTGTGGTGGCAAATGTGCTGACAGGATGTGTTACGGCCTGGTATGGAAAAATCAATGCCTGTGAGTGGAAAATCCTACAAAAGGTATTGGATTTAGTCCAGTACATCACGGGTAAAACACTCCCAATGATTGAGCACATCTAGGTGAAACATTGCTGTAGGAAAGCAGCATCAATCATAGATCCTTACCACCCAGGCCATGCTCTTTTCTCACTACTGCCATCAGGTAGAAGGCACAAGTGCTTCAGGATTCACACCACCAGGTTCAAGAACAGTTACTACCCCTCAACCAGCAGGCTCTTGAACAAAAGGAATAACTACATTAATTAAAGGATTCTTTTATCTTGTTATTTCATACTTGTTATTTATTGCTATTTATTTATTATCTGCATTTGTAATTTGGTTCCTGTTTACAGTTACTGTTCAATAGATTTGCTAAATACCCCCATAGAAAACAGCTTCAGGGTTGTATGTGGTGATGTATGTACTCTGATAATAAGTTTTACTTTGAACTTTGAGTACAGTTCTGTGGGTGAAAATGCCTCATTAATGAGAGAGGACTGAGGAGAATGGCCAGACTGGTTCAAGCTGACAGGAAGGTGACAGTAACTCAAATAACCACGTGTTACAACAGTGGTGTGCAGAAGAGCATCTCTGAATGCACAACATGTTGAACCTTGAAGTGGATGGGCTACAGCAGCAGCGGTAGATTATGAACATATACTCAGTGGCTGCTTTATTGGGTACAGGAGGTAGGTAATTAAGTGACTACTGTGTACATTAAATTTCCATTTCTGACGAGGAAAATTACAGTGATTCACACTTCCCTTTGCATTACCAGAGAACTTCAGTTCCAGTGTATAAGTAAACAAGAAATTGGATGTAATTTCATACAGAAGTATTGATAAATGTAATATCCTATGAGACAGATAAATCAGCTCAAGATAAAAAGGCTCTACAATAGGTAATTAAAACTACCCAGCACATCACTGGCATCAGCCTCCCTGTCAAGAACATATAGTGTATACAGAAAGGTGCTGGGAAAAGGCCAGTAACATCATGAAAGATCCCACCCACCCTGCCCATGGACTGTTTGCCCCACATCCATTGGGGGAGGCTACGTAGCACCACACCAAGACCACCAGACTCAAAAAACAGTTACTTTACCCCAAGCCGTAAGGCTGATCAACACCTCCACCTAATCCACCCCTCTGCACCCCCAACCACCATTAATTTATCATTTCAGTCAGTCACCTTATGTACAGACACTTCTGGTGTCAATTTATGGACAATCAATCTATGTACGTAAGCTATCTTATAAATTTATTAATATTGTGTTTTTTTTAATTAATGTGTTCTTTATCTTATTGCATTTTTCTGCTGCATTGGACCCAGAACAACATTTTTCTTTCCCTTTACACTGGAAGTGACATTAAACAATCTTGAGCCTTGAAGATTTATATGAATACACTCCAAATGCTGGAGGGACAAGAAGGTGGGGAGAGGGGGAAGAGTTCAACCTCAAAGGTGATAGGTGAAACCAGATGGTTGGGGAGAGGGGATGAAGTAAGAAGCTGTGAGTTGACAGACGGAAATGGCAAAAGACTGGAGAAGAAGGAATCTCAAAGTTCAAATTTCAAATTAAACTTATTACCAAATTACCTATATGTCACCATATACAACCCTGAGATTCATTTTCTTGTGGACATACTCAATAAATCCATAGAATAATAACCATAACAGAATCAATGAAAGATTACACCAACTTGGGTCTTCAACCAGTGTGCAAATGACAACAAACTGTGCAAATACAAAAAGAAAGAAATAATAATAATAAATAATAAATAATAAGCAATGAGATTTACAGGAAAATGTTTCCAGCTTGGCATTCCTTCTGCCGCACCTCCAAAAGTACCCTTCGGTCAGCTGTAGGGTCATCAGCCAGAGGACACCATCCATTGATATTTCGCTCCCTTAGACCTAGTACATCTCCTGGTGGTGAAGAAGAGTCAGGGATATCTACCTGCCAGTCCTGCGATAGATACCAACATGAGATGAGATGAGAACATGAGTTTCTGATGGGAGAGGAGAGTCGTCCATGGGAGAAAGGGAAGAAGGAGGGACATCAGGGGGAAGTGATAGGCAGGTGAGAAGAAGGGCTAAAAGGCCAGAAAAGGAAAATGAAGAAGAGGAAACAGAGAGAGGAAATATTTATCACAAGTTGGAGCAATCAGTGCTTATGCCATCAAGTTGGAGGCTACCCAAATGAAATATGAGATGTTGCTCCTCCATCCTATGAGTGGCATCATCATGGCAGAAGAGGAGGACATGGACTGACATGTCAATAGACAATAGACAGTAGGTGCAGGAGTAGGCCATTCGGCCCTTCTAGCCAGCACCACCATTCACTGTGATCATGGCTGATCACACACAATCAGTACCCCGTTCCTGCCCTCTCCCCATATCCCTTGACCCCGCTATCTATAAGAGCTCTATCTAACTCGCTCTTGAATGCATCCAGAGACTTGGCCTCCACTGCCTTCTGGGGCAGAGCATTCCACATATCCACCACTCTCTGAGTGAAAAAGTTTTTCCGCATCTCTGTTCTAAATGGCCTACCCCTTATTCGTAAACTGTGGCCTCTAGTTCTGGACTCGCCCATCAGCAGGAACATGCTTCCTGCCTCCAGCGTGTCCAATCCCTTAATAATCTTATATGTTTCAATCAGATCCTCTCTCATCCTTCTAAATTCCAGTGTATACAAGCCCAGTCGCTCCAATCTTTCAATATATGACAGTCCCACCATCCCGGGAATTAACCTTGTGAACCTACGCTGCACTCCCTCAATAGCAAGAATGTCCTTCCTCAAATTTGGAGACCAAAACTGCACACAATACTCCAGGTGGGGTCTCACCAGGGCCCTGTACAGCTGCAGAAGGACCTCTTTACTCCTATACTCAATTCCTCTTGTTATAAAGGCCAGTATGCCATTAGCTTTCTTCACTGTCTGCTGTACCTGCATGCTTGCTTTCATTGACTGATGTACAAGAACACCTAGATCTCATTGTACTTCCCCTTTTCCTAACTTGACTCCATTTAGATAGTAATCTGCCTTCCTGTTCTTGCCACCAAAGTGGATAACCTCACATTTATCCACATTAAACTGCATCTGCCATACATTTGCCCACTCACCCAACTTGTCCAAGTCACCCTGCATTCTCATAACATCCTCCTGACATTTCACACTGCCACCCAGCTTTGCGTCATCAGCAAATTTGCTAATGTTACTTTTAATCCCTTCATCTAAATCATTAATGTATATTGTAAACAGCTGCGGTCCCAGCACCAAACCTTGCGGTACCCCACTGGTCACAGACTGCCATTCCGAAAGAGACCCGTTAATCACTACTCTTTGTTTCCTGTCAGCCAGCCAATTTTCAATCCATGTCAGTACTTTGCCCCCAATACCATGTGCCCTAATTTTGCCCACTAATCTCTTATGTGGGACTTTATCAAAAGCTTTTTGGAAGTCCAGGTACACTGCATCCACTGGCTCTCCCTTGTCCATTTTCATAGTTACATCCTCAAAAAACTCCAGAAGATTAGTCAAGCATGATTTTCCCTTCATAAATCCATGCTGACTCGGACTGATCCATCTACTACTATCCAAATGTGTCGTAATTTCATCTTTTATAATTGACTCCAGCATCTTTCCCACCACAGACGTCAGGCTAACTGGTCTATAATTCCCTGTTTTCTCTCTCCCTCCTTTCTTGAAAAGTGGGACAACATTAGCCACCCTCCAGTCAGCAGGAACTGTTCCTGAATCTCTAGAACATTGGAAAATGATTACCAATGCGTTCACGATTTCTCGAGCCACCTCTTTAAGTACCCTGGGATGCAGACCATCAGGTCCCGGGGACTTATCAGCCTTCAGACTCAATAGTCTATCCAACACCGTTTCTTGCCTAATATAAATTTCCTTCAGTTCATCCTTTACCCTAGTTCCTTTGACCACTATTACATCTGGGAGATTGCTTGTGTCTTCCCTAGTGAAGACAGATCCAAAGTACTTGTTCAACTCATCTGCCATTTCCTTGTTCCCCATAATAAATTCACCCGTTTCTGTCTTCAATGGTCCAATTTTGGTCTTAACTATTTTTTTGCTATTCACATACCTAAAGAAGCTTTTACTATCCTCCTTTATATTCTTGGCTAGTTTACCTTCATACCTCATTTTTTCTTGGCGTATTGCCTTTTTTGTTATCTTCTGTTGCTCTTCAAAAGCTTCCCAGTCCTCCGGTTTCCCGCTCATCTTTGCTATGTTATACTTCTCTTTTATTTTTATATTGCCCTTTACTTCCCTCGTCAGCCACGGCCGCCCCTTACTCCCCTTAGGATCTTTCTTCCCTTTGGAATGAACCGATCCTGCACCTTCTGCATTATTCCCAGAAATACCTGCCATTTTTGTTCCACTGTCTTCCCTTCTAGGGTATTGTTCCATTGAACTTTGGCCAGCTCCTCCCTCATAGCTCCATAGTTCCCTTTGTTCAACTGTAATACTGACACATCCGATTTTCCCTTCTCCTTCTCAAATTGTAGGTTAAAACATATCATATTATGGTCACTACCTCCTAATGATTCCTTTACCTCGAGGTCCCTGATCAAATCCGGTTCATTGCACAACACTAAATCTAGAATTGCCTTCTCCCTGGTAGGCTCCAATACAAGCTGTTCTAAGAATCCATCTCAGAGGCACTCCACAAACTCCCTTTCTTGGGGTCCGGTACCATTCTGATTCTCCCAGTCAGAATGGGAATGGGGATTAAAATTGAAATGGCTAGCCCTGGGAAATTCTGCTTTTTGTGGATTGAGCTGAGGTGCTTGACAAAGCAGTCCCCAATCTATGTTGGGTCCCACCATTGCAAAGGAGGCAATATCATGCACTGGATACAATAGACTACCCTAACAGGTTGACAAGTGAAGTGTTGCTTCAGCTGGAAGACTGTTTGGAACACAGAATGGAGATGAGGGGGAAGTTGAATGGGCAGGTGTAACACTTCTATCACTTGCAGGGATAAGTGCTAGGATAAAGATTAGTGTGGAGGGACGAATGAACAAAGGAATCACAGAGCCAGCGATCCCTACAGAAAGCTGAAAGCATAGGAGAGATAATGATGTGTTCGGTGGTAGGATCCCATTGAAGATGGCAGAGATTGCGGAGAATGATTTTTAGGATGTGGAGACTCATGGGGTGGTAGGTGACGACAAGAAGAACGCTATCTCTCTTAAGTTGGCGGGAAGAAAGAGTGAGTATGGATGTCCACAAAACGGAGGAGACACAATTGAGAGTAGCACCAATCACAGAGGAAGGGAAAACCGTTTTTTGAAGATAAAGGACATGTCTCTTGTTCTGGAAAGAAAGGTCTCATCCTGGAAACAGATGCAGTGAAGACTATGAAACTGAGAAATGAGAATGGCATTTTTTACACAAGACAGGGTGGGAAGAGGTATAGTCAAGATAACTCTGGGAATTGGTGGGTGGAATGAATAGATCTGTTTCTTTTAGTGCAATGACCCCCCCCCCCCCACCATCCTTAGCACTACGTATTGATCTGTTGTCTACACATAACCATTGTTTTCTCTCTCTCGCTGCAATGTGAATGCACCAGTTAAAGCCATCTCCCGCATGATATGTAGTTGAGCACAAACACAACAAATTGACAACGAGTATGAACTTGAATGCCAGAAAATATCATGACCTGCACCGACAGTTACGGGATGAAACAGCAAGAGTTAAACAACACGAGAAAGCCAAAGGACGCGTGAGTACAGTGAAAGACACACTGAATTTAAAGTAAAAATAATGTGGTGATGGTTTCAGGCAGGGAAGTTGATGAGTTTGATAGTGCTAATGAAAACTGAGAGTCGTATATCGAGAAGAACATGGAGGAGCAGAAGAAAGCCCCTATGCTTCTTAGCTTAATGGACCCAAGAACGTACTGTCCCTTATGCAACCTACAGATTCTTACTCATAGCCAGAAAGCAAGATGTTCAATGAAATTGTTGCAATTTTACAAAATCACCTGAGTCCTAAACTGCTGGTAATAGCTGAGTGATTTAGATTTTACAAAAGGAACTAGCCAAAAGATGAAAGCATTTCTGAATACATTGCAGAACTGCACAGACTTCCCAGTATGTAACTTTGGAAATAGACTTTCTAATGCATTCAGGAACAGGCTTGTATGTGGTATACAGAGTCAAAGCACTCAATAAAGGCTACTGTTGAAAGGTCAGTAATCTTAGAACGGGCATTGACCATTGCAATATTGTTAGAGACTGCATCAAAGGATGCAGCAGAACTACAGAAAAAAAGAGGTTAGAACATGAAATGCACAAATGTTCCTGAATGGTGCAAAAAACCAAAGATGAAATCAATGTGGCAAATCCTCCCATGATACAAATGACTGTTGGTTCAAAGAGAAAATCTGCAAAAAGTGTCACATACATGGTCACAGAGAGAGCGTGCAAGACAGACAAAAAGCACAACTGAGTGAAAAGTCTCAAACACAAAACAAAGCAAATACGTAAAGTTACCAAATGTAAACCAGAATCAGACAACATAGAGTCTTACAACTGTGAACTGGCATGCCTAGAACTGCATTTATTACTGATGCAGATCACAAAATGATCTGGATCACAATAGATGTGTCCATTGTAAAACTGAAAATGGAGCTGGATACAGGGTCAGCTTTGTCCATAATTCCAGAGGCTGACTACAACAGACTGTTTTCTAAGATACCATTAGAGAAGACCTCAGTGATGCTAAAGATTTACACAGGTAAAAGAAAAGTGTCTCCCAATGTCAAACTGAAAGTGAATGAGTAAATGGAGGCCAAATACAACACTTAGAGCTTTATGTTTTGAAAAGTGGAGAGCCAACACATTTTGGACGTGAATGGTTGAGAAAAATCCAACAAGACTAGCAGTCAATCAAAGCTCTCAGTGTGACATTAACAGGGAATGGCAGCCCAAATGGTATCACTAACCAGAGGCTGTCACAGCTGTTTAATGCTAATCGGAAGGTGTTTGAGAAGGGAATAGATAAACAGATCGAAGACTTGGCCAAAAGATGTTAAAAATGCCAAGAAGTTCAAAATGCACCCTCACAGGCACAGTTACACCCTGTGCGAGTGGCTGTCACCACCATCACAAAGAGTACATATTGACTTTGCTGGGCCATTCATGGTCTCCATGTTCCTAATTGCTGTGGATGCTCATTCGAAGCAGCCAGAGGTCATATCAAATAAGTCAACCATCTCAGCAAAGACTGTCTCTGCCCTGAGGACTATCTTCACAATAAACGGCTTGCCAGAACAAATTGTGAGTGACAACAGACCACAATACACGCCTGAAAAATTCTGACTGTTCATGAAGGAAAATGGCATCAGACATTTCAAATCAGTTCCTCACCACCCAGCAGTGACTGGGCTAGCTGAAAGGTTTGTCCAAACCTTCAAGAAGTCCATTAAAGTGATGGACAAGGAGGACATTTCTCTACAGCACAAAGTGGACAATTTCCTTTTTGTGTATCACGACTCTGTTCATGCAATGACAAATCAAACACCTGCAATGCTGTTCATGAACAGGAGTCTGAGATCTTGCATAGACCTCCTGAAACCAGGTGCAAGGAGAGAAGTGCAGAATAAACAGTTCATCCAGTTGCCAAGTGATTACTGAGAAGACAAGTGGACACCCGGTAGGATAGCTACAAGAACTGTACAACTGATGTACACCGTGGATGTCGAAGATCAGACATGAAGATGTCATGTAGACCAGATACTGGATGCTCAACCGAAGATCACACCTGAGTCCACTACATGCAACAAGATGGACACATTACAGTCACGGGACCGACCACTCAGTGATGATGTCACTGATAGCAACGTGATACTGGAAACCGAGAACATTGTCTTACACAAGACACCTACCGAACCTGATGCCACTCCACAGGTCCACAGGCACAACAAGAACATTATCATTGACAAGACACCAGCCAGACCTGATGTCACTCCACAGGTCCAGAGCTGCTATCCTGAAAGAAACAGAGCACCACCCAAAAGACTGAACCTTTAGAACTGTGAAGTTAGTTGTGGAATGTTATTGTGAAAGCATGTTTATTTGGCATATGAGTTTATGAAAGAAAAATTGAATGTTTTGTACATATACAGTTTATGTTGCATTAATCTAAAGGGAGAGGAAGTATATAGATCTATTTCTTTTAGAGCAATGATCCCCCCCCCCCAGCCTTAGCACTACATATTGATCTGTCGCCTGCACATGAACTCTCTCACTGCAAAGTGAATACATCAGTTAAAGCTGTCTCCCACGTGCGTGCTTTTATTGAATACATATGTAGTTGTGCACAGACACAACAGTGGGTTTATAAAAGGTGTTGGTTGACAAATTGTCCCCAGTGATGGAGGCAAAGAAATCGAGAAATGGGAGAGAGGTGTCAGAAATGGTCCTAGTGAATTTAAGGACAGAATGGAAGTTGGAGGCCAATTCGGTGAAATTGATGATCTCAGCATGGGTGCATGAAGCAGCACCAATGTAGATGACAATGTAGCACAGAGAGAGCTGAGGAGCATTACCAGGGAAGGTTCCAAACCAGGATTGTTCCACATAGACAATAAAAAAGCGGTCATAGCTTGTAGAAAACAAGTTTTGTAGAAAACCTTAAGTTTGTAGAAAGTGGCAGGAGCCAAAAGAGAAATTGCTGAGGATCAGGACCAGTTTCACCAAACAAAGGAGGGTGGTATTGGAGGGGGACTGCTCGGGTCTGTTGTTAAGAAAGAAGCGGAGAGCTTTAAGGCTTTCTTGACGATTTATACCAGAAAACAAAGTTCACCTTCTACTTATGCCTTCCACACCTAAAAGGGGGCGATGAATCTGGCAGGGTTCCAGTCGCTCCAGGGTATCAAATGGGCATTACAGAGTTTCTGTGCTCTGTGTGGTTTTATGAAGAGAATTAATTGTGATTCCCTTGATGTCAAATAGCCTAATTACACAAGTTAAGAATGAGCACTTAGACAGGATTTAACAGGAGAGTGGGATCTCCACAAAGCCAAAATAATGAAGAAGCAGGTGCCAGGAAGTAGAGAGAATAATATTCTGAGTTACGTATGCTTGGAGAAGACATTTATCTAAAATAGCCCAATTAAACTGATTTATCTAAAGATTGGTTGCTTTAAGAGTTCAGAACAAGCCAAATCAAACGTAGACAGGAGCAGCTGCAATGATAAGACACAGACTGTGAATTCTTCCTCTGCATTGAGAAACTCTTCCACAATATCCGGGATCCCATCCAAAATATCAAATATCATCTGCGTGTAGAAAATAACTAATGGTTTTTGACACATATAATGATGAACATATTAATTGCAAAGTACTGCTGAGGATAACAGGAATTGTTTTGCCATTAATTTTGTCTCATCTTTTTGATTCTCTTCCTAAACCTAACTGTTATTCACTAGCAGATAAGAGGCGAGGTCTCAAAGAGGACTCGTGGAAGACACATTGAGAGGTGACAGAGTGGACATTAATTTTTACTGAACTAACAGATTCAGGATGTCCCAAGCCTGTTTTTCGTGGATCAAGGATCAACTTTATTCACCAAGTACAGGATGTACATTTACATCTATTTGGAATTTGCTGTGTTGTATTGGTCAGGGTAGGACATGCAACAAAAAACAACATTCAACAATTATAAAGAATAAAGAATTATAGATAAAATAAAACTAGAGGTTAAAGTATGGATAACAAATTAGATATGTATAAATACTGTACATAAATGCCAGCGTGTATTTACATTATATAAAAATCAGGTTTAATATCACCAGCTTACATCACAAAATTTGATAACTTAGCAACAGCAGTACAATGTAATAAATGATAATATAGGAAAAATATATATAAATAAGTAAATTAATTACATTAAGTGTGTGTGTGTATATATATATATATCTAGAATGGTTGATAATATTCACTGCTGAGGAGAAGAAACTTTTCTTTCCCCTAAAGTTGAACCTTGAGTTCTGGTGCATCCTATTCAATTCAAGAGAGACAACATATCGAGTTGGAATGGTTCCGCTGGTAAAGCCCATCACTGATCTGATAACGTTTCAGACTTGCAGATGTTTTCCGACTTCATGGTGGGCAGCACAGCAATGTACTGGTTAGCACAATCACTTTACAACTCCAGTGATCACTGACTGTCGTTTGACTCCCGCCACTGTCTGTAAGAAGCTTGTGTGGTCTCCTCGTGACCACGTGGGTTTCCTCCAGGTGTACGTAAATAGATAGGTAAATGCAGAATCAGAAAAAGCTGCAGGAAGTTGTAAATTCAGCCAAGTCCATCATGGGCATCACCCTGCACAGCATCCAGGACACCTTCAAAAGGCAATGCTTCAAAAGGACGGCATCTATCATGAAGGTCCCCCATCACCCAGGGCATGCTGTCTTCTCATTTTTACCACCGGGGAGGAGTACAGGGACGTAAAAACATACACTCAATGTTTTAGAAGCAGGTTCTTTCCCTCTAACATCAGATTTCTGAATGGATAATTAAATCCATTACGCTACTTCATTAATTTTATTTATAACATAAATTAAATAAGTAATTAAATTACGCAAGAATATATATAATAATAAATTCTTGCCGTCTTTTTGCACTACTCATTCATCTTTTTTGTATTTTTTGTTGCAAATATAGTAATATTTTACGTATTGCACAGTAGCACTGCCGCAAAACAGCAAATTTTTTGACACATGCCTGTGATAATAAACTTGGTTCTGATCCCTCCTCATTCTCCTGACCTCCAGTGATGGCCCAGAGTCATCATGTGCTCCTCAAATGTTAACCTTTACGTTCCTGAAATCAGTCTCATCAACCTCCCCTAGACACTCGCCAAAGCCATTACATCTTTTCTTAGATAAGAGGCCCAAAACTGTTTACAATACTCCGTGCGATTTGACCAATGCCTTACAAAGCCTCAGTGGGTAAATAAACCTATTTGTCCAATGCATTTCCTTCAAATGCTCTGGTTTCCTCCCACATTCCAAAGACGTACCACTTATTGAGGCACAGTAAGTTGTGGGTATGCTATATCGGAGCCAGAAGCATGGTGATACTTGCGGGCTGCCCTCAGCACAACCCTTGTACTGTGCTGGTCGTTGATACAAGCTACGCATCTCACTGTATGCTTTCATGTTTCAAAGTAAAAAATTCAAAGTAAACTTTATGATCAGAGTACATATTTATCAATATATACAAGCCTGAGATTCATTTCCCTGCGGCCATACTCAGCAAATCTATAGAATAATAACTATAACAGGATCAATGAAAGATTAACCAGAGTGCAGAAGATAAACTGTGCAAATGCAAATAAAAATAAACAGCAATAAATAAAAAGAACATGGGATGATGAGATAAAGAGTCTTTGAAGTAGAGTGTATCCACTTTTATTCCAGAGCCTGATGGTTGAGGGGTAGTAACTGTTTTTAAACCTGGTGGTGTAAGCCCTGAAGCTCCTGTATCTTCTACCTGATGGCAACAGTGAGAAAAAAGCATGGTGGGAATCTCTGATGATGCTTTCCTATGGCAGCCATTCATGTAGATGTGGTTGGGAGGACTTTACCCATGAAGTACTGGGCCAAATCCACTACTTATTGTAGGGTTTTCTGTTGAAACCCATATCAGGCCATGATAAGAACATTAGAACATAATTAATAGGAGCAGGAGCAGGCCACCCGGCCCATTGAGCCTGCTCTGCCATTCAATAAGATCATGGCTGATCTGGCCATGGACTCATCTCCACCTACCTGCCTTTCCCCCATAACCCTTAATTCCCCTACTATGCAAAAATCTACCCAACCTTGTCTTAAATATATTTACTGAGGTAGCCTCCACCACTTCATTAGGCAGAGAATTCCACAGATTCACCACTCTCACCGAAAAGCAGTTCCTCTTCATCTCCGTCCTAAATTTACTCCCCAGAATCTTGAGGCTATGTTCCCTACTTCTAGTCTCACCTACCAGTGGAAACAACTTTCCTGTTCCTTAGATCTTATATTGTCTCTCACTATTGCCATGCACTGTACTGCTGCTGAAAAAAACCTAATTTCATAAAATATGTGGGTGATGATAAACCTGTTTCGGAAATGGGTCTTTATTGTGGACTGAGAGTGGGAAAGGGACAAGGAGAGGGGAATCATAGTTGGCAAGAGGGGAGGGAGTGGGAAATACCAGAGAGACATTTTGTAGTGATCAATAATCTAATTGGAGTCAAATGACCTGGTCTGTTGTCTCAGGACTGGGTGTGTCTGTACCTGCACCACCCCCCTGCCCCAACATTTCTTCTCTGCCACCTGTCCCACACCCTTCCCATGGCACTCCACCCTCGCTATTCCTTCCCAACATCCTTTGCTCCTGCCAGATTTACAAACTCCTCTGCCCCACGTTAGCAAATGCATTACCTTTTTGAGGCATCGCCTTTTGAAGATGTCTTCAATGTAAGGGAGGCTAGTGTACGAAATCAATATTAAATACACATTACACATCTGAATCAACACCAAGAAAATTGACATTTCATGTCTGAGCTCAGTGGCACTGGTTTGGACTAAATATTCACCTTGCTGTAACCTTGGATTTATCTCTGCACATCAGCACGGCAGGTCAAAATCCTTGCACTAGCACAAAACTACTAATCTATAATGGTACTGAAATATACTGTACTCTCTTAGCTCAGTTTAATCAATACCAAACTAGCAATAGATTCTGAGGTAATGGAATGTTAGAGCCGGCTTATTCAGAGAACTGCAAACTGCAGAAAGATGCAAGCTCAGCCAGTTCCATACTAGCCTCCCCAGCATCGAGGACATCTTCGAAAGGCTCTCATTAAGCACCCCAATCACCCATGGCATGTCCACTCTTCGTTGCTACCATCGAGGAGAACATAAGGAGATGGAAGACACAGACTCAAAGTTCTAGGAACAGCTTCTTCCCCTCTGCCAGTTCTGAATGGACAATTAACTCATGAGCACCACCTCACAATTTTTTCTCTCTTTTTGCTCTACTTATTTAATTTAACTTTTTTTATAAAGGTATATTTCTTACTGTAATTTATGGAATATTTTCATTATTCCATATTACAAAGCACTACTCCCACAGAAGAATAAATGTCACAACATACTGTATGCCAGTGACATTAAATGTGATTCTGATTCTGGCAATTCCTGTTGTGTGTTTCTCCTCTCTAACCTTGTTCTGTCCCTTGATGAGGTGATGGGTTCAATTCTAATTCCTCATTCCCAATGGAAACAGGGTTTAACATTTTGCTTCAAGACCTGAAATCCAATGTTGTAATTCTGTCTCTGTAAACTCAAACACTTTGTGTATGTATATCTTCCCAATACCTCCCGCTAGTGTCCCTCCTCCTCCCCTTTCTCCCATGGTCCACTTCCCTCTCCTATCAGACTCCTTCTTCTTCAGCCCTTTTATGTCTTCTACTTATTACCTCCCAGTTTCTCACCTCATTCCCCCTTCCCCACCTACCACTTGCCCCTCACCTGGCTTCACCTACCACCTACCAGCTCCCCTTCCTTCACCTTCTGCCTTCTCCTTCCCCCCACCTTTGCAAAGGTTCAAAAGTTCAAAGGTTCATTTAATAGCAAAGTATGTATGCCGAGCACAACTCTGAGCTTCTTCTTCTCCAGACAGCCACAAGCAAAGAAAACCATGGAAGTCAGTTCGGAGGGAAACAGCAGACCTACCCCCTTCACAAAAAAGAATGGCAACACGATCACCAAGCCCCCAAACCCCATTCTCCTAGCCGGAACGCAACATCAACATCGACCTCCAAATCCCCTCTCCCTGCACAAAAAAGCTAACAAAAATGCAACAAGAACATCGACACCCTCCAGACACCCCTCCCTCGCACAAGAATCAGTGAGAAAGAACAGGTGAAAACACAGAATATAAAAACCATAAGAATGAAAGAAGTCGGTAGACCAAAGTCCAAATCCATAAACGCAGAAACCTTGGTAACATCCTCCAATATCATGAAAAGAGAAAGACACAGAGGCCTCCCCTCTGGCACTGGCCTCCTCTGGCAGCAGAGCAATCCCACCAGCAATCACAAGGCAGGCAGTCAGTACTCACCCTCCACATTCGCCTCGATATTCCAATCTTCCAGTCCTAGTGAGTGGTTTCAGCCTGAAACACTGATTGCTTATTTCTCTCCATAAATACTACCTGACCTGCTGAGTTCCTCTGGAATTTTGTATGTGTTACTCTCAGCTATCCAGCATCTATGGGAAATGGAGTGTGCTGATTCCATGAATGAACTGCTTATGCCTCAGCACCATGAAAGAGAATGGCAAAGATACACTGCTGAGAGGATCATTGGAGTTTCTTCTCCACCTATCAGGAGCGCTACATATGGAGGGGCCTTATCAGATATCCCTCCCATCTGTCCAACTATCTCTTTGACACCCTACCATCAAGCAGGAGGTGCCATAGCACTAGGACAAAAATTGTTAGGATGCAAAACAGCTTCTTCCCCCAGGGCGTGAGACTACTGAACCCCCTACCACCACCCAGGTTGCATCACATATGAAGCACCAGTGGCATTATACTGTTAACCTTTTAACTTGTGTCATAAATGCACATTATGTTGAATGTCAACCACTGGAATATCTTTTATTATTAATTTATTTGTGGTAATATTACTTTATGCGTTGTGAGTGAGTTAAATGTTGTGCAGCTTGTTCTGGAGGAACACTGTTTCGTTTAGCGGTATACATGTACCGTATACAGTTGAATGACAATAAACTTGAACTTGATATGGAACGTGATATCACTCAGAAAAAGGCCACACAGCCCATTGAGTCTGTGCCAACTCCTTGACAGAACATTTGCACCCTGTAAACACAAGAGATCTTATAGATGCTGGAAATCCAGAGTAACATACGCAAACTGCACAGCAGGCCAGGCAGCATCTACGGAGAGGAATAAAAAGTCAACATTTTGAGCCGAGACATTCGATTGGAAAACTCTTTGACAGAACTCTTGCATCCATTTTCCTGTTCTGTCCCTATAATTCTGAAAGAATTCTTTTAAAAATATGTATGTAAATTCACATGGAAATTTCCTGAGAAAATCATTTTACATCGCACATTTTTAGCCCATGTGAAAGCCCTGAAATGAATTGCAGAAATAGATGTCATCTTTGTTCCTTTCAAAGAACAACGTTTCACACTGCAGTCCTACATTTTAAGGTTAAACAGTGTGAATGTAAACTAGAGGAAAATTAAATCAAATGAATGAGTGTACTCACCATTAAATAAAGAGCTACATCTTCAAAGAAAGCATTGTTGTTAACCAGCCAACCACTGTCTATTATATATAAATGTAAATAAACAAAAAATGTCTTTTCACACTTTGCATAACACTTGAAATAAAATTCAGTGAGCTTGCTTTCATGAAAACAAAACAACCTTATGTAGGCTATGCCTTGAGTTTTTTACTTGTGGGCTAGGCAACCACTTAAACTAGAATCATTTAATTCTAAATGTCAAAAAGGCAATTTAGTTTCTGTGTTCTGGATACTCTCAAGGCATTTTATCAGCTACAACAGAAGTGAGTCAACATCGAAGGCTCAATTTTCTCGGAAATTTTTGCTAGATGCATGTAAATTCTACATACATAAATTTCTGGATAAACAACAGCTCACCATATCATGTAGCATTCCCTGCAGATATTTTTAAGTCACTAAATCTAGAGAGATGTAATGGAATTTAAAAAAAAACTATCATATATTAAACATTTGAGGGCTTCAGAAGACATTTCATTCTTGCAGCAACAGTAAATTGAATTTGCAGAACAGAATTCTGGTAAAGTACAGATGTCCAGAAGGAATGGAATGAGATAGAGAAGGATGCTGCCTGGATTGGAGAACATGTCTTATGAAGAAGACAGGTTGAGCAAGCTCGAGCTTTTCTCTTCTGAGCGAAAGAGGATGAGAGGTGACTTGATAGGGACGTACAAGATGATCAGATAGCCAAAGACATTCTCCCCAGGATGGAATTGGTTAGTATGAGGAGGCCTATTTTTGAAGTGATTGGTTGAAAGTATAGCAGGAATGTCAGAGGAGGGCTTTTTACATACAGCAAGTTGGGCTTAAATCGAGGTTGTTAATAAATAAATAAATAAATAAATAAATAAATGGACAGATAGATAAATAAATAAATGATAAAGAAAGAAAGAAAGATAGACAGACAGACAGACAGACAGATAGATAGATAGATAAACAGATAGATAAGTATATTCTGTAACTTAAGACAAACTTGTATCTTTCTTTTCCATTTTTAATAAAGGTTCCTCAATCTGAAATGTTGCCCACTGTTTTTTTTTCTGCAGATGCAGCCTTATTTGTTCGGAGTATATTCTCGCATCTTCTATTTCAGATTTCCAACTGTTCTTTTTATTTCTGAAATGTTCTGTTAGGGCACTAAGCTCTTTAATGACGGATGCTTTCTTCTCGTTGCTGCCATCAGGAAGGAGGTATATTAGCCTCAGGTCCCACACCACTTGGTTCAGGAACAGTTATTACCCCTCAACCATCAAGCTCCAACAGAGAGCAACTTCACTCACTCCCACAATGAACAATGAACAGTCTCACAACTGTTGGATTAGACTGTTTTTGTTGTTATTTTCTATGCAGCTCAACAATTTATGCCTGTTGTTTTTATAGCTACTTATATAACTGCTTAGTATGTTTCCCAGTGGGCACAGTATGGATATGCAGTTGTTCAGTGTGTCCCCCTAGTGTCACAGTATGTATATGCAATTGTACAGTGTTCCCCTGGTGGTCAGAGTTACTTGTAACATTCTGGAAAGTGCTGGAAGCTTCACTTGTGCTGTGTTATTTGAGTAGGGTCTATCAGACTGTTGACTCTTATCTGTGGGTATAAAAAGAGCTGATCCAGTGGCACCACTGTCTTTCTTTGTTTCTCTCCCTTCTGCTACTAGCTTCTGCTCCTATTACTATCCATCTACAATTTTTTGTTCTATTAACTCTTAATAAAATGATTGTGAAACAACAAGCTTTGTGCCTCTTTCCTGACTACCGAACAAAAACTGGATTAAAAACACCAGAGTCTAACACAACCAATGGACACACTTTCAAGCACTCTACGACTTATGATCTTGATATTTGTTTCTTATTTATTTACAATTATTATTATTTGTACTTGCAGTTTGGTGTTTTTTTACACATTGGTTGTTTGTCTCTGTCATGTGTGGTTTTTCATTGATTCTATTCTGGTTCTTTGTACTACTGTGAATGCCCACAAGAAAACAAATCTGACGGCTGCATATGGTGACATATATGTACTTGGAAAATAAATTAATACATTTAATAAATTAATAATAATTTTTTCCCCCTCTTTCTCTCTTGATTGTGAGTGAGAAACTGGTGGTCTTCGAGTCGCGGTGTTGGGGCTGGGGCTTGGACAAGCGACACAGCAGACTGGAACACTGGAACAATGAGCTGTTGGTCTCCCCTTTCGCTGTTGCAGGAGCAAGATCTCCCTCTCCATCATTAGTGAGAGAGAGAGAGAGAGAGAGAGAGAGAGAGAGAGAGAGAGAGAGTCTGTCTGAGATGCCAAAGTCTTGGATGGACAATAGTTTTTGATGGACGATATGTCATGGTTTCTTGCGGCTTACTATTGATTGCATGGTGGGTGGTGAGGAGGGGAGATTGATGCTTTTTCTGGAGCAAGTAGGGGAGGGGGAGCATTGAAGAATTTGCTGGTGATTGTGTGTGGGACGAGGGCAGTTTGAGTTCTGATCTTTTTTTCTCTCTGTTTCGAGGATGTCGTTGAAGAGAAAGAATTTCAGGTTGTATACTGTATACATTCTCTGATATTAAATGGAACCATTGGACCAGTAAATGTACTTTGAACTTCGCTAGCTGAGATCTGAAAGGAAAATGTCAGAGTTACAAAGTCTCAGAGACTAAGGAACAGTTGCCTATGAGTTTAACACGACGCAAATGTGATAAGTGGCTCAAAACTTGCTCTTTGTAATCTTAATATTTATTGGCAGAAACTGAAGTTAAGTAACGTGTTAATGGAATTGTCAGCAGATGTACAGAATATAACATTAATTAAAAAGTGTCAGACATGTTGGACTGTTTTACAGCGAGTTAAAAAGCTGAGAACCCCAATTAGGTGACATCCAATTTATTAAATTTATTCAAATTTTTTTTGTGATATCATTTGTCATTGTAAAACTGTGTAATTCTGTGAATCACACTAAAAAAAAGCTTTAGCCTTGCCAGATTTAGAGGTGTTGCTCCCTGCAGAGGTGTGGAATGATCATTATGGTCTTCAAAAAAAAACAAGTTAAAGACGAAAGTTAAACTAGCAAGAGCATCAGTAAATAGGGGCAGGAGTCAGCCTTCCAGCTCCTCAAGTCTGGCCCTTCACTCAGATCATCACTAATCTGCCCCAGGCCACACCACTTCCTCGTCCTCACCCTCTCTGTCACTGAAAAGCAATTTCTTTCTTTCACAGTTCTATGAAGTGTAGCATTATCTCTTTCCACAGATTTTATTTATCTTATTTAGAGGAATAATGTGAAATAGGCCCTACCAGCCCACTGAGCTGCACTGACCACCAATCTCCGACAACCCTGATTTAACCCTAACTTAATCACAGGATAATCTACAATCACCTATGGACCTACCCAGTACATTCATGGACTGTGGGATGAAACTGGAGCACCCGGGGAGGACCTACAGGAGATGCCAGGGTTGAACTTGGAACTCCATAACCCCAGCGGTAATAGTGTCTCACTAACCACAAGACTACTGTATTGTCTGGGCTCTTCACAGAGTTCCTATTGTTGGGTCGTCTTGCTGTTCATTAGAGCCAAGTGTGTTATCAGACCAGAATCAGAATCAGTTTTACGATCATTGGCACATGCTGTACCTCGGTGTAACGCGACAGGAGCAGTGCAGCAGCTGTTTGGTGGGAATGGAGCAGCCAATGGGTGCAGTGATCAGCACCTTGAGAGGGTACATAAGAACTCTGGTGATGAATTGCTGTATCAGACACACTGGTGAGAAAGCTGCACCAAATAAACTACAGTAACCACTGTGGTGAGAATGGATATTATAGAGCAAAAGACCATGAGATATAGGAGCAGAATTAGGCGATTTGGCCCATTGAGCCTACTCCACCATTTCATCGTAACTGATCCATTTTCCTCTCAACCCCAGCCGCCCGCCTTCTCCTTCCAGACAATGTGTTCCAGGGTCACGGAGCACTATAGCAAAGAAGCATAGCCTTTGGCCCATCCATGTTATGGGGACAGAGCGGGAGATGGTCTGAGTTATAGGAAGAGGGTGGGAGAGGGACTGTTATGGGGACAGAGTGGGCGATGGTCTGAATTATCGGGAGAAGGTGGGAGAGGGACTGTTATGGGGACAGAGTGGGAGATGGTCTGAGTTATCGGGAGAGGGTGGGAGAAGGCTTGAGTTACAGGGAGAGATCAGCCACAGTAGATCTTTATTCGCAGTAGTGCAGGAGAATGACGGCTGACCTCATATGTTTATAAAAACCTTGAGATATCTGGATAAGGTGAGTGGTCAAAGTTTTTTCCCCAAGGTTGTGGAGACCAAACCTAGAGGGCGCAGACACTAGATAAGACAGTTTTGCTTTTCAGCGGTTTGGCAAAAAGGCAGCATCTGTCATTAAGGACCCCATCACCCGGGACAAACCCTCTTCTCACTCCTACCATCAGGAGGGAGGACCCGGAGCATGGAGACCCACACTCATTGTTTTAGGAACAGCTTCTTCCCCTCCTCCATCAGATTTCTGAAAGGATATTGAACCCATGAACGCTACCTCACTATTTTTGTCTAAAACGATTGCACTGTACTGCTACCACAAAAAACAACAAAATTTCCTGACATATGTGAGTGATGATAACCCTGATTCTGAGATTGGTCTTTATTGTGGGCTGAGAGTGGGAAGGGGCAGGGAGAGGGGAATCATGGTTGGGAAGAGGGGAAGGGAGAGGAAGGGAGAGGTGAGGGAGTGGGAAGCACCCAGGAGATGTTCTGTAATGTTCAATAAACCAGATTTTTGGAATCAAATAACCTTGCCTGGTGTCTCAGGGATGGGTGTGTTTGCACCCATGCCAACTCCCACCCCTGGTTCTCCTTCTCTGTCACCTGTCCCACACACCGCCCCCCGCAGTGCTCTGCCCTCGCCATTCCCAACATCCTTTGATCTCACCGGATTTACAAACTCCCTCTCAGTTCCACATTGACAAAAACAGTAACACACAGAAAATGCTGGAGGAATTCAGCAGACCAGGGTGCAGGGCAGCTACATTGGCACAGGAAGTGTGGTGACTCTTGCTCGCTAACCCAACTCAATCCTCGCTAATACATTTGATGCAAGAGATGCATTCCACTGTATGTCTCAATGTACATGTGACAAATCCAGCTAATCTTTAATCTCTGATTTTTGTTTTGCTCTCTGTTTAAGTTCTGATCTTCCTATTTAGCTTTTCTGACAGAGGAACACTGTTTCCTAACGCTGTAGGCAGTTGTGATGAGTAAGTCTCTGTGCTTCTTTCCTTATCCCAAGTGCAAAGACAGGTGAATTAAAATTCTGCGCAGGCAGGGAGAATATAGAGAGTCTGACACCCCCGACACAATCTCATCTCAGATCGTATCATTTGCAGGCAATATGGGAAGTCAGAACAATCTGAGTGTTTTTTCAGTTCCCCAGCAAGGGTGAGTGCATCAATATCACAGCTGCCTGCTTCTGGCAAAAGATGGCGATACACTCGGATCTATAAGTAAGGATTTTGTCGCGAAACCTATTACTCAATTTCACTCTGATCAACACTAGCAGTGGCTGAAGCCATTTGTTTAGGTAAGATTGGAGGCACGTCACCAAGGGTATGAACAAGGCAGCTCAATTCATATCACAGACACAAGACATTCTGTAGATGCTGGAGATGCAGAGCGAAAGGCACAAAATGCTGGGGGAGCATCTACGGAGAGGAAGGAACAGAGTACATTATGGGCTGAGACATTTCATCAGAACTGGAAAGGAAGGGGGAAGAATGCCAGAATAAGAAGGTGGGGCTGGGAGGGGAAGGAGGACAAGCTAGTAGAAGAGACCAGCTGGGTGGGGCAGGGGGGATGAAGTGAGAAGCTGGGAGGTGATAGGTGGAAGAGCTAAAGGGCTGGAGAAGAAGGAATCTGATAGGAGAGGAGAAAGGATCATGGGAGAAAGGGAAGGAGGAGGGGGAGGTGATAGGCAGCTGAGGAGAAGAGTAAGAGGTCAGAGTGAGGAAATGAAGAAGAGGAAAGGGAGAAGAGAAAATATACCAGAATTTGGAGAAAGTTTGAAATCATATCTTGCACCTGTAGTTTGGCTAATTTACAGGTTAATTGTTATCACAGACACTTAGATTATCTTTAGCCTGGGTGTGAGATGCTCATGATTTCCTTTGCTTTGTCTTTCTTTGTTCATCCTTTGTTCTTGTCGCACTTTTAACAGCCATAACCAAAAGGTTTTACTGTATGCCTCATTTTTGACTTCCGAAGAACCTTTGGATTGCAGAATCACCAGATCCAACATTACTTACCTGACACGAACTTCCTCCAACTGTGGCTCATCCAAATAACATCATCAAATTGCTGTTTTCTGAATGATTACTTTTACATTTGATTAAAAAACGGTACCAGTAAACCTGTAGCAATCCCAGAAATCCAGACAGAGCAATGGATTACAGTGGTATTATGATGCCAAATATTCGGGAGAATTTTTGTTCAAATAACTAGTATGAAAGAGAACTCCTGTGCATGCATAGCCTGTTTGTCTTCATGTATCACAGATGGCTTTCATCAAATGCATGTCCGTTTACCTGATTGTAATAGTTGATTATCATTGGGATTCTGGGGTGCCCAGGGAGGGGTAACAGCTATGCTGAAGGGGGTTGTCATGTCCATTCTGGGGCAGCTCACTCACTGGACACTCAGCTCTCCCCTGTGGCTCCAAGTAGCTGCTTACACGTGACAGCGGCCACACCTCGGTACACCGCTTCGACAGGCAGGCTAAACCAGGAGAGGGCAACCGGCCACCTCATACCCCAGTGAGACAGGGACATGCCTGGCCCTTCATGCGTAGTCAGCTCTGGCGGACAGGGCGATGAGGTCCACAGAGAGATCCAACGGCCAGAAAAGGTGCTAATGCAACACTCCACGGGGAGCAAAGGGCATGACAAGGAACAGAATAATCATGGTCCACTGCAACCAAGGAAGTCCCCAGTCTGTGATGACTACTCATCCTACTGAACCTGGACTTCCCAGGTCAAGAGACAGGAACTGTCCCAATGCAACAACATTTTCCACTTTAAAATCCCTCGCGCACCGGTCTCTTGTCATCCTTGGATATGACAGACAACCAATATTATTTGATTTTTCATTTTCTTTACTTACAAAAGTAGAAGCTGACAATAAGAAACTCTCCGATTTACTGACTTGAATACAAAATATTGTGTAATTCCAAACTATTGTTGGGGTGAATTGTAACTTTTCTGGAAAATCTGTACATTTTCTATCCTATTCCCTTTCCATTATCGGTGAGACTGCTCTAAGATCTTAAGTCCATAAGACATAGGTGCAGAATTAAGCCATTTGGCCCATCGAGTCTGCTTCATCATTCCATCATGGCTGATCTATTGTCCCTCTGAATGCCATTCTCCTGCCTTCTCCCTATAACCTTTGTCAACCTGACATATCAAAAACCTTTCAACCTCCACTTAAATATTCCCAAAGACTTGTCCACAACAGCCATCAGTGGCAATGAATTCCACAGATCTACCCCCCTCTGGCTGAAGAAATGCCTCCTCAAGTCTGTTCCAAAGATATACCCTTCTATTTTGAGGCTATACTCTCTATTCCTAGACTCCGCACTATATGAAACATCCTCTCCACAACCACTCTGTCTAGCCCTTTCAATATTCAATAGGTTTCAATGAGATATTCCCCTCTCATTCTTCTAAACTCCATCAAGTACAGGCCAGGGCCATCAAACACTCCTCATATGTTAACCCTTTCATTCCTGGTATCACTCTTCTGAACCGACTCTAGACCCTCTCCAATGCCAGCTCATCTTTCCTTAGATAAGGAGCCCAGAACTGCTCACAATACTTTGTTCAGTCTGAACAATACCTTATAGAGCCTCAGCATTACATCTTTGATCCTGGTCCTCTGGAAATGAAAGCTAAAACTGCATTTGCCTTCCTCACTACTGACTTGACCTATCAGTTAACGTTTAGGGAATCCTTTTAATTGCCGAATAATTTCTGTGAACCTCCTTTGAACACTCTCCAATGTCAGCACATCCTGTCTGAGATAATGGGCCCGATACTGCTCACAATACTGCTCACAAGCACAGTTTGACCAATTTCACATAAAACCTAAGCATTACATTCCTGCTTTGATATTTTCTTTTTTTATATGAGTCTGTACTCATACTGTACTGGTCACAAAATATACAGGCACGGAAGGGCAAGATTTTCCTTGTAACTGAAACGAAAACCAAATGACCAACAGCACAGTGATTTCATTTTCTCCTTAAAACCAGTTCAATACAATCAGCAAAGTCTGTAGTTTGATGCTCAGAAACACCTTGGGAACTCTCCAACCGGAGTTTGCAGGCCAAGCGGAGGAAAGCAAGGAGTTTGGGTAAATCCATTGCTGATTTTGTGGAACACAGACAAGAGACAATGAGTGCTTCATGTCTGGTTTTGGCAGTCAAATGCTCAATTCTCACACATTACAAATTGAGTCAAGGAAAAGCTTGCTGATCCAGTAACAGAGAGATGCCAACACAACTGAGATATCATTTCAGCATTGGACATTAGCCTTAAAATAAAACTATCGATTACTACTGGAGGGAGCAGCTTATAGCGGACACCTTGTCTTACTAAACTCGTGTGACAGAAACAAGTTACTACTAAGGTTATGTTCTAATTAAAACCAATAACATTGGCAGGGCAGAAAAGGAAAGAAAATTCGCCTTGATGCGACCCTTACTTGCCACAGTTAAGCGAGCCATTCTGCTCACTATTGATCCTGCCCCCAGCACCGAAGCCTCACACTGGTACAGGCCTTCATCAGGCCGATGGTGCCTTGTGTGGACCACGTTCTGCACCATTAGGGATCCGTCTGGCATCAGCTGTCGCCTCTCGTCCATTACCAGGTTTAGGAAGGCGCCATCTTTTCTCCAGCTAATGTTCACTGGGCCCTGATCCGCCGCTGCTGAGCAGTTCAGGAGAAATGATCCGCCTCGCACAGTGACCATGTCCGAAGGCTCAGAAACAAATCTCAGCGAAATGAACCTTTTGATCTGTGAGCCTAAAATGGAAAACACAAAGGTATGGGATTAAAAGCAGCACCGAGTTGAACTATGCTGTAATGAAGTTATACACTCAGTGGCCACTTTATTAGATATGCCTGTACACTTGATCATTAATGCACTTATCTAATTAGTCAATCATATAGCAACAAAGCAATGCATGAAAACATATAGACATGGTCAAAGGTTCACTTGTTGTTCAGACCAAATATCAGAATGGGAAAAATGTGATCTAAGTGACTTTGACCACGAAAGAATTGTTGGTGCCAGACGGGGTAGTTTGAGTATCTCAGAAACTACTGATCTCCTGGGATTTTCACACACAACAGTCTCTAGAGTTTACAGAGAATGGTGCGAGAAACACAAAGAACATTCAGTGACTGGCAGTTCTGTGGGCAAAAAGGTCTTGTTAATGACAGTGATCAGAAGAGAATGACCAGACTGGTGGAATGTGACAGAAATGCAAATAACCACATGCTACAACAGTGGTGTGCAGAAGAGCATCTCTGAATACACAACACGTCGAATCCTGCAGTGGATGGGCTACAGCAGCAGAAGACCGCGAACATACTTTACAGGAGGTGGCCAATAAAGTAGCCAGTGAGTGTAAGTTGTTCAGTGAGTCTCAGTCTTAATGTTGCTAAACAAATTTGACATACCCCTGTCAACCCCTACCAATTTAAATCCATCCACCATAGAACACATCCTCTTGGATGCATCGTGACCTGGTATGACCATAAGACCATCAGCCATAAAAGCAGAATTAAGCCATTTGGTCCATTGAGTCTGCTGCACCATTTCATCATGGCTGATCCAATTTTCCTCTCAGTCCCAATCTCCTGCCTTCTCCCTGTATCCTTTCGTGCCCTGACCAATTGAGAAACTATTAACCTGTGCCTTGAGTATACATAAAGGCAGCCTCCACAGCTGCTTGTGGCAAAGAATTCCACAGATTCACCACCCTCTGGCTAAAGAAGTTCCTCCTTATCTCTATTCCAAAAGGATGCTCCTCTGTTCTGAGGCTGTGTCCTCTAGTCTTAGACTCCCCTATCATAGGAAACATCCTCTCCATATCCATTCTATTAAGGCCACCCCTCATTCTTCTGAATTCTAGTGAATACAGGTCCAGAGCCATCAAACACTCTCCAGATGACAAGCCGTTTGATCCTGGAATCTGTTTTGTGAATCTCCTTTGCACCCTCTCCAGTTTCAGCACACCCTTTCTATGATAAGGGACCCAAAACTGCTCAAAATACTCCAAAAGAGTCCTCCCCAGTGCTTTATAAAGTCTCAACATTACATCCTTGTTTTTATATTCTTTAATATGGCAACTGCTCAGCACATCATGAAAACCAACCTCCCTTCGATGGAAGGGATACAATTAAAAGTTTGTGTTGCGTTCTGTTCGTACAGGTCACTGCAGAGTGCACTGAGATGGAACAAGGGAAAATAAGAACAAAGCAGAATAGGGTGTAACAGCCACAGAGAAAGTGCAGTGCAAGTCAGATAAGACTGATAACAGCAGGGTAGAGACTCTGGTTGAGCTTGGTGCTACGTACTTTGAGGCTTTGCCCATTGGGAGAGGGGAGAAGAGAGTATGACTGGGGTGAGGACGGTGTTTGGCTACCTTACTGAGTCAGTGAGAAGCGTAAACAGAGTCCTTGGACTCTTGGCTTATTCCTGTAATGTGCTGAGGTGCGTCCACGACTTTCTGCAGTCTCATGCAATCATGGACAGAGCTGTTGCCTTACCAAGCTTTATTGCTTGAAACACAGAAGACTAAGAGGAGATATGATAGATGTATACAAAATTATGACGAGTATAGATAGGGTGAATGCAAGCAGACTTTTTTCACTGAGGCTGGGTGGGACGACAACTAGAGGACATGGGTTAATGGTGAAAGGCGGAAAGTGTAAGAGAAACATGAGGGGAAACTTCGTCATCAGTGGATCGTGAGAGTGTGGAATGACCTGCCAGTGCAAGTGAGCTTGATTTCAGGGAAGTTTGTTTAGCTACATGGATGGAAGGGCTGTGGTTCAGGGTCAGGTCGATTGGAGTGGGCAGTTTATATGGCTCAGCATGGACTAGATGGGCTGATAGGCCTGTTTCTGTGCTGTATTTTCCTATGACTCTATGAAATATATCCCCTGTGTCTGATAAAAGGGATTCAAACCTGTAATGTTGCGAGGCCAGGAGGTGTCTCATGTCATCTTGCATTACTGCAATGAGGCATATTCCTGATCCCAATATTGCAGTACTTGTAATGAAACCAAGATAGCCTTCAACAATTTGTCATCTTTCTTCTTGTAATTCACTCAGGTGGAAAATGGGGGAATGTTGATTTCTCATACATCACCTTTACTGTGTATTTTTCATCAACGACATCACACCTGCGGTTCAGCTGACTTCAGTAGGAAAATATTCACTAAATCCTGAGATCACATTCAAGATTCAAGATCCAAGATTGTTTAATGGAGTGGTTCTTAACAGGGGGACCATAGAGAGATTCCGGGGGTCCGTGAACTTGGATGGGAAAAAAATTATCTTTATTTTCATTAGAAAGATGACAAATTGTTGAATACTACTGTGATTTGTTACCTGAATTATGCATGCGGGTAACAAATCACAGTAGTATTTTGATAACTGTATTTCAATATAATTGGCTTAGTTGTAATTCTATAGATTTCATTTGATATATTTAAATACTGAGAAGGGGTCAATATAGACATGGTTAAGTTAGATATGGCCCTTGTGGCTAAAGGGATCAGGGGGCATGGAGAGAAAGCAGGTACAGGGTTCTGAGTTGGATGATCAGCCATGATCATACTGAATGGCGGTGCACGCTCGAAGGGCCAAATGGCCTACTCCTGCACCTATTTTCTATGTTTCTATGTTTCTAATAGCTTCAGTGGACTGCCAAAGGGGTCCATAGCATAAAAAAGTTTGAATTCTTAGTTTGATGTCATTTCCAACACACTGTAAAAGAGAATGAAATAATTGTTACTCTGGATCTGATGTAGCACAAAAAACTAAGATAAAGGAAATGATAACAAGAACTATATAAATATGTAAGGCAGGTTATATACATAGATTGATTTAATATCCATAAAGTGACACTAGGCACAGAAGTGTCTATACGTAAGGCGTCTGACAGAAAATGATAAAGTAGTGGCAACACACACAAAATGCTGGAGGAACTCAGCAGGCCAGACAGAGTCTATGGAAAAAAGCACAGTCAACGTTTCAGACCAAAACCCTTCGGCAGGACTGGAGAAAAAAAGCTGAGGAGTAGATTTGAAAGGGTGGGGAGGGGAGAGAGGAATGCCAGGCGATAGGTGAAACTTGGAGGGGGAGGGATGAAGCATAGGAAGTTGATTGGTGAAAGAGACAGAAGGCTATGAAAGAAAGAAAAAAGGGGGAAGGGAACATCAGTGGGAGGCAACGAGCAGGCAAGGAGAAAACATGACAGAGGGAAAAGGGGATGGGAAATGGTGAAGGGGGGTTGGACGCATTACTATAAGTTTGAGAAATCAATGTTCATGCCATCAGGTTGGAGGCTACCCAAACAGAATATAAGGTGCTGTTCCTCCAATGTAAGTGTGGCCTTATCCCAAGAGTGGAGGAGGCCATGGATGGACATATTGGAGGCCATGGACGGACATATTGGAATGGGAAAAGGTCAGGTTTCACCGATATACAAGAGGCCATACCGAGAGCACTGAACACAGTATATGACCCCAACAGACTCACAGATGAAGTGTCACATTACCTAGAAGGACTATTTGGGGCCATGAATTACCATTCAGGGAGGAGGGAGGGAAGAGGTGTAGGGGCAGGTGAAGCGCTTGTTCCGCTTGCAAGGATAAGTGCAGGAGGGAGATCAGTGGGGAACAGTGGGAGGAATTAATGTACAAGCGAGTCGCGTAGAGAGTGATCCCTGCAGAAAACAGAAAGTGGGGGGGAGGGGGCGGTGAGGGAACGATGGGTTTGGTGGTGGGATCCATTTGGAGGTGATGGAAGTTTTGGAGAATTATGTGCTGGACATGGAAGCTGTTGGGGTGGTAGGTGAGGACAAGAGGAATCCTATCCCTGGTAGGTTGGCAGGAGGATGGGGTAAGAGCAGATGTGCATGAAATGGAAGAGATGCAGTTGAGGGCAACATTGATGGTGGAGGGAGGGAAACCCTTTTCTTTGAAAAAGGAGAACATCTCCTACATTCTAGAATTAAAAGCCTCATCCTGAGAGCAGATGCAGCAGAGATGGAAAAATTAAGTAAAAGGGGTATCGTATTTACATTTAGCAGGGTGGGAAGAGGTATAATCTAAGTAGCTGTGAGAGTCTGTTGGTTTAAAATTGACATCGATGAATAAGCTGGCTCCGGAGATAGAGACGGTGAGATCGAGAAAGAGAGGAAAGTGTTGGAAATGGACCAGGTGAATTTGAGGGCAGGGTGGAAGTTGAGTGTAAAGTGGATGAAATCGACGAGTTCAACACAGGTGCAGAAAGGCAGGAAGCAGCACCAATGCAGTCTTCGATGTAGCATAGGAAAAGTGCGGGACAATCACCAGTGTAGGCTTGCAACATAGACTGTTCCACGTAGCCAAGAAACAGGTAGGCATAGGTGGGACCCATGCGAGTGCACATGGCTACCCCTTTTGTTTGAAGGAAGTGAGAGGAGCCGAGGGAGAAATTATTTAGTTCTGCTATGCGGAAGAAAGTAGCAGTCGGGGGTGTGGAGGGGTGGGTTATTGGGCGGAGGTGTTGAGCAGCTTTACTGCTTGGGGAAATTAACTGTTTTTGAGTCTGGTGGTCCTGGTGTGGATGCTATGTAGCCTCCTCCCTGATGGGAGTGGGACAAACAGTCCATGAGCAGAGGGTGTGGGATCCTTCATGATGTTACTGGCCCTTTTCCGGTACCTTTCTGTATATATGTCCTTGATCGTGGGTAGAGTAGCTGACAAATGCTTTGACATATTTAATAGGCAGGTGCAACTACGTGAATAGTAAAGAAGAAATAAAATTCATCCCACATCACGGGTTTCTGGTGAAAGGCTGGATGAAACAGATGAATGGTTTCTTTTTGAAAGACAAGTGTAATCTTCAATGAAGCCGCAGACCACACTGATCTCAGTCTGTGAAACAGCTTCTCCCATCACGAGTTTGCTTGAGAGTACTCCTTGAACTTTGACCTTTCACGAACACATCACCAGCAAACAATTTGTACTTCCCTTACGTTCGAGCTCATGTCATTGCCGTGACACTGCCTCCACAGATCAACTTGTAAATGTTCTTTTATTTTGTCAGGAATCAAATGAAGAATAAATAACAAGTAATGAACTAAAACATGAAATCAAAAATGAATTTTCACCTGGCTCCATTTGCTTAATAAATATAGCAAAGTGTCCCAGCAAAGGAGAGCACAGTAATGTTAGCAGTTAGCACAATGGCTCTACAACGGATAGTCAAAAACTCCATCAACAGCATCACCTACCCACCATCGAGGACAAACAGAAAGGTGCTGGAAAAGGGCCAGTAACATCATGAAGGGTCCAACCCACCCTGCTAATGGACTGTTTGTCCCACTCCCATCTGGGAGGGGGCTACATAGCATCCACGCCAAGACCACCAGACTCAAAATCAGTTATTTCCCCAAACAGTAAGGCTAATCAACACCTCCAGCCACTAACCCACCCCTCCACACCCCCAACCACCACTACTTTATCATTTCTTGACAGTCACTTTAGTCAAGTCAAGTCAAGTCAAGTCATTTCTATTGTCATTTCAACCATAACTGCTGGTACAGTACATAATAAAAATGAGACAAAGTCTTTTTCAGGATCATGGTGTTACATGACACAGTATAAAAACTAGACTGAACTACATGAAAACAACACAGAAAAAAAACTACACTAGACTACAGACCTACCCAGGACTGCATAAAGTGCACAAAACAGTGCAGACATTACAATAAATAATAAACAATAGGGCAGTAAGGTGTCAGACCAGGCTCTGAGTATTGAGGAGTCTGATTGCTTGGGGGAAGAAACTGTTACATGTACAAACAATCTATATACATAATCTATATATACACACGCACATAAGTTATCTTATGCATTTATATTTACTATTTCTTATTATTTCTTATCTTATGTTTTTTTTCTTTGTTGCTTCAGATCTGGAGTAACAATTATTTTGTTTCCTTTACACTTGTGTACTGGAAATGATATTAATTAATCTTGAATGCTTACTGTGCCAGCTCTCACCAGTCTGGGTACAAAGTCTGTAAGGAGTTTGTATGTTCTCCCCATATCTGTGTGAATTTCCTCCCGCATTCCAAAGACGTACGGGTTAGGGTTCGTATGTTGCGGACATGCTGGACGGTAGTATAGTGGTCAGCATAATGCTTTACAGTACAGGCGACCCAGGTTCAATTCACTCCACGACCTGTAAGAAGTTTGTACATTCTCCCTGTGACCCCATGAGTTTCCTCCAAATGCTCCAGTTTCCTCCCACAGTCCAAAGACGTACCAGTTGGTAGGTTACTTGGTCACCATAAATTATCCTGTGATTAGGCTAGGGTTAAATCGGAGGTTGCTTAGCAAACAGCCTCAAAGGGCTGGAAGGGCCTGTTCCGCGCCGTATCTCAATAAATAAATAAAATATTGGCACTGGATGCGTGGTGATACTTGCGGTCTACCCCCATCTCAGCTCTCAGACTATGTTGCTCATTGATGCAAGGCAATGCATTTCACTGCATGTTTTAATGCTTTGTTGTACATGGGGCAAATAGAGCTAATCTGTAATCTTTAAGCAGAGGGATCTTGGAGTCAAATTGCATAATTTCCTGAAAGTGGCAACACAGGTTGAAAGGATGGTTAAGAAGGTATATGCCATGCCTACCCTCTGCTGGTCGTGGCATTGACTTTAGAAGTCAGGAAGTTACGTTGCAGCTTTATAAAATTCCAAATGGAGTATTACATACAGTTCTGGTCGCATCAATATAGGAGGAATGTCGAGGCTTTGGAGGGGGTGCAAAAGAGGTTTACCAGGATGCTGCCTGGATTAGAGGGCACGTGCTATCCCGAGAAGTTGTTGGTTGTTTTCTCTGGAGTAGTGGAGGCTGAAAGGTGATCCGATAGATGTTTATAAGATTATGAGAGGCATAGATAGAGTCAACAGAAAATATTTTTTCCCAGGGTTGAAATGTTTAATACCAGAGCGGAGGCATTTAAGGACTGAGAAGGTTATTTTCAAAGGAGATGCGAGGGGTAAGACTTTTACAGTGTGGTGTGTGCCTGGAATGCACTGCCTGAGGTGATGGTAGGGGCAGGTACATCAGGGACTTTTAAGGAATGTTTAGACAGGCACATAAACATGAGGAAAATGGAGGGATATAGAGATTGTGTGGGCAGAAAGGATTAGTTTAGCCGGTCATTTGATTATTAATCTATTTGGTTTGGCACAACATTGCAAGCCGAGGGGCCTGTTCCTGGGCTGTACTGTTCAATGTTCTGCGTACAAACCAAGAAAGAGAATGAAAGAAAAGTTATCTCCCAGGATTGTAAAATAAGGATCATGGATCTCTTCTCTTCTTCACAAATAAACAAAAGAAACAAAGAAATAGAAGCAAAAAAGGGAACTTCAAATCAAAAGAAATAACAATGGAGGAAATTGTGACCACTGGGAATCTGCCAGCTGGTTGAAAGAATTCAATTATTCACATTCTTCAGGTCTATCTCCAGAGCTCTGTAATTTTTTTCAAATATTTTTAAACTCTCTTTTGAAAATTACTGATGTATCTGTTTGCGCCACCATTTCAAGTGATACATGCCAGATCCCAGCCACCCACTGTGTAAAGAAAAACAGCCGTGGCTTTGATTTACCAATTGTTGTATATCTATGTCCACTGGTTACTGACCCACACAACTCCCCTGGCCACGGGAAGCATTTTCTCTTAGTTATTCTATCAAACTACGATTTTAAATATCTCTATCAAATCTCCATTTAATTTTCTCTGCTCTACATCTTAGACCATAAGACATAGGAGCAGAATTAGGCTATTTGGCCCATCGAGTCCGCTCCACCATTCAATCATGGCTGATCTTTTCTTCCCCTCCTCTGCCCCACTCCCCGGCCTTCTCCATGCAACCTTTGGTGCCATGTCCAATAAAGAACTAATCAAGCTCTGTCTTAAATACACCCAATGAGCTGCTCTCTACAGCCGCCTGTGGTAACAAATTCCACAAATTCTTTACCATCTACCAAAAGAAATTTCTCTGCATCTCTGTTTTAAATGGAAACCCCTCTATCCTGAGTCTGTGCCCTATTGTTCTACACTCTCCCACCATGGGAAACAGCCTTTACACATCTACTCTGTCTTGGCCTTTCAACATTCGAAAGGTTTCAATGAGATCCCTTCTCATCCTTCTGAATTCCAGCGAGTACAGACCCAGAGCCATCAAATGTTCCTCGTGTGATAACCCTTTCATTGCCATAATCATCCTTGGAAACGTCCTCTCAACCCTCCCCAATGCCAGCATATCTTTTCTCAGATAAGGAGCCCAAAATTGTTCACAATACTCAATGTGAGGCCTCACCATTGCCTTATAAAGCCTCAGCATCACCTCCTCACTCTTGTATTCGAAACCTCTTGAAATGAACGTTAACATTGCATTTGCCTTCCTCACCGCCGACTCAACCTGCAAGTTAACCTTCAGGGTGTTCTGCACAAGGACTCCCAAGTCTCTCTGCATCTCAGATTTTTGTACTTTCTCCCATTTAGAAAATACTCTACATATTTATTTCTTCTACCAAAGTGCATGACCATGCATTTTCCAACATTATATTTCATTTGCCACTTTTTTGCCCATTCTCCTAATCTAAGTCCTTCTGCAGTCTACCTGTTTCCTCAACACTTACCTATCCCCACACCAATCTTCGTATCATGTGCAAAGTTAGCAACAAAGCCACCTATTCTATCATCTAAATCATTTATAGACAACATAAAAAGAAGTTGGTCCTAACACCGTCCCCGTGGAACACCACTAGTCACTGACAGCCAACCAGAAAAGTATCCTTTTATTCCCACTCGCTGCCTCCTACCAATCAGCCAATGCCCTAACCATGTTAGTAACTTTCCTGTAATACTATGGGCTCTTAACTTGGTAAGCAGCCTCATGTGTGGTACCTTGTCAAAGGCCTACTGAAAGTCCAAGTAAACAACATCCCCTTTATCTATCCTACTTGCAATCTCCTCCAAGAATTTCAACAGGTTCGTCAGGCAGGATTTTCGCTGAAGGAAACCATACTGACTTTCTACTATCTTGTCCTGTGTCACCAAGTACTCCATCACCTCATCCTTAACAATTGACTCTAACATCTTCCCAACCACTGAGGTCAGACTAACTGGTCTATAATTTCCTTTCTGCTGCCTTTCTCATTTCTTAAAGAGTGGAGTAACATTTGCAGTTTTCCGGTCCTCTGGCACCATGCCCGAGTCCAATGATTTTTGAAAGGTCAGTACTAATGCCTCTACAATCTCTACTACTATCTCTTTCAGAACCCTAGGGTGCAGTTCATCTGGTCCGGGTGACTTATGTACCTTTAGGTCTTTCAGCTTTTTGAGCACCTTCTTTCTTGTAATAGTAACTGCACCCACTTCTCTTTCCTCACACCCTTCAATATCTGGCACACTGCTAATGTCTTCCACAGTGAAGACTGATGCAAGATACTCATTTAGTTCATCTCCGTGTCATTTCTGTGTCCCTCGTTATTATTTCTCCAGCCTCATTTCCTGGCGGACCTACAGTATATGCACTTCATCTCTCTTTTATTTTCTTTATACTTGAGAAAGGTTTTTCTATCCACCTTGATATTATTTGTTAGCTTGCTTTGATATTTCATTTTTCCCTCTAGTGATTCTTTCAGTTGCTTTCTATAGGTTTTTAAAAGCTTTCCAATCTTCTATCTTCCTGCTAACTTTTGCTTTGTTGTATGCCTTCTAGAAACATAGAAAACCTACAGCACAATACAGGCCTTTCAGCCCACAATGCTGTGCCAAACATGTACTTACTTTAGAAATTACCAAGGGTTACCCATAGCCCTCTATTTTTCTAAGCTCCATGTACCTCTCCAGGAGTCTCTTAAAAGACCCTATCGTATCCGCCTCCACCACTGTCGCCGGCAGCCCATTCCACGCACTCACCACTCTCTGCATAAAAAAAACTTACCCTGACATCTCCTCTGTACCTACTTCCAAGCACCTTAAAACTATGCCTTCTTGTGCTAGCCATTTCAGCCCCGGTGAAAAGCCTCTGACTATCCACAGGATCAATGCCTCTCATTATCTTGTACACCTCTATCAGATCACCTCTTATCCTCCATCGCTCCAAGGAGAAAAGACCAACTTCACTCAACCTATTCTCATAAGGCATGCTCCCCAATCCAGGCAACATCCTTGTAAATCTCCTCTGCACCCTTTCTACAGTTTCCACATCATTCCTGTAGTGAGGCGACCAGAACTGAGCACAGTACTCCAAGTGGGGTCTGACCAGGGTCCTATATAGCTGCAACATAACCTCTTGGCTCCTAAATTCAATTCTATGATTGATGAAGGCCAATACACCGTATGCCTTCTTAACCACAGAGTCAACCTGCACAGCAGCTTTAAGTGTCCTACGGACTCGGACCCCAAAAATCCCTCTGATCCTCCACACTGCCAAGAGTCTTCCCATAAATACTATATTCTGCCATCATATTTGACCTACCAAAATGAACCACCTCACACTTATCTGGGTTGAACTCCATCTGCTGCTTCTCAGCCCAGTTTTCCATCCTATCGATAGCATTTGCTTTTGCTTCTCTTTTGCTTTTACATTAATTTTGACTTCCCTTGTCAGCCACAGTTATACTATTTTGTCATTTGAGTATTTCTTTGATTTTGGAATACACCTATCCTGCACCTTCCTCATTTTTCCCAGAAACTCACACCGTTTTTGCTCTGCTCTCATCCTTGCTGGCATCTCCTTCCAATTTACTCTGGCCAATTCCTCGCTCAGACCACTGTCATTTCCTTTACTCCACTGAAATACCCGCTGCAGCAGACTTTACTTTTGCCCTGTCAGATTTCAAGTTGAACTCAATCATATTGTGATTACTGCCTCCTACGGGTTCCTTTACCTTATGCTCCCTAATTGCCTCCAGTTCATTACGTAACACCCAATCCAGTATAGCTGATGCACTAGTAGGCTCAATGTCAAACTGCTCTAAAATGCCATCTCATAGGCATTCAGCAAAGTCACTTGAATATCTTGTTGTATGATAATCTATGTATAACTTGCCACATTTCTGGTATACTGTTTTCTGTGTTCCCTGTTGAGTAAACACTTTAGATATTGTGCTCACCAACCAGCTAAAATGTAGATTCATGTAACTTTTCATACACTGGCAGCACAGTGTTTTACAGTGCCAGGAAACAGGATTCAATTCCCACTGTCACCTGTAAGAAGTTTGCATGTTCTTCCCACAACTGTGTGTGTTTCCTCTAGGTGCTCCGGTTTCTTCCCACAGTCCAAAGATGTACCAGCTGGTAGTTTAGTTGGTCATTGTAAATTGTCCTGTGATTAGGACTAGGGTTAAATCAGGGGTTGCATAGTGGCATGTCTTGTGGGGCCAGAAGGGACTACTCTGTGCTGTATCTCTATAAATAAATAAAACTAGTCACTGTTACACAGTACTGTTGGATTGGACTGTACACTTACCACTTTCCTTGCAGTCTAACTTTATGTATTTACCAGGGTGATGCCTGGATTAGAGAGCATGTTTTATGAGACAGATTGAGTGAGCTAAGGCTTTTCTCTTTAGAGCAAAGGAGGATAATAGGGGATATGATAGAGGTGTACAGAATGATAAGAGGCACTGATGGAGTGGGCAACCAGAGTGCTTTTCCAGGATGAAAATGGCTAATACATGGGTACATAATTTTAAGGTGACTGGAGGGATGTATATCAGAGGTAAGATTTTTTTGCTGAGAGTGGTGGATGTGTGGAGCACAGTGCCATGGTAGTAGAGGCAGACATATTAGGGTCATTTAAGAGACTCTTAGATAGGCATATGAATGAAAGAAAATGGAAAGTTATGTGGGAGGGAAAGATTAGATGATTTAGAGTTGGTCAAAAGGTCGGCAAAACGTTGTAGGCCAAAGGGCCTGTACCCTGCTGTACTGTTCTACGTTCTATATTCTACGTTCGACATTCAATAAAGAGACCCTGACTGAAAAAATAACTGGCTTCTATTTCTGCAGGTGCTGTTTGACTGGCTGAGTTCTTCCAGCATTTCCGTTGTTGCTTTAGGTTCCAGAATCTGACACTGTATTTGTTTTCCAAAGAAGAAATACTGTTCATCTGTTCATTACATTGGCCCACTGAGTCTGCTCCACCATTCCAATGTGGCTGTTTTATTATCCTTCACAACCCCATTCTCCTGTCTCCTCCCTGTAACCTTTGACGCTCTGACTAGTCAAGAACCAGTCAACCTCCACCCAAATACACCCAAAAAACCACAATTGACTGTGGCAACAAATTCCATGGATTCACTACCCTCTGGCTAAAGAAATTCCTCCTCTTCTCTGTTCTAAAGGGATGTTCCTCTATCCTGAGACTGTGCCCTCTGGTCCTTGATTCCCACACTATAGAAAGCATTCTCTCTACATCCACTCTATCTAGCCCTTTCAGTATTCAATGTGTTTCAATGAGATCCCTCCCTCATTCTTCTAAGTTCAGCGAGTACAGGCCCAGAGCCAACAAATGATCCTCATATGTTAACCCTTCCATTCCTGGAAACATTCTTCTGAACCCCCTCTCTGTTGTCAGAACATCCGTTCTTCAATTCCAACACTATCAGCCATACAGCCTTTTTTCAACATCTCCAGTAATTATTCAACAGAAAGTACGTAAGGTTGAAGGAACCCAATGCTTTTTTTTAGCATATGTCCCTGTGAGTTTCCTCCCAGATCATTTGGGATGTAGATGGAATTTAGGGAAAAGTGCATAGTTTAGAGACAGACAGAGCTATGTTCACATCTCCATGATTTCAAACTGTCTTGGGCCGAGCAGTTGCCATACCAATTTCTAATATATCTGGATCAGATACTTTCTACGGTACATAAATAAAAACTAGGTCATGCCTTGTGAATAAGTAAAGATGGTTGGTGTGCTTTCTTGGGAATGGCATCTACATGGCTATGTTCAAAAGTTCAAAGTTCAAAGTTCAAAAGTAAACTTATTATCAAAATATATTTAAGTCACCATACACAACCCTACCATTTCCTGTAGGCACACTCAATAATTCTATAGAATAAAAAGCATAACAGGATCACTGAAAGGCCGCCCTACGTGGGTTTTCAACCAGAGTGCAGAAGAGTAATTGAAGTCATATCGGGAAAAATAAATCAAAAACTGTCATGTGACATTAGACATATCAGAATCAGGTTTAATATCACCGGCATATGTTGACTCGCTGCAGCAGAAAAATGCAATACATAATAAATAGAAAAAGATAGTTAATTAATTAAATTAAATAAGTGGTGCAAAAGTAGAAACAAAAAAGTAGTGAGGTAGTGTTCATGGGTCCAGTGTCCAATCAGAAATCAGATGGCAGAGGGGAAGCGACTGTTCCTGTATCATTGAGTGTACGTCATCAGGCTCCTGTATCTCCTGCCTGATGGTAGCAATAAAAAGAGGGCATGTCTGGATGGTGGGGTCCTTAATGATGGATGCTGCCTTCTTGAGACATTGCCTTTTGAAGATGTCTTTGATGTTGAGGAGGATTGTGCACATGATGGAGCTGACTGAGTCTACAGGTCTCTGCAGGTTTTTATTGCAATCCTGCATATTACAGCCTCCACACCAGGTAGAGATACAGTCAGATTATACCTGACCGTACCTCCACATCACGTGGAGATACAGTCAGATTATACTTGACCATACCTTCATACCAGGTGGAAATACAGTCAGATTATACCTGACCATACCTTCATACCAGGTGGAGATGCACTCAGGTTGTTCTCGATTGTACCTTCACACTTAGTGGAGATACAGACAGATTGTCCCTTCAGCCCATCTAGTCTATGCCAAACTATTATCCTGCCTACTCCCATTGACCTGCATCTGGACATGGCCCTCCATATCTCTCCCATACATGTACCTATCCAAAATGTTGCATCCACCGTATAATAACCTCATCCACCACTTCCTCTGGCAGCTCATTCCACATTCTCACCACCCTCTGAGTGAAGAAGTTCCCCCTCATGTCCCACTTAAATATTTCACATTTCACCCTTAAGCAATTACCTCTAGCTCTAGTCTCAGCCAGCCTGAAAGCTTGCGGTTATCCTGTCATAATTTTCTATACAGGTATCCCCCACTTTACGAAAGTTTGTTTTACGCCACTTCGCTTTTATGAAAGACCTACATTAGTACCTGTTTTCGCTAACTGAAAGAAATCCGAAGAGAATTTTTGCTTTTACGAAAAAAGGCGAAAAGTGAAAATAGCGTTCAGCATCAAGCCACCATAACTTTGAACTGCATGAGATTTTCGCTTATGATTGACAGTGTTGCAATGATTACAGAAAAGTATGACTTTAATTTTGAAAGGGCATGTAGGTTTAGGGCAGGTTTGCAGGATGTTTTGTTTGCTTACAAAGGACCATATGATAGAAAAATGCTTGAACCTTCCAGTGTGCTCACTGTCTTCCCGATTCTGGTAAGTGAAACTATACTGTACATAAATTATTTCTACTTTATATAGACTGTGTATTTATCATATCATTCCTGCTTTTACTATATGTTAGTGTTATTTTAGGTTTTATGTGTTACTTGATATGATTTGGTAGGTTATTTTTTGGGTCTGGGAATGCTCAAAAATTTTTCCCATATAAATTAATGGTAATTGCTTCTTCGCTTTATGCCATTTCAGCTTACAAACGGTTTCATAGGAATGCTTTACTTTTGGATAGCAGGGGAAACCTGTACCTCTATCAAATCTCCTCTCATTCTCCTTTGCTTCTCACAGCTTACTCATCCCAACCTTACATTTTTGGAATGTTGAAGAAAACTGGAGCACCGAGAGCAAACCCACACAGCCACGGGGAGATCGTGCAAACCCCTTACAGACAGAGGTGAGAATCAGACCCGGATCAGCGACTGTGCAGTCTGTTACGTTAAGATAAAGAGATCACTATGAAAATCATTCACAGAGGTCCTGAGTCAGATTACCACATAATTTGTTTTGCAACATTTCAGAAATTGCCCTATTATACTGCGAGGCAATTGGATGTGATTAATTGCAGAGATCAGCTCTCAACCTACCAGTACGTTTTCTGGCCTCTGCCAAAGATCTAGGATGGTCAACATTGGCTGAGATATTGAGCAATAATGAGGCCAGTGGGCATTGAAAAACACAGCAGCGGCACACGCTCAGAACACGTGACTGCATGGGTTTCCTCTGGGTGCTCTGGTTTCCTCCCACATTCCAAAGACGTACAGGCCAGTAGGATGTTTGGTCACATGGACCTAACTGGGCAGTGTGGGCTCTTTGTGCCTACTACAGTGCTGCTTCTCTAAATAACATACATTTTAAAAATGACACCGCCAAGCACCCACCAGAGAGGAGTGAAAGTCCCTTTGCACCTCTGATGTTTGAATTTTCTCCCTATTTAGATGGTATTGTTCCTTATACCAAAATCCATTATTATACATTTCCCAACACTGTATTCCATCTGCCATTTTTTTGCCCATTCTTCTAATTTGTCTAAGTCCTGCTGCAATTACACTACTTCCTCAGCACTACCTACCCCTTTGTACTGTCGGCAGACCTACCCTTCCACCTTTCTTCATATCATCCGCCAATTTGCTACAAAGTAATCAATTCCATTATCTAAATCATTGACAAACAATGTGAAAAGTAGCGGTCCCAATACTGACCCCTGAGGAACACCACCAGTCACTGACAGCCAATGAGGAAAGGCTCCCTTTATTCCCACTCGCTGCCTCCTGCCTGTCAGTCATTCCTCTTTCCTGTAATACCATAGGACTTTATCTTGTTAAGCAGCCTCACATGTGACACCTTATCAAATGCCTCCTGAAAATCCAAGTAAATGACATCCACTGCCTCTCCTTTGCCCACCCTGCTTGTTACTTCCTCAAAGAATCCTGACAGATTTGTCAGGCAAGATCTCCATTTACAGAAGCCATACTGATTCTGACTTATTTTATCATTAGTCTACAAGTCTCCTGAAACCTCATACTTAATAATGGATTCCAGCACTTTCCACCACTGAGGTTAGGCCCTCTTTTGTCTTCCTCCCTTCTGAAAGAGTGGAGTGACATTTGTAATTTTCCAGTCCTCCAGGACCGTGCCAGAATCTAGTGATTCTTGAAAGATCATGACCAACACATCCATTATCTCTTCAGCAGCCTCTCTCAGGACTCTAGGAAGTAGTCCATCTGGTCCAGGTGACTTATCCACCTTAAGACCTTTGAGTTTGCCTAGACTTTTCCTGTGTAATAGCAATGGCACTCACTCCTGCTCCCTGACACTCCCAAATACCTGGCATACAGCTGGTGTCTTCCATAGTAAAGACTGAAGCAAAGTGCTTATTAAGTTCATCTGCCATTTCTTTGTCCCCCATTACTACCACACCAGCATCTTTTTCCAGTGGTCCAATATCAGCTCTCTCCTCCCTTTTATTCTTTATCTATCTGAAAAAAACTTTTAGTATCCTGCTTTATATTATTGGCTAGTTTGTCCTCATATTTCAGCTTTTTGCTTCTTAAAGTTTTTATTTTAGTTGCCTTTTGCTGGATTTCAAAAGTTTCCCAATCATCCTACTTCCCACTCACTTCTGTTACTTTATACGCCCTTTCCTTGGCTATTATGCAGTCTTTTACTTCCTTCATCAACCACGGTTGTCTACCCCTACTATTTGAGAACAACGTCTTCTGTGGGACATATTTATCATGCGCCTTGTTAACCGTTCCAGAACGTTTAACCATCTCTGCTCTGCCGTCATCCCTGCCAGCATCCTCCTCCAATCCACCCAGGCAAGCTCCTCTCTCATGCCTCTGTAATTCTCTTTATTCCATTGCCATACTGATATATGAAACTTATGCTTCTCCCTCTCAAATTGCAGTATGAATTCAATCATATTATGATCACTGCTTCCTAAGGGTTCCTTTATGTTATGCTGTCTGATAAAATCTAGGTTTTAACAAAACAACACCCAATCAAAGACAGCTTTTCCTCTAGAAGGCTCAAGCACAAGCTGCTCTAAAAAGACATCTCATAGGCACTCAACAAATCCCCTTGCATATTGAAGTCCCCCATTACAATTGTGTCATTACCCTTATTACACGCACTTCCCAGCTCTCTTCGCAATCTCAACCCCACATCTTGGATGATATTTGGAGGCCTATGTATGATTCCCGTAATAGTTTTCGTAACCCTTTCAACTTCTGAACTCCACCCACAAAGATTTGACATTCTCTGACCCTATGTCACCTCTTTCTAAAGATGTAATTCCATCTCTTATCCACAGAGCCACACCACTGCCTATGCCTTCCTGCCTGTCCTTTCAATATAAAGTATATCCTTTGATGTTAAACTCCCAACTATGGCCTTCTTTCAGCCACGACTCAGTAATCATCATATTGATCAATCTCTAATTACACCACGAGTTCATTCACCTTATTCCAAGTGCTACGTCCATTCAGATACCTTCAGTCCTGCATTTTTTGCCTTTTTGAATTTTGCCTCTGTGGCGAGAGTGTGGAACGAGCTGCCAGCAGAAGTGGTTTGATTACAATATTTTAGAGTAATTTGGATAAATACATGAATGTAAGGGGTATGGGGGGCTTATGGACTAAGTGCAGATCGATAGGAATAGGGGCAATAACAGTTCAGCATGGACTAGATAGGCCAAAGTACCCGTTTTTGTGCTGTAGTTCTCTATGACTCTATGATTCCAAGTCATATTGATCCTCTATGATATTGTTTGAATCAATGTTATAGATTTAATGGTCACCTCTGGCAGAGTTAGTAAGAACCTCATTACACAATCTTCTGGTTCTTAAATTGAGAAACTGATGGAACTGGAATGAAGCCACTGTAGTCAGCAGTACAGGTCACCGTGGAAACTTTATACTGCTTAATGATTTATCTGCAAACCACTCTCTCATCGACTGAGACTCTGAGCAGGCTGCCCTGAATTCCAATATTTACTCTCGTGTACCAAGACTGAAATGAGCAAGATATTTCTCAGTGTAAATCACAGCACTAACAACTTGCATGAAGCCAAACTGTGATCTTATAAGATTATCATAATGGGAAGGATGGAATAAAGGAAAGGACTACTTGTAGCAAGCAAGAGAAAATCCTCAGATGCTGGAAATCATAGCTACACACAGACAATGCCGGAGGAACTCAGCAGGCCAGCCAGCCCACCACCCTCCATGTCCAGCACATAATTCTCCGAAACCGCCACCATCTCCAACAGGATTCCACCACCAAGCATTTCTTTCCCCCTCCCCCCATTTTCTGCTTTCCTGGAGGGATTGCTCCCAATGCGACTTCCTCATCCATTCGTTCCTCGTCCACTGATCTCCTTGCAAGCGGAACAAGTGCCACACCTGCCCCTACACCTCCTCCCTCACTACCACTTAGGGCCCCAAACAGTCCTTCCAGGTGAGGCGACACTTCACCTGTGAGTCTGTTGGGGTCACCTACTGTGTTCAGTGCTCCCAGTGTAGCCTCCTGTATATCGGTGAGTGCCGATATAGATTAGGAGACCACTTCACTATGCTCCATCTGCCAGAAAACGCAGAATCTCCAGTGGCCACCCACTCCAATTGCACCTCCCATTCTCATTCTGATATGTCCATCCAGGACCCTCCTCCACAGTTGTGATGTGGCCACTCTTAGGTTAGAGGAACAACATCTTTTATTCCATTTGATTAGCCTTCATCCTGATGGAATGAACATCGATTTGTCAACTTCCAGTAATGCCTCCTACTACCCCTCCCCCCTTTCACCATTTCCCTTCCCCTTTTCCTTATCTCCTCGCCCACTCATCACCTCCCTCTGGTGCTCCTCCCCCCTTCTCTTCCTTCCATGTTCTTCTGTCTCTTTCACCAGTTTACTTCCCAGCTCTTTACCCCATCCATCCCCTTTCAGGTTTCACCTATCCCCTACCCCCTCCCTTTAAATCTACTCCTCAGCACTTCTTCTCCAGTCCTGCCAAAGGTTTTCAGCCAGAAATTTCAACTGTACTCTTTTCCTAAATGCTGCCTGGCTTGCTGAGTTCCTCCAGCATTTTCTGTGTGACTACTTGTAACACTTATTTATCCCTTATATTTCTAATTGTAACTTATACGTGTTGAGAATCCCTTATCCAAAATGCTTGGGGCTGGAAGTGTTTCAGATTTTGAAATATATAATGAGATAGCCTGGGATCGCTTTCATTTCTGATTCTGAATTTATGTACTACCGGTAAGCAGTCTTTGTCTTACACTTGTTCATTACACCTATGGACTTCATTAGCAGTTTGAAGAGATTTGATATGTCAAAAAATACACTAAAAAACTTCTATAGTTGTACCGTGGAGAGCATTCTGACAGGCTGCATCACAGTCTGGTATGGAGAGGCTACTGCACAGGACTGAAAGAAGCTGCAGAGGGTTGTAAATCTAGTCGGCTCCATCTTGGGCACTAGCCTAAAAAGTACCCAGGACATCTTCAGGGAGCGGTGTCTCAGAAAGGCAGCGTCCATTATTAAGGACCTCCAGCACCCTTTTCTCACTGTTACCATCAGGTAGGAAGCCTGATGACACACACTCAGCAATTCAGGAACAGCTTCTTCCCCTTCGCCATCGGATTCCTAAATAGACATTGAACCTGTGAACACTACCTCACTTTTTTAATATATATTATTTCTGTTTTTCGCACAATTTTTAATCTGTTCAATATATGTATACTGTAATTGACTTACTTAGTTTTGTTTCTTCTGCTAGATTATGCATTGCATTGAACTGCTGCTGTTAAGAAATTTCACAACACATACCAATGATAATAAACCTGCTTCTGATTCTGATTCTATTCAGTATGTTAACTTTTCATCAGCAACAATCTTAGTAAACGCATCAATTAATTTCTCTGCTGTTTCATGATCTACAGATGCTTTATCACCACAAATCTTTTAAAATTTAATGCTGGGTCTTTTCTTAAATTTTTGCAACCAGCCTGCTGAATATTCACAACTATGATTCAATTTTCAGATCGTTGTGAAAGATCTTTACTTGTTTCATGATCATTATACTGTTAAGCAGCATATGTTCACTCTGGTGCTAACGAATTCACTCTTTCAATACAGACTCTAGATCTCCATTTTTCACTTTATGCCGTGTTTTTCTATTTTTCATTAAATGCTGTTCAGTACATGAGGTCATTTCTCAGAAAGGTCAGTGGCGCACAGAGCCCTGTGCATCTCCTGGGAACCTTCCCAGCAACTGGATGAATTTTCCATTCGTGACATCATGTCAGCACTCAAAAAAATGTAGGATTTCAGAGGGTTTTGGATTTTCGAGTTTCGGATAAGGGGTACTCAACCTGTTGTAATTTTAAAATTTATTTTTTATGCATTTGTTGTACAGCTGCTGCAAAACAGTACATTTCACGATCCACGTCAGTGAAAATCAAGTTCCAATTCAAGTTTCTTGTTCTCCGACTGTACATTCATACAGCCAAATGAAACAATGTTTCTCTGGACCACGGTGCGCCTACAATACATAAATCACACACAGCACATAAATTAAAATATTACCTCAAGTAAGTTAATATCATGCAAAATGCACATGAAGTGCACAGCACAGTAAACAGCATACCGCTTGCTGTCCTAGTGACAAGACCTCGGTGGTGGCAGGGTATTCATTAGTCTCACTGCCTGAGGGAAGAAGCTGTTGCCCAGTCTGGCAGCCCTCGTCCTGATGTTCCTGACGGTAGTGGGTCAGAGAGATTGTGGGATGGGTGGTAGTATTTCTCAACATTGCTTTAGACCCTTCATATGTAACACTGCCTGTAAATGTCACAAGTTGAGGGGAGGTCCACCCTGGTGATCCTATCAGCAGCGTTGACTAATCTCCTGAGATCCTGAAAAACATGATTCTGACTCTGGTACTAATAGATCTGACTAACGGCCTCTATTAAAATATTGTGGTCAAGCAATGTGGAAGTGTTGATTGTGCAATCAATGATAATTCATGTACTCCCGTATTGGTTTCGGTTTATTATTGTCACAGGCACCTAAATACAGTGAGAAAGCTTCTTTCCACCATCAAGGTCATCTTCAAAAGGCAATGCCTCAATTAGGCAGCATTCGTTGTTAAGGAGCCTCAGCATCCAGGATGTGCCCTCTTCACATTACTACCGTCAGGAAGGAGGTACGGACGTTTGAAGACACACACTCAGTGTTTTAGGAACAGATTCTTCTCTCTGTCATCAGATTTCTGAACAGTCCACTGGTGTGTATTTAATACTGAAGTAATATTTGAGTAATCTTGTGTGTATATTTTTGATTAAGCGTTCTTTTTCCTTTAAGTAATTATTTATGGGTTATATGTAAAAAATATAGGAATTGCATATGTCATAAGGCTACCATGTGTTACATGTGCAACTCGTTTAGAGTAAACAAAAAGTTCGATGCACATTTCAGACTCCCATGTCTTCCTTTGAATTACTTTAAAGTTTTGTATCTTTATCTGTTATTGTAACTTTCAGAAAAATTTTATTGCATTGCTTTATAGAGCTGTCTCAAAATGTTGAATTTTACAAGCTATTTCAAAGGTAGTAAACCTGATTATGTCTGTCCACACAGATCAAATCATTACACAATGCATTGAGGTAGAACAAGGAAAAACAATAACAGAGTGAAGTTAAGATGGCGCTAAAATGGTGACTCCTTTGCTTGCATCTTCGGAAACAGCTCTATTTCAATCTTTAATACCTTTATTTTTCCCTTCCAGGGTTCTTTTGAAGACCCTGACCTGGAGTTACATACTGACTTCTGTTCTTTATGGGAATGGGGCCCGTTCTCAGGGTTTCAGGACTGGCCAAGGGCTCGGCCTGAGAGTCCGGTTTGAATTCGGAAGCCTAAGATCTTGGGACTCTGGAGACGGGCGGATCGAGTGTCGGTATCACAGCAGGAAACCCATAACCCATGTGTCGCCGGGGGAGTCAGGATATCTTCTGTGGGCCCGAAGACCCGGGATCTTTGCTATCTTCAGGCACAGAGCATGAAAAAGCGATGTACCGGACTTTTAACGTCATAAACCAGCAAATTGGTTATTATTCCTCCCCGCTCACTGGGGGATAAAACGGATACACCCTTTTCTCCCTCATTAGGGAGAGAGAGAATCTGCGGTTTGTTGAACGCCAGGTGTAACGCGGTCTTTGGGGTAACTGCAAGTCTGTGTCTTTGTGTCAGGGTCCGGTCCGGTCCGTAATCCGTGTTCCGGGTCTCGATCCAGTCCGAGTGCTCCGGACTCCGGGTCCTGCAGTTGTCCCTCCCGTCACCCGTGAACTAGTTAGGACCCTCCTGGCTCAAGGAGGCACACCTGTGACTCATTGAGCTGCAGGTGTTTATAAGTGGCCTTGGGACTGCCCTCCCCCTAGTACTTCAGTGTCTGCGTCCTGCGTTTGGGTCCATCCGGCCCCGTTCCTGACACTTTGCTATTGCTTTGCTCACGCTGAGTGCTTGGTGGCGGTCCCGATACTTGCTTTTTTTTGCCGGTGGGTGGAGGGGGGTTCGTTGCTCACTACCGCTCACGTGCGGAAGGGGGGAGCTGGGGGATGTGACTTTGGGGTTCTTACGTTTATCTGTCATTCATTCTTTGGGGCACTTCTCTGTTTTCATGGATGTTTGTGAAGAAAAAGCATTTCAGGATGGATATTGTATACATCTCTCTGACATTAGATTGGACCTTTGAACCTTCAAATGCAGAATAAAGTGTAAAAGCCACAGAGAAGGTGCAATGCGGGCTGACAATGAAGGGCAAGGTCATAACAAGGAAGGTTATGCGATCAAGAGTCTAATTATACAAGAGGTCCATTCAATAGTCCTAGAACAGCAGGGTAGAAGCTGTCCTTGACCTGGTGGAACATGATTTTATATTTTCTGTCCTTATGGGAGAGGGGAGAAGAGACAATGTCCGGGGCGGGTGTGGTCTTTGCTGGCTGCTTTACTGAGGCAGAGACAGATATAGACAGAGTCCACGGAGAGGATGCTGCATTCTATGCTGTGCTGAGCTGTGTCCACGACTCTCTGCAGTTTCTTATGGTCACCTGCAGAGCAATTGCCACACCAAGCCCTTATACATCCACAAAGGATGTTTTTTGTGGTATATATAAAACTATACCATATGATTAGTAGCAAACAGTGTTAGATAAACAATATGTTTGTATCTATTAGATAGCAGTAGACCTCTCCTTTAAAGAGGTATTGAGACCTCCCTGTTCACCAGCATCATACACACAGTGGCCTCTTCATTAGGTACACCTGAACACCTGCTCGCTATTACAAACATCTAATCAACCAATCATATGGCAGCAACCCAATGCATTAAAAACATGAAGAAAAGGTCAAGGGGTTCTGTTGTTCAGACCAAATATCAGAATGGGGAAGAAATGTGACCTAAGTGACTTTGGCCATGGAATGCTTGTTGGTGCCAGATGGGGATGTTTGAGTATCTCAGAAACTGCTGATCTCCTGGGATTTTCATGCACAACAGTTTCTGGAGTCACAGAGAATGGTGCAAGAAGCAAAAAAAAAATGTCAAGTGAGCAGCAACACACACAAAATGCTGGAGGAACTCAGTGAGCAGCAGTTCTGTGGGCGAGAGAGTTCAGAGGAGAATGGTCAGACTGGTTCAAGCTGACAGGAAGGTGACAGTAACTCAAATAACCACACACTACAACAGTGGGGTGCAGTTGAGAACAGCAACAGAAAGACCATGAACATACACTCAGAGGACACTTTATTAGGTACACGCCTGTCCCTCATAAAATGGCCACTGAGTGTATACCACAGTACTGCTAATAATTGCCTAATTTAGTATCATCAACTGTTAAAATCTGATAAAGAAGCTTCTTTGATATAATCCTTCTTTTTATAACTGAAAAGAAAAAAAACTGCATTTTCTTGAAATTCAAAATAAAATAGAAACTGCTGTAAACACTTAACAAGTCAGGCGGTGCTCGTGGAGAGGGAAACAGTAGCAACGTTTCAGGTTTATAAACTCTTGATCAAAACTGTATAGCTTTCAAGCACCTCCCTGTTTCACTCACCACTTTCTCAGGCTAGGACCTAACTCCCTGGGGCGCATTGGCCTTCATAGATCAAAGTACTGAGTACAGGAGATGGGACATTACATTGAAGTTTTATAAGATGTTGGTGAGGCCTAATTCAGAGCATCATGTCCTGTTTTGGTCATCTCCCTACAAGAATGATGTCAATAAGATTGAAAGAGTATGAAGAAAATTTACAAGGTTGTTGCCGGGACTGGAGCACCTGAGTGGTATAAAGATTGAATAGTTTAGGACTTTATTCCCTACAGCATACAAGATTGAGGGCAGATTTAATAGAGGTAAACAAATTTGACAGGGATAGGATAAATACAAGCAGGCTTTTTCCACTGAGGTTGGGTGAGATTAGAACTGAGGCCTTGGGTTAAGCGTGAGAAGTGAAGTATTTAAGGGAAACATGAGGGGAAATTTCTTCACTCAAAGGATGGTGAGAGTGTGGATCCACAAGTGGTGGATGTGATTTCAATTTCAACATTTAAGAAAAATTTGGATGGGTATATGGATGGGAGGGGTATAGTCTGGGTCCAGGCCAATGGGACTAGGTAGATTAATATTTCAAAATGGACTAGATGGGCTGAAGGGCTTGTTTCTGTGCCGAGGTGTTCTATGATTCTTTGACTTACCCTGCAACTTAAAAAATGCTTGTTTTTCAAATTGCTCTAGTTCTGAAAATCATCTTATTCCCCACTATCCACCACATACTTAGAGTCAGACGTACCTTGGAAAAGTAACTATAAGTACAAAATGGCAGGTGTTAGATATTTTAAATACAAAACACTCAACAGCCTCACAGTCCTCACAGTAAATCATTGATCTAAAAGATTAACTCTGTTTTTCCCTCCGCAGATACCGCCTGACCTGTTGTGTGTTCCATCATTTTCTCCTTTAATCGCTTCTTACTACAGCAGACTGTTTCTGAAATCACCGCTGTGTTCTGGCTTCAATCTTCCTTCTTGTGACCTGCTCCATTGCTGTGTGAAATCTCCATTCACTCAACCAATTAGCCTGTCACAAAGTGTTGTGCCAGCTTTGTATGGATTATTTGTAGGGCTCTGACAAACCCGTGTGAGCTACTTCAAGTATTCCTTTGGAAAAAACACACTGGCAAATGAAAACAGAGGAAGAATCTGTAACCAACTCTTAGAATATAGAAAAGTACAGCACAGGAACAGAACATTTAAACAGCTAATCATAACAGCTCTTTAACCATTAAAAATGACATTCACAAGTATAATATTCTTAGTATTATTAAATAACTTCTTTTATTTTTATTTGCACAACTTGTCTTCTTTTGCACATTGGTTGATTGTCAGCTTTTGTTCAGTTACATAAATTCTATTTTATCTCTTTAATTTCCTTTAAATTCCTGCAAGAAAATGAATCTTAATGTACTATATGGTAACATATGTGTACTTTGATAATAAATATATGTCCTGTGTTGTTCTGCTGAGCATGGTGAGCATGCTGTAGTGGCACCGGAATGGATGGTGACATTTGCAGCTGCCCCCAGCACATCCTTGGGGGTGGTGGTTTTTAAGACAATCGATGCATTTCATTGTATGTTAACATGTACATGTGATAAATGAGTCGAAACCTGAATCTGAATCCAATCCATACTACATCAAAACACATCATGCTTTCCCTATTCCTCTGTAAACCGACCAGCTTGTTCTCCCTCACCAATTGCCCCTTCTTATTTTTTGCCATGTATCTGTGGTAATGGGCAGTTTCCAGCAGCTAGGTTAAATCAAGCAAAACTTCTTTGTCACATGGGAACTTAAAGGCTCTTAGTGTAAGCCGGGAAATTATAGGCCGGTAAGTTTGACGTCGGTAGTAGGTAAATTATTGGAAAGAATACTAAGAGATAGGATCTACAAGTACTTGGATAGACAGGGAGTTATTAGGGAGAGTCAACATGGCTTTGTGCATGGTAGGTCATGTTTAACAAATCTATTAGAGTTTTTCGAGGAGGTTACCAGGAAAGTGGATGAAGGGAAGGTAGTGGATGTTGTATAGATGGACTTCAGTAAGGCCTTTGACAAGGTCCCGCATGGGAGGTTAGTTAGGTAGATTCAGTCGCTAGGTATACATGGTGAGGTAGTAAATTACTTTAGACATTGGCTCAATGGGAGAAACCAGAGAGCGGTAGTGGAGGATTGCTTCTCTGAGTGGAGGCCTGTGACTAGTGGTGTGCCACAGGGATCAATGCTGGGTCCATTGTTATTTGTTATCTGTATCAATGATCTTGATGATAATGTGGTAAATTGGAGCAGCAAATTTACTGATGATACAAAAATTGGAGGTGTAGTGGACAGTGAGGAAGGTTTTCAAAGCTTGCAGAGGGATTTGGACCAGCTGGAAAAATGGCAGATGGAGTTTAATACAGACAAGTGTGAGGTATTGCACTTTGGAAGGAAAAACCAAGGTAGAATATACAAGGTAAATGGTAGGGCACTGAGGAGTGCAGTAGAACAGAGGGATCTGGGAATACAGATACAAAATTCCCGAGAAGTGGTGTCACAGGTAGATAGGGTCGTAAAGAGAGCTTTTGGTACATTGGCCTTTATAAATCAAAGTATTGAGTATAAGAGTTGGAATGTTATGGTGAGGTTGTATAAGGCATTGGTGAGGCCAAATTTGAAGTATTGTGTGCAGTTTTGGTCACCAAATTACAGGAAGGATACTAATAAGGTTGAAAGAGTGCAAAGAAGGTTTACAAGGATGTTGCCAGGACTTGAGAAACTGTGTTACAGAGAAAGGTTGAATAGGTTAGGACTTTATTCCCTGGAGCGTAGAAGAATGAGGGGAGATTTGATGGAGGTATATAAAATTATGATGGATATAGATAAAGTGAATGCAAGCAGGCTTTTTCCACTGAGGCTAGAGGAGAAAATAAAACAGAGGACATGGGTTAAGGGTGAAGGGGGAAAAGTTTAAAGGGAACATTGGTGGTGGGAGTGTGGAATGAGCTGCCAGATGAAGTGGTAAATGCGGGCTCACTTTTAACATTTAAGAAAAACTTGGACAGGTACATGGATGAGAGGTGTATGGAGGGATATGGGCCAGGTGCAGGTCCTTTGGCTCCTCCCACTTCCTCCAAACTAAAGGTGCAGCCATGGGCACCTGCATGGGTCCTAGCTAAACCTGCCTTTTTGTCGGCCATGTGGAGCAATCTATGTTCCAAGCCTACACTGGTATCTGTCCTCCGCTTTTCTTGCGTTAATTCGATGACTGCATCGGCGCTGCTTCCTGCACACATGCTGAGCTCATCAACTTCATTAACTTCACCTCCAACTTTCACCCTGCCCTCAAATTCACCTGGTCTATTTCCGACACCTCCCTCCCCTTTCTAAATCTTTCTGTTTCTATCTCTGGAGAGAGCCTATCCACCGACGTCTACTACAAACCTAACTCCCAGAGCTACCTAGACTATTCCTCCTCCCACCCTGTCTCCTGCAAAAATGCTATCCCTTTCTCTCAATTCCTCGGCCTCTGCCGCATCTGCTCTCAGGATGAGGCCTTTCATTCTAGGACAAAGGAAATGTCTTCTTTTTTTAAAGAAAGGGGCTTCCCTTCATCCACTATCAACTCTGCCCTCCATCGCGTCTCCCGTATTTCACACACCTCTGCCCTCTCCCCATCCTCCCGCCAGCCCACCAGGGATAGAGTCCCCCTGGTCCTCACCTATCACCCTACCAGCCTACAGATCCAACGCATAATCCTCCGTAATTTCCGCCATCTCCTACGTGATCCCACCACCAGCCACATCTTCCCCTCGCCCCCTGTGGTGAACTACATATACCTGTCTGGACTGCTCCTGTGGCTCCTCCCACAGACCCCTGTATAAAGGCGATTGAGGCCTGATGCCCGGCCTCATTCTCCAGGATGTAGTGTTGTTCATTCTTCCAGTCAATAAAAGCCGATACCTCGCTTCTTATGTCTCAGAGTGAGTTATTGATGGTGCATCACCCCCACTCTTGGCTTTCTGCAGGGATCACTCCCTACGCGACTCCCTTGTCCATTCATCCCCCCATCCCTCCCCACCGACCTCCCTCCAGGCAATCATCCCTGCAAACGGAAGAAGTGCTACACCTGCCCCCACACTTCTTCCCTCACCACCATCCCAGGCCCCAAACAGTCCTTTCAGGTGAGGCACCACTTCACCTGTGAGTCAACTGGGGTGATATACTGTATCCGGTGCTCCCAATGTGGCCATTTACACATTGGGGAGACCCGCCGCAGACTGGGAGACCGTTTCGCCGAACACCAGCGCTCGGTCCTCCAGCAGTGGCGGGATCTCCCTGTGGCCACACACTTCAATTCCACAGACCACTCCCACTCCGACATGTCTGTCCATGGCCTCCTCTACCGTCAAGATGAGGCCACACGCAGGTCGATGGAGCAATATCTTATCTCCCGCCTAGGTAGCCTCCTACCTGCCAGCATGAACATCCAACTCACAGACCTCCGTTGATACCCCTGCCCCCCCATCCCTATCTATTATTTCAGTCTGGTTCTCTTTCTCTCTCTTTTTCCCCTCTCACTATAATCTCCCCCCAGCCCTACCTTTCTTTCTCTCTTATTTCCCATAATTCTCCACCTTCCCCCAGCCCATTTCCCTCCAACCTATCACTCCTAGTTCTCTACTTTATCCCTCCCCCCACTTCTTATCCCCCCTTGACCATCCCATGTTACTTCACTCCTGATGAAGGGTTTCGGCCTGAAACGTCGTCACTACCTCCTCCCATAAATGCTGTCTGGCCTGCTGAGTTCTGCCAGCATTTTGTGTTTTTATTTATTTCCAGCATCTGCAGATTCACTTGTGTTGCCATAAGACATTTCACTGTATGTTTCGATATTTCAATGTACTTACGTCAAATAAAACTAACTTTTTAAAAAAAAAAATTTTGAAGCATGGGATCCAGTCTTGTGGATCAAAGTATGTGTGTTACCATGTCCTATCTTGAGATTCACTTTCTTGCTGGCGTTTACAGAAAATAAAGAAATACAATCGAATATATGAAAAACCATAAAGTATAAAACAACCAGTGTGCAAAAGAAGACATATTGTGCAAATTAAAAATAAGTAAATAATATTAAGAACATGAGTTATAGAGATCTTGAAAGTGAGTTTATAGGTTGTGAAATCAGATCAGTGTTATATTAAATGAAATTAACCATGCCCGTTCAGGAGTTGAGGGGTAATAACTGTTTCTGAATCTGGTGGTGTGATCCTGAGGCTCCTGTACCTCCTGCCTGATGGAATCAGTTCAGAGTTGAGGTTATCCTCACTGGTTCAGGAGCCTGATGTTTGAGGGGTAATAACTGTTCCTGAATCTGGTGGTGTGGGACCTGAGGCTCCTGTACCTCCTTCCCAATGGCAGAAGTAAGAAAAGATCAAGGATTAATGGTGAGGGGAATGGATTGGGAATAACTAAAGTTAAATACTTCTGTCCATGTTAGACAATAACAAAGACATACAGTATGTTATTAGTAGGCTTCCTCATGAGCTGGAAGGAAAACAGAAGATAAGATTGTGGGGAGCATCTGGATCTATGACTGACAGGCTAATGACTGAGTGATAACACACTGAACCAAAATGACATTAGGGACAATCAGTGAAGGAGCAATCCAGATGTCATTCCAATTAATTATTCCATTTCTAAGATTAGCTTATGTGAGAAAAATTTTGGAAGACAAGTTTGGGGAACTCAAACTTTTCCATAAATTATGGTAACAGATGCAATACCACTTATACACTCATTTGCTACTTTATTAGATTCCTCCTGTATCTAATAAAGTGGCCAGTGAGTGTATGTTCTTGGTATTCTGCTGTTATAGCCCAACCACCTCAAGTTTCGATGTGTGGTAGGGCCAGAGATACTCTTCTGCACTATACTGTTGTAACTCACGGTTATTTGAGTTGCTATCACCTTCCTGTCAGCTTGAAACAGTTTGGCCATTCTCCTCCGACCTCTCTCATTAATGAATCATTTTCACCCACAGAACTGCCGCTCACTGAATGTTTTTTTTGTTTTTCACACCATTCTCTGTAAACTCTAGAGACCGTTGTACATGAAAATCCCAGGAGAACAACTAAACATCTTGACAGTGTCTGCATGGTTTTCTGCACTGAGTTGTTGCCACATGTTTGGCTGATTAGATATTTGCATTAACAAGCAGATGTACAGGAGTAACTAATAAAGTCGCCAATAAGTGATAAACTGAAAAATACTAATTACAATATGAAAGCTACAGTGAACTGACAGGTCAGTAGGAAAGGTCATTGACTGCCTTCTACCATCACTCCAGAACTTGTATGTGCAGGACGCACCAGAAAAACCACTGTGGACGCTGCAAACTGCCTTTTCCAAAAGCTCCCTTCTGGAAAATTCTCTAGGGTTACTAAAACAAAAGCTTCACACCATCTTTATTTCTCCTGCAGTTAATCCAGTCAATCATTCCCATTAGCTAGCCTCCCCCTCCTATCTATTATCTCAGTCACTGCACTGTACACACTTTAAAATTGTTTTTTTTTAAGCAGTTTAAGGTGTAAATACATGCTGGTACTTAAGTATTTTACCCTATTGCATTCCATATCCATACTTTAAATCTATAACTATTTTACATAGAAGCATAGAAAACCTACAGCACAATACAGGCCCTTCGGCCCACAAAACTGTGCTGAACATTCCCTACTTTAGAACTACCTAGGCTTTACCCATAGCCATCCATTTTTCTAAGCTCCATATAGCCATCCAGAAGTCTCTTAAAAGACCCGATCATTTCTGCCTCCACCACGGCAGCGGGCAGCCTGTTCCACGCACTCACCACTCTCTGCGTAATAAACCTACCCCTGACATCTCCTTTGTACCTACTTGCAAGTACCTTAAGACTGTGCCCTCTTGTGCTAGCCATTTCAGCCCTGGGAAAAACCTCTGACTATCTACACGATCAATGCCTCTCATCATCTTATACACCTCTATCAGGTCACCTATCATCCTCTGTCACTCCAAGGAGAAAAGGCGTAGTTCATAAGGCCTATTCTCATAAGGCATGCTCCTCAATCCAGGCAACATCCTTGTAAATCTCCTCTGCACCCTTTCTATGCTTTCCATATCCTTCCTGCGACTAGAATTGAGCACAGTACCAAGTTGGGTCTGACCAGGGTCCTATATAGCTGCAACATTACCTCTTGGCTCCTAAATTCAAATTCCACAATTGATGAAGGCCAATACACCGTATGCCTTCTTAACCACAGAGTCAACCTGCATAGCAGCTTTGAGTGTCCTATGGACTCGGAACCCAAGATCCCTCTGATCCTCTACACTGCAAGAGTCTTACCATTAATACTATATTCTGCCATCATATTTGACCTGCCAAAATGAACCACCTCACACTTATCTGGGTTGAACTCCATCTGTCACTTCTCAGCTCAGTTTTGCATCCTATCAATGTCCTGCTGTAACCTTTGACAGCCCTCCACATTATCCACAATAGCCCCAACCTTTGTGTCATCAGTAAATTTACTAACCCATCCCTCTACTTCCTCATCCAGGTCATTTATAAAAATCACAAAGAGTAGGGGTCCCAGAACAGATCCCTGAGGCACACCACTGGTCACCAGCCTCCATGCAGAATATGACCCATCTACAACCACTCTTTGCCTTCTGTGGGCAAGCCAGTTCTGGATCCACAAAGAAATGTCCCCTTGGATCTCAAGTTTCCTTACTTTCTCAATAAGCCTTGCATGGGGTTCCTTATCAAATGCCTTGCTGAAATCTATATACACTACATCTACTGCTCTTCCTTCATCAATGTGTTTAGTCACATCCTCAAAAAATTCAATCAGGCTCGTAAGGCATGATCTGCTTTCACAAAGCCATGCTGACTATTCCTAATCATATTATGCCTCTCCAAATGTTCATAAATCCTGCCTCTCAGTATCTTCTCCATCAACTTACCAACCACTGAAGTAAGACTCACTGGCCTATAATTTCCTGGGCTATCCCTACTCCCTTTCTTGAATAAGGGAACTACATCTGTAACCCTCTGATCCTCCAGAACCTCTCCCACACTCATTGATGATGCAAAGATCATCGCCACAGGCTCAGCAATCTCCTCCCTCGCCTCCCACAGTAGCCTGGGTTACATCTCATCCAGTCCTGGCTACTTATCCAACTTGATGCTTTCCAAAAGCTCCAGTACATCCTCTACCTTAATATCTACATGCTCAAGCTTTTCATTCTGCTGCAAGTCATCCCTACAATCGGAAAGATCCTTTTCCGTAGTGAATACTGAAGCAAAGTATTCATTTAGTACCTCTGTCATCTCCTCTGGTTCCATACACACTTTTCCACTGTCATACTTGATTGGTCCTATTCTCCCACGTCTTGTCCTCTTGCTCTTCACATACTTGTAGAATTCCTTGGAGTTTTCCTTAATCCTGTCCGGCAAGGCTTTCTCATGGCCCCTTCTGGCTGTCCTAATTTCATTCTTAAGCTCCTTCCTTCTAGCCTTATAATCTTCTGGATCTCTATCACTAGTTTTTTGAACCTTTCGTAAGCTCTTCTTTTCTTCTTGACTAGATTTACAACAGCCTTTGTACACCACATTTCCTGTACCCTATCATCCTTTCCCTGTCTCATTGGAACGTATCTACTCAGAACCCCACGCAAATATCCCCTGAATATTTGCCACATTTCTTCCGTACGTTTCCCTGAGAACATCTGTTTCCAATTTATGCTTCCAAGTTCCTGCCTGATATTTTTATTTAATTTTTCATTATTTTTGAAGCACGTCACACCCTGACCAATACCACAGCAAATTCCTAATTCATGTAAATGTGCACGGCAAATAAAGTTGATCCATGATCTGTTTACTTATTGAGATACAGCATAGAACAGGCCCTTCCAGCCTTCTGAGACACAACACCTAGCAACCCCCTATATAACCCTAGACTAGTCACGGGACAACTTAAAACAATCCATTAACCTACCAACCAGTACGTCTTTTGAACTGTCAGAGAAAGCCCATGCATTCCATTGGAGAACATACAAATTCATTACAGATGATGCCGGAATTAAAGTCCGAACACCGATACCCTGAGCTGTAATAGAATTGCTAATCGCTACTCTACTGTGGTGCTCATTGATCAATTCTTGATCGATAATTGAACCTGAATTGGAAATCAGACCAGAGCAGTATTCCTAACCTCTGATTTTCAAAGAAGGTCAATGCCACATCAAAGAAACAAAATCAAATAATATCTCATTCCCAGGTATTCATTATTGTCCTTTATCCCCAACAATGACAGCCATTACCTCATTTTATATAATTCCTTTAACATTGCAATACATCCCAAGGAATTACACAGAGGCAGAATCAAACAAAATTTGACAACAGCCACATAAAGGTGATGTTAGCTCAGATGGAAAAGCCTGATCAAAAATAGAGCATCTGAGAGATGCAAAGGGAAGCAGATCAGAAGAAATGTTTATGAAGGAAATTTAAGTGTTTAGAACCTTGGCTACCATTGGTAAAGGGATTACATTTACTGACAGTAAGGAGACTCGTACTAAAAATGTACAGATATCTCAGAAAGTTGTAAAACAGGATGAGAGTAGAGAGTGACTTGTAAAGACTCAAGACTGTTTAATGTCATTTCCAGTACACAAGTGTAAAGGAGAACAAAGTAATTTTTACTCTGGATCCAATGCAGCAGAGGTAAAAAATATAATAAAATAAAGAACACAATAATAATTTAAAAACACAATAAATATAAACACATAAGATCGTTTATATACAGTACATAGATTGATTTATGCCTGTAAGTGACATTAAGCTATACATAAGGTGACTGACAAGAAATAATAAAGTACAGAGTCAGAGAATCATAAAAATCTACAGCACATAACAGGCCCTTCGGCCCACAATGTTGTACCGACCATGTAACCTACTCTAGAAACTGCCTAGAATTTCCCTACAGTATAGTCCTCTATTTTTCTAAGCTCCACATACCTATCCAGGAGTCTTTTAAAAGACCCTATTGTATCCGCCTCCACCACCATTGCCGGCAGCACATTCCACACACTCACCACCCTCTGTGTAAAAAACTTACCCCTACCATCTCCTCTGTACCTACTTCCAAGCACCTTAAAACTGTGCACTCTCGTGTTAGCCATTTCAGCCCTGGGAAAAAGCCTCTGGCTATCCACACGATCAATGCCTCTCATTATCTTATACACAGTAGTTAGTGGTGGACTTATTGGGTGGAGGTGTTGATCAGCCTTACTGCTTGGGGAATGTAACTGTTTTTGAGACTATTGTTCCTGGTGTGGACGCTATGTAGCCTCCTCTTTGATGGGAGTGGGACAAAGAGTCCATGAGACGGGATCTTTCATGATTTTGCTGGTGTTTTCCTGGCACCTTTCTGTATATACACTACTGTGCAAAAATCCTAGGCAAATATGTATAACTATGATTTTGCACAGTGCTGTATTTGTCAACACGGAGCAGAGAACAAGTTTGTAAATCTGGCAGGAACAAAGGATGTTGGGAATGGTGATGGTAGAGAACTGCGGGAGGGGTGTGGGACAGGTGGCAGAGAAGGGATGCCAGGATGTGGTGTGGTGCTAGTGACACCAGAAGTTATTTTATTTGGAAGATATGGTTCCCGCTCCCTTCCCCTTTTTCCAAGCACGATGCCCCTCTCCCTGCTCCCTTCCCACTCTCTGTCCACGGTAGAGACCCATATCAGAATCAGGCTTGTCATCACTCACATATGTCATGTTTTGTTTTTGTGGCAGCAGTGCAGAAAGATCTTCAATAGAATCAAATTCTGTGAGTTTGATTTATTTGGATAGTTTGTAATGTAATTTAATAAAACGACCGATCGTTTCCTCAATTGTCAAGACAATTTCTATTATACATCCCTATTGCACAGGTATAATCCAAAGTATTTTATCAAACATGCTGTAATAACAATGTATATGAGACATAACTCTCCCTGGAAACACTGATCTACCATCATTGCTGTTTAAAATCACAGGGCTAGTAATTACGCATTTTATTTGTGACTGTTCATATGATAGCCTTCAAAGTATTCAGCAATTCATGTTATGAAGGCCATAAACAGATCACAAGTTTCAATAGCATTTGATATGATCATATAAAGTTTCCGTTCTTTGACACAAGAAGTATTATCTGAATTTTTGAAATCCTATTCTCTCTAACCAGGATGCTACACTAGGATATGAGTTCCAATATAAGTACAGAAACTGCCCTGAGGCAGATAGGAAGTCTCTATAGTGGGTAGTCAAAACTATCCAATGCATCATCAGCACCAGCCTACCCATTACTGAGGACATATACACAGAAAGGCGCTGGAAAAGGGCCAGTAACATCATGAAGGATCCCACCCACCCTGCTCATGGACTGTTTGTCCCACTCGCATCAGGGAAGAGGCTGCACACCACCCACACCAGGACCACCAGACTCAAAAACAGTTTCCCCAAGCAGTAAGGCTGATCAACACCTCCACCCACTAACCCACCCTCCACACCCCCAACCACCACTATTTTATAATTTCCTGTCAGTCACCTTATGTACAGACACTCCTGTGTCTCGTGTCACTTTATGTACATATAATCAAACCATGTATATAAGCTATCTTATGTGTTTATATTTATTGTGTTTATTATTATTGTGTTCCTTATCTGATAGTGTTTTTTTGTGCTGCATCAGACCTGGAGTAACAATTATTTCATTCTTTACACTTGTGTACTGGAAATGATATTAAACAATCCTGGAAGTGAAGCCTTGCCCTTTAACAGGGAATTATTGTCCAAATTCCCAACGTGTGTACTTGTAAAATTATGAACATTGATCTCCCTCCGTTGGAATTACAGAGTGATTTGAGACTGCATGGTTTCCACACGTAGGTAGAAAAACTGCCAGTGTTTTCACATCCCTATTCTCTAATATTGGCTGATGGCTCATGGGTGGTGTTGAAGCAGTCATGGATATGGAGCTACACACAGAAAATCCAGAGGAACTCCTTTTACTTACAGGTCCATTACAGGCAGCGGAGAGAGAATCCCAGAGTTGTGGAAGTGACTGGCAGAGGGACACCGGGTACCTCCTCATGGTGGATATGGAGCATATCAGCCCTCTCACTTCATGCTACAAATCCAATATTATTCTACGCTAAACCCACACCCCAGCACTTGGTTCTGTAGCTTTCCTGTATCTCTGTGAAAAACCTTCTTCTGACATGCCCCTCTATACATTTCTCCAATAGTCTTAAAATGATGCCCCCACATATTAACCATTATTGGCCTGGATGAAAGGCACTGTCTATGCCTCTTATAATGTTAGACACCCTCAGAGTGGAGGGGCTTGTGAGTTCCTGAGCTGCCGTAAGCGATACTGTCTGGAGTTTCACCATCTGGCGCTTAGCTCCTGGATCTGGACGAAGTGCGATCCAACTGAGATCTCGGTGGTGGAGGTGACAGAAGACACAATTACAGTGAAGGCGGAGGAAGCTGAAAGGACCCCAGTCGTCTTGCACTTCATGCCACCGGACCCTGAACCTCATCTGTTCAGGACTATGTGGTGGCTGCCTGTGCATTAGCCTCCCCAGGTTAAACAAAGACACGCAGAGACGACCTCCATTAAGGAAATATCCTCTTTGGACAACGTCATAAAACATGAGTGATTGCATTGCTATAATCTTTCACAACTCTAATGAATATTAAGACCATAAGCTTCAGGAGCAGAATCAGGCCATTTGGCCCATCGAGTCTGCTCCGCCATTACATCATGGCTGATCTATTTCTCTCTCAGCCCCAATAGCCTTCTTTCTTCCCGTCTCCCTTCACACCCTGACTCATCAAGAATCTACCAACCTGTGCCTTAAATATACCCAGTGACTTGGTCTCCACAGCTGCACGTGGCAACGAATTCCACAGATTCACCAGCCTCTGGGTTACAAAATTCCTCCCCGTCTCCATTCTGAATGGGAATCACTCTACTCTGAGGCTGTGTGTTCAGGTCTGAGGCTCTCACCATAGGAAAAATCCTCTCTCCATCTACACTATCAAGGCCTTTCAACAACTGATATGTTTCAGTGAGGCCCCGCATTTGATAACACATTTCTGGAAGAATACTACCACAGTCTCCAGAGTTCCATTATTCCTGCTTTAGCCAGATGAGAAATGGTGCACACAATGAAATCTTTGCATAACAATCTAACAACTCTATTGTCTTCTCTCCTCTCACTCAAACTAAGCCAAGATAAATTTACATAAATTGCATAATATATGCTAATTGAATACAGTGAGAACTCAGCAGATGTACAGCATAGGACCCATCACATTGATTGACAGCAGGACAGTAAAACAGCAGGACGTTGGAATTGCATGTTTTAATAAAAATACTAAGTGATGTTTGGATCTGGCATAACTTATAACATAGAACATAGAACTTAGAAATCTACAACACATTATAGACCCTCCAGCCCACAATGTTGTGCCGACCATATAAACTACTCTAGAAACTGTTTAGAATTTCCCTATCATGTAGCACTCTATTTTTCTATGCTCCATGTACCTATCTAAGAGACTCTTAAAAGACCCTATTGTATCTGCTTCCACCACCGTCACCGACAGCCCATACCACGCACCCACCACTCTCTGTGTGAAAAACTTATGCCTGACATCTCCTCTGTACCTCTTTCTAAGCACTTTAAAACAATACCCCTTCATGTTAGCCATTTCAGCCCTGGGAATAAGCCTCTGGCTATCCACACGATCAGTGTTTGTCATGACCTTAAACGCCTCTATCAGGTCACCTCTCATCCTCTGTTGCTCCAAGGAGAAAAAGCCGAGTTCACTCAACCTATTCTCATAAGGCATGCTCCCCAATCCAAGCAACGCCCTTGTGAATCTCCGTTGCAACTCTCCCTATAGTATCCACATCCTTCTTGTAGTGAAGTGACCATAACTGAGCACAGTACTCCAAGTGGGGTCTAACTAAGGTCTTATATAGCTGCAACATCACCTCACAGCTCTTGAGCACAATCCCACGGTTGATGAAGGCCAACACACCATATGCCTTCTTAACAACACTGTCAACCTGCGTAGCAGCTTTGAGTATCCTATGGACTCGGACCCTGAAATCCCTCTGATCCTCCACACTGCCATGAGTCTTACCATTAATATTATATTCAAGGTTGACCTACCAAAATTTACTACTTCAAACTTATCTTGGTTGAAGTCCATCTGCAACTTCTCAGCCCAGTTCTGCATCCTATCAATGTCCTGCTGTAACCTCTGACAGCCCTCCAGACCATCAACAACACCCCCAACTTTTGTGTCATCAACAGACTTACTAACCCATCCCTCCAATTCCTCTTCCAGGTCATTAAAAAAAGTCACAAAGAGGAGAGGTCCCCGAACAGATCCCTGCAGAACATCAGTAGCCACCGAACTCCATGCTGAATATGACCCAGCTACAACCACGCTTTGCCTTCTGTGGGCAAGCCAGTTCTGGATGCAGGTCTCCTTACATCCCATGCCTCCTCCTGCTTGATTATGAACCTGCTTTTCATAATCAAGCCTGACACTGTAATCTAGTGGTTTGCATAATACTATTGCAGCCCCAGTGTACAGCAAACAATGATCAGAGTTCAGTTTCCGCCGGCACCTCTACGGTCTCCCCATGACTGTAAGCACAAGAGGTCCCGTAGATGCAGACAATCCAGATTAAACACAACACTCCAATAATGCTCTTAATGGCCGAACATGAATTCCTCTGGCTTGCACTCACTGGAATTCAGAAGAATGCCAGGGGATCTCATTGAAACCTATGGAACACTGAAAGACCTCAGCAGAGTGCCTGTGGATAGGATATTTCCTCTGGCGCAGGAGACTAAGACCAGAGCACAGCCTCCGAATAGAGAAATGCCCATTTAGAACAGAGATGAGGAGAAATACTTTAGCCCGGGAGCGGTGAATCTGAGGAATTTGTTGCCACAGGCAAATCATTGGTTATATTTAAGTTGTAAGTTAATAGATTCTTGATTGGTAATATCGTAGGGTATTTCACATATTGGTTTTCTGTAGAAATAGTATGTTCTGCTGGTAATCTTTGGGTAACCACTTTGGGTAAGGGATGCTTGTGAAGGTGTTGTCATCCAGTCAGGATGGCAGAACTGGGAGCAGGTTCTAGAGAATGCTAGGGACACCTTGGTGGGTCGATGTCCTTTTTGGCGGAAGATGGAGAGAGAAGAAGCATGAGAAACTGGCTGTCAGCAGGAATGCGCAATTCGACAGAGTCCTAGAGGGGGAATTCTACCAGGGAGTGGTGATCAGGAGTTGGTGCTGTGAGTACATTGGATGCAGTGGCTTTGGGAAGATTTGGGCTCCAACCTGTGTGCATTTGAACTGTTTAATTATGGTGGGCCATTTTGTTTTTGTTTTCTTTCTTGTCTTCAAGAACTGGTTAAGTTAATATTCATAAATATACTTTCTTTATAAGGGGATGCAGTGTATGGTCTTGCTGCCGAGCAATTGCAAGGGAGCAGTAAGTTACATGCTATTCAGACAAATCGGGGTTTAGCTGGGCAACACATCCCAACCTCACGGGTTTGGTGAGACACAAGTCGTATCAACTCAGTCCGAGAAAGGTGGTTTTCTTACCACTGATTCCAGTGGATGTTAGCAAAGGGCTAACAAGCCACATCTCCAGTGACGCCCAGTAAAAAGGAGTTTCAGCATAAAGGGATATGGGGAGAAGGAAGGAGATTGGGGCTGGGAGGGAAATGGATCAGTCATGATGAAATGGCAAAACAGACTCAATGGACCAAATGAATTAACTCTGCTCCTATATCTTATGAACTTACAGTCTTTAAAGTGATGCTTGTGTGAAACATAAAGTGAGTCCTGCTGAAAGATCTCAACCTGCAAGGTCGACTGTTCATTCCTCTCAACAGATGTGGCCTGACGTGGCGAGTTCCTGTTATTTCCTCACAAATATGCGAGTTTCCTCTGGGTACTCTGATTTCCTCACACATTCCAAATACGCTGGGTTAGGGTTGGTAAGATGCGTGTGTACAATGTCGGTGCAGGAAGCATGGTGACACTCATGGGCTGCCCCCAGCCCCCAACTTTGGCCTGTGTTGGTCATTGTTGCAAACTACGTATTTCACAGTATGGTTTGATATTTCCATGTACATGTGACAAATGAAAATGGACCCAAATCTAACCTAACAGCAGCATCAATTATTTCCATTTAAACATATAAAATACCTTCATGTTTAATTTATTAAGAGGGATGCATATGGGTATTTCTGCAAGATATGATATCCTTTCATGGGAAAGACCAGCATAGACCATAAAATATAGAAGCAGAATATGGCCCTTCAAAGTTCAAAAAACATTTATTATCAAAGTATGTGTACCATGTACAACCTTGAGATTCAGTTACATAGGGTGATAAAGAAAGCTTTTGGAAAATTGGCCTTCAGAGATCAAAGTCTAATTTGAAGAATTGTGTGCCATTTTGGTCACCCACCTACAGGAGAAATGTAAATAAGATTGTGAGATTACAGAGAAAATTTACAAGGATGTTGCTGGATTGTATGGAAAGATTGAATAGGTTAGGACTTCTTTCCTTGGAACTTAAGAGAGTGAGGGGAGATTTGACAGAGGTATACAAAATTATGAGGGTATAGATAGGGTAAATGCAAGCAGGCTTCTTCCACTGAGGTTGTGAGGGACTACAACTAGAGGTCATGGGTAAAGGGTGAAAGGCGAAAGTATAAGGGGAACATGAGGGGGACATTCTTCACTCAGAGGGTGGTGAGAGTGTGGAATGAGCTGTCAGTGCAAGTGGTGGATGCGATCTGGATTTCACCGTTTTAGAGAAGTTTGAATGGGTACACGTATGGTAGGACTATGGTCCAAATAGTCTGTTTCTGTGCTGTCGTTCCTATGACTCTATATTCTTGCAGGCAGCCACAAAGCAAAGAAGCACAATAGAATCCAGAATAAAAGAACTCTCACAGCAAAGACCGTCAGCCATCTAACGTGCGAAGAGAGTACAAGTCATGCAATCATAAAGAACACAGAGAATAACAAAAATAACACAGAGAACATGAACATAACACATCAGGCCTGCCATTCCATCATGACTAATTTAGCTTCCAAATTAACACCAACAACACACAAAGCAAATTCAGGTATTGCCATGACTCAGTCAGACCGTAAGACCATAGATTATAAGACATAGGAGCAGAATTAGGCAATTTGGCCCATTGGCTTTGCTCTGCTTTTCCATCATGGTTGATTTATCATTCCTCTCAACTCCATTCTCCTACCTTCTCCCCACAACTTTTCATACTCTCGTTAATCTGGTACCTCTGTCTTAAATATACTCAATGATTTGGCTTCCACAGCCGCTAATGGAAATTAATTCCGCAGATTCATCACCTTCTGGTGAAAGAAACTCGTTCTCATCTCTTTTTTAAATGGACGTCCCTCTGTTCTCTGATCTTATATTCACCCATCCTTTCCACACCCACTTTATCAGGACCTTTCAATATTTGCTTGGTTGCAATGAGATCCTCCCCCATTTTCTAAACTCCAGCGAGTACAGGCCCAGAGCCATCAAATGCTCCTGATGTGTTAACCCTTCCATTCCTGGGATAATTCTTATGAACATCGCTTGGACTCTCTCCAATGCCAGCCCATCTTTTTATGGATAAGGGGCCCAAAACTGCCCACAATACTCAAAGAATAACAGAATATAATACAGGCCTAGTGATGAGATTAAATTTTTCTGCAGAGACTGGTAATGGGATGAGAGCAATCAGATTTCTGTGAGTGCGAATGCTTCGGAACAGTACATAAATTTTTTAAATCCAGGGTTAACGCCTTCACCAATTGCTGTCGCTGAGGTTTCATATGGACTCTCATTATGGGACAAGGAGACTCATTTTTGAATAGACCACATTAAATTTTTGACCATCAAATTGAACAAGTGATGTCAGATTTTATAATAGGCTATGTTTCAGAGTTAGTTTCCTTAGGTTATTTATGGAGGCTGCTGGAATATTATGCATGTATAATAAATATGCAATAAATAAGTAAGCATTAAATGAGTATAAAGTGCTTTGTGAGTATAGACCTTAAATTCAACATCTTAAGTCTGTCAGTACAAAAATTATGCCTTACAGATGAATGAAAACAAAATCAGAAATGTTCCCTCTCATTGACTTTTTACAGCTGCGCAGAGCATTGCTCTGAACAGGAAGTTGTTAAACAGCCTGAAAACTGCGCGACATTTAAATTTTTTTTTGGTAACATTCCTACTATGAGTACTTAGACTGAAAATTGAAAACTCACATACTTTTCATTTTATTTATTAATTGAAGGGTATAATGAAATACAGTACGACAAAGAAAATCTTTCCTATTTTATAGACTTTTCCCAGCTGTGTCCAATTCCAGCTGCACAGCAACGAAGGCTATGTGCACGGAAGCATTTCAGTAACAGTGCAGCCACACCCCCGCGCTGCTTCAAGGTAACAGTGGTGTGAAGTTTGTTGACGAATAATACTTCACAGGTTCAAATAATTGTCAAGTGCGCAATGCAACCATATCTCGGGAAGAACAATAAACCCATTGACACTAGTAAGGCACATTTCCACAAAACAAAAAATTTCACAACATATTCTATGTCAGTGATATTAAACCTGATTCTAATTCTGATTGTTTCTTTTTGCTCTGACGTCTCGTACTCAACAAATCAAAAATTCCTCCAAATGACTATTATGAAGTCTTCCATGCCCTTCACTGACATTGTTCCCCAGTCACGGACTCTGTCCATGAGAACTCCGATTTCTCTCATCCCATTACCAGTCTCTGCATAAAAATTTAATCTCATGGCAACTGTCAGAAGTTGAGGCAGGTGCAACACTGGTGCCACATCTGAATGTAGGACCATCTTTGGACACAGAGTTACACAATACCCAGGTCTGTCTATCTCCACCTCTACAACTTGGGAGGGGACCGCACCATGCTAGCCTTTATAAATCAGAGCATTGAGTATAGGTGTTGGGATGTAATGTTAAAATTGTACAAGGCCAAACTTGGAGTATTGTGTACAGTTCTGGTCATTGAATTATAGGAAAGATGTCAACAAAATAGAGAGAGTGCAGAGGAGATTTGTTAGAATATTACCTGGGTTTCAGCTCCTAAGTTACAGGAAAAGGTTGAACAAGTTGGGTCTTTATTCTTTGGACCGTACAAGGTTGAGGGAGGACTTGATAGAGGTATTTAAAATTATGAGGGGGATAGATAGAGTTGGCATGGATAGGCTTTTTCCATTGAGAGTAGGGGAGATTCAAACAAGAGGACATGAGTTGAGAGTTAGGGGGCAAAAGTTTAAGGGTAACACGGGGGGGAATTTCTTTACTCAGAGAGTGGTAGCTGTGTGGAACGAGCTTCCAGTAGAAATGGTAGAGGCAGGTTCGGTATTGTCATTTAAAGTAAAATTGGATAGGTATATGGACAGGAAAGGAATGGAGGGTTATGGGCTGAGTGCGGGCCAGTGGGACGAGGTGAGAGTAAGCATTCGGCACGGACTAGATGGGGCGAGATTACCTGTTTCCGTGCTGTAATTGTTATATGGTTATATGGTTAAAAGCTCATCCTAATCTCTATTGGAGGGATGAATGTGTAGTGTAATGATTAGCACAACACTTTACAGCGACAGTGACCCAGGTTCAATTCCCACCACTTCCTACCCATGACAAGGTGGATTTCCTCCAGGGCACTCTGGTTTTCTCCCACAGTTCAGATACATACAGGTTATAGTTAATAAGTTGTTGGCATGGTATGGTGGTACTTGCAGGCTGTACGTAGCTTAATCCTCAAACTGCATCTGTTGTTGACACAAACGATGCATTTCACTGGATGTTTCTATCTATATGTGGCAAAAAATCTAATCTCTTTACCTTTAAACTTCATTGTAACCATTGAAACTTTTGTATAATTCAAAGTCGCAGTTTTGTAACATATCCACATCCAACAGCTGATGCAGACAAGAGAGAAGGGAAGAATTGACGGTCCTATTTACTTAGAGCAGAAGAAAAGAAAGAGCGTGAAATTCAGAGTTAAATCAAAACAGAAACAGCAGTTACAGCTTTACTGACTGATAGGATTTCACCTGGGATTAAAACATCTCCAGAATGAAGACACCTCAGTTAAGGAAGGCATGTCAGATTGTCAGTGGATGGGCTCCGGTGATGGTGAGCATGTGGAGCTCGGCAGCACAGAGGTACGGAGAGAAATGAGGTTATTATTGTCTCACAAGGGAGAGTGCAGATGATGAAAATCTCAAGTAGCAAACACAAACTGCTGGAGGAACTCCACCGAGTATTGAAAAGCTGAGATAGAGGGGACGTGCAGAAGATGTTTCCAGTCGTGGGGTCTTTAGGACCAGAGAACACAGACTCAGAATAGAAGGACGTCCCTTGAGAATGGAGATGAGGGGGAATTTCTTTAGCCAGAGGGTGGCGAATCTGTGGAATTCATTGCCACAGATGAATACAGAGGCCAAGTCATTCTGAATGGCAATGCTAATACCACAGGCATCATTTTAAAATGGTTGGAGATAAGTATAGGGGAGTGGCTGTCAGAGGCAAGTATTTTACACTGAGAGTGGTGAGTGTGAGGAACACCCTGCCAGGGGCGGTGGTAGAGATAGATACATTAGTGGCATTTACAGACTCTTAGACATAGATGATAGAAAAATGGAGGGCTAGGTAGGAGGGAAGGGTTAGATTGATCTTTGAGTAGGTTGAAAGATCAGCACAACATCATGGGCCAAAGGACCTGTCCTGTGCTCTGAAGTTCTTTGATCTGTGTATCACAGGAGATTCTGCAGATGCTGGTAGTCCAGAGTAACACAAACAAAACGCTAAGGGACCTAAGCAGGCCAGTCAGCATCTACAGAACAAAATGGATTGTTGATGTTTCGGGTCGAGACCCTTCATCAGAACTGGAAAGGATGAGATGAGGGCAGGAGTTTTAAAAAATGTTTAAATTTATTTAGAGATACAGCGTGCAATAGGCCCCTCTGGTCCAATAAACTACACCACCCAGCAATCTACCTATTTAACCCCACCCTATAATTTACATATCTAAGAGACCGGATGTATCAGCATCTGGATAGACATGGACTGTTTAAGGGTAGTCAGCATGGCTTTGTGCATGATAGATCATATCTAACCAATCTTACTGAGTTTTTCAAGGAAGCTACCAGGAAGTGGAAAGTGGAAAGTCCAGTCACAAGGCAGTGACTGTTGTTTACACGGACCTTAGTCAGCCATTTGACAAGGTTCCACATGGGAGGCTGGTCAAGAAGGCTCAATTGTATGGCATTCAGGATGAGGTAGTAAATTGGCTTTGTGGGAAAAGCCAGAGAGTGATAATAGATGGTTGCCTCTTTGTCTGGAGGCCCGTGACTAGTGGTGTGCCACAGGGATCAATGCTGGTTCCATTATTGTTTGTCATCCATAAGAACATAAGAGCATAAGAAATAGGAGCAGGAGTAGGCCATCTGGCCCATCGAGCCTGCCCCGCCATTCAATAAGATCATGGCTGATCTGTCCATAAACTCAGCTCCATCTACCTGCCTTTTCCCCATTACCCTTAATTCCCCTACTGTGTAAAAACCTATCTAACTGTTTTTAAATATATTTAGTGAAGAAGTCTCAACTGCTTCCCTTGGCAGAGAATTCCACAGATTCACCTCTCTCTGGGAAAAACAGTTTCTCCTTATCTCCATCCTAAATCTTCTCCCCTGAATCTTGAGGTAATGTCCCCTAGTTCTAGTCTAACCTACCAATGGTAACAACTTTTCTACTATCTTATCTATCCCTTTCAAAATTTTGTATGTTTCTATAAGATCCCCTCTCGCTCTTCTAAACTCCAGAGAGTATAGTCCCAGGCAACTCAATCTCTCCTCATAGGCTAACCCTTTATCCCTGGAATCAACCTGGTGAACCTCCTCTACACCGCCTCCAAAGCCAGTATATCCTTCCTCAAGTAAGGAGACCAGAACTGCACACAGTACTCCAGGTGCGGCCTCACCAGTACCCTGATTAGTTGCAGCATGATCTCCCTGCTCTTGAATTCAATCCCTCTAGCAATGAAGGCCAACATTCTGTTGTACCTGCAAGCCAACTTTTTGCGATTCATGTACAAGCACTCCCAAGTCCCTCTGCACAGCAGCATGCTGAAATCTTTCACCATTTAAATAATAATCTGCTCTTCTATTATTCCTTCCAAAGTGGATGATCTCACATTTACCAATGTTGTATTCCATCTGCCAGACCTTGGCCCATTTACTTAACCTATCTATATCCCTCTGCAGACTCTCCACATCCTCTGTACAATTTGCTTTTCCACTCAGTTTAGTGTCATCAGCAAGTTTTGCTATGCTACACTCAGTCCCCTCTTCTAAATCATCAATGTAAATGGTAAACAGCTGTGGGCCCAGCACTGACCACTGCGGCACCCCACTCACCACAGACTGCCAACTGGAGAAACACCCACTTATACCAACTCTCTGCCTTCTATTGGCTAACCAATCCACTATCCATGCCAATACACTTCCTCTGACTCCATGCATCCGTATCTTATTTATAAATCTTTTGTGCGGCACCTCATCAAATGCCTTATGGAAATCCAAGTATACGACATCCACCTGTTCCCCTCTATCCACTGCACTCATTATATCCTCAAAGAACTCCAGTAAGTTTGTCAAATAGGACCTGCCCTTCCTAAATTCATGCTATGTCTGTATAATGGAACCACTCCTCTCTAAATGTTTCTCTATTTCTTCCTTAATGACAGCTTCAAGCATTTTCCCGAATACAGATGTTAAGCTAACTGGCCTATTGTTGCCTGTCTTTTGCCTACATCCTTTTTTAAAAAGTGGTGTGACATTTGCTGTCTTCCAATCCACCGGGACCTACCCAGAGTCTAGAGAGTTTTGGTAAATGATTACCAACGCGTCTACTATAACCTCCGCCAATTCCCTCAGCACCCTGGGATGCATCCCATCAGGACCAGGGGACTTATCAACCTTCAGGCCCTCTAGTTTGCTCATCACTATCTCTTTTGTGACATTGATTTTATCGAGGTCCTCATCTTCTACTTCATCCATAATGTCCTTCTTTGGCATATTAGATGTGTCTTCCACCGTGAAGACCAACACAAAATAGTCGTTCAATGCCTCAGCCATTTCCTTATCACCCAATATCAATTTCCCCTTCTCATCTTCCAAGGGACCTACGTTGACTTTAGCAACCCTCTTCTGCTTTATATACTTACAAAAAATTTAGTTATCTGTTTTTATATTTTGTGCTAATTTACTTTCATACTCTAGCTTCCCTTTCCTTATTTCTTGTTTAGTTGTTCTCTAAAGAGCAAACATGAGGAAATCTGCAAATGCTGGAAATTCAAACAACAACACACACAAAATGCTGGTGGAACACAGCAGGCCAGGCAGCATCTATAGGGAGAAGCGCTGTCGACGTTTTGGGCCGAGATCCTTCTTTTGTGTGTGTTAGTTGTTCACTGTTGCTTTTTAAAGTTTTCTCAATCCTCCAGTCTCCCACTACTCTTTGTGACTTTGTACACGAGCTTTTAATTTGATACTATCTTTTATTTCCTTAGTTATCCAAGGCCGGCTCTCCCCACACTTACTGTCCTTACTTTTGACTGGAATACACTTTTGTTGAGCACTGTGAAAAATCCCTTTGGAAGTATTCCACTGTTCCTCAACTGTCCTTCTGAATAGACTGTGCTCCCAATCCACATTAGCCAACTCCTCCCTCATCCTGTTGTAGTCTCCCTTGTTCAAGCGTAATACACTAGTTTTAGACCTAACTATTTCATCCTCCATTTGAATGCAAAATTCAATCATACTATGATCACTCTTTCCAAGAGGATCTCTGACTACAAGGTCGTTAATCTTACCTGTCTCATTGCACAGGACTAGATCTAAGATAGCATTTTCCCTTGTAGGTTCAGTAACATGCTGCTCAAAAAAGCCATCACGGATGCATTCTATGAAGTCCTCCTCAAGACTTCCTTGACCAACCTGATTCACCCAATCTATGTGGAAGCTAAAATCCCCCATGACAACTGCTGTTCCATTCTTACAAGCCTCAGTTATTTCTTGGTTAATCACCTCTGCCACTGCAATATTTTTTATTAGGTGGCCTATAGACAACTCCCACCAGTGATTTTTTTCCCTTTACTATTCTTAATCTCTACCCAGATGGACTCAACATTCTGCTCCATAGATCGTCTCTCACAATCACCCTGATCTCATCCCTAATCAAAAGCGCCACCCCACCTCCTCTGCCTTCCTGCCAATCTTTCCATATTACCTGATACCCTTGGATATTTAATTCCCAGTCATCTCCACCTTGCAACCAGGTTTCTGTAATGGCCACTAAGTCAGATGCCTTGGTGCTGATCTGTGCCACAAGTTCACTAACCTTGTTTCTAATACTACGGACATTTAGATAAAGTGCCCTTATACTCATTGTCCTGTTGGATTCTAGTGACCTATTTGATTTTTTGCTTTTTACTTTTATGCACTCTACTCTTACTTTTTTCTTCACTAACTCTAGCTTTGGTCTCTGCATCACTTCCCTCTTCTCTTCTATGTGGGTTCCATATCAATAATCAGGACCAGCAAATTTGTAGATGACACCAAGACTGGGGGTGTAGTGGACAGCAAGGAAAAATATCATGGCTTGCAGGGGGCCCTGCATCAGCTGGAAAAAATGGGCTGAAAAAAAGGCAGATGGAATTTAATGCAGACAAGTGCGTGGTTTTACACTTTGGTAGGACTAATCACAGTAGGTCTCACACAGTGATCTGTAGGGCACTGAGAAGTGTGGTAGAACAAAGGTATCTGGGAATACAGGCACCTGTACATAATTCATTGACAGTAGCATCACAGTTAGATAGGGTTATAAAGAAAGCTATTGGCAGATTGGCCTTCATAAATCAATGCATTGAGTACAGGAGATGGGGTGTTATGCTGAGAGATGTTTGTGAGGCCTAATTTAGAGTATTGTGTGTAATTCTGGTTAGATACCTACTGAAAAGAGTGCAGGGAAAATTCACAAGGAAATTTATAATGAAAAATTGAATAGGTTAGGACTGTATTCTTTAGAATGTAGAAAGTAAGAGGATTTGATGGAGATATACGAGATGTACGAAGTCTGATCACCTGGCTGTACTTCTACTCCCTGAGTATAGGCAGAGACTGAAGACTGCAGCACCAGCAGTGAGGACCAAGAAGGTATGGACAAGGGAAGCACACAAGTGCCTACAGGACTGCTTTGAGTTGGTGGACTGGACTGTATTCAGGGATTCATCTTCCAGCCTGGATGAGTATGCTGCAGTTGTTACTGACTTCATTAAAACCTGTGTGGATGAGTGTGTGCCCACAAAGACTTACTGTGCATTCCCAAACCAAAAGCCATGGATGAACCAGAAGGTACGTCATCTGCTGAAGGCTAGATCTGTGGCATTTAAGTCTGGCGACCCAGGCTTGTACCAGATAACCAGGTATAATTTGCAAAGGGCTATTTCAAGGGCATAGAGACAACATCGAATACACAGCAACTCTGGTAGGATCTACAAGACATTACTTCCTACAAAGTGAATCCCAGTAAGGGATGACCCTGTGATCTCTGTCTCAGAGGCCAATGTTAGGCTGTCTTTAAAGAGAGTGAACCCTCGCAAAGCGGAAGGTCCCAATGGAGTACCTGGTAAGGCTCTGAAAACCTGTGTCAACCAACTGGTGGGAGTATTCAAGGACATTTTCAACCTCTCACTGCAATGGGTGTAAATTCCCACTTGCTTCAAAAAGGCAACAATTATACCAGTGCCTAAGAAGAATAATGTGGGCTGCCTTAATGACTATTGCCCGGTAGCACTCACATCAGCAGCGATGAAATGTTTTGAGAGGTTGGTCATGACTAGACCGAACTCCTACCTCAGCAAGGATCTGGACCCATTTCTATTTGCCTATCGTGACAAAAGGTCAATGGTAGATGCAATCTCAATAGCTCTCTACATGGCTTTAGACCACCTGGACAACACAAACACCTACGTCAGGATGCTGTTCATTGACCATAGCTCAGCATTTAATACCATCATTCCCACAATCCTGATTGAGAAGTTGCAGAACCTGGGCCTCTGTACCTCCCTCTGCAATTGGATCCTCGACTTCCTAACCAGAAGACCACAGTCTGTGCGGATTGGTGATAACATCTCCTCCTCACTGACGATCAACACTGGTGCACCTCAGGGGTGTGTGCCTAGCCCACTGCTCTTCTCTCTATACATATACACATGACTGTGTGGCTAGGCATAGCTCAAAGACCATCTATAAATTTGCTGATACAACCATTGTTGGTAGAATCTTGGGTGGTGACGAGAGGGCGTACAGGAGTGAGATATGCCAACTAGTAGAGTGGTGTCACAGCAACAACCTGGCACTCAACATCAGTAAGACGAAAGAGTTGATTGTGGACTTCAGGAAGGGTAAGACGAAGGAACATATACCAATCCTCATAGAGGGGTCAAAAGTGGAGAGAGTGAGCAGTTTCAAGTTCCTGGCTGTCAAGATCTCTGAGGATCTAACCTGGTCCCAACATATCGATGTAGTTATAAAGAAAGCAAGACAGTGGCTATATTTTATTAGGAGTTTGAAGAGATTTGGCATGTCAACAAATACACTCAAAAACTTCTATAGTTGTACCGTGGAGAGCATTCTGACAGGCTGCATCACTGTCTAGTATGGAGGGGTAACTTCACAGGACTGAAAGAAGCTGCAGAGGGTTGTAAATCTAGTCAGCTCCATTTTGGGTACTAGCCTACAAAGTACCCAGGACATCTTCAGGGAGCAGTGTCTCAGAAAGGCAGCGTCCATTATTAAGGACCTCCAGCACCCAGGGCATGTCCTTTTCCCACTGTTACCATCAGGTAGGAGGTACAGAAGCCTGAAGGCACACACTCAGCGAACAGCTTCTTCCCCTCTGCCATCTAATTCCTAAATGGACATTGAATCTTTGGACACTGCCTCACTTTTTTTAATATACAGTATTTCTGTTTTTATGTTTTTTTAAATCTATTCAATATATTTAATTGGTCTACTTGTTTATTTATTATTTATTTATTTATTTATGTGTTTTTTTTTATCTCTCTCTGTGCTAGATTATGTATTGCATTGAACTGCTGCTGCTAAGTTAACAAATATCACGTCACATGCCGGTGAATAATAAACCTGATCCTGATTCTGACTCTGAAATATGAGATGGATGGATAGGGTAAATGCAAGCAGGCTTTTTCCACTGAGGTTGTGTGGCACTTCAGCCTGCGGCTGAAAGGTGAGTAGTCTAAGGAAAACTTAAGGGGAAACTTCTTTACTCAGCGGGTCATCAGAGTGTGGAACGCAAACTCAATTTCAAAGTTTAGGAGAAGTTTTGGAGAGTAGGAATGAGGAAGGCAATGGACCCAGTGCAAGTCAATGGGAGTGGGTAGTTTGAATGGTTCTACATTGACTAGGTGGGCCTGTTTCTGTGCTGTACTTCTCTATGACTCTAATCACAGGGCAATTTACAATGACCAAGCAGAACAACTGGAGAAACTAATGCAGTCACGGGGAGGGCCCACAAATGCCTTACAGGTGGCATTGGAACTGAAACCAGAACTCCAAGCCCAGGAGGTGAGGTGAACAAGCAGGGGAAGTGAGGTGTACAGGCACAGAAAAGTAGGTGGACACGTAGGTGACATGAAGTGTGCAGGCACAGGAGGTGAGGTGTATAGGAAGGGCAGGTGAGGTGAAAAGTTAGGTGAGATAAGGTGAACATACAGGAGGAGAGGTGTGCAGGTAGAGAAGGTGAGGTAGGCAGGTAGGTGAGGGCAGGTGGATAAGTTCAAGAGATGAGATGTAGAGGTAAGGGAAGTGAGGTGAGGTAGACAGGTAAGGGAGGTGACGTGTATAGGTAGGGAAGGTGAGATTTGTAGGTAAGGCAAGTGAGGTGAACAGGTTGGTGAGGTGAGGTGAGGTGTATAGGTAGGGGAGGTTAGATTTCTAGGTAGAAGAGGTGAGGTGTACAGGTAGGGGAGGTGAGGTGTATAGGTAGAGGAGGTGAGATTTATAGGTAGAGGAGGTGAAGTGGACAGGTAGGAGAGGTGAGATGTATAGGTAGGGGAGGTGAGATTTATAGGTAGAGGAGGTGAAGTGGACAGGTAGGAGAGGTGAGGTGTATAGGTAGGGGAGGTGAGATTTATAGGTAGAGGAGGTGAAGTGGACAGGTAGGAGAGGTGAGCTGTATAGGTAGGGGAGGTGAGATTTATAGGTAGAGGAGGTGAGGTGGACAGGTAGGATAGGTGAGGTGTATAGGTAGGGGAGGTGAGATTTATAGGTAGAGGAGGTGAGGTGGACAGGTAGGAGAGGTGAGGTGTATAGGTAGGGGAGGTGAGATTTATAGGTAGAGGAGGTGAGGTGGACAGGTAGGAGAGGTGAGGTGTATAGGTAGGGGAGGTGAGATTTATAGGTAGAGGAGGTGAGGTGGACAGGTAGGAGAGGTGAGGTGTATAGGTAGGGGAGGTGAGATTTATAGGTAGAGGAAGTGAAGTGGACAGGTAGGAGAGGTGAGGTGTATAGGTAGGGGAGGTGAGATTTATAGGTAGAGGAGGTGAAGTGGACAGGTAGGAGAGGTGAGGTGTATAGGTAGGGGAGGTGAGATTCATAGGTAGAGGAGGTGAAGTGGACAGGTAGGAGAGGTGAGGTGTATAGGTAGGGGAGGTGAGATTTATGGTAGAGGAGGTGAAGTGGACAGGTAGGAGAGGTGAGGTGTATAGGTAGGGGAGGTGAGATTTATAGGTAGAGGAAGTGAGGTGGACAGGTAGGAGAGGTGAGGTGTATAGGTAGGGGAGGTGAGATTCATAGGTAGAGGAGGTGAAGTGGACAGGTAGGAGAGGTGAGGTGTATAGGTAGGGGAGGTGAGATTTATGGTAGAGGAGGTGAAGTGGACAGGTAGGAGAGAGGAGGTGAGATTTATAGGTAGAGGAGGCGAAGTGGACAGGTAGGAGAGGGGAGGTGAGATTAATAGGTAAAGGAGGTGAAGTGGACAGGTAGGAGAGGTGAGGTGTATAGGTAGGGAAGGGTGGGAAGTAGAAATTATTCCAATGTTTTCATTAGTGTTGGCATAGTTTTGCAACGTGAAAAAGTAAATAATTACAACATAAGAAACTGTGGCCATTTGCTTCTGATTAAATCCCCAGTCAGGATGTCTGCACAGTGAGCCGTAATTCAATTACCAGTCTGTTACAAACATATAGACAGGGGAAGACAACAGTAATCAGAGCTCTCTAACAGGGGTAAAAGGCATACTGTGCTGAAAGAATTGAAAACTCACTATGCTGATCCCAGCCTTCAGTCCTGCGCAGATTTATCGATCAAAGCACAAATTCCTGATCATCTCATCTGGTTCCCATTCCCTCTAGACACATCAAATAAACATGTTTGTACCAAGAACGCACTCCAGTGCCTCTATCTCCACACCAGTGGCATTCCTTCATTAGGAGTCTGATGTGATTGAAGATTCAAGATTGCTTAATGTTATTTCCAGTACACAAGTGTAAAAGAGTACAAAATAATTGTTACACCAGATCTAGTGTAGCACAAAAAGACACACACAATAAGATAAAGAACATAATAATAATTTTAAAAACACAATAAATATAAGCAACACACACAAAATGCTGGTGGAACGCAGCAGGCCAGGTAGCATCTATAGGAAGAAGCACTGTCGACGTTTCAGGCAGAGACCCTTTGTCAGATCTCGACCCGAAACGTCAACAGTGCTTCTTCCTACAGATGCTGCCTGGCCTGCTGTGTTTCACCAGCATTTTGTGTGTGTTGCTTGAATTTCCAGCATCTGCAGATTTCCTTGTGTTTGCATAAATATAAGTACATAAGATAGTTTACACACATAGATAGATTGTAAGTCCACAAAGTGACACTAGACACAGGGGTATCTGTACACAAGGTGACTGACAGGAAATGATAAATTAGTGGTGGTTGGGGGTGTGGAAGGGTGGGTTAGTGGGTGGAAGTGTTGTGGAAAGTAACTGTTTTTGAGTCTGGTGGTCCTGGTGTGGATGCTAAGTAGCCTCTTCCCTGATAAGAGTGGGACAAATGGTCCATGGGCAGGGTGGGTGGTATCCTTCATAATATTACTGGCCCATTTCCAGGACCTTTCTGTGTATATTCAGTGTTTATAAAAAGTATTCAACCCACCCCCCTGAGGTTTTCATATTTTTATTGTTTTACAACATTGAATCACGGTGGATTTAATTGGGTTTTTTGTCACTAATCAACAGAAAAAGTCTCTTTTGTGTCAAATCAAAAACAGAGCTCTACAAAGTGATCTAAATTAATTACAAATATAAAACACAAAATAAATGATTGCATTAGTATTCACCCCCTTTAATATGGCACACCAAATCATCACTGGTGCAGCCAATTGGTTTTTGAAGTCACAAAATTAGCTAAATGGAGATCACTTGTGTGCAGGCAAGGTGTTTCAATTGATTGTAGTAAAAATACGCCTGTATCTGGAAGGTCCAACTGCATGTGAGTCAGTATCCTGGCAAATCTAAACCATGAAGACAAAAGAACACTCCAAATAACTCTGCGAAAAGGTTATTGATTCTCTTGGTGAATCTCAGGGAGGTATATGGTGACATATATGTACTTTGATAATAGATTTACTTTGAACTTTGGCAAGTAGGCTGGTGCCAGTGATGCATTGGGCAGTTTTGACGACCCAGTGTAGAAGCCTTCCTGTCCGCCACAGTGCAGTTTCCATGTGGCATGAGACATGTCTCCAAAAACTTGCATATTTCTATAGATAATGGTGGAGAGGATTCTGAGTGGTTGCACCACAGCCTGGTATGGAGGCTCCATGAATATTATTTTGCTCTTCCTCTTTAGTGTTAGTTATTGACAACCAGGGATCAACTTCATTCACCATATACATTTACAAGTATTAGGAATTTGCTGTCGTGCACTGGTCAGGGACCAACAGGCAACAAGATAACAACTATCAACATAAAGAATGAAGAATTATATCAAAAGTAATGTTGAGGTAACTGGGGTACTGATGCATGTGACTAATGCATGGAACTGTATCTGCCTCTGCCAACAGCCCTGGCAGTGTGTTCCATGTATGTATCACCCTCAGTGTGAAAAACATACCTCTGACATTCCCCCTATGCTTTCCTCCCAACACTTAAAATGTTGCCCAATCACGTGCGTTGGGCCCCTCCTCCTTCCCTTTCTCCAAGGTCCACTCTCCTCTCCTATCAGATTCCTTCTTCTCCAGCCTTTACCTTTTGCACTATCACCTCCCAGCTTTTCACCGACCCCCTTCCCCCACCCACCGGGTTTCACCTATCACCTTCTAGCTTGCCCTCTTTCCCCCTTCCCCCACCCACCGGGTTTCACCTTTCACCTTCTAGCTTGCCCTCTTTCCCCCATTCCCCTAACCCTCTTATTCTGGCATCCTTCCCCTTCCTTTCCAATGCTGAAGAAGGGCCTCAGTCCAAAATGTCGACTGTTTATTCATTTCCGCAGATGCAGCCTGACCTGCTGAGTTCCTCCAGCATTTTGTGTGTGTTGCCCCCATTTAGGAGCCACTTTTAACTGGAAGATCAGTCTCTGCCTGTCCATGTCTCTTATCATCCTGTACACTTCCGTCAAGTCACCTCTCGTCCTTCCTCTCTCCAAAGAGAAAAAGCCGTAGCTCACTCAGTTGAACTTCATAATACAGCATTCAGAAACCGGACTGACAGATCCTTTTAATCCTGTGTCGGGTTTGTGAGTGCACTCAGACTGCAAGTGCCAACATTTCATTTCAGGACCCATTCAGACAAACCTTTGTCAATTCCGGGGTTGAGCGACACTGCCAAACAGGACATGGGTGAGTGTAATAGACTGAAGGTATGCGTCAGATTTTTCATGGGTGTTGGAAGCATCAGTACATAATGTTTCAGGAAAATAATCCAGCCGTGATTAACTATTGATCTATAGACCCTGAATCAATGTGAATGTCAGCAACAACATGGAAGACTATCTGGACCTTTAAAGCTGTGATTGCAACAATGACCAATCTCACCTACAAACAGGAAACTTTATCATGAGAAGTCCATCACAAAAATGTGAGTTGATGCCAGAAAATTAAAGTTCAAATTTCAAAGTTCAAAGTAAATTTATTATCAAAGTGTATATATATGGGGTGGCATAGTAGCGTAGTGGGTAGCACAATGCTCTGCAATAACAGTGGCCCAGGTTCATTTCCTGCTGATGTCTGTAAGGAGTGTGTATGTTCTCCGCTTGACCACGAGTTTCCTCTCGGTGCTCCAGCTCCCCCCCACAGTCCAAAGATGTACTGCTCAATAGGTTAATCGGTCATTGTAAATTGTCCCGTGACTAGGTTAGAGTCAAGTAGGTGGGTTGCTGGGTGGTGGGATTCGAAGGGCTAGAAGGGTCAATTCTGCACTGAATCTCAATAAATAAATTAATTTAAAAATGTTATCATGTACAATCCCGAGACTCATTTTCTTGCATGAATTCGTAATAAATACAAAGAAACAAAACAATAATAATAATAATAAATAAGCAATAAATATCGAAAATAGGAGATGAAGAGTCCTTGAAAGTGAGTCTACAGGTTATGGGAACAGTTCAAGTGTTGTGGTGAGTGAAGCTGAGTGAAGTTATCCCTCTGCTGGTTGAGGCGTATTGATGTTATAAGAATGTTAGGATTAGAAGCAAGTTAGTTAGACTGCCCACTACTGCTGTAGTCAGGGGTTCCCAACCTTTCTTATGCCATGGAGCCTTACCATTAACCAAGGGGTCTGTGGACCCCAGGTTGGGAACCTCTGGCTGTGGTGGGCAGTTTCAGCTTATGTGCAGAAAACACAAAAAAGAAAGGGATTGATATGACCAATGATTGGGGTTCAATCCTTCTGCTGTCTGTAAGGAGTTTGTATGTTCTCACCATGACTGTGTGTGTTTCCTCCGGGTGCTCCAGTTTCCTCTCACATTCCAAAGACCAATAGGTTAGGGTTAATAAGTTACGGGCATGTTATGTTGGAGCCGGAAGCATGGTGACACTCATGGGCTACGCCCTGCATATACTCGGACTATGTTGGCCATTGACGCAAGTGACGCATTTCACTGGATGTTTCGATATACATGCGACAAATGAAGCTCCACTTTAATCGTTCTCTGTCTCACACATACACACTCTCTCTCACTGTCTTTATTGATAAGGCAGAAATTAAGTTACTCCAACTAATTTCCCTTGCTGCATGCAAGATTTTTCACTACAATCTTTATATTGATTTATTTAAAGAAGACGTGAAGGACAAATTTTTCAGGTGGGTGCCTGGGATGGTGGTAGAGGCAGATACATTAGAGACTTTTAAGAGACATTTAGATGGGCACATGGACGTGAGGAAAATTGAAGGATATGGACATGGTGTAAACAGATGGGATTAGTTTAGTTAGTGATTTGATTACTAATTGAATTGGTTCAGCACAATGTTGTGGGCTGAAGGGACTGTTCCTGTGTTGTTCTGTTCTATGTTCTATGTTCTAAAGCGTAGGCAGAAATGCTGCTGCTACGTTGCAAGTTTGCCTTCTTGCTGCCTTGTCATTTCTTTTAAAATCGCAATACTTTTCTCAGAGTAATTAAAATTAATGACCAATTATTTTAACCAGTTCAGCTGAAGATGCGCTGTGCACTGCATCATAAAGTCAAGAAAATTTTCAAGTTCTTTTTCAGTCTGAATCAGCCATTGGCTGACCCATAATGAGCTTCAAACTAACCTGATCTAGCTCAATATTGGAAGTTAAGCAGGCTTAGGCATGGTTAGTACTTGGATGAAAGACTATCTGGGAATCTTGGTGAGGAAGGACCACGGAATAGGGTTGTTCTGCAACTGGAGAGAGAGGGGCGGAAGTCCCTCAATTGTTATATTAGGATACCATCCCAGGACGCCACATGAGTGGTAGCCGTGCTTTTGATTGACAGACAGACAGACATACTTTATTGATCCCAAGGGAAAGTGGGTTTCGTTACAGTCACACCAACCAAGAATAGTGAAGAAATATAGCAATATAAAACCATAAATAATTAAATAATAATAAGTAAATTATTCCAAGTGGAAATAAGTCCAGGACCAGCCTATTGGCTCAGGGTGTCTGACACTCCGAGGGAGGAGTTGTCAAGTTTGATGGCCACAGTTAGGAATGACTTCCTATGACGCTCAGTGTTACATCTCGGTGGAATGAGTCTCTGGCTGAACGTACTCCTGTGCCTAACCACTACATTATGGAGTGGATGGGAGACATTGTCCAAGATGGCATGCAACTTGGACAGCATCCTCTTTTCAGACACCACCGTCAGAGAGTCCAGTTCCACCCCCACAACATCACTGGCCTTACGAATGAGTTTGTTGATTCTGTTGGTGTCTGCTACCCTCAGCCTGCTGCCCCAGCACACAACAGCAAACATGATAGCACTGGCCACCACAGACTCGTAGAACATCCTCAGCATCGTCCGGCAGATGTTAAAGGACCTCAGTCTCCTCAGGAAATAGAGACGGCTCTGACTCTTCTTGTAGACAGCATCAGTGTTCTTTGACCAGTCCAGTTTAACGTCAATTCGTATCCTCAGGTGTTTGTAATCCTCCACCATGTCCACACTGACTCTTTGGATGGAAACGGGAGTCACCGGTGCCTTAGCCCTCCTCAGGTCCACACCAGCTCCTTAGTCTTTTTCACATTAAGCTGCAGATGATTCTGCTCACACCATGTGACAAAGTTTCCCACCGTAGCCCTGTACTCCACCTCATCTCCCTTGCTGATACATCCAACTATGGCAGAGTCATCAGAAAACTTCTGAAGATGGCAAGACTCTGTGCAGTAGTTGAAGTCCGAGGTATAGATGGTGACGAGAAAGGGAGACAGGACAGTCCCCTGTGGAGCCCCAGTGCTGCTGACCACTCTGTCTGACACACAGTGTTGCAAGCACACGTACTGTGGTCTGCCAGTCAGGTAATCCATGACACCAGGGAAGCATCCACCTGCATCACTGTCAGCTTCTCACCAAGCAGAGCAGGGCGGATGGTGTTGAACGCACTGGAGAAGTCAAAAAACATGACCCTCACAGTGCTCGCCGGCTTGTCCAGGTGGGCGTAGACACAGTTCAGCAGACTGATATATGGAAGAGATTCTGCAGATGCTGGAAATCCAGAACAACACACATAAAATGCTGGAGGATTGCAGCAGGTCAGGCAGTATCTATGGAAATGACTAAACAGTCAACATTTCCGGCTGAGACCCTTCATCAGGACTGTTTAACTATTCCTAACTATTCTTCATCATCTAGCTCCTTACTGATTTCTCAATTATACCATGAGACTACTGGAATCAATTGAGTCCTCTCCACTATTCCATCATGGCTGATTATCCCTCTTAATCCCATTCTCCTGCCTTCTCCCTGTAACCTTTGACACCCTGACTAATCAAGAATCTGTCATCTCCTGCTTTAAATCTACACAATAAATTAACATATTTTTATGCTGAAGACATAAAAATGAACATTATTAATTCTCCAGAATAGAAATTCAGCCAATCTTAAGAGCATAGGAGTTGTGTCTCCAGCAAATGGCTGACTGAGGACCACTGTTGTTCGGGGTCAACCATGGATGTGGTAACTTAGCTATCTATATATGCTAGCCAGGGCAGTACGATATGGAGAGCAAGCTGTTGCCCATGCAACAGGCTCCCCCTCTCCATGCAGCTGATGAACCCGAAGGAGTGGTAGAGACTGACACAGTTCAACACCAGAGGCATTTCAGGAATTGCTAGTTAGCATTGAACTCAACGTATGACTGCTTTCGGAATTCCAGAGCTGGATTTTTCGTTGGGGTTTCTTCCTGAAGCCTTTCCCATGAGTGGGTACATCTGCAAGGTACTGGAGCTATGAGATCAGAGTTTTCCTTCTCTGAATGGCTGATACATGCAATAAATAAAGACAGGAAAAGCTACCAGTGCAAAATTGGCCCATTGTAACCGCAGATCTGATCAATGAACACAGATAAGTATTGCGATAGGTGAATGAGAAATCTCATCAAATATTGAAAATCATGCAGTCATCACCTATAAAACTTGCAATTACAGTTCTATGGATATACTTTATCATTGACTTTTATGAATCAATTATTATAAAAGTCTGAGGCTAATTAGCTGGACTAAAAATCAATGGCATCAAATTGTACAGTGCATTCTGAGAACTCGAATAACATTCCACAACAATTTTTTTTCAAAGATGTTGCTTCCTCAGAAATGTTTTGTGTTTATGATAGATTGCTTGAGGCTGAACACAAATATAATTTCAGACTACTTGTATTATATAGGAATTTGGAGACATAAGAAATTAATATTCATTGAATCTGATGTGTTTAATTGCCTAATGGTGCTGATGCTTTGCTAAAAGTGTTTTGTTGATGATTTTCATTTGTACTCAGTGTCTGAGGCTTCTTGCTTTAGTGTCCAACAATAATCAGCCAGTATTGATGGATTCCAGTTGCCCTGATACCAATTCTCCATGACCACAATTTCCTAGTGAAACCTTTCACTGACAACGACATGATTTGCAGGGAAGAAGTCGAAATGGGAATGCATAAAATAAATCTTTAATGACATGATGCACTTCATGATTTTGTATGCTTGAAGCATGTTATTAACCAGCTGCATGTAGTTTGGCACTTTGCAGTTGCCAAAAAAAATTTCAACAACATCCTTGAATGACTCCAATGCAATTTTCTTCAGTCCCACTAGAAGTTCTTCCAATTGCCTATCACTGGTTGACTTGTGGATCAACAAAAGTGCCTTCCTTAATCTCGGCATCAGTTATTCTGACTTGAATTACAAATTGAAGTAACAAAGAAATGGTGCGTGGTAGGAACTTTCGTGGTGATTTTCATGCTCAGCTGCCCAAAATCCATAAGATACACCCAAAAATATTCGGGAAGCAAAATCTTTATTGTCCAGTGTTATTTTTTCCATTAATCTTAACTTCTTTAACTGGCCCATCATTTCCCAATTTTGTTGACATGCACTTGACCATTCCAGCTTTGAGCTGCACTCATATATTCCTCCCAAACTCCAAATAGACATTTTACAATCCATCCCATAATGTAGAGCCTTCATCTAAACTGCTGACTTACTCCTTAGCAAAATCACTTTTCAAAACTAGTAATCACTAGTATTCAATTCCTGCCGCTGTCTGTAAGGAGTTTGTATGTTCTCACCGTGACCTCCAGGCACTCTGATATTCTCCCACAGTCCAAAGATACCTAGGATAGGGTTTTTTAAGTTGAGGGCTTGGTGCCAGAAGTGTGGTGACACTTGCAGGCTGCCACCCAGCACATTGCAAACGATGACACAAAACAAAAAATTTCACTGTATATTTCAATGTACATATGCCAAATAAAATTAATCTTTACCTCATCTTTATAAAACCATAAGATTTAGGAGCAGAATTAGGCCATTGGGCCCATTGAGTCTGCTGTACCATCTTTTATATTCTAGTTTAGTTTGCCTTGCCTTGCCAGATGCTGCTTGACCCATTATGTTCTTCTAGAGTTTTGGTTGTTGTTCCAGATTCTAGCCTCTGCAAATTCCACGTGGTAGTTTCCTGATTGACCCACCCACCCACCCACTTCACTCCCATCACTTCAACTGTTCTTCAGAACTGATCATGTCTTTTGTTATAAACTTTGGATCTTCACACTGATTTCTCAAGGCAAAGGCCATTTGTTTCCACATTTATATATAACCATATAACATATAACCATATAACAATCACAGCACGGAAAAGGCCATTCCGGCCCTCCTAGTCCGTGCCGAACTCTTAATCTCACCTAGTCCCACCTACCCGCACTCAGCCCATAACCCTCCACTCCTCTCCTGTCCATATACCTATCCAATTTTACCTTAAATGACACAACTGAACTGGCCTCTAGTACTTCTACAGGAAGCTCATTCCACACAGCTATCACTCTCTGAGTAAAGAAATACCCCCTCGTGTTTCCCTTAAACTTTTGCCCCCTAACTCTCAAATCATGTCCTCTCGTTTGAATCTCCCCTACTCTCAATGGAAACAGCCTATTCACGTCAACTCTATCTATCCCTCTCAACATTTTAAATACCTCGATCAAATCCCCCCTCAACCTTCTACGCTCCAATGAATAGAGACCTAACTTGTTCAACCTTTCTCTGTAACTTAAGTGCTGAAACCCAGGTAACATCCTAGTAAATCGTCTCTGCACTCTCTCTAATTTATTGATATCTTTCCTATAATTCGGTGACCAGAACTGTACACAATATTCCAAATTTGGCCTTACCAAAGCCTTGTACAATTTTAACATTACATCCCAACTTCAGTACTCAATGCTCTGATTTATAAAGGCCAGCATTCCAAAAGCCTTCTTCACCACCCTATCTACATGAGACTCCACCTTCAGGGAACTATGCACTGTTATTCCTAGATCTCTCTGTTCCACTGCATTCCTCAATGCCCTACCATTTACCCTGTATGTTCTATTTGGATTATTCCTGCCAAAATGTAGAACCTCACACTTCTCAGCATTAAACTCCATCTGCCCATTCTTCTAGCCGGCATAAATCTCCCTGCAAGCTTTGAAAACCCACTTCATTATCCACAACACCTCCTACCTTAGTATCATCAGCATACTTACTAATCCAATTTACCACCCCATCATCCAGATCATTTATGTATATTACAAACAACATTGGGCCCAAATCAGATCCCTGAGGCACCCCGCTAGTCACCGGCCTCCATCCCGATAAACAATTATCCACCACTACTCTCTGGCATCTCCCATCTAGCCACTGTTGAATCCATTTTATTACTCCAGCATTAATACCTAACGACTGAACCTTCTTAACTAACCTTCCATGTGGAACTTTGTCAAAGGCCTTGCTGAAGTCCATATAGACTACATCCACTGCCTTACCCTCGTCAACATTCCTCATAACTACTTCAAAAAATTCAATAAGGTTTGTCAAACATGACCTTCCACGCACAAATCCATGCTGGCTACTCCTAATCAGATCCTGTCTATCCAGATAATTATAAATACTATCTCTAAGAATACTTTCCATTAATTTACCCACCACTGATGTCAAACTGACAGGTCTATAATTGCCAGGCTTACTTCTAGAACCCCTTTTAAACAATGGAACCACATGAGCAATACGCCAATCCTCCGACACAATCCCCATTTCTAATGACATCTGAAAGATCTCCGTCAGAGCTCCTGCTATCTCTACACAAACTTCCCTCAAGGTCCTGGGGAATATCCGGTCAGGACCCGGAGATTTATCCACTTTTAAATTTCTTAAAAGCACCAGTACTTCCACCTCTTTAATTGCCATAGTTTCCATAACTTCCTTACTTGTTTCCCACACCTTACACCATTCAATATCCTTCTCCTTAGTGAATACCGAAGAGAAGAAATCGTTCAACATCTCTCCCATCTCCCTCAGCTCCACACATAGCTGACCACCCTGATTCTCTAAGGGACCAATTTTATCCCTCACTATCCTCTTGCTTTTAATATAACTGTAGAAGCCTTTCGGATTTACTTCCACCTTATTTGCCAAACCAAACTCGTAACTTCTTTTAGCTTTTCTAATCTCCTTCTTAAGTTTCCTTTTACATTCTTTATATTCCTCGAGCAATTCCTTTACTCCATGCTGCCTATATCTATTGTAGACATCCCTCTTTTTTCGAACCAAGTTTCTAATATCCCTTGAAAACCATGGCGCTTTCAAACCTTTAACCTTTCCTTTCAACCTAACAGGAACATAAAGATTCTGTACCCTCATAATTTCACCCTTAAATGACCTCCATTTCTCTATTACATCCTTCCCATAAAACAACTTGACCCAATCCACTCTCTCTAAATCCCTGCGCATCTCCTCAAAGTTAGCCTTTCTCCAATCAAAAATCTCAACTCTAGGTCCAGTCCTGTCCTTCTCCATAATTATATTGAAGCTAATGCTATTGTGATCACTGGACCCGAAGTGCTCCCCAACACATACATCTGTCAGCTGACCTATCGCATTCCCTAACAGGAGATCCAACACTGCCCCATCTCTAGTCGGTACTTCTATGTATTGTTGCAAAAAACTATCCTGCACACATTTCACAAACTCTAAACCATCCAGCCCTTTTACAGAATGAGCTTCCCAATCTATGTGTGGAAAATTAAAATCTCCCACAATCACCACCTTGTGTTTACTACAAATATCTGCTATCTCCTTACACATTTGCTCTTCCAACTCACGCTCCCCATTAGGTGGCCTATAATACACTCCTATCAGTGTTACTACACCTTTCCCATTCCTCAATTCCACCCAAATAGCCTCCCTAGAGGAGCTCTGTAATCTATCCTTCCAAAGCACCGCCATAAGATTTTCTCAGACAAGCAATGCAACACCTCCTCCTCTGGCCCCTCCTACTCTATCACTCCTGAAGCAACTAAATCCAGGAATATTTACTTGCCAATCACACCCTTCCTGCAACCATGTTTCACTAATAGCTACAACATCATAATTCCAGGTATCAATCCACACTTTAAGCTCATCCACCTTTCTTACAATGCTCCTAGCATTAAAATAGATACATTTAAGATACTCTCCACTTCCTCCTCTCTTTTCATCCCTAGCAATGCATTCAAATTTATTATCCTTTTCTTTCTTCTCCCCTACAACTTCGGGCTGAGCGCATCCCTTCTCCATCACCTGCCTTTCCTCCCTCATACACTGTCTACTTACTTGCTCTACTGGTGAACTAACCTCCTCTCCCATAGTTTCCTCAAATTGATTTCCGCCCCCCCATCTTACTAGTTTAAAGTCTGCCCTTTAGCCCTAGCAAACCTCCCCGCTAGGATATTGGTTCCCCCAGGATTCAAGTGTAACCCGTCCTTCTTGAACAGGTCACGCCTGCCCCAGAAGAGGTCCCAATGATCCAGAAACTTGAATCCCTGCCCCCTGCTCCAATCCCTCAACCACGCATTCATCCTCCACCTAATTCCATTCCTACTCTCACTGTTGCGTGGCACAGGCAGTAATCCTGAGATTACTACCTTTGCGGTCCTTCTTCTTAACTGCCTTCCTAACTCCCTATACTCTCGTTTCAGGACCTCTTCCCCTTTCCTACCTATGTCATTGGTACCTACATGTACCACGACCTCTGGCTCCTCACCCTCCCACTTCAGGATATCTTGGACGCGATCAGAAACGTCCCGGACCCTGGCACCAGGGAGGCAAACTACCATCCGGGACTCCCGATCAACTCCACAGAACCGCCTGTCTGAACCCCTGACTATCGAGTCCCCTATTACTATGGTCCTCTTTCTTCTATCCCTACCCTTCTGAGCTACAGGGCCGTCCTCTGTGCCGGAGGCCCGGCCATTGTCACTTCCTCCAGGTAGGCTGTCCCCCCCAACAGTACTCAAACATGAGTACTTATTGTCAAGGGGTACAGCCACTGGGGTACTCTCTAGTACCTGCCCCTTCCCCTTCCTGACCGTGACCCACCTATCTGCCTCCCGTGGCCCCGGAGTGACCACCTGCCTGTAACTCCTCTCTATCACCTCCTCACTCTCCCTGACCAGGCGAAGGTCATCGAGCTGCAGCTCCAGTTCCCTAACTCGGTCCCTCAGGAGCTGCAGTTCGACACACCTGGCGCAGATGTGGACGTCCGGGAGGCTCGGAGACTCCAGGACCTCCCACATCCGACACCGAGAACAACAAGCTGCCCTCACACTCATACTTCCCGAATAACTGAAAATAACAAGAACTAAAAGATAAGCCTACTGTGCCCTCTTCCGCCTAAGCCCTCTGAGCCCAAGCCCTACACTCTGCTCCCGGCTCACTCCACTGCCCGCAAACGAAGCTGCCCGCTGCTTAAGGCTGCGTTCTTTTTATATCTTCCCTCCTTCCCAGGCCTCCTTCACGCGCCTGCGCAGTCCCGCCTCTCAGAACTCCGATCTGAGAAGCAATTTGAAAATGGCCGCCGCCGCACTTCTTCTCAAAGCCTCGCTGTCTTCTTCCAAAAGAGAACTGAGATATCTGTGACAGAATCTAAATGTCTGCTTTTACTCAAGATTTGTAGCCTTAAGACCATAATACATAGGAGCAGAAAACTGAAAACATTGAAAATTGCATACATTGAAAGCGTCACGTGTGTCAAAACAAACCAGTAAGGACTGTGTAGAAGCAAGCATGTATATGTCACCATGTTTCTGGTGCCAACATAGCCTGCCCATAACTCACTAACCCTAACCTGTACGTCTTCGGAATGTGGGAGGAAACTGGAGAACCCGAAGGAAATGCACACCATCGGGGGGAGAATGAACAAATTCCTTACTGACAGGAGTGGGAATTGATTCCCAGTCAGTGACAACTGCTGCTTTAAAGCAATCATTCTAACAACAATGCCATAATAATATATATTTATTATATTGTGGTGACCCACTTCCTAGCGCACTCGAACCGGCTCACAAAGCGGCGTGTGCCGGCATTGAGGCCGGTCCCAAAAAGGGCGCCAAGCCTGCTTCACCAGCAAGGGGAAAAGCCCGCACACGGGACGGGACTGTGAATACGCGCCCCCTACAGCATTCCCGCCCAGGGAGGGCGGGATCAGGAAGGCTTTAAAGCGAGGCCGCAAAGTTTGAATAAACCTCTTTTGCAACTGCAGCTCACCGACTGCGCGTTGTTATTTCAGCGCTGCGTGTAGCACACTGCTACAATTGATGACCCCGACGGCCCAAACGATATTTGGACTGGAGATGAACGACGCCGCATCTGTTCATGCAGTTTCGTTAAAACTGCCAAGCTTCGGGACGCTGTGACCTCACCTACGCTTCCAACAAGCATTCAGCATTCCACATTCCACATTCAGCAGATAACCTCAGATTCCACATGTTACTACTACGTTGTGAGCTCCCTCGACCAGGAGACAGCCGTCCAGGTTGAGGAGTTCATACAGTCGCCCCCGGAGGATGGCAAATACACAGAATTCAAAGCCTTGCTCATAAGGACTTTCGGACTCTCACAGCGCGAGCGAGCTGCCCGCTTACTGCACCTGGATGGTTTGGGGGACAGACCGCCATCGGCTTTGATGAACGAGATGCTGTCCCTGGCCAGAGGACACAAGCCCTGCCTCATGTTTGAGCAGGCGTTCCTGGAGCAGCTGCCCGAGGACATACGCCTGCTGCTGTCCAACGTGGATTTCAGCGACCCCCGGAAGGTGGCGGCCCGGGCAGACGTGCTGTGGAAAACCAAGAAGGAGAGTGGGGCGTCCATTGCACAGATCACCAGGCCATGCTCCCGGCAGCAGACCAGACCAGGCCCAGCTGCAGAAGCTGGGGTGAGGACACCAATGAACAATGGTACATCTACCACCAGCGGTGGGGCGCAGAAGCCCGCCGCTGTAGCCCGCCCTGTAAGTTCCCAGGAAATGCCAGGGCCAGCCACCGCTGATGGCTATGGCAGCTGGCCATCGGGAAAAACCCCTGGCGTTTTTCAGCAAACACCTGCGACCACCTGAGCTCAAATACAGTGCTTTCGACCAGGAACTGTTGGCGCTATACCTGGCAATCCGGCATTTCAGGTACTTCTTAGAAGGTAGGCCCTTCACCGCGTTCACGGACCACAAACCGCTTACCTTTGCGTTCACAAAAGCATTCGACCCCTGGTTGTCCTGCCAGCAGCGACATCTATCCTACATCTCTGAATACACGACAGATGTCCGGCATGTCTCGGGAAAGGACAATGTTGTGGCGGACGCTCTCTCCAGACCTAACATCCAAGCCCTGTCCCAGGGGGTAGACTATGAAGCACTGGCGGAGACGCAGCAGGCAGATGAGGAGATCCCTAGTTACAGAACTGCAGTCTCTGGTTTGCAACTCCAGGACCTCCCCGTGGGCCCAGGTGAGGGGACCCTACTCTGTGACGTCACCACCGGCCAACCCCACCCCATCGTCCCGGCAGCCTGGCGGCGGCGCGTTTTCAACTCCATTCACAACTTAGCGCACCCCTCCATCAGGACAACCGTCCAGATGGTAGCCAACAGATTCGTTTGGCATGGACTCCGCAAACAGGTCAGTGAATGGGCCAAAACGTGCATGCACTGCCAGACGGCCAAGGTGCAGCGGCACACCAAAGCTCTGCCGCAGCAGTTCCACCCCACCCGTTGGCATTTCGACCACATTCATGTGGATATCGTGGGCCCCCTGTCAGTGTCGCGCGGAATCTCCTAACTATGGTAGACCGGTTCACAAGATGGCCAGAGGTGCTCCCGCTCACCGACACCACCTCCGAATCTTGCGCCCGAGCAGTGATTGCAACCTGGTATCTTGCTTTGGTGTACCGGCCCACATTACCTCTGACAGAGGCGCCCAGTTCACCTCCAGCCTGTGGTCAGCTATGGCCAGCCTTTTGGGGACACAGCTGCACCACACAACTGCCTACCACCCACAGTCGAACGGCCTGGTGGAGCGTTTCCACCGTCACCTGAAGTCGGCTCTCATGGCCCGCCTCAAAGGGCCTAACTGGGTGGACGAGCTTCCCTGGGTCCTGCTCGGAATCCGCACGGTGCCCAAAGAGGATCTGCACAGCTCATTGGCCGAGTTGGTGTACGGCGCTCCCCGGTCGTCCCAGGAGAGTTCATACCAGCCCCAAGGGGACAAGAGGAAGAACCTGCAGCAGTCCTGGACAGACTTTGCGAGAGGCTCAGTAACCTGGCCCCCATACCCACTTCACAGCATGGGCAGAACCCGACCTGCGTACCCAAAGACCTGCAAAACTGTAAGTTTGTGTTTGTACGAAGGGGCGGACATCGGGCACCGCTACAGCGGCCCTACGAGGGGCCGTTTACGGTGATCAGAAACAACGGGTCCACATTTGTGCTGGACATTGGGGGGAAAGAGGAGGTTTTCACAGTGGACCGACTCAAACCAGCCCATGTGGACTTGGCGCAGCCGGTCGAGATTCAGGCACCGCGACACAGAGGCAGACCTCCCAAACAGAGTCCGACCCAGACTGAGGACATTGGGGGTGTATTGCCGGTTCTGGGAGGGGGTTATGTGGTGACCCACTTCCCAGCACACTCGAACCGGCTCACAAAGTGGCGCGCGCCGGCACTGATGTCGGTCCCAAAGAGGGCACCAAGTCTGCTTCACCAGCAAGGGGAAAAGCCCGCACGCGGGACGGGACTGTGAATATGCGCCCCCTACAGTATTCCCACCTGGGGAGGGCGGGAACAGGAAGGCTTTAAAGCGAGGCCGCGAAGTTTGAATAAACCTCTTTTGTAACTGCAGCTCACCGACTGCGCGTCGTTATTTCAGCGCTGCGTGTAGCACACCGCTACAATATGTTGTTTGAGTTCCAGGAGAATTGGTTTGTCAGCAAAGACACTTGCTCCGTGGAGTGAGTTATAACTTGTTGCATCACCGCCTGGCACGGAGGGGCCACTGCTCAAGATCAGAAAAAGCTACAGAAAGTTGTAAACTCAGTCCGCTCCATGATGGGCATGAGCCTCCCCAGCATTAACAACGTCTTCAAAAGCTGATGCCTCAGAAAGGCAGCATCCATCATTTAGGACTCCCATAACCTATGAGATGTCCACTTCTCATTGCTACCATTAAGGATGGGGCACAGCAGCCTGAAGACACACATTCAATGCTTTAGGAACAGCTTCTTTCCCTTCAACATCAGGTCTCTGAATGAACCTATGAACACTACTTCACTTTTTGCACTACTTATTGAACTTTATAGATATAGATAAACTTTATTGTAATTTACGGTTTTTATTATCATCTATTAGAATGTGTTGTTGCTGCAAAACAACCAATTTCATGACCTGTGCCCAGTGATATTAAACCTGACTCTGATCATATATAATAAGATACTGTAGTGGATGGCGTAACACTTCACAGTTTGGGTGTCGGAGTTTGGAGTGCAATGCTAGCCTCCTCTGTAAGGAGTTTGTATGTTCTCCCTGTGACCTTGGGGGTTTCCTCAAAGTGCTCCAGTTTCCTCCCACGGTTCAAAGACATAAAAGTTAGTAGGTTAACTAGACATTCTAAATTGTCCTGTGACTGGGCTGGGGTTAAATAGGAGGTCGCAGGATCGATGGCCGTGCGGCTCAAAGGGCTGGAAAGGCCTATACCGTGTGGTATCTCTCAATAGAGTAAATAATATGAAGAGCTGGTGCATGTTCTGATCAGCTTAACTTTTATATTTGCAAGCCTCACAATATTTGAATTACAGTAAGTATCTACTCCCAATGGTACCAAATAAATAGTCAGACATCACACTCAGCCTATTAAACAAATAATGCAATGAAGCATTCGCATCAGTGTTATACCATAATGAGAACATTGATTTAAAGGATGTCTGTAATGTTAATGATTGCACAGTGTCAGTCCATGCTGCTATAATCTATCTCCAATCTCTTTGGCAGGTGCTCATTATAAATAAGTTTAAGTACATTTCACACTCTTTGACGTTCAAGTTTAATTTTTAAAAATTCCACTTAGCCAGCACTTGGTAGTTGACAGACTGAATCTCAACCTTATTTACAATGCATTTAGCCAGCACTTGGTGGCTGACAGACTGAATCTCAACCTTGTTCAACAGTACTCCTGCCATTGTACAATTCATCTTGCAAACTAGCATGCGTCAGAACAGAAGGATGAACATTGAGAACAGAGATGAAGAGCATTTTTTTTCACCAGAGGGTGGTGAATCTGTGGAATTCATTGCCACAGTTATCTGTGCCAAGGCCAAGCCATTGGGCATATTTAAAATGGAGGTTGATAGGTTCTTGGTTAAGAGTTTACAGGAAGAGGGCAGAAGAATGGGTTAACAGGGTTAATAACGGGCCGATTGGCTTAATTCTGCTCCTATGTCTTATGGCCTCATAGTATGTGGAAACTTTAGAAAGGGTGGAAAGAAGTTCTACCAGGATGCTGCCTGGATTAGAGAGCATGTTGTATGAGGATAGGTTGAGTGAGCTGGGGCTTTCCTCTTCGGAGCAATGGAGAATGAGAGGGTGACTTGATAGAGGTGTACAAGATGAGGAGAGGCATAGATAGAGTGGACATCCAGGGACATTTTCCCAGGGTAGAAATGGCTTACAAGATGGTGCAAAACTTTAAGGGATTTAGGGGAAAGTATAGGGAGAATATCAAAGATAAGGATTTTTACTGAGAGTGGTGGGTGGGTGGAACACACTGCCAGGGGTGGTGGTAGACACAGATACATTAGGGCATCTAAAAGACTCTTAGATAGGCAAATGGTTGAAGAAAAATAAAAGTTTATGTAGTGTGTAGGAGGGAAGGATTAGATTGATAGTGGGCAGCTCACACAAAGTGCAAGAGGAACTCAGCAAGTCAGGCAGCATTTATGGAGAGGAATAAACAGCCAACGTTTCAGGCCAGGACCCTTCATCAGGACTGGAAAGGAAGAGGCAGAAACCAGAATAATATTGATTATGAAGTAAGTTAATGTAGGTGAGTACAGTATCGTGGGCTGAAGGGCCCATACGGTGTTCTACTGTTCAATGCTATATATGCCTTCTTTACCACCTTATCTACCTGGACTGACACCTGCAAAGTAAATTTATTATCAAAGTACTGATACAGTATATCACCATATACTACCCAGAGACTCATTTCCTTGCAGGCATTCACAGGAAAACCAGGAAGTACAGATAATCTCGGACAAACTATACATAAATAAAGACTGACAAATATGCAAAAGAAGACAAATAGTGCAAATTCAAAAACATGAAAAATAATGCTAAGAACATGAGTTGTCGAGTCCTTGGAAGTAAGTCTGTAGGTTGAAGAATCAGTTCAGATTCAGATTCAGTTTATTTGTCATTTAGAAACCACAAATGCAATGCAGTTAAAAAATGAGACAACTTTCCCCCAGAATGATATCACAAAAGCACATGACAAAACAGACTACACCAGAAAATCCACGTAACGTTTGGCAATCCCCAGTCCAGAGTCCGGAGAGGCTGCTGCGTATTAAAATCACGCTACCGTCTTAGCGCGTTCCCCGGAAAGGAGCTCCAAATCCACTAGACAAAAACAAGACCAAAAACTAAAGCTACAAGACCTGCACAAAACCATATAATTACAACATATAGTTACAATAGTGCAAGCAATCGTATAATTGATAAAAAACAGATTATGGGCACAGTAAAAATAGTCCAAGATGTTAAAGTTCAGTGTTGAGATGAGTGAAGTTCAGGAGCCTGATGGCTGTCGAGTAATAACTGTTCCTGAACCTGGTGGTGTGGGACCTCAGGATGCCAGTACAACTGCTTTCTTGTGGCAGTGCTCCTTGTAGATGTGCTCAATGACAGGGAGAACTTTTCCCTGTAATGAATTGTGCCTCTTTGTTAGACCTTTCTGTTCCGGGGCACCCTTAGCCTTGTACACCAAAGCCTCATTGTCCCTCAGAATCCCTTGGTGCCCCAACAGCCACTCTGCAGAATCTACCCTTGTTAGTGCATCTGAAGAAAATCACCTTCCAACATATCAGGAATAAACCAACGCTCTACCCATCTTGCCGATGATCAGTATCACACTGTAGCCCCTTATGTGGCACCACCCTTGCTCCATACTCACAGGTTTTCATAAGATTTCTACTCGGTCTCTACCTTAAGATTGTTATAGCCGGGGGTGGTAGTGGGGACACGCACCCGCTACCTATTAAATGCTCCAAATGGTGTAGTCTCAAATAGCCTTTGATGACTAAGGCCTTTACGCGTGGCTTAGCTACTAAGCCCAGTGGTAGTTTGTACCAACAGGAGAAGGGACAAATACAGGTTACTGGTGCCTTAAAACCAGCAGCTTCAAGCAGATGGGGCTTAGCAACCGTAGTTGGCGGCTCATCCAGGAGAAGGAAAATCCTGATCTCAAACCTCCGCTGCCGTGCAGCTATACTCACTTATGGGGAAGGCTTTATGAGTAAACCCAGCTGGAAAAATCAGAGCAGGAGTCCCTAAGGTCGTCCTATATTGAGTTCAGCACTGACTGGCAATTCCTGTGACACTGCTGCTGCCAACGTGAATCAGTCTCTGCCGTCCCTTAGGGTTCATCAGATAAGTGGAGGGGGAAGCGTGCTACATGGGCAGCAGCTTGCTTTCCATATCGTACTGCCCTGCCTTACATATCTAGACAGCTAGGACACAACATCTATGCTGAACGCTGACCGACGGAGGCCTCATCTACTCACAAATTTCTACAGAGCATTCTGTCTGGCTGCATCACCATCCGGTGTGCGGGAGGAGGTGGGGGGGGGGTGGGAAATGGTGGTGAGGAACCGCATAGGTTCGAAATAAGCTGCAGAAAGTTGTGAAGTCAGTCAGCTCCATCATGGGCACGAGCCTCCCAGGATGCCTTCAAAAGGTGATGCCTCAGGAAAACAGCATCCTTTACTGAAGGCCCCCATCTCCCAGGACATGCCCTCTTCTCATTGCTACCATTGGGGAGGAGGGACAGGAGACGGAAGACACACACTTAACATTTTAGGAACAGCTTCTTCCCCACAGCTAGCAGATTTCTGAACAGACAATCAACTCATGAACACTACCTCACTATTTTAAAATCTCTTTTTGCACTACTAATTTACTTTATTTATATTATAATTTATATGATACTTTAGGCATTGCACTGGACTGCTGGTACAAAACAAGAAATTTCACAATATATTATCAGTGATAATAAACCTGGTTCTGATTCTGACAGAAGGTTGCTCTGTCATCCAATTTCTGAATGGACTTTGAACCCATGAACACTACCTCAGTATATTTTTTGCACTACTTACTTAGTTTAACTATACATACACATACACTTGCTGTAATTCATAGTTTTTTTCATGTATAACAATGTACTGTTGCAGCAAAATATTACAAATTTCCCCACATGCGCCAGTGATACTGAATCAGATTCTGATTCTGATTCAGAATTTCCTGACAGGCTTCCTGCATGACATTTGAGCAGAATACATGTAGGTTTTTCTTTCTCTCCCCCACCGCCCTTGGAATACCAAGAATGGGTCAAACGTGTTGCCCTAGCAATTAACCCAAGATCCATTCAAGAATCAACCATGGGATCTTCTGGCTTTTTTTTTGGTTTGGTTTTATGCTATGCGGTGAACTAATTTTCAACACGTCTGATCTTCAAAGGATGGCGATACTGAAAAGAAAGCTTTTGAGTTTTGTTACAGATTTTATGTCACTCCCCCATCTCTGAGTGAACATGAATACAACCATTGACTGAGTTTCGCCACGCTCCTTAAACTGCCCGTTTAGATAATGACATCACTATCTAACAGAATAGGTCATTTGAAAGACGAGCTGTGTAAATTTTGGCAAATGTCATTAAAGTTGTTTGCTGAAGACTGCAGACCTTTGAACACTGAGATTTATTAGCGGCGCCATTAGAAAGCTGGAGATTTCAATCAAAGAGCGACATGAGGTCATGACCTTAAAGTGACAATGGAAAGTAGTTATTAGTCACACTGATTAGAGGGGATTCAGTCCTACAGAGCATTGGGAAAGAAAATTTATCCCTCCCTCCTCACCTGGAAAGCATTGAGCCTTCCGGCTACATTCCAAAATTCCTCATCAGGCTCACCAAGTGTCTGGGAGTGTAGACTGCATCACAAGATATTTGATCTCACATAACCAAGGATCAAGCTCAGGTTTATCACTGACCTATGTCATGAAATCTCCTATTTTGCAATACATAAAAGTACTATGAATTACAATAAGAAATACGCACATAAAATAAAATAAGTAGTGTAAAAATAAGAGTGCAAAATTAGTGAGGTGGTGTTCGCGGGTTGGCTCATTGTCCATTCGGAAATTTGATGGTGGCAAGGATCAAGGAACAAATTATTCGCCATATACATTTACATGTGTTTGGAATTTGCTGTGGTGTGTTGGTCAGGGTATGAAATGCAATAAAACCAACATTCAACAATTATAAAGAATAAAGAATTGTATAAAAAATAAAGTAAGAGGTAACCATGGTACTGAAGCATGATGGTTAATATGTTGGACTGGTACCATAGGCTATGGATCTGAGAACATGAATTCTAGACCACCTTTCTTCCTCCCCACGCCTTGTTTGGTGCATCGGGTGGCAACCTTGCCATTTCTTTAGCGTTTGTCTATTTGACGAGGCCAAGTTGCTAGCTCAATGCTCAACCCAACACAAACAGAAAACATGCAAGGACCGGGCAAGTCCATACTTGAAGTCCAATAAAAACAAGTTAATAAAGCTGGGAAAAATGTCAATATCAATCAAAGTTGAAAGTAAATTTATTATCAAGGTCACTATATACAACCCTGAGATTCATTTTCTTGAGGGCATTCACAGTAAGTATAAGAAACACAATAGAATCAGTGAAAGGTCGCACACAGCAAGATGGACAAACAACCATTGTAGAAAAGATAAGTTGTGCAAATACAGAAAGAAAAAAATAATCATAAATAAATAAGCAATAAATATTGAGCTTATCAGATCAAGTCTATAGGTTGTGGGAATATTTCACTGATGGGATGAGTGAAGTCTCTTATCATCTTATACACTGCTATTAAGTTACCTCTGATCCTCCTTTGTTCGACAGAGAAAAGCCCTAGCTTGCTCAATGTTTCCTCATTAGACACACTCTCTGAACCAGGCAGCATCCTGTTAAATTTTCTCTGCACTCTCTCTGAAGCTTCTACAGTCTTCTTGTAATGAGGTGATCAGAACTGAACACAATATTCCAAGTATGGTCGCACCAGGGTTTTACAGAGCCGCAACATTACCTCATGGCTCTTGAACTCAATCCCTTAGCTAATGAAGGCCATCACATCGCATGCCTCTTTAACAACCCTATCCACTTGCATGGCAACTGTGAGGATCTATGATCGGGGTCTCGCTGTTCCTCCACACTGCTAATCATCTCCCACAATCCGTGAACATTTATTACAAGATCATCCTCTCCACATGCCTACAATTTACATAATTGCCTGAAGGTAATTATTGCCCTCCAAATCCCACAGTACTTTGGGCAAATGTCATGCAGATGGAAATAAGATATTTTGGGTAAGGCAGTTATTTGAATCCTAATCTACAAATCTCACCAGCATAAAACAGAAGTTAGGAGCTAATGGAGAGACAAGAGACAGCAGATGCTGGAATCTGGATCAACACACATCTGCCTCCCACTGACACTGGACAACCCACTGAGCTGCTCCAACAGACAGTTTCATTGTTACCAAAAGTACAAATCAAACCAATGAGCCATAAAGACACCCAGTCCTGATATCTTGTATTCCGTAATCATAGCCACTGTTCTGAAGGGACTAGGCAGAATATTAATTCAGCATGGTCTAGATGGGCCTAAGGGCCTGCTTCTGTGTTGTAGTGCTTGAGTAGAGCTGTGCTGTAGTGTGTTGTAGCTCTGTGTTGTAATGCTTGGGTGGTGGGGTGGAGATACGTCTCTAGGTGAAAGGAAGTGCAAGGTGCTCCGTCCCTCTGCTAGCCTGCGGGTCACCCTTGGGCAAGGTGCAGCACCTGTTTTGCCCCTGATCAGAGTCATGTGAAGCCATGGGAGCTGGTGGTGGATGGTTGTATGAGCAGCTGGTGCATATCACAAGTCCTGGTCATGCGACCACTGACGCCAGGCAGACAATCTCTGAAGAGTACTGATAATGGCTGGGGTCACCTGTCCTGTAAAAACACCGACCAGAAGACAATGGCAAACCACTTCTGTAGAAAAATTTGCCAAGAACAGTCATGGTCATGGAAGAACCATGATTGCACATGCCATACAACACGGCACATAATGATAATGACGATGAGTTCTCAAGAAAAGAATTGGCTGCAGCAAAGTGAATGTACTGACTTTAATCTTCCAAAATTCCCTAAAACCTGGAGAGGTCCTAGTGAAATGGAGAACCACAAATATGGTTCCCCTATTCATGAAAGGATGGAGACAGAAAGTAGAAAATTAGAGGATAATTACCATGAAATTAATAAACAGTTGATGTTTCAGACTGAGACCTTCCTGATGAAGAGTCTCAGCCTGAAATTTTGACTGTATTCATTTCCATAGATGCTGCCTGGCCTGCTGAGTTCCTCCAACATTTCATGTGTATTGCTCTGGATATCCAGAATCTGCAGAAACTGTTGTGTTTAGGATAGGTACCCTGATGTTCACTGCTTAGGGGTATAGTATCAGGGCATTTAACAATTTCCCAAAGAACCCATGCCACCCAATTATATCTATCTGACCAATTAACCTACTACCCTGTATGTCTTTGGGAATTGGGAGGAAAGCGGACCACCCAGAGGAAACCCATGCAGTCACGGGGAGAATGTACAAACTGCTTACAGATGGCCTGCTGGGATTTAACCCCCTTAAAACACTTTATATAATACTGTTCACATTGTAAATACATGTTGGTCTTATTTAATTATCCTCTAAGAGGACCACAAACTTGTCATGGCTTGCATGCCTTAATGAAATCATGCTAGATAAAGCTATTCAGCTTCTTCAAGGATCAAACAAGCAGGATTATTAAGTGGAAGACCACAGACTAAGTGCATTTGTATTTTCAAAAGGCATTCAATGAATCTTTTTAGACATCAGCACTGGGGAAGTACACCCAGTGGCTACTTTATTAGGTACCTTCAGTACACCAGCTCGTTAATGCAAATAAGTAATCAGCCAATCATGTTGCAGCAACTCAATCCATAAACGCATGCAGACATGGTCAAGAGATTCAGTTGTTCAGACCAAACATCAGAATGGGGAAGAAATATGATGACAAGTGACAAATGAGGTTTATTGCCATTTAACTACATACTTGTATGTATAACCTATATAGTGCATATAGAAATGAGACAATGTTTCTTCAAACCAGCATGTAAAACACATAACGTGCATAATACACGATAACTTATGAAGATAAGGATAAAATCTACAGATGATTCACACATAAATAACAACCTAAAGTGCATTAATATTAAATATCATAAGGTATGGAATAAATTAACCAGTGACACTTTGAATACAATGCAGCTGAGAGTTCAGAAGCCTATTGGTCTGGAGGAGGAAAATATTTCTCATCCTGACTGATCTAAGTGACTTTGACCATGGAATGATCGTTGGTGCCAGATGGGGTGATTTGAGTATCTCAGAAACTGCTGATCTCATGGGATGTCCATACACAACAGTCTTTAGAGTCTTCAAAAATGGCAAGAGAAACAGAAAAAGTCCAGTGAGCTGCAGTTCTGTGGATGAAATCTGAGAGAGGTCTAAGGAGAATGGCCAGACTGGTTCAAGCTGACAGGAAGGCAACAGTAGCTCATGTAACCATGTGTTACACCAGTGGTGTGCGGAAGAACATTTCTGAACGCACAACCTGTTGATCCTCGAAGTGCATGGGCTACACTGTGCCATTTCAGTACCAATAAAGTAGCCACAGAGTGTATATTAGCAAGAACAGAGAATTGGCCAACTACCAGCAGACAAAAGTTTGGAATAAATGGATTGTTTTCAGGTTGGCAGGCTGTCACTTGGGATCTCACAAGATTCAATGTTGGATCTTCAATAATTTACAATTTAATTACATTGATGAGGACACTGATGCATGCTTGCTGAATGATTGCAAAGGTAGGTGGGAAAGCAAGTTCTGAGGAGCACTCAAATAGTCTGTGACAGGATAAGGATAGTTTAAACAGATGGGCAAATATTTGGCAGATGGGATACAACGCGGACAAATGCAAGTTTGATAGGAAGCTTGAGAAAGCAAAATGCTGTCTGAATGAAGAGATTGAACAATGCTTTGTATAAAGGGATCTCATTGCATTCAATACGAAAGATGATTAACAGTAATTAGGAAAGTAAAGGCAATGGTGGTGTTTATTGCAAAGTGTTTGGAATATAACAGCCGGAAGTCTTGCTACAACCATGGCTTATTCTTGTATTTTTTAATATGAGTAAAGTTTATTTTGTTTAAAAGATATCTGTACAGGGCATGGTAAAACTACACTCAATAATTCAGCTTCTTCTCTGCCATCCAATTTCTGAATGGACATTAAACCTATGAGCAGTACCTCACAACATTTTTATTTCTATTTTTGTGGGACTTATTGAACTATTTAATATATATATATATACTTACTGTAATTCATAATTTTTTTCTAATATTATGTATTGCATTGTACTGCTGCTGAAATGATAACAAATTTCATGACATATGCTGGTGATATTAAGAACATAAGAAATAGGAACAGGAGTAGGCCATCTGGCCCATCGAGCTTGTACTGCTATTCAATAAGATCATGGCTGATCCGGCCATAGGTTCATCTCCACCTACCTTTAATTCCCCTACTATGCAAAAATCTATGCAACAATTGTTTTAAATATATTTACTGAGGTAGCCTTCACTGCTTCAATGGGCAGAGAATAAGACACTTGTGGTTCTGCATTCTGTGTCAATCTCTTTGTTTAATGAGGGACCTACCTTCAGATTCAGATTAATTTATCGCATGTACATTGGAACACAATGAACTGCATCATTTGTATTAACAACCAAAACACAAAAGGATGTGCTGGGGCCCACAAGAGTCACTGCACATTCCAGCACCAACACAGAATGCCCACTATATTCAGCGGAACAACACAGAACACACCAAGTGACAAAGCAGCAAATCCAAAGCAATCCCTGTTCTTCCCTCCCTATGCACGTAGGCAGTCCTCTGGCCCCAAGTTAGGCCGTCTCCTCCAGCCTCCAGTGGACACATGGAGTAGCCCAGAGAAGGTTCACTCGGACCACAGGTTCCTATGGTGAGGTAGCTGAGGGAAAGTTCAGTTGGTTGAATAAATTGGGGTGGCACGGTAGTATAGTAGTGAGCATAACATTATTACAGCACTAGCGATCCAGGTTCAGTTCCCACTGCTAATTGTAAGGAGTTTGTACGTTCTGCCTGTGACCACCTGGGGTTCCTCCAGGTGCTCGGGTTTCCTCCCGTATTCCAAAGGCGTACCACTTAGTAGGTTAATTGGTCACATGGGTTTGGGTGGTGCAAGCTCATTGGGCTGAAGAGCCTGTTACTGTGCTGAATCTCTAAATTAAGAATGAATGAAGTTAAATAATAAGAGCTAAACTTACTGAAAAGTGTAAGGCCCTGAGGAGGATTGACAGGCAGGATTTTGAGAGCACCACACACAAACTACTGGAAGAACTCAGCAGGTCAGGCAGCATCAGTGGAAATGAACAAAGAGTTGACATTTTGGGCCAAGGTCTTTCATCAGGATTTTGAGAGGATGTTTTGCCCCCATGGGGGAGTTGGGAACAGGTGGGCTTATTTTCTGACAAAGGGCTACCCGTTAATGAGCAGCGTTCATGCCTTTTAATTTTGGCAATGAATGGGTGTGAAGAAGGGGACATGGTTGTCTGCATTCAAGAGCTTCCCCTGATCATCCAGGCCTCCACCAAAAGAGTTTTACAATGTTTCTATGCTCAGATGATATAGAACATTAAAAGTCATTCCTAATTTACTAATTTGTTGACATACAGAGCTACACCACCCAGCAATCCTCCAATTTAATCCTAGCCTAATCATGAGATTTATGCTGACCAATTAATCTACTAACTGGTACATCTTTGGACTGTGGGAGGAAACCAGAGCACCCAGAGGAAACCTATGTGGTTATGGAAAGGACGTGCAAACTCCTTACAGACAGCAGTGGGAATTGAACCAGGGTTGCTGGCACCGCAATAACGTTAAGCGGAGCACTGCACTATCCTTCTGCCCCTAATGATCAATATCATGTCTCCCAAGACCCCACACATCCCAGACAGTCTCTCTTCTCTCTCGGGCAGAACACACGTCCGAGCAGGCTCAAGGACATTTTCTAATCTGGCATTAAAAGACAATTGGTAGGTTCTCTAGTACAATAAAATGGACTCTTGACCTCACAAACTATCTAACTATACCTTGCACCTTCATGTTTGCACTTTCTCTGTTGCTGTGACACTTTATTCTGCATTCTGTTATTGTTTTACCTACTTCTTGCTCAATGCACTGTGTAATGAATTGATCTATATGAACATCAGACAAGACAACCCTTTCACTGTATCTTGGTATATGTGACAATAATCAGCCAATTCATAATCTGAAGTTTACTTCAGCAATGCTGTCCTTTAAGCACAATAAAGCACAGTAGAGTAGCAGTGTACCACTTCATGGCATAGCTCGCGGATCTGGGTTCAAAGCTCAAAGTTCAAAGTAAAACTTCAAACAAAGTTTTATCAAAGTACATATATGTCGCCATATAAAACTCTGAGGTTTATTTCCTTGCAGGGCATACTCAATAAATCTAATAGCCATAATAGAATCGATGAAAGACCACACCAACACCAACCAGTGTGCAAAAGACAACAAACTGTGCAAATAAAAAAAGAAAAAAATAACTGTAAATAGTCAATAAATATCAAGAACATGAGATGAAGAGTCTTTGAGAGTCCATAGGTTGTGGGAATGGTTCAGTGTTGGATTGCTGGACTGAGTGACATTGACTGAAGTTATCCCCTTTGGTTCAAGAGCCTGATTATTGAGAGGTAATAACTGTTCCTGAACCTGGTGGTGTGAACCCTGGGGCTCCTGCACCTCCTTCCTGAAGGCAGCAGAGACAAGAGAATGTGACCTGGGATCCATTGTGAAACTCACACATCAAGTTCAATGGGCTGAATGGCTTAATTCTGTTTCTACACCCTATGGTCTCAGTAATAACTTGCTCAGCCATGATCAACAATGTCCTCAAGTTGGCAGACTGTCCGTGTGTGTGTCAGTGAGTGGGAAGAATGAAGAAGGCATGTTTTGCAGTTGTTTTGTGCTTGTTGTGTTCCATTTTCTTAAGTTCTGGGTTGTTCAGCCGAGCATTACGGACATGTTGTTTTGGCGCAAGAACGTGTGGTGACACTTGTGGGCTGCACCCAGCACATCCCCGTATGTGTTGTCTGTTAATGCAAGTGACCCATTCCACAAAAGTCTTAGGCATGTATGTATTGTATATACGTATATATTTATTGCACTATATAGTTTTATTGAACTAGGGTGAACTAAGAGTTTTGCTCAGTGCTGTAGTAACTTCATGTTTTGCACTGTGCTGCTGCTGCTGCTGCTACAAAGAAAGCAAATTTCATGACATATGTGAGTGATGATGAACCTGATTCTGATACGGGTCTCTATTGTGGACTGAGAGTGGGAAGAGGGCAGGGAGAGGGGAATCATGGTTGGGAAAAGGGAAAGAGACAGGGGAGGGAGCAGGAAACACCAAAGAGACATTCTGTAATGATCAATTAACTAATTGTTTTAATCAAATCACCTTGCCTGGAGTCTCAGAGCTGTATGTGTCTGTCCTTACACCACCACCCCTCCTACCCCTGGTACTCCTCCTCTACCCCTGTCCCACACCCCTCCCATGGCGCTCCACCCTCGCCGTTCCCAACACCCTTTGCTTCCACCTCATTTACAAACTCACTCTGCGCACCACGTTAGTAAATACAGTACTGTGCAAAAGTCTTTGGCACCCGAGCTATATATAACTGCCTTAGTCTTTTGCACAGTACTGTACAGTTGGTAAATAAATCTGAATCTGAATGTTAAACTGTCAGAAATCTCTCCATGCCATTGCCAAGGAGGATAAATCCTGGGTCACAAGGAACATCTTTTACTTTCCTGGCTCCAACCGCCATATTTTACACCTGCCACAGCTCCTGAGTGCAGTTACAGCAAGAGCTAACCAAGCACAGAACAACTGCAGTCCCAGTCATCTGGAGCTGAGATTCTGTCTGTAGGCCCCTGCTACGGGCACCCAGTAGGTGGGAAGCCTTCATCAACGTAGGACTGTTAATCAGATAGAAACACGGTAACTAGAAATGTTTCAGAGGTGTTGGTATACAATACAGAGATTTAAACAGACCGCAGAACCACAAGTGTAGTTTAACCAACCAAATGTACAGTTTTTAATATAAAATTAGCTTTATTCATAATTTTTAAAAATTACAAGAATAATCTGTGGTTGTAGCAAGACTTCCTGCTGTTATATTCCAAACACTCTGCAATAAAGGCCAATGTCACCTTTGTTTTCCTCATTACTGTGTATCCATGAATGCAATGGGATCCCCTTATACACACCATTGTCTAATCTCTTCATTCAGACATTGTTTTGCTTTCTTAAGCTTCCTATCAAAATTGCACTTGTCCGCGTTACACCCCATCTGCCAAATATTTGCCCATCTGTTTAAACGATCTTTATCCCGTCACAGACTCTTTGAGTCTTGCTTTCAAATACACTTTCCTATCCCAGAGTCACAGAGCACTGTAGCCCAGAAACAGGACCTTTGCCCATCTAGCCCACACTGAACTATTGATCTGCCTAGTCCCATCGAACTATACTTGATCACAGCCCTCCAGATCCCTCCCATCCATATATACACCTATTCAAATTTCTCTTAAATATTGAAGTCAAACCCACATCCACCCCTTCTGCTGGCAGCTCATTCCACAGTCTCACTACCCTCTGAGTGAAGAAGTTCCCCCTCATGTTCCCCTTAATCATTTCACCTTTCACCCCTAAACAATAACTTCTAGTTCCAGTCTCACCAAACCTCAGTGGGAAAAGCCTGCTTGCATTTATCCTATCTATATCCCCCATTATTTTGTATACTTCTATCAAATCTCCCCTCATTCCCCTATGCTCTCGGGAATAAAGTCATAACCTGTTCAATCTTTCACTGTAATTCAGGTTCTCAAGTCCTGGAAATATCCTTGTAAATTTTCTCAGCATTCCTTCAACCTTACTGATATCTTTCCTGTAGATAGGTGACCAAAACTGCACACAATAATCCATTTTAGGTCTCATTCCTATGCAAATTCAAAGTAGCATCCCATCTTCCGTACGCAATACATTGATTTATGAAGACCAAGGTGAGGATATTGTATGCAGTAAAGTATTCCATTTCCACCTGCTATCTTCACAACCCACAAGCACCCACTACCTATTAAATGCTCCCAATGACATGCATCTCAAATAGCCTCTGACAATCAAGTTCAGCTCCTGGCCTTCACATGGAGCTTAGCTACGAAACCCAGTGGAACTGCTTCTTCTGACAGGAGAAGGGGCAAAGGCAGGTTACTGGCACCTTAAAAACAGTCGCTTTTGGCACATAGGGCTCATCAGCCATGGTTGGCAGCTCATATAGGAGAAGGAAAACTCTGATCTCAAACCTCTGCTGCTTTGCAACTATACCCACTCACGGGGAAGTCTTTGGGAGTAAACCCCGAGGGAAAAATCCAGAGCAGGAGTCGCTAAGGCAATCCTACATCGAGTTCAACCCTGACTGGCAATTCCTGCAACACCGTTGGTGTCAAACTGTATCGGTCTCTGCCGTTCCTTTGGCTTCACCAGATACGTGGAGAGGGGAGCTTGCTACATGGGCAACAGCTTGCTCTCCATATTGTACTGCCCAGGCTTGCATATCGAGACAGTTAGGATACAACATCCATTGTCGACCCTGATCAATAGAGGCCTCAAATTAAATTATCAGATTGGAAGTTAGATTGAATTGAAACAGTTGTTATACAAAGACATTGAAACACAGTCTACATTTTAGGTTCTTTATGATTGACTCTTGCTGGGAAGTGGAGGACAGTTCAAAAACTTCCCTTTTGTTTGCTGGGAAGAATAGTGTTTCTATTATGTGTCCAGAGGCATTATCGAGGTCCGCTAGCAGATGACCTCTTAAGTGCTTGACTCTTTGTCCCAATCAGTCCTTTATTCTTCTTTGCCTCAGCTGAAAATGGTGCAATCTGCTGTCCCCTGAGGTAAAGCGCGATGGGAAGTCAGTGGCTTCACACAAAAAAAGTCCACTGGCAATGTATGCAGAGCATGTCTATCTTCCAATTACTAGAAGAGAGACTCTGCATAAATTATTTGATAGTGTTATTAAAGCTGTCAGGAATAAATTGCTCCCTTTTGCCACAGCTGTCAAGAGGCTGAGACACGCTTTGACATGCTGTGACTGTTCAAAGACGGACAGAGAACCTCACCCTCCTCCTAGGGCGTTGCCACGACGACTTCCAGACAGGCATTTGGGTACTGATGTTATAAAAGACCTCGAGATGCATCCACACACCCTGTCTGCACCCTGGGAAGTGTGGCGTGCCGAGGTCTGTTACCATGTATGTATACATAAAGAAACACAGTTATGGCAGCGTTTCAAAAGTCTGTCCTCTCCCTAGGAAAGGGCTGAACCCATCTTCGAGTTGTCCAGCTGCAAACCTGTTACTGTTCCTTTGTCCTTGCTCACAAACTCCTTATGTGTAACAAAAAGATGTTTGAAAATCTTTAAATGTGACTTCAAAACTGATTGATATCTTAATTAAAATGCTTGGCCTTGTTTACCCTTGAAAACAATGGAATGACTGAATAAATTTCACCTAGGACATGCCATCTTCTCATTGCTACCATCAGGGAGCCTGAAGACACACATTCAACATTTCAGGAACAGCTTCTTCCCCTCCACCACCAGCTTTCTGAATGGACAATGAACACTTCCTCTTTATTTTGCTCTCTTTTCACAGTACCTATTTACTTTCTTACGTTCAGTGTTTTAACTTATACTAACTTTTCATGTATTACACTGTACTGCTATTGCAAAACAGTGGTAATAAACTGGATTCTGGTTCTGAAATTTACCATATAGTACCATTCAGACATAGGAGCAGAATGAGGCTATTCGGCTGGTCAAGTCCACTCGGCTATTCCATCATGGCTGACTTATTAACCCTCTCAACCTCATTGTCCTGCCTTCTCTCTGTAACCTTTGACACTCTGACTAATCAAGAACCTATCAACCTCCACTTTAACTATACCTCCACGGCCATCCGTGGCAACGAATTCCACAGATTCACCACTCTCTAGCTTCTTGTTTCTTTCTTTTTGTGTGAATATTGTTTACCTGATGCCATGTACCTGTGATGCTGCTTTTCAGTGCTCCTGTGCAGACATACTCTTGTGCGCGTGACAACAATCTCAATTTTGACCAGCATATCTATAAAGAGCCACCATTGCAGAAAAGCAGAATCCACTATCGAGGATGCCCACCATCCAAACCACGCTCCCTTCTCACTGCTGTCATCAGGAAGGAGGTACAGGATGTATCGGACTCACACCACCAGGTGCAGGATCAGTTACTGGCTCTCAACCATCAGGCCCCTGAACTGGCACAATAACCTCACTCACAGCACTAAACTGATTCCATAACCTACAGACTGACTTTCAAGGACTCTTAGACCATAATACATAAGCAGAATTAGGCCATTCAGCCCATCGAGTCTGCAGCACCATTCCATCATGGCTGCTCCCAGATCCCGCTCAACCCCATACACCTGCCTTCTCACCATATCCTTTGATGCCCTGACCAATCAAGAAACGATCAACTTCCGCCTTAAATATACACATGGTCCTGGCCTCCACCACAGTCTGTGCCAGAACATTCCTCAGATTCACTACTCTCTGGCTAAATAAAATCCTCCTTACCTCTGTTCTAAAAGGCCACTGCTCAATTTTGAGTCTGTGCCTTCTAGTGCTGGATAGCCCACCATAGGAAACAGCCTCTCCACATTCACCCTATCTAGTCCTTTCAAAATTCAGTAGGTTTCAAAGAGATCCCCCTGCATTCTTCTAAATTCCAGTGAGTACTGGCCCAAAACTGTCGCCAATACTCTTCGTCTCATGTTCTCAATGTTCATTGATTATTTATTTATTACTGTTTTATTTTATTTTTGTATTTGCACAATTTCTTGTCTTTTGTACATTGTTTGTCTTTGATTGTGTGTAACTTTTTAATTAATTCTTTTGTGTTTCTTTGCATTTACTGTGAATACCCACAAGAAAATGAATCTCATTGACTGTATATGATATATGTGTACTTTGATGATAAACTTATTTTGAACTGTGAACTTTAAACTTTAACTTAATGGTCAATCACAACCATATAACCATATAACAATTACAGCACAGAAACAGGCCATCTCGGCCCTTGTAGTCCGTGCCGAACGCTAACTCTCACCTAGTCCCACTGACCCGCACTCAGCCCATAACCCTCCATTCCTTTCCTGTCCATATACCTATCCAATTTCACTTTAAATGACAATACCGAACCTGCCTCTACCACTTCTACTGGAAGCTCGTTCCACACAGCTACCACTCTCTGAGTAAAGAAATTCCCCCTCGTGTTACCCCTAAACTTTTGCCCCCTAACTCTCAACTCATGTCCTCTTGTTTGAATTTCCCTACTCTCAATGGAAAAAGCCTATCCACATCAACTCTATCTATCCCCCTCATAATTTTAAATACCTCTATCAAGTCCCCCCTCAACCTTCTACACTCCAAAGAATAAAGGCCTAACTTGTTCAACCTTTCCCTGTAACTTAGGTGCTGAAACCCAGGTAACATTCTAGTAAATCTTCTCTGTACTCTCTATTTTGTTGACATCTTTCCTATAATTCAGTGACCAGAACTGTACACAATACTCCAAATTAGGCCTTACCAATGCCTTGTACAATTTTAACATTACATCCCAACTCCTATACTCAATGCTCTGATTTATAAAGGCCAACATACCAAAAGCTTTCTTCACCACCCTATCCACATGAGATTCAACTTTCAGGGAACTATACACCATTATTCTGAGATCACTCTGTTCTACTACATTCTTCAATTCCCTACCATTTACAATGTATGTCCTATTTGGATTATTCCTACCAAAATGTAGCACCTCACACTTATCAGCATTAAACTCCATCTGCCATCATTCAGCCCACTCTTCCAACTGGCCTAAATTTCTCTGCAAACTTTGAAAACCTACTTCATTATCCACAACGCCACTTACCTTAGTATCATCTGCATACTTACTAATCCAATTTACCACCCCATCATCCAGATCATTAATGTATATGACAAACAACATTGGACCCAGTACAGATCCCTGAGGCACACCACTAGTCACCGGCCTCCAACCTGACAAACAGTTATCCACCAATACTCTCTGGCATCTCCCATCTAGCCACTGTTGAATCCATTTTACTACTTCAATATTAATACCTAACGATTGAACCTTCCTAACTAACCTTTTGTGCGGAACCTTGTCAAGGGCCTTACTGAAATCCATAAAGTCCTACAAGGTTTGACACTAAGAAGAACAAGGGCAGCAAACACAGGCAATTCACTTCCAAGTCACAAAGAATATACTGAGCAACACACAAATAAACACTGGAGGAACTCAACAGGTCTGGCAGCACCTATGGAAATGAATAAACAGTCGACATATCGGGACAAGACCCTTCATCAGGTCTTGGCCCAAAACATCATCTGTTTACTACTCTCCATAGATGCTGCCTGACTTGTCGAGTTCCTCCAGCGTTTAGTGTGTGTTGCTCAGGATTTCCAACAGCTGCAGAATCTCTTGTGTTTACAGAATATACTGTATTGTTTTTCCTCAGTCATGCACAGATTTAAATCCTAGAACTCTCTACCCACCATAGAAAGAAAAAAGATTAACTTCATATGTCACACGTACATCGATATTGTGAAATGCATCATTTGTATCATCGACAAGCACAGTCCACAGATTGTTCTGGGGACCGTCCACAAGTGTCAGCATGTTCCTGCCACCAACACAGCATGCTTAAAACTTACTTACCACAACCTGTATGTCTTTGGAATGTGGGAGGAAACCAGAGCAGCAGAGAAAACCCACGCCGTCATGGACAGAACATACTAACTCCTCACAGTCATTAGTGGGAGTTGAATCCTGGTCGGTGATGATGACACTGTAATCACATAACACCAACTGTTGTGCCGCTATGCTGCCCGATAACAATGTGAGAGTACCATCGCTCCAGCTATTCAAGAAGTGGCTCCTCAAGAGAACATGGAGGATGGACAATAAGTAGAATGGATTCCTGTTAATTGGGACACATCAGGACCAGTATATTTTGGTCCAATTCAGCGGCTTCCCTGACTAGCTGAAGTTTCATGGAAATAGTTACAAAGGTGTAACAAAGACAAACTACCATTTACCTGAGTAATAGTTTATGTATATTTAAATGAAATACAGAACAGATTAGAACATTTTCAAAATTACTACAGTACCACAAAACAGTATATTTGTTCCCAACTGGAATTCATTCAGGTGCCGGCATGCTGCACATTCTTTCCATTGACTGTAAATGAACAAACTCAGAGCAGATAATGTACTGCTTTCATGCAATGCTATCAATAATTGTATCCTACAAATCTTCATTTTCATTATAACATTCAAGACAATTGTTAATACCTTCAAATTCTTTGTAGTTTCTACTTGTAGAAGTAGTAAAGTTGTATCACTTTCACTTCCAGCTGTTTCTGGCATCTCCAAGCCTGAAAGCTTGAAACCACAGTGAGCAAAACGGTTTCAAATTGTCTTACTGCTTATTTCTTGCCAACTATGAGTGACGAAAATTACTGCTCTTTGAACACAAGCACATGCAACTGACACTATTTAAAAACTGTTTACTTTAAGCTTGGGGTAGAGTCTAACAGCCGCACAAGTGCAAGCGATTGACACTAGTTAGAAACTATTCGGCAATAACCCCTGCCCCAATTAAGCGCATAGTGTCCCAAACAAATGAAGGGCATCCTGGGTATTTTCTCACTTAGTTTTTGTTCTTTAAGAGTTGTCCCAAATAAGCAGCTGCCCTGCTTAAGTGATGGCCCAATTAACCAGAATTCACCATATTGACTACAGTGATGCACACTTCCCAACAGATGAATAAAAATGTCACACAAAGCCTGATAGTTTTAAACATTAGATAGGAAGGTCAAATACAAAGCTAAGAGTGAGAGCAGGTAGCAGAGTGTTTGCTGAACTACCTCACCAATGGCAAAGATTAAACCAAAAATGCAGCCATTGATGGATTAATGAGAGGCCTTGAAGTTACCTCCTCCAACTTTGGCATCGTTTCTGTGGATGGACTAAAACTTTAATTGCTCCAACAAATAATCAAAAACCCCACCCACCCACCCAGGACATTCTCTCTTCCACGGGGCGTTGTGGTAGCCATTGCAGCTCGGGGCGTCAGAGCTCAGAGTTCAGTTCCGATGTCGTCTGTAAGGAGTTTGTAAGTCTTCCCCATGACGCTTGTGGGTATCTCTGGGTGATCCAGTTTCCTCCCACAATCCAAAGCTTGCAGGTTAATTGGTCATTGTAACTTGTCCTGTGATTGGGCTGGCATTGAACAGGTGGATTCCTGGACAGTGAGCTCATTGGCGTGGAGGGCCTGTTCCACGCTCTATCTCTAAATAAATTAAAATAAATTAGTAAGTTCTCTCTTCACCCATCAGGAAAAAGATACAAAAGCCTGAAAGCAGTTACTACCAGTTTCAGGGACAGCTTCTATCCCACTGTTATCACACTCTTGAATGAACCTCTTGTAGGACAAGATGGACTCTTGACCTCACAATCTACCTCATTATGACCTTACACATTATTGTTTATCTGCACCGTATTTTCCTGTAGCTGTTACACTTTGTTCCACATTGCTCACTACTCCATGACATTTAAGGCTGATTTATTCTTGTGCGTCGCATTGATGTCGTGGGTATCGCGTACCCTACGCCGTACCTACGCTGTACCCTACGCTGTAGGGTGACATGCACCTCTCCAGAAAAGTTACTGACGCGTCGCAGCAACGCAGACCGCAACAACTGTGATTGGTCCGCTTCGTAGCATCGCACTTCCTCCTACGCATTTCCGGTTGCTTCTTCTCCTCCATGTCTGTAGGCTGTGCATACACCGATGTGAAATAGATAAACCAAATTGTCAAATCTACCTGCTGACATGTGAAACTGTTTGAAATGCATTTCCTCGTCCATGTCTCTCACGAAGAAACTCAACACAGTGGCATAGAAACCCCACCGCCAGCTAGCGTTTTGGCGCACACCAACACATGCTCGCTACGGTGTAGAGCGACGCAGAAGTGAAAATCAGGGCTACGGCATAGGCTGCGGTGTAGCCCGTATGCACAAGTATAAATCAACCTTTACTCTGCCCTCTTCCGCATTGAGGCTGAGGCTGAGCCTGCTCTGGCCTTTGTGTCGGTGGACTCACTTTCATTCTGAATGCTGTTGCTTGCTTTCATGGTTTGAATGATTTGTGTCTTTTTCTCTATCTCTGCACATAGGGTGTTGGTCTTAATTTTAAATGGGTTCTTTCGTGGTTCTTGCTTTGCGGCTGCCAGTAGGCAGAGAAATCTCAAGACTATATAACTTTTACATACTTTGATAATATATGAACTTTATTATTACTTTGAACTTTGAATCTTGTTTTTGATTTACCTTGTTCTACCTCAATGCACTGTGTCATGATCTGACACACACAAGATGCTGGAGGAACTCAGCAGGCCAGGCAGCATCTGTGCAAAAGATTAAACAGTTGACATTTTGGGTTGAGACCTTTCATCAGGACTGGAAAGTAAGTGGAATATGTGAGAATAAAAAGGGGGTTGGTTGAAGGAATGAAGAAGTACAATGTGGTAGGGGATAGGTATAGCGAGAGTGGGAGGGGTGGAGTAAACAGCTGGGAAGTCTATTGGTGAAAGAGACAAAGGGCTGGAGAAGGGGAAATCTAATAGGAGAGGACAGAAGGCCATGGAAGAAAGGGAAAAGGGAAGAACACCAGAGGGAAGTGGTGGGAAGGTAAGTAGATAAGATGAGAGGGGGAAACAGGAATGGGGAATGGCAAAGGAAAAGTTGGGATGGTAATTACTGGAGGTTTGAGAAATTGATGCTCACACCTTCAGGTTGGAGGTTACCCAGATGGAATTAAGGTGCTGCTCCTCCAACGGGAGTGTGCCTCATCCTGGCATAGAGGGAGTTGTGGACTGACACGCTGGAATGGGGGAATGGGAAAGAGGTAACGTCTGCAGTTTTCTCATGTTTGTGCAATGATCTGCTCTTATGAACAGTGTGCAAGACAAGCTTCTCACACGGTATCTCGATACATTTGACCATAATAAACCAATTCCAGTACCTACAGAGAGTGTGGAAGAAGCTGAATAGCTGAGAACAACCACATGAGCAGAGCAGAGGGAAGAATCATTACTTATTTATGAAAATTACCTGGCAAGTTGAAAATCCTAATAACTAGATTGAAAGAGCGAGGGCAAGCCCTTGCTGGGAGTGAGAAACTTGTGATTAATAAGTGTTAAATTGTTTACAAACTCATTTAACTGATGTGAAACATGTTTCTTTGATGAGAGCTTAATCTTTTTTATTTTCCATCAATTATCTGTCTTTCTCTCTTCAAGGTGATGACCCTACTTGAGCAGAGTTCCTTTTAATCTTCATGTGAGATCCTCAAATCCTCACCTCAGACCTAATCTTCTACCTGTCAGATTACTGGTAAATTGGCTATGGGTTCAGTCTTACAATCACCCACCTCATCAGAGTTCCAGTTTCAGAACACTAATTGCCACTTGCTTTAGTTCAAGTTTGCCCCTGCTGTCCGCCAATAAGTCAGTGAATCGGACTTATAACCATATAACCATATAACAATTACAGCACGGAAACAGGCCATCTCGGCCCTTCTAGTCCATGCCGAACGCTTACTCTCACCTAGTCCCACCGACCTGCACTCAGCCCATAACCCTCCTTTCCTTTCCTGTCCATGTACCTATCCAATTTTTTTTTAAATGACAAAATGGAAACTGCCTCTACCGCTTCTACTGGAAGCTCATTCCACACAGCTACCACTCTCTGAGTAAAGAAGTTCCCCCTCGTGTTACCCCTAAACTTTTGCCCCTTAACTCTCAACTCATGTCCTCTTGTTTGAATCTCCCCTACTCTCAATGGAAAGAGCCTAAAGGACTTGCAGCATTCCAGATTAACAATGTCCAACAATGTCTTGCGATCACAAGAAAAGTGAGGAAGATGATCAGTCGCTATTAGACTGCACACCTCCTTCATGCACTGACTCCTCCTACACCTCTCTGACACAGACAGCGCAATCTGCCCCAAGTACAGCTCCTTCAGTTTATCAGCAAGAAGCCAATGAGCTTCTCACTGATAGGGTGCACCTACAGTATTTTAAGTTCTTAATGTCCAGCAGGGTCTTGCGTTCATAAAAGAATACCTTTACAAAGGATAATAACACCTTTGGCTGTCCCCATAGAAGTCATAAGCGAATGCACTGACATCTTATCCCACCAGGGGATGAAGTAAGCCAGGCCAGAAAAAGCCATCAGTGGAAAAGAAAGGTCACAGAAGTCTTAGATTCTGCAGATGTTGGAAATCGAGAGTGACTCGAAAAATGTGGAAGGAACTCAGCAGGTCAGGGAGCAACTATTGAGAGGTGCTGGTGAAGGTCAGTGACTACGTGCTGGAGGTAAATAAAATAAAGAAAACAGCTGAATTACACTGTTTCTGCTGAACAATCTCTACAAACAAGAGATTATAACTCCCTGTCGGAGTTGAGCCTTCGAACCACCTGTAAGACCTGGCACTTTTGAGGAGGGAATTAAAGCCTTGATGGAGCAGGACAGTTGCAGCATGGAGTGTACGGGCTGAATCGAGGCAGTGGGGTCTGGGCCGGAGAGTGGGCAATTCGATTCAGCGGAACTGAGGCGAGGAGAGTGGAGGTGATGCAGAATCAAGGCGGTGCTGCCCGAACCTGGGTCTGAGAGGGAGGGTAGACCCGAGGTTTGATCAATTTAAGCGCCACGCTGAATTGGAAAAGTTTGATACAGGCTGAAACACAGTGGCAGGGCACCAGCCTGAGAGCGCATTGAAGCGACAGGACCTGGGTCCGAGAGCAAGGAATGTCCTGAGGTTTGAAGGACTTAAGTGCTGGGCCAGATTGTAAAAGGTCAGGGTGTCCAGGCTAGAGGCGAGTTTAATCACTGCTCTGCGAATTTTACACAACTCTGCACTGAACTCTGGCTGTAGATTGCCACTATCAAAATGTGGAAAAGCACTTTAGTGAACTTCAGCTCTGAATGCTATTTGCTTACTTTTATTGTTTGCATGTTTTCCCTCTTCTCTGCACATTTGGGTGTTTGATGGTCTATGTTTTTAATGGGTTCTATTGGGTTTCTTTGTTTTGTAGCTGCCTGTAAGATAACAAACCTCAAAGTTGTATAAAGTATGCATACTTTGATAATAAATGTACTTTGAACTTTAAACTGTTACAACATTTTGGGCCGAGACCCTTCATCAGGACCGGAAAGATGGGGCAGGAGGTGGGAGGGGAGAGGGGAAGGGGTATAAGATGGCAGGTGAAAGGTGAGCACATAGTCAAAGAGTCGAGAGCAGCAGAGATCACAAAGGGGGAGCAGTGAGATGGGGCCTCACTGAACTCCCATCAAAGAAAAGATTTAAACTTCTGTGAATTATGCTGCTCTCCAGCTCACTCAGACTCACTCAACTCTCTCCTGCCACCTTGTCCTCCTTCCCCTCACACGCATCTTCTTATTCTGGCTTCTTCCTCCTCATTTCCAGTCCTAGTGAAGAAACTCGGCCGAAATGTCGATTGATTATTCCCCTCTATAGATGTTGCCTGACCTGCAGAGTTGCTTCAGCATTCTGTGTGTGTTGTACTGTTTAATGCAGTTGTCTGATGGAGAAATTGCCTTCTTTTGGAGCTACTCAATCTAAACAGCACTTTAAGTACTGCAGGTCTTTCCCATCAGAGAGTTGCTCGTTGGCAGAGTTGCTGGAGGAGTTGGACTTACTGCGGAGCAAGCTGCTGGCTGCTACTGAAAGCTGACAGAGTCAATGAGTGAAGGCAGTGTGCAGTCAAACTGCAAGTGATTGTCATGTCCATGATTGTTCTTAACAAAGTTTTCTACAGAAGTGGTTTGCCATTGCCTTCTTCTGGGCAGTGTCTTCACAAGATGGGTGACCCCAGCCATTATCAATACTCTTCAGAGATTGTTTGTCTTGTGTCAGTGGTATAACCAGGACTTGTGATGTGCACCAGCTGCTCATACGACCATCCACCACCTGATCCCATGGCTTCACATGACCCTGATCAGAGGAGTCACTAAGCAGGTGCTACACTTTTCCCAAGAGTGACCTACAGGCTAGGAGAGGGAAGGAGCACCTTACAACTCCTTTGGTAGAAACGTATCTCCACCCCGCCATACAATATTTTGCACTATTTACTGATTCTGTAACTTATAGTAACTTCTTTGCATCCTGCACCGTACTGCAGTCACAAAACAACAAATTTCCAGGCATATATCACTGATAAGAAACCTGATTCTATTTCTGCTTGTTACAATTCTAGCTGAGGGCTTAAACCAGTAAACGTCTGACTTGGGTGTAAGGATGAAAAGGGAGCAAATTGTCACTAACTTCCCAACAGAGATTTTCCCAAAGACAAATAAACTCTAGGAATAAATCTCCAACTGGCATCAAACCCAATGCTGTATGAAATTAATTTTTGACAGTCTTAACACTTCTCCAAATGTCATCTCTGTGAGGTGAGATACTCAGATTGGGACCAGTCTTGATCACAGTCATAATTGTGTGTAAACAGATGGTCACAGTCAGTGAATTCGGTCGTTAAACAGCACAGACTGGAACAGCGTGACTTTTCCATTCCAATTCTCTCTTTGCTTGCTCCTGAAGGCACTGTACCCTGCTGGGATGGAGTTTCACAAGTGCCACAAACTACGAGCTCACCTGACAGCCCATTCTTCATGTGTGAGCCCAGAATGGGATGTGTCAGCAGGCTGCTTGACAAGGAGAAGCAGGGAATTGGCAGGGGTGGGGAAGGGAGAAGGAATTACTGGGGGTGTTGGGAATGGCACAACGAAGTATTCCAGTATAGACACCCCAATCACACCATAAAGACTGAAAGGCATCTCCTAAATGTTTTAACATGAGATAGAGCAGATACAGGAAAAAGTATGCTGCCGGTAAGATGGCGCCACACTGGGACATAGCAGATTCTCCAGAGCCAAAGGTGGCCTCAGTTGTAGTGAGGGCTCAGCCTCGTGCCTCGGGATGGCCTGGTGCTGCAGTCCAGGATGGGAGATGCCATAAGAGATGTGGTTTGGTATCCATGCTGGCCCCTCCCATCAGTGCTGCTCTCCAGTGTTTGCTCGGTGGAAGATAAGCTGGATTGTGTGCAATTTCGGACTTGTGGACTCACAATCTACCTCATTATGATCTTGCACTTTAATTTTTACCTGCACTGCATTTTCTTGGTAGCTTTTACACCTTACTGTTATGGTTTTACCTTGTTCTACACCTCAATATTGAATCTGTATGAACAGATTGCAAGTCAAACTTTTCACTGTATCTTGGGCCATGTGACCATAACAAACCAATACCACTACCAACATCATGACCATCTTTTTCTTTCATTCATGTGCCTTTCTAAGAGTCTCTTAAATGTCCCTAATGTGTCTACCACTACCACCATGCCTGGCAGAACATTCCATACACACACAGCTTTCTGTGTAAAACAAAACTACCTTTGACAGCCCCCAACATTTTCCTCCAATTACGTTAAAATTATGCCCCCTCCTATTGGCAATTTTCACCCTGGTAAAAGACACTGTCCACTTCATCAATGCCTTTTACCATCTTGTGCATGTTTCCAAAAAGCTGCTTTTTCTTCTATATGAACATAGAACATAGAATAGTACAGCACAGTACAGGCCCTTTGGCCCACAATGTTGTGCCGACCCTTAAACCCTGCCTCCCATATAAACCCATACCTTAAATTCCTCCATATACCTGTCTAGTAGTCTCTTAAATTTCACTAGTGTATCTGCCTCCACCACTGACTCAGGCAGTGCATTCCATGCACCAACCACTCTCTGAGTAAAAAACCTTCCTCTAATATCCCCCTTGAACTTCCCACCCCTTACCTTAAAGCCATATCCCCTTGTATTGAGTAGTGGTGTCCTGGTGAAGAGGCATTGGCTGTCCACTCTATCTATTCCTCTTAATATCTTGTATACCTCTATCATGTCTCCTCTCATCCTCCTTCTCTCCAAAGTGTAAAGCCCTAGCTCCCTTAATCACTGATCATAATGCATACTCTCTAAACCAGGCAGCATCCTGGTAAATCTCCTCTGTACCCTTTCCAAATGCTTCCACATCCTTCTTATAGTGAGACGACCAGAACTGGACACGGTACTCCAAGTGTGGCCTAACTAGAGTTTTATAGAGCTGCATCATTACCCCGTGACTCTTAAACTCTATCCCTCGACTTATGAAAGCTAACACCCCATAAGCTTTCTTAACTACCCTATCTACCTGTGAGGCAACTTCCAGGGATCTGTGGACATGTACCCCCAGATCCCTCTGCTCCTCCACACTACCAAGTATCCTGCCATTTACTTTGTACTCTGCCTTGGAGTTTGTCCTTCCAAAGTGTCACCTCACACTTCTCCGGGTTGAACTCCATCTGCCACTTCTCGGCCCACTTCTGCATCCTATCAATGTCTCTCTGCAATCTTCGACAATCCTCTACACTATCTACAACACTACCAACCTTTGTGTTGTCTGCAAACTTGCCAACCCACCCTTCTACCCCCACATCCAGGTCGTTAATAAAAATCACGAAAAGTAGAAGTCCCAGAACTGATCCTTGTGGGACACCACTAGTCACAACCTTCCAATCCAAATGTACTCCCTCCACCATGACCCTCTGCTTCCTGCAGGCAAGTCAATTCTGAATCCACCTGGCCAAATGTCCCTGGATCCCATGCCTTCTGACTTTCTGAATAAACCAGTAATAATTTCAGAACATTCTACTTAGATCCTCATTAATAAACCATATAATGTATTAGTCAAGTCAAGTCACTTTTTAATTGTCATTTTGACCATAACTGCTGGAACAGTACACAGTAAAAACGAGACAATGTTTTTCAGGACCATGGTTCTACATGAACAATGCAAAAACTACACTGAACTACGTAAACCAACACAAAAATTACACTAGACTACAGACCTACCCAGGACTGCATAAAGTACACAGAACAGTGCAGGCATTACAATAAACAATAAACAAGACAATAGGCACAGTAGGGGGCAGTAGGTTGGTATCGGATGGTTTGGGGGAAAATCTGTTACATAAATAAACAGCTGAATGGTGGCATCCGGGATTCCGTCCGTTTCTGTACTCCCGCCGATTATTTTGTTGCCACAGATGTATCCAATTTAATGTCCATTGGAGAGCAGAATGGACAGGAGAGCCGGCTTTTTTTCTGGCACGGACTCCTGCCCACTCGCCTCACTTCCACTTCCTCGCACACCGGTTACGATGTCCCCACCTCCGGCCACCGGCATCAGGCGACTCCGCGGACTGCAGGCCCAATTCCCCCAGCAAGCCGAGGTCACGCAATCTAACCAGCAGATTCTCATGAAGGTTTGTTTTTGGGCGATCTCTGCATTGTAGCAGTATCTGGCAATGGTAGGTAGTCACTCTGTTATTCATTGCCCTAAACCCTAATTGTGCCTTAAAATTAAATTAAAAAACTAAATTAAGGTAGCACCAGACCCAAAAGGCCGCTGCTGCTGTGTGCCGCGCCGCCTACTGGTTAAAATTAACAACTAAAAAAATGAGAGATAGGAACAGAATTGGGCCAATTGGCCCATCGAGTCTGCTTTACCACTTAATCATGGCTGATACATTTTCCTTCTCAGCTCCAATCTCCTGCCTTCTCCCCCTACCCCTTCATGCCCTGACTAATCAAGAATCTATCAACCTCTGCTTTCAATATACTCAATGTCTTGACCTCCACAGCCGCCTGTGGCAACAGATTCCACAGTTTCACCACTCTCTGTCTGAAGAAATTTCTCCTCACCTCTGTTGCAAATGGACATTCCTCTATTCATTTTCATGAATCCCCTATGAACCCTCTCCAATGTCAGCACAACCTAAAACCGCTCACAACACTCCAAGTGAGGCCTCATCAGTGCTTTATAAAACCCCTCAACATTTTATCCTTCCTTTTATGAGAGATGAATAATGATTCAGGGACATTATGGAATTAAATATATTAATTCATGACAATTGGACAAAAGCGCTATATAAAGTATTTAATTGTATTGAATCTACACAGTCATTGAAGCAGTGATAGGAACAGAAATTTCCCTCTTTCCTATCCATAATCTCCTTTGGATACTTACTGTAATGGAATTAAGTCCAAAAGTAATTCCCCAATGTACACACAATGCCCTACGAATAAAGAGTTAACAAAGCAAATGATAATTTTATGAATATTCAAATCAGAAATGAATATTTATTGTACAGCTACAATCAAATTCCCTGAATAATGACCAACGATTGCATCCCCTCGGGACTCATTGATGAGACTGTGTCTGTATAAGGAGACAGGGCATACGATAGTTTCCACTACTGATTATTCAGAAGGCAACAGGAGACTCAACAGCACTCTTTTCAAAATGTAGAAAAGTTCAAATCGTACATCATTTATTTTACAGCAGGTGTAGCTGTGTGTCTGGGTGATGTAAAAGAGGCCTTAGTATTATAATGAATCCCATACATCCATCCAGCATCCTCTCTGACTTTCTACCATCAGGCTGGAGACTCTGAATCATTTAAACAAGAACGGTCAGGATGGCAAACAGCTTCATTAGGCTTCTGAACACCCTGCCACATCTGATTTGAAGTGTCACTGGATAATTTGTACTGTACCTTATAATATTTAATTTATGCACTTTACTTCGTTTATCTGTGCAGAATTCAGTTATAGATTTAATTCTTACATTCCAAAGTTATTGTGTGTTAGATGTGTGTTATGTGTATTACATCCTGGTCAGGAGAAACATTGTCTCGTTTGGCAGTAGGCATGTATAAAGTTAAGTGATAATAAACTTGACGACTTGATATCCAATCAACTGCACAATAGAGGTGGAAATTAGCATGGCAATGAAAATCAGGAGGGAGCTCAACAAGTGGTTGATCAGCTATCACTCTTACACTCTCATATTATGCTCAGTGCTAATTTTTACCCCCAGCAGTATTCAGCCTGTCCTTCCTACTGAAGATGAAGAGCAAGAGGATAAGACTTGAGAGACTAGGACCAATCAAGTATGACAATGGAAAAGTGTGTTTGGAACCAGAGGAGAGAGTGGAGGTACTTAATGAATACTTTGCCTCAGTATTCATTACAGAAAAGGACCTTGGTGACTGCAGGGATGACTTACAGTGGACTGAAAAGCTTGAGCATATAGACATTAAGAAAGAGGATGTGCTGGAGCTTTTGGAAAGCATCGAGTTGGACGCAGAGAGTGGTGAGTGCATGGAATGGGCTGCCGGCGATGGTGGTGGAGGTGGATACGACAGGGTACGTTAAGAGACTCCTGGATAGGTACATGGAGCTTAGAAAAACAGAGGGCTGTGGGTAACACTAGGTAATTTCTAAAATAAGTACATGTTCGGCACAGCATAATGGGCCGAAGGGCCTGTACTGTGCTGTAGGTTTTCCATGTTTCTATGTATGGTTAGGGTTGTTAAGATGTGGGTATGATATGTTTTCACCAGAGGCATGGAGTGCAAGGGTCATGTCCAAGGGCCTTGGCCCGAAACATTAACTGTACTCTTTTCCATAGATGCTGCCTAGCCTGCTGAGCTTCCCCAGCATTTTGTGTGGGTTGCTTGGATTTCGAGCATTTGCAGATTTTCTCTTGTTTATGATTGAGCAATACTCGCTGACTTAATTTGACGCAAGTCAATGCATTTCCCGGATGCTTCAACTTTGCAGTATACGTGTGACAAATAAAGCAAATCTTTTAGAGATTCACACATACGTAGAAGTTTTTGTCTAACTTTCAGACACAAGGGAGTGCAGATGCTGAATCTCATCTCTTCCTCCTACGCTCCAAAGAGAAAGCCCTATCTTCCTCAACCTCTCTTCATAGACATGCTCTCTAATCCATGCAGAAAATCTCCTCTACACCTTCTTGATACCTTGTATATCCTTCCTGTAATGAAGTGGCTAGAAATGAACACAGTATTAACCAGGGTTTTATATTGCTGCAACATTACCTCGTGACTCTTGAACTCCGTCTCCTGATGAATGAAGGCCAACATGCCATGTACTCTCATAACGACCCTCTCCACTTGTGTGGCAAGAGGAAAGCCTCTGAATGTCCATATTTCAGAGAAGTGGGGAGAACTTCATTCTTCTTCACTTGCTCTGTCACTAAACTGTTCCCACAACCTATGGACTTACTTTCAAGGAACAATCATCTCATGTCCTCGATATTTATTGCTTATCTTTTTCTCTCTCTTTTGTTTGCACAGTTTGTTATCTTTTGCATATTGGTTGTTACTGCCGTTGAGCGTGGTACAACGTGGGATGGGCCCTTCCAGCCCTTTGAGCAGGACCACCCAGCAATTACCCAACATAACCACAGTCTAATCACAGGACAATTTACAATGACCAATTAACCTACCAGCCGGTCTCTGGACTGTGGGAGGAAACTGGAGTACCTGGAGGAAATCCATGGGGTCACAGGGAGAACATACAAACTCCTTACAGGCAGTGGTGCTTTTTACATTACTATTAATTTTCTTCAATTTACTGTAAATGCCCACAAGAACACAAATCACAGTGTTGTATATGGTAACATAAATGAACTTCGATTACCCAGGACATGCACTCTTCCCATGGCTACCATCAGGGAGGAGGTACAGGAACCTAAAGACACACATCCAATGACTCAAGAACAACTTCTTCTCCTCTGCCATCAGGTCACTTCCGGGTGTCTCGAGTAGCAGCAGTACTCTCAATGGATATGATTAAATATTCCCATTTCAGCCTGATACAGCTGAAAAGCACAACTGCTTCCAATGTCAGTACAGTCAACAAAGATGCCTTAACGCATTTAAATGAACTATCGCTGCTTAGAACTGACAGAAATAACTCTGACTGTGGAAAGAGACACCCACGAAAGAAGAGTGCATTTAAGGAAACGGGCTTTTAAACTCCCAATACCGACTACCTTGCTGGCAAACGTGCAGTCTCTGGTGAATAAAATCGATGATCTCAGAGTCAGGGTAATGGATCAGAGGGACGTTAGGACCACGTGTGTCCTTTGTTTCATGGAATCCTGATTAACCCCTTCCGTACCGGATGCAGCAATTCAGATTGACAGGTTTACTATACACCTTCAGGATAGATCTCTAGAATCCCTCAAAGACAGAGGTGGAGGAGTATGCCTCATGAAAAACTCTTCTTAGTGCACAAATATATCAGAGCTGTCCCAATTCTGCTCACCAGACCTGGAATATCTCGCAGTAAAGTGCCGTCCTTTTAACCTACCGTGGGAGTTCTCTGGGGTCATTTTGGTAGCAGTTTACATTCCACCTCAGGCCAATGTCAATCAGGCTTTAGATGATCTGAGCAATGGGATCAATATGCACGAAACAGCGCACCCTAATGCCTTCAACATTGTTTTGGGAGATTTTAACCGGGTTGGTCTGAAAAAAAAACACTAAGCAATTACTATCAACAGATCACTTGCAATACCAGAGGAAACAACACACTGGACCATTGTTACACCACCATCAAGAATGCCTACCCTGCTATTCCACGCCCTCACTTTGGGAAGTCTGATCACCTGACTGTACTTCTACTCCCTGAGTATAGGCAGAGACTGAAGACTGCAGCACCAGTAATGAGGACCAAGAAGGTTTGGACAAGGGAAGCACACAAGTGCCTACAGGACTGCTTTGAATCAGTGGTCTGGACTGTATTCAGGGATTCATCTTCCAACCTGGATGAGTATGCTGCAGTTGTTACCAACTTCATTAAAACCTGTGTGGATGAGTGTGTGCCTACAAAGACTTACTGTGCATTCCCAAACCAAAAGCCGTGGATGAACCAGAAGGTACGTCGTCTGCTAAAGGCTAGATCTGTGGCATTTAAGTCTGACAATTCAGGCCTGTACCAGAAAACCAGGTATGATTTGTAGAGGGCTATTTCAAGGGCAAAGGGACAATTTTGAATGAGATTGGCGATGACACTGGATGCACAGCAATTCAGGCAGGGTCTGCAAGACATTTACTTCCTACAAAATGAAACCCAATAGTATGAAAGGCAGCAATGCTTCACTACCAGATGAACTCAATGTCTTCTATGCCTGCGTTGAAAGGGAGAACACAACTACAGCTGTAAAGATCCCTGCTGCACCTGATGACCCTGTGATCTCTGTCTCAGAGGCCGATGTTAGACTGTCTTTAAAGAGAGTGAACCTTCGTAAGGTAGAAGGCCCAGACAGAGTACCTAGTAAGGATCTGAAAACTTGTGTCAACCAACTTGGAGGAGTGTTCAAGGACATTTTCAACCTCTCACTGCAATGAGCGGAAGTTCCCACTGGCTTCAAAAGGCAACAATTATACCAGTGCCGAAGAAGAAGAATGTGAGCTTAAAAGGCAAACACGAGGAAATCTGCAGATGCTGGAAATTCAAGCAACAGATAAAAAATGCTGGTGGAACACAGCAGGCCAGGCAGCATCTATAGGGAGAAGCGCTGTCGACGTTTCGGGCCGAGACCCTTCGTCAGGATCCTTCTATATTCAGGGCCATTCCTGACGAAGGGTCTCGGCCCGAAACGTCGACAGTGCTTCTCCCTATAGATGCTGCCTAGCCTGCTGTGTTCCACCAGCATTTTGTGTGTGTTGCAATAATGTGAGCTGTCTTAATGACTATCACCCAGTAGCACTTACATCGACAGTGATGAAATGCTTTGAGAAGCTGGTCATGACTAGACTGAACTCCTGCCTCAGCAAGGACCTGGACCCATTGCAATTTGCCTATCGTCACAATAGGTCAATGGTAGATCCAATCTCAATGGCTCTTGACACAGCTTTAGACAACCTGAACAACACAAATACCTACGTCAGGCTGCTCTTCATCAACTATAGCTCAGCAGTTAATACCATCATTCCCACAATCCTGACTGAGAAGTTATGGAACCTGGACCTCTGTACCTCTCTCTGCAATTGGATCCTCGACTTCCTAACCGGAAGACCACAGTCTGTGCGGATTGGTGATAACATATCCTCCTTGCTGACGATCAACACTGGTGCACCTCAGGGATGTGTGCTTAGCCCACTGCTCTACTCTCTGTATACCCATGACTGTGTGGCTAAGCGTAGCTCAAATGCCATCTATAAATTTGCTGACAATACAGCCATCATTGGTATAATCTCAGGTGGTGATGAGAGGGTGTACAGGAGTGAGATATACCAACTAGTGGCGTGGTGTCACAGCAACAACCTGGCACTCAACGTCAGTAAGAGCTGATTGTGGACTTCAGGAAGGGTAAGATGAAGGAACACATACCAATCCTCATAGAGGGATCAGAAGTGGAGAGAGTGAGCAGCTTCAAGTTCCTGGGTGTCAAGATCTCTAAGGATCTAACCTGGTCCCAACATGTTGATATAGTTATAAAGAAGGCAAGGCAGCAGCTATACTTTATTAGGAATTTGAAGAGATTTGGCATTCAGCAAATACACTCAAAAACTTCTATACTGTAGTTGTACCATGGAGAGCGTTCTGACAGGCTGCATCACTGTCTGGTATGGAGGGGCTACTGCACAGGACCGAATGAAGCTGCAGAGGGTTGTAAATCTAGTCAATTCCATCTTGGGCACTAGCCTTCAAAGTACCCAGGACATCTTCAGAGAGCGGTGTCTCAGAAAGGCAGCGTCCATTATTAAGGAGCCCCAGCACCCAGGGCATGCCCTTTTCCCACTGTTACCATTAGGTGGCAGTTACAGAAGCCTGAAGGCACACACTCAGTGATTCAGGAACAGCTTCTTCCCCTCTGCCATCCGATTTGTAAATGGACATTGAAGCCTTGGACACTACTTCACTGTTTTAAAATATATAGTATTTCTGCTTTTTTCACAATTTTAATCTATTCAATATACATAGACTGTATAAAGTATACAGAATAAGATTTACTTATTGATTTATTATTTTTCTTTCTTCTATATTATGTATTGCATTGAACTGCTGCTGCTAAGTTAACAAATTTCACGTCACATGCCGGTGATAATAAACTTGATTCTGATTCTGATTTCTGAATGGATAATAAGCCTCACTACTTTCTTTTTTCTCCACTTGCAGTAATTATTTAATTTATTTTTAAATATATATATTTACTGTAGTTTACAGTGTTTTAATTATGTACCAAGTTGTACTGCTGCAGCATAACAACAAATTTCACAACATGCCAATGATATTAGTCTTGATTCTGATTCTGATGTACTTTGAACTGTGAACTTCTGTTGAAGCCTGCAATGCAAATAAATGACAACTCTGCTGCCACTTTTTCTTTTTCGGTAATGAGTTTGGATGACTTTTCTCTCTCACAGGGTTTCCCTAGACAGGGTCCATGGACCCTTTGGTTAATGGTATGGGTCCTTGGCATAAAAAGGGTTGGGAGCCCCTCCTCTAGCAGATTGTGATCTGTGGCAGAGAACGATTGGTACCTGCAACCTGAAAAAAACCTCGACACTTGAAAGCTAAAATGTGACCAAGACATTGCATTTCCAGCACAAAGCAGTCAAGGGGCATAAGCGAGGTTCTACGTGACATCGTAGAAGATTGGAGAGTTCAGCCACAACAAACAATGCATTCGATTAGCCTTTTTCATTTCATGAGAACTATGTTTTTTTTTTAACTGCGGATGAATTTTTCATGTTCACCATTGTTGACAGCATTTGAGGGAGTTTTAAACGGGGTCAAAGGTGTTCAAGAGAATGAAAAGCTGCCAAAAATAAGAGATTAATTTTCCAGAGCACAAAGTAATAGCCAGGGTAGAGTCAGCGCTGCCAAAATAAAAACGGAAATTCAGACAAGAGAGGAATAAAGGAGTAAAAAGCTTTGGGGCCCACAGCTCTGCACAGCATGGAAACCAGCCTCCTCTGTCACACTTCTCACTGACCCAGTAAAGCAGCCAGTGTAATCATGGACCCCGGTCACCCTGGACATTCTCTCTTCTCCCCTCTCCCAAGCCAGAAAGCACATCCCCAATAGGCTCAAGAGCAGCTTCTACCCCACTGTCATATGAGTATTCAATGGTTCCCTAATATAAGATGGCCTCTTGACCTTACAATCTACGAGGGGTGATTGATAAGTTTGCGGCCTAAAGTGGAAGGAGTCAATTTTAGAAAACTCAGCACATTTATTTTTCAACATAGTCCCTTCCTACATTTACACACTTAGTCCAGCGGTCGTGGAGCATACGGATCTTGGATCTCCAGAAGGTGTCCACAGCAGGGGTGATTGATAAGTTTATGGCCGAAGGTAGAAGGAGATGAGTTATACAGCTCTCATTACATGCACGTGCAGGTAAACTCTTTGACTGGTTATGCAGAAAGCTTGAAGTTAATAGGAGAAGAAAGGGGGCCATGGGAGAAATGCAAGGAGGAGGGAAATCAGGCAGAGCTGATGGGCAGGTGAGGGGAAGAGAAGGAATGAGAGAGGAGCGAGAATGGGGAATGGGAAAAGAGAGAAGGGGGAGGAGGGAGAACTTCAAATGAGAGGATTGAGGGAAGGTTCACATAATGATCCAGGAAATGAAGGGATTAACATATGAAAAGCATCTGATGGATCTGGACCTGTACTTGCTGGAGTTTATAAGAATGGATGAAGGATTCTCATTTTACCGAATGTTGAAAGGCCTAGATAGAGTGGACAAGGAGAGGATGTTTCCTATAGTGGGGGAGTCCGGGACCAGGGGGCACAGATAGAGTGGACAAGGAGAGGATGTTTCCTATAGTGGGGGAGTCCGGGACCAGGGGGCACAGACTCAGAATAGAGGCATGTCCATTTAGAATGGAGAAAGGGGAATTTCTTTAGCCAGAGGGTAGTGAATCTGTGGAATGCATTGCCACACAAATCCTTGGGTATATTTAAAGCACAGATTGATAGGTTCTTGATTAGTCAGGGTGTGATAGGCTACAGAGAGAAGGCAGGAGAATGGGGTGAGAGGGATAATAAATCAGCCATGCTGGAATGGCAGAGCAGACTTGATGGGCTGAATGGCTTTATTCTGATCCTATGTCTTATGGTGTTACTTTATGTGTGTCTTCATGCTGAGCAGGGAAAACAAAGAGTGGCAGCCAGAATATTATTTGCACCCTGTCGCTTTCACAGAGAGTAATCTGAAAACCCTTGTTAGTAGGCCCACGTCCCAATGCATGACATTAATGCTTCCTTTTGGCTCAGGGGTCACCCGTCAACCACCTTCCACCTCCTTCTGAGAAAGCAGCCTTGTTATTGAACGATCAATACACCCACTGCAATCATCGTTCAAGACTTCAAGATTGTTTAATGTTTAATGCCATCTCCAGTACACAATGTAAAGGAAAATGAAATAATTGTTACTCCAGATCTGATTCAGCACAGAAAAACTCAAAACAGATAAAGAACACAATAATTAAAGACAACACATAAATATAAATACATTAGATAGCTTAGATAGGTATATAGATTGACTGTCTGTCCATAAAGTGTGTCTGTACCTAAGATGACAGACAGGAAATGATAAAATACTGGTGGTTGGGGATGTGGAGGGGTGGGTTAGTGGGTGGAGGTGTTGATCAGCCTTACTCTTTGGGGAAAGTAACTGTTTTTGAGTCTGGTGGTCCCGCTGTGGATGCTATGAAGCCTCCTTCCTGATGGGAGTGGGACAAACAGTCTGTGAGCAGGGTGGGTGGGATCCTTCATGATGTTACTGACATGGATGTTCCATGAAGTTTTCTGCACAGGCTAAAACTGTGCCTATCTCTGCCCACCTGGGATATAATTAGAAAAAGACTGACCGTTTCTGCCTTTAGGTGAAGATTACTTCTGATGGCTGCTGTGGAGTCTCAGATAAGATCTGAAGTTCAAAAGTTCAAAGTTCAAAGTAAAATTATTATCAAAATAAATATATGTCACCATATACAACCCTGAGATTCATTTTCCTGTGGATATTCATAGCAAACAGAAAGAAGCACAATAGAATCAATGAAGAAACACACGCAGCAAAGACGGACAGGCGATCGATGTGCAAAGGACAGCAAGTTGCTCAAATACGAATAGTTTAAAAAAACAAAATAATAATAACAAATGAATAAGCATTAAATATTGAGAACATGAGATGTAGAGTCCTTAAAAGTGTGCCCATGGTTCATTGTCCATACCAGGCAACGCAGCTAACTGCAAAGAGAAAATGACAGGCTCCTCTTTTCTTTACCAAACATTAAAAAGAAAAATCAAGTCTCAATGAGCCCATTCCTTGTCAGATATTAAATAGGTTATTTGATTTCAAAAGGAATTGCAAAGATATGGGAAGTATACACTCAGTGGCCACCCCCTGTACCTAATAAAGAGGCCACAGCATATGATCATGGTGTTCTGCTGCTATAGTCCATCAACATGTGCATTCAGAGATTCTCTTCTGCACACCACTGTTGTAATGCATGGTTATCTGAGATACCGTCACCTTCCTGTCAGCTTGAACCAGTCTGGCCATTCTCTTCTGATCTCTCTCATTAACAAGGAGTTTTTGTCCACAGAACTGCCACACACTGGATGTTTATTTTTGCACAATCCTCTTTAAACTCTAGAGATAGCTGTGTATGAAAATCCCAGAAGATCAGCAGTTTCTGAAATACTCAATCCACTCCATCTGGCACCAACAATCATTCTACAGTCAAAGTCACTTAGATCACATTTGATATTGAAATATTTCCCACTTTTGATATTTGGTCTGAACAGCAACTGAACCTCTTGACCATGTCTGCATGCTTTTATGTATTGAGTTGCTGCCACATGATTGGCTGATTAGTTATTGTATTAACAAGCAGGTGTAGAGGTGTACCTAATAAAGTGGCCACTGCGTGGTACAAAAACCAGTTCAGATGCAGGTGTTGGAGAAGTTTAGTCATGTCAGGAAACTAATAAGTCTGTGGCTGATTTCTTACAGACAGCATGGTAATGTATTGGTTATTGTGACGCTGTTACAGTGTACCTCCGTTCCTCCAGCTCGTCGCCCATCTCTAAATTTAAATAAATAATAGCAATGAAAAGGAGATTGGAATGCTGAGAGTGATGCTTTTTTGGGAGAGAGATCACCAATCCACAGATTTAATTCACTGATCGAGGCTCTATAATTCATTGCTCAAAACGATTGTGAAGGCAACAAGCATCATCAGTTTGGAAGATAAAGATATTTTTTAAGAATTATCTTTAGAAGATCCTCAAACCATCACCGCAAACACAGCCGGCCTCACAATTAAGATCAGATTAGCTTTATTTGTTGCAGGTACATTGAAATATTGAAACAGTAGGAGGTCACAGAACGTAGGGGTTAGCACGACGGTACTACAGTTCATCACATCGGAGTTCAGCACCATCTGCAAGGAGTTTGTTGGTTCTCCCCGTGACTGCGTGGGTTTTCTCCAGGTGCTCCAGTTTCCTCCCACAGTCCAAAGGTCTACCGGTTGATAGGTTAATTAGCCATTGTAAATTATTCTGTGATTAGGCTAGTATTAAATAGATGGGTTGCTAGGCGGTCCATCTCACTAGGCCGGTGGGGCCGGTTCACATTGTACCCCTAAATCTAAATCAAATAAAATCTACAGTGAAATGCATCGTTTGCATCAATGACAAGCACAGTCCAAGGATGTGTTGGGGGCAGCCGGCAAGTGTCACTAACGTTGCATGCTCACAATTCACTCGGATTGCATACAAGAGTGCTTAGATGTTCAGCTGCTGCAAGCAGGATATTCACCACTTGTGCAGAAACTCAACTTGACTTCACAAGCACTGCCCTTTATACATCCTTACAGCAAGGGCTAGAAGGTGAAAGGTTTCTCAATGACACTTTGTACATCAGCAAGAACAGGATGAACCAAACAAATCTCTCATATAATATGATGGACTCTTTAGCTAATAAGATCATGACCCAAGGGCTTGAGGTGAGGTATGGGTCAGTTCAGGTCGCTGCTAGACTATGCTTGTTCACCTCTGTGCTGAACTATGGGACTCTCTTCAGCTCAGAAACAACATTTGCTTGTGGTGATTGTAAGATGTGCGATGGTCCTTTTTTCTTTCCTTTTTTTTAACTCTTTTATTTTTTATGGGCATGATCTGCTTTTTATTCTCTGCACATTGGGTGTTAGGCAGTCTGTTTTATATATATGTGTGTGTGTGAAATGTTCCTGTTTTGGGTGCCTTTGTTTCGTGGCTGCCTGTTAGGAGACAAATCTCAAAGTCGTATGATATGTACATACTTTCATAATAAATGTCCTTTGAACATTGAACTTTGACCTGTTACGACATGTCAGTCCATGGCCTCCCCTTTTGCCGTGATGAGGCCTCTATCAGGGTGGAGAAGTAACACCTCATACTCCCTCTAGGTAGCCTCCAAACTGATGGCATGAACATCAATTTCTCCTTCTGGTAATTTTCCCCCTCCCCCTTCAGTTTTCTTTTAATCCCCGCTTTGAGCTTTTACCTCTTCTCCTCACCTGCCTATCACACCCCCAGTGCCCCTCCTGCTTCCCTTTCTTCCATGGTCCACTCTCCTGTCCTATCAGATTCCTTCTTCTCCAGCCTTTATCGCTTCCATATATCCCTTCATAGCTTCTTACTTCAGCCTCCTCCCCCACCCATCTGGCTTCACCTATCACCTTCTAGCTTGCCCTCCTTCCCCTCCCCCCACCTTCTTATCCTGGCATCTCCCCCCGCCCCCCCTTACATTCGAGTGCTGATGAAAGTCTCGGCCCAAAAATGTCGACCGTTTATTCATTTCCATTGAAGATGTCTGACCTGCTGACTTCCTCCAGAATTTAGTCGCGTTACTGCATCTGCAGAATCTCTTATGCTCATTATTGTCCTCTACTTTATTGTTTACCTGCACTGCGCTTTCTCTCTAGCTGTTACACTTTAATTCTGCACTCTATTATTGTTCTACCTTGTTCTGCCTCAATACCCTGTGTAATGAATTGATCTGTGTCGCTGTTACACTTTAGAAAGACTAAAGACAGATTTGGACAGCCCAGAAAGTGTCGCCACGCTTCTGGTGCCAACATAACATTCCCACAACTCACTAACTCGAATAAGTACGTCTTTCGAATGTGGAAAGAGACGGGAGCACCTTGAGGAAAACCACAGGGTTACGGGGGGGTGGGGAGGGGGGACATACAAACTCTTTTGCAGATAGTAGTAGGAACTGAACCCTGATCTTAATGAGGGCATTGTAAAACACTGCGCTAACCGCTATGCTACTGTGACACTCACCTTATTGTGAAGTGTTATTGTTTTATTTGTTCCTGTAACTTATTCCTGCTCAATGCTCTGTGGAATGACTTAACCTGCATTAGTAGAATGCAAGACAAACATTTCACATCTTGGGTGTCACAGTAGCAGAGGAGTTTTAAAGTTCAAAGTACATTTAGGACCAAAGTATGAATACATCATACAACCTTGAGATTTGTCTCCTTACAGGCAGCCACGAAACAAAGAACCTCAATAGAAACCATTTAAAAAAGACATATTGTGCAAAAAAAAGAACGAATCGTGCAAACAATAAAAGCGAGCAAATAACATTCAGAACTGAAGTTCACAAAAGTGAGTCCTCAGCCACGAAGCCAGTCATCACTGCAGCCGATTCAGGAGCCCATTAGCTGCAGGCCAAGGCCTCAGTTCAGCACAGAGACGAGTAAACCTCGCAGAGCAGGACAACACTACTACAGCTCAGGGCATCGGAGTTCAAAGTTCAATTCTGGTGTCCTCCGAGGAGTTTGTATGTCCTCCCTATGAATGTGTGGCTTTCCTCCTGGTGCTCCGCTTTCCTCCCACCGTCCAAAGACGAACTAGTTAGTAGGTTAACTGGTTATTGTTAAATTGTCCTGTGATTAGGCTGGGGTTAAATAGGTGGGTTACTGGGTGGTGAGGCTCGTTGTACCAGAAGAACCTGGTTGGCGCTGTTCCTCTAATAAAATAATATGACAATAATAAACCAATTCCAATTCTGTATTGCAAATTAACATAAGCTCAAGTTCAAGCTCAGTTTATTGTCATTCAGTGGTACACATATCTACCGCCAAATGGAACAATGTCCCTCCGGACCAAGGTGCACAATACCGTACATATAACACGCACAGAAAACACATAGAGTAATATTACCGAAAATAATTTAACAAATGACAAGGTGTGTAATTGATACGAGCTAAAAAGTAAACAGTATGACGCTTCTGGCACTTGATACATGATGACACCGTATGATAAGCCTCACACGTGATGGCAGGGAGTTCAGTAGTGTTAGGGCCTGGGGAAGAAGCTGTTTCAGATCCTAACAGTTAGTTGTTTCAAAAATGGGCAGAGAAATTTACCCTTGACTTCCAAACACAATATTTCCTCAGAGCTGTGACTTCCTCTCGACGTCCTACGTGGGCAGCCAGTGGGTGGATTTCACAAGTCTGCATGCCAAAGCAATACACTTACGGCTCAGGGCTCAGACTGCACCTGGGGCAAAGTATTATCTGAGTTACACGGGACCTTCGCTGCCAAATTTCACTGCTGCTGGGTACTGACAGCTTAACAACTGGCTTCCGACCAAAACACACCATCCAAACTCAGCATCGCAGCTTTTTTTTTCAAATTTTATGTTTTCTCACAGTTATTCTTTTACCATGTCCCATGCCAGGACTAGGCAGGGGGCAGTAAAGTTAATTCTTGGCCAGAAATAGTTGTCGCAATACTGCCATCACTTGAGTCGAGTATGATATTCTCCTAAGGGGGTTGTCTGTTGTTCTAAGGGGAGTGGCTGTAGAGGCCAATCCAGGATCCACCTATTCTGGTGCACAGCACAGTATAAACATTTTGGCCCACAATGTTGTGCTGAATCTTTAATCTACTCCAAGAACAGTCTAACCCTTCCCTCCCACCCAGCCTCCAATTTTCTATCATCCATGCACTTATCTAAGAGGTTCTCGAATGCCCCTACTGTATCTGCCCCCAGCACCAGCCCTGACAGAGTGTTACACGTACACCACTCTGCATAAAAAAACTACCCTGACATTCCCCCATTTTTTCCTCAAAACATCTTAAAATTATGCCCCCTTGCATTAGCCATCCCCACCCTGGAAAAAGTCCCTGGCTGCCCATGCTATGCTGGTCCTGACTGAGGGTCTCAACCCAAAACATCGATTCTTATTCATATCCATAGCTGCTGCCTGACCTGCTGAGTTCCTCCAGCATTCTGTGCATGTGTGTGTGTCGCTCTGTCTAAGCCTCTTATCGTCTTACACACTGCCATCCTCAGATCCTTTTCTGCAGAGAGAAAAGCCCTGGCTCACTCAGCCTTTCGTCATTAGACGTGCTCTCTAATCCAGGCAGCATCCTCGTAAATCTCCTCTACAGCCTCTCCACAGCCTTCCCACAATGAGGTGACCAGAACTGAACACAATACCCCAAGCATGGTCTAACCAGAGTCTTATAGAGCTTTATAAAGGAGGTGGTCTGGTAGGTGAATACAGGTTTGTGGTTTGTTGGGATCGAACACTAATGGGAGTAACCTTCTAGTCGTAGACATAGACCCAGAGTCGTACAACACAACAGACAGAAACTGGCCCTTCAGTACATCTGCTCCATGCCAACCCATCTGCCTGGTCCCATTGACCTACACCCAAGCCATAGCCCTCCGTATCACCCCCATCCAATGGCTTATCCAGAAATCTCTTAAATGATTAAATCAAACCCAAATCCACCACGTGCTGGCAGCTTGACCCTCACTCTCAACACACTCTGAGTGAACAAGTTCCTCCTCATGTCCCCCTTAAACAGTTCTCCACTCACCTTTAACCCATAACCTCTAGTTCTAGTCTTATGTAACCGGGTGACCGTCGAATCTTATTCAGTGTCGTTAAAAGTGTACTTAAGCACTCATTCAGGTAATGCTAGAATAGTTGTCTGTGTCTTTAAGTGGAGAGGGTGACATCATTACGCACGCATGGGATAGCAGGGAGACCATTTTGCTTTCTGCTGCCGAAGCTGGTGGGGCTTTGGAATTGAGTCCCCCCAGAAGTGCTAGGCATGGTGAGGAAAGGTGAGCATTAATTTACAATATCCATGTGAATTCGTTTATGCTTGTTGGCAAATCGAGAATATCGGTAATTTAACATGTTTTACATGTGGATGCTTTAGATTTTCACGAGTAAAGAATTCAACACTGGATAGCATGGCTTGCAAAGTTCCTCACCGGCCAAGTAGGTCAGTCTTCCTGTAATTTAACTACCAGGCAATATCTTGTAAAAGTTGTGCCAATGTGTACCTTTTCTCTAACTTTATTGTATAATGACTGATTGTGCATGTAAGCGCGTAACGTGAATGTTTAGTCTCCGTTCGGGGGTTCAGCATGTGTGTACTAAAGAGTAGTAGACGTTTAGATGAGATGTATTCGCTTACATTTTTCACTGCTGTGTATAAGATTCAGGGTTGGGGGGATTCTAATGTTGTTTGTATTGTGTTTCTTCAGAATTGCCACTACCGTACTGGTACTGTATTAGTTCTGTATTAGTACTGGATTAGTTTTGTGTGATTTTCTTTGTATTTTTATACTGCATACACAATTGGTGGAGGCACAAGTGTGGATCGAAGGTTGAACGAAGATTGTAGTGGCAGGTCCTGATTGTAAAGTCTTCATTTTGTTTTGAGACCCTCTTCTGGCACTTAAACATCTAAAACAGATAAAGGAATTAAAACCCGAAAAAGTAGTTGTCCTGAGTGTGTACTTTTTCCCCGGGCTACAACACTTATGCAACCTCAGTGAAAAAACTCATGCTTGCATTTACCATACAGATACCCCTCTTAATTTTGTATACCCCTCTATCTCCCCTCAATCTCCTCTGCTCCAGGGAATAATGTCCTAACACTTTCAACCTTTCCCTGTAACTCAGGCCCTCAAGTCTTGGCAACATCCTTGTAAATTTTCTCTACACCCCTTCAATCTTACTGATATCTTTCCTGTAGGTAATTCACAGCAAGTGGGAATAAAAGGGGCCTTTCCTGGTTGGCTGCCTGTGTCTAGTGGTGTTCCTCAGGGGTCAGTATTGGGACCGCTACTTTTCACTTTGTTTTACAATGATTTGGATAATGGAATTGATAGCTTTGTGGAAATGTTTGTGGATAATATGAAGATAGATGGAGGGGTAGGTAGTGCTGAGAAAGCAATATGATTGCAGCAGAACTTGGACAAATTGGGAGAATGGGCAAAAGAGTGGCAGATGGAATACAGTGTTGGGAAATAAATGATAATGCATTTTGGTAAAATGAACAATAGTAGACTACTGTCTAAATGGGGTGAAGGTTCAAACATCAGAGGTGCAGAGGGACTTAGGAGCCCTCGTGCAAGACCCCCAGGAGGTTAATTTACAGGTTGAGTCTGCGGTAAAGAAGAAAAATGCAACATGGGCATTTATTTCAAGGGGAGTAGAATATAAAAGCAAGGAGATAATGTTGAGGCTTTATAAGACACTAGTCAGGCCACACTTGATGTATTGTCAACAGTTTTGGGCCCCATATCTCAGAAAGGATGTGCTGTCATTGGAGAGAGTCCAGAGGAGATTCATGAGGATGATTCTGGGAACGAAGAGGTTAACATATGAAGAGCATTTGCAGCTTTGAGCCTGTACTCACTGGAATTTAGAAGAATGCAGGGGAATCTCATTGAAACCTACTGAATGTTGAAAGCTCTAGATAGTTTGGATGTGGGGAGGCTGTTTCCAATGGTGGGGGTATCCAGAACTAGAGGCCACATCCTCAAAATTGAGGGGTAACTTTTTAGAAAAGAGATAAGAAGGAAACTTTTTAGCCAGAGAGTGGTGAATCTGTGGAATGCTCTGTCTCTGACTGTGGTGGAGGCCAATTCTGTGGTATATTTAAGGCAGAAGTTAATTGTTTCCTGATCGATCAAGGCATCAAAGAATATGGTGAGAAGGCAGGTGTATGGGGTTGAGTGGGATCCAAGATCAGCCATGATGAAACGGTGAACCAAACTCGATGGGCTGAATGTCCTAATTCTGCTCCTATGCTTTATGGGACCAAAACTGTACACAATACTCCAAATTAGGCCTCACAAACATCTTATACAACTTTAAAATAACACCCCATCTCCTGTACTCATTCTGATTATTAAGGCCTATGTGCCAAAGCTCTTTTTATGATCCCATCTATTTGTGACACCATTTTCTAGGAATTATGAATTATAAATTCCCAGATTCCTCCTCAGTGCCCTACTGTTCATCGTGTAAGTCCTACCCTGGTTTGCCCTCCCAAAGTGCAACACCTCACACTTGTCTGCATTAAATGTCAAATGACCACTGAGACACAGGAGGCTGCTAACAGCTGATGGAAAGGTACCTCCATCATCTCTCCCAGACAAAGAGACAGACAGATGCCCCAAGGCAGCGCATGGGAAGCAGAGAAGTGTGGAGAAGCACAGATTCTCTGAGCAGTCCATTAATCATGGCAATTAAGACGGTATGACAGTTATGAATAATGAAATATTTTCTAATTCACATTTAGTAACAGTTTTTAAAAGACTTATTTTCCCTTCCTTTGAGAGTCACATCACATATCTGGCAAGGCAAGTGAAAAACAAGAAAAACATTCTTTATCCTGGGGATGTTTGCCCCCGCCCACCCTGCTCATGGACTGTTTGTCCCACTCCCATCAGAGAGGAGGCTACGTAGCATCCACACCAGGACCACCAGACTCAAAAACAGTTACTTTCCCCAAGCAGTAAGGCGGATCAATATCTTCACCCACTAACCCACCCCCAACCACCACTACTTTATCATTTCCTGTCAGTCATCTTATGTACAGACACTCCTGTGCCTAGTGTCACTTTAAGGACATAAAATTAATCTATGTATAAATGCTCTGAAGTATTTATATTTATTTATTTTTAAATTATTGTGTTGTTCTTAATCTTACTGTGCTTTTTTGGGATGGTTTGGATCTGAAGTAACAAGTGTAATCTCCTTTACACCTGTATATTGGAAGTGACATTAAACTATCTCGAATCTGGAATGCGTCATTTCTCACCTGATATTTCAGGTGCTAATTCAGATTTGTATTCAACTTCAGATTTATCACATGTACATCAGAACATAGAGTGAAATTGGTCACGCAAACACGAGGAAATCTGCGGATGCTGGAAATTCAAGCAATACACACGAAATGCTGGTGGAACGCAGCAGGCCAGGCAGCATCTATAGGAAGAAGTACAGTCGACGTTTTGGGCCGAGACCTGATGAAGGGTGCAGGCAACAGCTACAGTTCATTCCAAAGTTGAGTAAACATTGCGGAACCACGGGCATTGATGCACCATCAATAACTCTCGGAGACATGAGGCGAGATATAGGCTTTTATTGGCTGGAAGAAAGAACAAGCAGCAAATGACCACCACACAACATCCTGGAGAATGAGGCTGGGGCGGTGTCTCCAATCGCCTTTATACCGTGGGAGGAGCCACGGTCAGTGGGAGGAGCCACAGGAGCAGTCAGCGGGGGGGGGGGGGGGGGCGTGTCCAGACAGGTATATGTAGTTCACCACAGGCATGAAGACAGGCATCACTGTCGTCCAGCGTAGAGCTGAGTAAATGTTGTGGAGCAGCGAGTAGAACCAGTCTCTCGCCTCTGGTCCTGACACCCCGATCGTTTCAATCTGGCCCACTGCTTAAATTGTTCAAGCATCGGGTCATTCCTTTTCTCTCGAGCTTTAGGGCCTGGACCCTGCATGTAATTCCCAGAATGCTCAGCAGAATGACACGCAACAGCAAATCAAGGCCCTTTCCTCCCTCCTGCACGCACACACCAGTCCCAGGACGGGCCACCTTCGGGCCTCCAGCCTCTTATCCCTGGGCCGAACTCACAGGCATCAGGCCTCGGACTTCCTGACACTTCCATAAATTTCTGTTGTATCTTGTTTATTCCTGTAAATGCCAGCTGAGTGTGTCTGCTGCTCCAGATTCCAGCATTGGAAGTCTGGTGCCTCTGTCTGGTGGTAAAACTTGATGCCAAATCTAGTATTATATTTTCACAGACACAAGAGGTTCAACAGAGTCTGGAAATCCAGAGCAATGTGCACAAGGTGCTGCAGGAACTCAGAAGGTCAGGCAGCATCTATGGCGAGGAAAAAGCAGTCGACATTTCAGGTTGAAACACTTCCCTCCTTACTGTATCATGAAAATATACTCGGCGAATAAGGTTGATCCTTAATCCTTGTAATTCCCCACTGAAGAGATATATTAAACACAGACAGTCATTTGGAGAGTTTCTTCTCTCCCTTTCACAAACAGACAGCCACTGCTCAGCGTGTCTTTTGGCTGAAAACACAGGTTTTTTATTTCAGACCCAGCAAGTGTGCAGGGATCCCTGCCCACACGACAAGGACTAGGATCATCTGGTTAATCCCAACTTTAAATTAAATTAGAAACTCAGTGATCACTGCAAGAATCTAAAAATTGACACAGAGTTTTATGTGGGTTTGCCATGGCCATCTGGTACATTTCCCTGCCTCGCTACATCAAAATGAGCTATTTGAACAGAAAATTCACGTGTTTGAGACTAGTTTCATTTTATTTATGTAGAAATACATCGTGGAATAGGCCCTCCCGACCCGCTAAACCCCTCCGCCTAGAAATCCCCAATTTAACCTTAGTCTAATCACAGGACAATTTACAATGACCAATTAACCTACTACCCTTGTGTCTTTGGACTATGGGAGGAAACAGGGCACCTAGAGGAAACCCACAGGGTTGAGGGGAGAACGTATAAACTCCTTACTGAGGCTGTTGTACTTGAACCTCGAACTCTGGCGTGTCCTTTGTTGGAATAATGTCACACTAATCACTACGCTGTCACGGCATCCGTAAGCAGAAACAAGTAAAAAACTGACAGAATACCAGTTGGTGTGTCGAGTTCAGGCCTCTTCTGTGTCAGACCAACCCAGGTCGTCCCATGCCCCATTCTCTTCCTATCTCCCCTTGCAAAGGGAGCTGGACAAGAGATTCCTTTCAACTTCTTGTCCAGCTCCCTTAGCAACACCGCATTGTATTTCTAATTAAAAGAAAATAAACAAAGATTGGCAAACAACCAATGTACAAAAGAAGACAAATCAAACAGATACTTAAAAAGTAAATAAATAATACTGAGAACATGAGTTGCAGTGTCCTTGAAAGTGAGTTTCCAAGGTTTCAATGGTACATTTAATGTCAGAGAACAGGGTACACGGGAAGGACGCGAGTCTGTAGGTTGGGGAGTCAGTTCAGTGTTGAGGTGAGTGACATTATCCACGTCCTTCCCATGTGCGTGAGGGGTTTCCTCTGTGTACCCTGGAATCCACCCACATTCCAAAGATGTACCGGTTGGTAAACCAATTGGTCATATGGGTGGAACTGGGCAGCACGGGCTCAGTGGCCCAGAAGGGCCTGTTACCATGCTGCATCTCAAAATCTAAATTTAAAATCTGCAACTAAAAACAGTTCTATTTCTATCTTTAATATCTCTGTTTTTCCCTATCAGGGTTCTTTTGAAGACCCTGACCTGGACTTACATGCTGGCTATGGTTCTTTGCGAGAATGGGACCCTGCATGTTCTTTGCATGTGACAGCGGCCACACCCCGGAACACAGCTTCCACAGGCAGGCTAAACCAGGAGAGGGTAGCCAGCAGCCTCATACCCCAGTGAGATAGGGACGTGCCTCGCCTAGTATGTGAAGTCAGCTCAGACCCTCTGAGTGAATGGGATCAACCCTGAGATCCCACGGCCAGGAGCACAGTTCTGCAATGCTCTGTGGAGGGCAAAGGGTCTGACAAGGCGTTGAATAATCATGGTCACCTTCTGCAGCCGAGGAAGACCCCAGCTGTGACAGCTACTTATATCACTGGACCGGGACATCTGAGGCTGAGAGAGCGGAACTGTCCCAGTTCAACAGCTTTTCAAAACTCTCCCACACAGGTCCCCCCGGTCATTGTCACAACAACCACCACATCAATATTGTGCCTTTACAAATATGGCAAGCACCATGGCTGTCTGTGGTTTCACCAGCAGGTAGTTATCAACACTAGAACATTCTGTAAAACCAATTATATCTAATCTAAAATAATGAGTCAATATTTCCAGATCTATACATATTAGTCAGGCTAACATAAATAACATTGGTTGGTCTCCCCAAATAAAAGTCTTTGCAAAACCGGTTACAAAAGTAATTGGAAATAAGTCAGTGGATCTTAATCTAGTTTCAGATCTCAGCTGCAAAGTCCTTCTCAATGGTAATATAGTGATACAATTACCTTGCCAAGCAGTACGAAACCAAACAATATCTGCCTTGAAATACAAACAGTAGAAATAAGAAAATTATTATGCTCAGTAGTTGAGATGACTTTATCAATCTTCAGAAAATGAAATATTATCTTGTATTGGAGACTTATTGTTTGTATAGAGAAACTTCAGGTGCTGAATTAGATCCTTCCCAGAAATTTGGCAATATTATGACTGTTCCAAATAAGAATGTAATTATCACTTTGACTTGCTAACAAATACACAGGAAATTCTGGTTTCTAGGTATTCAGTTTCTGAGAAAATGTTTTTGCTAACAAAACCAGCCATCTGACAAGTTGCTTAAACTGACATCCAAGTCCAAAAGTCTGTTGATCCATCCTTAGCATGGGCAAATTTAAAGGAAAACTGAACCCACGAACACCACCTCACTATGATGCAACACACGCAAAATGCTGGATGGATTCAGGTGGTGAGACAGCATCTACCTTGCTCTCTCTTTTTGCACTGCTTCCTTATTTTGTTATACACTCAGTGGATACTTTACCTCCTGCACCTAATACAGTGGCCACTGGACGTATGTCCATGGTCTTCTGCTGCTGTAGCCCGTCCACCTCAAGATTCAATTGCTGCGTGTTCAGAGATGCTCTTCTGCACACGTGATTACTGTCACCTTCCTGTCAGCTTGAACCAGCCTGGCCATTCTCCTCTGACCTCTCTCATTAACAAGATGTTTTTGCCAACAGAACTGCCACTCACTGGATGTTTTTTTGTTTTTTGCACAATTCTCTGTAAACTCTAAGAGATTGTTGTGTGTGAAAATCACAGGTGATCAGCAGATTCTGTGATACTCAAACCACCCCATCTGTAACCACCAATCATTCCACAGTCAAAGTCACTCAGATCACAAATCTTCCCCATTCTGACATTTGGACTGAACAACAACTGAACCTCTTGACCAGGTCTGCATGCTTTGATGCAGTGAGTTGCTGCCACGTGATTGGCTGATTTGATATTTGCAGTCACGGGCAGTTGTACCTAATAAAGTGGCCCCTGAGTGCACTTTAATAAATTGATAATAAGATAATATATTGATTGTTATTCTGATTAGAAACTAAACTTAAATGTAAAACCTTGAAAGTATTTATTAAAGCAGCACATCATACAGGCATGTTGAGATACTGAATCCAAAGTGGAACAATACAAGAGTACCCAGCAGGTCGGGCAGCATCCGTGGAAATGAGCAGTCCTGATGAAGGATCTTGGCCCGAAACGTTGACTGGTCATTTCCACTGATGCTGCCTGACCTGCTGAGTTCCTCCAGCTTGTTTGTACGTGTTGCTTTGACCCCAGCATCTGCAGTGGACTTTGTGTTTACAAGAGCACCCTACTGTCAGAATCAGAATCACAATCAGGTTTATTATCATTTACAGATGTCATGAAATCTGTTGTTTTATGACAGCAGTACACTGCAATACATAAAATATCCTATAAACATGAATAAGAAATATGTATAAAGTAAAGTAAATTGGTAGTGCAAAAAGAGATCAGAAACTGAGGTAATGTGCATGGGTTCATTGTACAATCAGAGATCTGACTGTGAAGGGGAAGAGGCTGTTCCTGAAACATTGAGTGTGTATCTTCAGGCTCCTGTACCTCCTCCTCAAAGAGAAGATGGCATATCCTAGGTGAGAGGGTTCCTTAATGAGGGATGCTGCCTTTTGAAGATGTCCTTGATGCTGAGGAGGATAGTGCCCATGATGGAGCTGGCTGAGTTCACAACTTGCTGCAGCTTTTTCCGATCCTGTGCGGTGGCTCCTCCGTAACAGAAAATACACAACCCGTTAGAATGCTCTCCACAGTTTATCTGTAGCCGTTTGCAAGAGTCATTGGTGAAATTTGCTGGTGTGCTTTTTCTTCAGATAGCTGCTAAGTCTTCAGGGGGATTTGGCTGGAACAGACCCATCAACCGGCAAGGTGTTGAAAGTAGAAACGTGATGGCAGCAGGAACAGGAGAGAGCATAAATTGAGATGGTGGGAACAGGATTGACAACAGCAAGAGTGGGAACAGAGCAGAATCGGATCGGATTTGTTAGCAGTGACATACGCTGTGAAATTTCATTAGCTAGAGGGCAGTGAATCAGTAGGATTAATTGCAAAAGTTGCTGTTGAGGCCAAGTCTTTTGGTACATATAAAGTGGAGTGTGATAAGCTTGTGATTAGTAAGGGCATCAAAGATTAAGGGGAAGGCAGGAGAATGGGGTTGAGAGATATAATAAATCAGCCATGATTGAATGGCAGGTCTGACTCGATGGGCTAAATGGCCTAATTCTGCTCCTATGTCTTGTGGTCTCGTGGAGTTAATGAATATCAGAGGATAGCTCTCCACTTGTGAGACTCATACCTAGCACAAAGGAAGAATTGCCAGTATTTATCGATGTACCATAGAAACCATTCTATCTGGATGTGTGACATTTGGCACACAACCGCAAGAAACTGCAGAGAGTGAAATTTGTTGTTTTGCAACAATAGCATACTGCAAAGACATAAAATTACTATAAACTACAAAAATAATAAAATGGGTAAAAGAAGAATGATGAGGTAGTGATCATGGGTTCATGGACAATTCTGAAATCTGATGACAAATGGAAAGGTCATCGTATCTGTCATTCCTTCCATCCCTCCACAAGCTTGGACTCTTGATCTCACAATCTACCGCATTAGTCTACCTGCATTGCAGTTTCTCTCTGTAGCTATTACACTTCATTCTACATTACTATTGTTTTACCTTGTTCCACCTCAGTGCACAGTGTAATGAGTTGATCTGTGTGAACAGAAAGCAAGACAAAGCTTTTCCTTCTCATAGAGTAACAGAGTACCACATAGAACACAGAAACACACCCGTCAGCCCACCTAGTCTCATGCTGAACCTGTTCTTCTGCACAGTCCCATCGACCTGCATCTGGACCATAGTCCGCCATACCCCTCCCATCCATGTACCTATACAAATTTCTCTTAAATTTCGCAATTGAACCTGCATGCACCACTTGCACTGGCAGCTCATTCCACACTCTCACTACCCACTGAGTGAAGCTGTTTCCCTCAGATTCTCCTTAAATATTTCTCCTTTCATCCTTCAGTTCTTGTCTCGCATGACTTGAGAGGAGAAAGTCTGCATGCGTTCAGCTTATCTAGACTTCTCATAATTTTGGATGCCTCTATCAAATCTTCACTCATTCTCCTAACTTATTCAACTTTTCCATATACTAATGTCCTCCAGTCCCAGCAACATCCATCTTCTGTACTCTTTCAATCTGACTTACATCTTTCCTGTAGGTGGGAGAGCAGAATTGCACCAAATACTCCAAATGTGGCCTCCTCACATCCCAGCTCCTGTATCCATTGCCCTGATTAACTAAGGCCAAAGTGCCAAAAGCTCTCTTTACCACCCCATTTACCTTCAATGCCACTTTCAAGATACTACAGATCTATATTCCTAGGTCCCTTTGTTCTAATGTACACATCAGAGATTTACTATTCACTGCGAGTTTTTCCCAAAGTGCAACACTCACACTTGTCTGCATTAAATTCCATCTGCCATTTTTCAGCCCATTTTTCCAGCTGATCCAGATCATCTGAAAGCTTTGATAGTCTTCCACCCTGCCCACTCTATCCCTAATCTTCATGTTTGATGACAGCAATATATCAATGATAAACCAATTTCAGCAAAGTGTAGAGGGGAGAATGAAGACATAGTCAGACATTCATACATAGGAGCAGAATCAAGTCACTTGACCCATTGAGTCTGCTCTGCCATTCCATCACGGCTGATTTATGATCCCTCTCATCCCTATTCTCCTGCCTTCTCCCCGTAACCTTCGACGCCCTGACTAATCAAGAATCTATCAGCCTCTGCTTTAAATATACCCAATGACTTGGCCTCTACAGCTATCTGTGCCAATGATTTCCATGGATTCACTACTCTCTGACTAAAGAAATTCCTCCTCGTGTCTGGTCTAAATGGAGCTCTTGTATTTTGAGGCTGGGCCCTTTGGTGCAAGACTTCCCATCTACAAGAAACATTCTCTCCCTTCCACTTGATCTAAGGTTTTTAATATTCAGTATGATATTGGAAAAAGATTCGATTGGATTTATATATTCAATAGATTCCGCCTCCCACCATTCTGAACTCCAGTGAGTACAGGTTCAGAGACATCAAATTCTCCTCATACATTAATCCTTTCTCATGTACCTCCCCGACCTTCTCCAATGCCAGCGCATCCTTTCTAAAATACGGAGCCCAGAACTGCTCACAATACTTCTAGTGCTGTCTGACCAATGCATTATAAAGCCTCAGCATTACATTCTTGTAAAGGTGCGAAGTGCAATGGAAATTAAATGAAAAAGTGAATAAAGAAACCTTGCTCAGTTTAAAGGTCATGGAGTTGATACGGCACAGAAATGACCCACCACTTTCATGTTGATCTTTTTTGCCCGGCCACCGAAATCCCATTTCCCCACGTTAGATCCATGACCTTCTCTGCCTTGCCTAGTTAAGTGCCTGTCTTGAATGCAGTGACTGCATTTGATTGCACAACCTTCTCTGACAGCAAGTTAGAGAGGCTTAAATTAAGAAACAAGAGAAAATCTGCAGATGCTGGAAATCCGAGCAGCACACACAAAATGCTGGAGGAACTCAGCAGGCCAGACAGCAACCATGGAAAAAAGTACACTGTACTTTTCTACAGCCAAAACGTTCAGCTGTACTTTTTTTCCATAGATACTGCCTGGCCTGCTGAGTTCCTCCAGCACTTTGTGTGAGGTTTAAGTTAAACAGATTTGAGGACCTGAGTTACAGGGAAAAGTTGAATAGGTTAGGACTTTATTCCCTGGAGCATAGAAGAATGAGGAGCAATTTGATGCAGGTATACAAAATTATGAAGGATATAGATAGGGTAGATGCAAGCAGGCTTTTTCCACTGAGGATGGGTGAGACTTCAACCAGAGGTCATAGCTTAAGGGTGAAAGATGAAATGTTGAAGGGGAACACAAGGGGGAACTTCACGAAGAGAGTGGTGAAAGTGTGGAACAAATTGCCAGCGGAATTGGTAAATGCGGGTTCAATTTCAACATTTAAGTGAAGTTTCAATCGGTACATGGCTGGGGACTATGGTCTGGTTGCAGGTTGATGAGACAAGCAGAATAATAGCTTGTGATGGACTAGATGGGCCAAAGGGCCTGTTTCTGTGTTGTAGTATTTGTTCTATGACTCTACAATTCTATTAAACAGTGAGCACACGTTATAAGTAATGGACAGATCAATTGAAAATTTCTACCTCAAGTCAGGCTTCCTGTAGCCAAAGACCACAACACTCCGACTTGTCTGTATAAGCGAAAGGTATGATGGGGAAAAGATCTATATTGAACAAACCTGCAGAAAGCTGTATAAACGGTACTGTGATAGTCCTAGTTACACCCGAAGTTGAATGGTTCAGATCGACTATAGACAGTCACAAGCCTGGCTATGAAAGGAGGAGAGTTGGGCCTGGGGCTAGCAACCCCATCCTGTACAAATCCAGAGCTACAGAAACATCAACAGAACCTCAAAGACCCCATCCTTGAGAGAGGGAGGATACACCAAGCAGATGGGTTACACCTAGCAACAGCTTGAAAGACTGGCCCAGGACAGAGGACCCTACAAGCTGCTGTCGGTAGCCTGTGTCCCAGTAGGGGTGATGGGCTTAACTAACTGAATAGTTCACTCTGGATGATCCTGAAAGGATCACATCAGCATTCAGCACATGGACTTCATGTAGGGATACAGATGATATAAGACCATAAGACATAAGAGCAGAATTAGGCCATTTGGCCCATCAAGTCTGTTCCACCATTTCATCATGGCTAATCCATTTCCCTCTCAGCCCCAAAATCCTGCCTTCTCCCTGTTTCCATTCATGTCTGACCAATCAAAAATCTATCGACCTCTTCCTTAAATATCCATAAAGACTTGGTCTCCACAGCTGCCTGTGGTAAAAATTCCACAGAAGTTCCTCCAAGCTGATCTTACCAGCTAAAAAATATTTGATTGCCTTCAAAACACTTCAGTTCCTCCCATCCTGAAGTTCTAGTGCCTCTTGAAATTTACCTTCAACTGAAAAAAAAATCTCCTAGCAGTGAATATCAAACTGCGGACCACCCAACTATCCCATCCCAGTGATCCACTCCCCTCTGCCTGCCGTAGGGAAAAAGTTAAATTTGATTCCTCTTTGCTATATGCTAAAATGTGTCAGACAAAATGGTGTCAGTTTGAGATGGTGGAATGTTTTTGGAAAGTACAAGGAAGCAGTCCACAGCAATGTGTTGAGAACTTAGAGTGAGTACTGCTCTACAGCCTTGAGGGTAGATAATGATGACAAACACATTTGTCTGGAAAAGTACTTGGGTAAAAGTTATGAAACACCATAAGACATAGGAACAGAATTCAATCATTTGACCTATCAGGTTTGCTCTGCTATTCTATCATGGCTGATTTATTATACCTCTCATCAACATTCTCCTACCTTCTCCTCGTGAACTTTGATAAATCAAGAGCCCATCAACCTCCACTTTAGATATAAAGTGGCCCAATGAGAGAGAGTGGGAGAGTGGGGAAGGGGAGGGGGAGGAAGAGAGTAAAGAGGGGAGGAAAAGAGGAAGAAAGAGAGCAAGTCAATGCAGAAAAGCATGCAGACATGGTCAAGAGGTTCAATTGTTGTTCAAACTAGACATCAGCGTGGGGAAGAAATATGATCCAAGTGACTTTAACCGTGGAATGATTGTTGGTGTCAGACGGGGTGGTTTGAGTATCTCAGAAACTGCTGATCTCCTGGGATTTTCATGCACAACAGTCTCTAGAGTTTACAGAGACTAGCATGAAAAACAAAAAAAAACATCCCTGTGTGCAGCAGTTCTGTGGGCGAAAACACCTTCTTAATAAAAAATGTCCGAGGAGACTGACCAGATTAGTTCAAGCTGACGGGAAGGTGACAGTAATTCAAATAATCATGCATTACAACAGTGGTGTTAAAAAAAGAGCATCTCTGAACACACATCATGTCAAACCTTGAAGTGGATGGGCTACAGCAGCAGAAGACCACGGACATACAGGCTGTAGCCACTACGTTAGGTACAGGAGGTATTTAAGAAAGTGGCCACTGGGTGTGTGTCAGTGATAATAAGCTGATTGTGGTGAACATCCCATTGATATTCAGGCAAGGCAAATGCAACGAACTTTCAACATTCCTTAAGATTCTGGAAGGACAGCCAACCACATATATCAGCATAAAAGAGCTTCCAAAAGTAAAGAGTATGATATGATAATATATTTCTTCAGTGAAAACTGAGTCACATGGCAGGTCAGAGACTGTGCAATTGCATGCCCTTTTCTCACCCAGATAATATTATTACTGACATGGGTTTGTCTTCCACACATCTGAAATATTTATCAGAAGCGCTGCATACACAAGGCTCCTCAGAATTGTCGAGGGTTCCTCCCATCTGTCCCACAATCTCTTTGACAACCTCCC